>NC_090447.1:971895697-972520697 GCF_031143425.1 Pleurodeles waltl
GAGAACAGAAGACAGAAGAACAGAAGACAGAAGAACAGAAGACCGGAAGAGCAGAAGACAGAAGACCAGAAGAATAGAAGAACAGAAGAACCGAAGACAGAAGAACAGAAGCCAGAAGCACAGAAGATCGGAAGAGCAGAAGAACAGAGAAGAACAGAGAAGAACAGAGAAGAAGAACACAGAAGCACCGAGAGGAACAGAGAAGAAGAACACAGAAGACCGGAAGAACACAGAAGAACAGAAGGGAAGAACAGAAGAACAGAAGAGAAGAACAGAAGAACACAGAAGAAGATTGCAGAGGGGGAGCGAGGAGGAAGAGACAGAGAGGAGGAAAAAGAAGCAGGAGCAGGAGAGAAGGTGAGTGGCGCGGGGCAGGGCGAGGGGCTGGGAGGAGGGGGGTACTTACAGTTAGGTGGGTCTCAGGAACACAGGAACTCGGGAACTTGGAGGAGCTGCAGCGGCAGGGGGAGCGACCTACCCTTGGGTCAAGGGTCGCTACCACTGTCGCGCAGCGGCCGCCATAAGAGGTAGGAGGGGGGGGGAGGGGTCAGCTGGGGGCGAATGGGAGCTGGGGGGCGGGGGCGTGCAGGAGGTCGCGGCGGGAAAGCGCGAGGGAGGGGGGGGACAGGTAGAGTGAGAGGAGCTTGGGGAGGGGGTTTAGGGTGGAGGAGGGTGAGTGTTAGGAGGTTTGGAGATTAGGGAGAGAGATAGGAGTAGGGTTGTGAAGATAGGGGAGGGGGGGTTGTAGAGGTGGGTGAGGGAGAGAGGTAGAGTGAGAGGATAGGGAGATAGGTAGTAGAGGGGGTGGCGGGAGGGGGGGAGAGATAGAGAAATAGATAGAGAAAATAGATAGAGAAGTCGATAGATAGGGAAATAGATAGACAGATAGGTAGGTAGGAGGAGGTGGAGAGTGGGGGAGTTAGATAGTGAGATAGGGAGCTAGAGAGATAGGAGGAGTGAGGGAGGTAGATAGCGAACGGGTTAGCTAGGGGTGAGAGAGGGGGAGGCGAGTGAGGGAGGGGGATGAGGAAGGAGCAGGAGGGCAGGCTCGGGGGAAGAAGACGGAGGAGGTAGAAGAGCCGAAGACAGGAGAACAGAAGACAGAAGAACAGAAGACAGAAGAACAGAAGACCGGAAGAGCAGAAGACCGGAAGAGCAGAAGACAGAAGACCAGAAGACCCGAAGACAGAAGAACAGAAGCCAGAAGCACAGAAGATCGGAAGAGCAGAAGAACAGAGAAGAACAGAGAAGAACAGAGAAGAACAGAGAAGAAGAACACAGAAGCACCGAGAAGAACAGAGAAGAAGAACACAGAAGACCGGAAGAACACAGAAGAACAGAAGGGAAGAACAGAAGAACAGAAGAGAAGAACAGAAGAACACAGAAGAAGATTGCAGAGGGGGAGCGAGGAGGAAGAGACAGAGAGGAGGAAAAAGAAGCAGGAGCAGGAGAGAAGGTGAGTGGCGCGGGGCAGGGCGAGGGGCTGGGAGGAGGGGGGTACTTACAGTTAGGTGGGTCTCAGGAACACAGGAACTCGGGAACTTGGAGGAGCTGCAGCGGCAGGGGGAGCGACCTACCCTTGGGTCAAGGGTCGCTACCACTGTCGCGCAGCGGCCGCCATAAGAGGTAGGAGGGGGGGGGAGGGGTCAGCTGGGGGCGAATGGGAGCTGGGGGGCGGGGGCGTGCAGGAGGTCGCGGCGGGAAAGCGCGAGGGAGGGGGGGGGGACAGGTAGAGTGAGAGGAGCTGGGGGAGGGGGTTTAGGGTGGAGGAGGGTGAGTGTTAGGAGGTTTGGAGATTAGGGAGAGAGATAGGAGTAGGGTTGTGAAGATAGGGGAGGGGGGGTTGTAGAGGTGGGTGAGGGAGAGAGGTAGAGTGAGAGGATAGGGAGATAGGTAGTAGAGGGGGTGGCGGGAGGGGGGGAGAGATAGAGAAATAGATAGAGAAAATAGATAGAGAAGTCGATAGATAGGGAAATAGATAGATAGACAGATAGGTAGGTAGGAGGAGGTGGAGAGTGGGGGAGTTAGATAGTGAGATAGGGAGCTAGAGAGATAGGAAGATAGGAGGAGTGAGGGAGGTAGATAGCGAACGGGTTAGCTAGGGGTGAGAGAGGGGGAGGCGAGTGAGGGAGGGGGATGAGGAAGGAGCAGGAGGGCAGGCTCGGGGGAAGAAGACGGAGGAGGTAGAAGAGCCGAAGACAGGAGAACAGAAGACAGAAGAACAGAAGACAGAAGAACAGAAGACCGGAAGAGCAGAAGACAGGAAGACCAGAAGACAGAAGAACAGAAGAATAGAAGAATAGAAGAACAGAAGAACCGAAGACAGAAGAACAGAAGACAGAAGCACAGAAGATCGGAAGAACAGAGAAGAACAGAGAAGAACAGAGAAGAACAGAGAAGAAGAACACAGAAGCACCGAGAAGAACAGAGAAGAAGAACACAGAAGACCGGAAGAACACAGAAGAACAGAAGGGAAGAACAGAAGAACAGAAGAGAAGAACAGAAGAACACAGAAGAAGATTGCAGAGGGGGAGCGAGGAGGAAGAGACAGAGAGGAGGAAAAAGAAGCAGGAGCAGGAGAGAAGGTGAGTGGCGCGGGGCAGGGCGAGGGGCTGGGAGGAGGGGGGTACTTACAGTTAGGTGGGTCTCAGGAACACAGGAACTCGGGAACTTGGAGGAGCTGCAGCGGCAGGGGGAGCGACCTACCCTTGGGTCAAGGGTCGCTACCACTGTCGCGCAGCGGCCGCCATAAGAGGTAGGAGGGGGGGGAGGGGTCAGCTGGGGGCGAATGGGAGCTGGGGGGCGGGGGCGTGCAGGAGGTCGCGGCGGGAAAGCGCGAGGGAGGGGGGGGACAGGTAGAGTGAGAGGAGCTGGGGGAGGGGGTTTAGGGTGGAGGAGGGTGAGTGTTAGGAGGTTTGGAGATTAGGGAGAGAGATAGGAGTAGGGTTGTGAAGATAGGGGAGGGGGGGTTGTAGAGGTGGGTGAGGGAGAGAGGTAGAGTGAGAGGATAGGGAGATAGGTAGTAGAGGGGGTGGCGGGAGGGGGGGAGAGATAGAGAAATAGATATAGAAAATAGATAGAGAAGTCGATAGATAGGGAAATAGATAGATAGACAGATAGGTAGGTAGGAGGAGGTGGAGAGTGGGGGAGTTAGATAGTGAGATAGGGAGCTAGAGAGATAGGAAGATAGGAGGAGTGAGGGAGGTAGATAGCGAACGGGTTAGCTAGGGGTGAGAGAGGGGGAGGCGAGTGAGGGAGGGGGATGAGGAAGGAGCAGGAGGGCAGGCTCGGGGGAAGAAGACGGAGGAGGTAGAAGAGCCGAAGACAGGAGAACAGAAGACAGAAGAACAGAAGACAGAAGAACAGAAGACCGGAAGAGCAGAAGACAGAAGAACAGAAGAATAGAAGAACAGAAGAACCGAAGACAGAAGAACAGAAGACAGAAGCACAGAAGATCGGAAGAGCAGAAGAACAGAGAAGAACAGAGAAGAACAGAGAAGAACAGAGAAGAAGAACACAGAAGCACCGAGAAGAACAGAGAAGAAGAACACAGAAGACCGGAAGAACACAGAAGAACAGAAGGGAAGAACAGAAGAACAGAAGAGAAGAACAGAAGAACACAGAAGAAGATTGCAGAGGGGGAGCGAGGAGGAAGAGACAGAGAGGAGGAAAAAGAAGCAGGTGCAGGAGAGAAGGTGAGTGGCGCGGGGCAGGGCGAGGGGCTGGGAGGAGGGGGGTACTTACAGTTAGGTGGGTCTCAGGAACACAGGAACTCGGGAACTTGGAGGAGCTGCAGCGACAGGGGGAGCGACCTACCCTTGGGTCAAGGGTCGCTACCACTGTCGCGCAGCGGCCGCCATAAGAGGTAGGAGGGGGGGGGGGGGGGTCAGCTGGGGGCGAATGGGAGCTGGGGGGCGGGGGCGTGCAGGAGGTCGCGGCGGGAAAGCGCGAGGGAGGGGGGGGACAGGTAGAGTGAGAGGAGCTGGGGGAGGGGGTTTAGGGTGGAGGAGGGTGAGTGTTAGGAGGTTTGGAGATTAGGGAGAGAGATAGGAGTAGGGTTGTGAAGATAGGGGAGGGGGGGTTGTAGAGGTGGGTGAGGGAGAGAGGTAGAGTGAGAGGATAGGGAGATAGGTAGTAGAGGGGGTGGCGGGAGGGGGGAGAGATAGAGAAATAGATAGAGAAAATAGAGAAGTCGATAGATAGGGAAATAGATAGATAGACAGATAGGTAGGTAGGAGGAGGTGGAGAGTGGGGGAGTTAGATAGTGAGATAGGGAGCTAGAGAGATAGGAAGATAGGAGGAGTGAGGGAGGTAGATAGCGAACGGGTTAGCTAGGGGTGAGAGAGGGGGAGGCGAGTGAGGGAGGGGGATGAGGAAGGAGCAGGAGGGCAGGCTCGGGGGAAGAAGACGGAGGAGGTAGAAGAGCCGAAGACAGGAGAACAGAAGACAGAAGAACAGAAGACAGAAGAACAGAAGACCGGAAGAGCAGAAGACAGAAGACCAGAAGACAGAAGAATAGAAGAACAGAAGAACCGAAGACAGAAGAACAGAAGACAGAAGCACAGAAGATCGGAAGAGCAGAAGAACAGAGAAGAACAGAGAAGAACAGAGAAGAACAGAGAAGAAGAACACAGAAGCACCGAGAAGAACAGAGAAGAAGAACACAGAAGACCGGAAGAACACAGAAGAACAGAAGGGAAGAACAGAAGAACAGAAGAGAAGAACAGAAGAACACAGAAGAAGATTGCAGAGGGGGAGCGAGGAGGAAGAGACAGAGAGGAGGAAAAAGAAGCAGGAGCAGGAGAGAAGGTGAGTGGCGCGGGGCAGGGCGAGGGGCTGGGAGGAGGGGGGTACTTACAGTTAGGTGGGTCTCAGGAACACAGGAACTCGGGAACTTGGAGGAGCTGCAGCGGCAGGGGGAGCGACCTACCCTTGGGTCAAGGGTCGCTCCCTATATGTGCTACCCCTTATGGTTGTTCCCTACAGAGTTTCCGTTACAGTGATGCACTTATCCAGTAAAATATTTGGGTGTCTGGGTGCACAGGGATCTGGAATTAGTGATACGCTGTAACTGTGGTACAGTGATCTCTGAATTGGAAGACCGCGTGCAATGGTGGTCTTGTCTCTCTCTCTCTTCTTTACTGACCGAATAGCAGTTATGAAAATTATCATCTTACCCCAATTCCTCTACTTGTTTGTCAACATTCTGGTTCTCCTTACTCTGGCCTTTTTTAAGACACTGCAGTCCTTACGACTGTACGACGAAACAACGACTGCAAAAAAAACAACTGCCTTAACAACGAGGTCGGAACACCGACCTCGTTGCTACTACTAATGATTTTATCACGAATGCCTTAACAACGATATTTCGTTGTAAAGGCATTCCTGATAAAATCATTAGCAATAGGCACCATTCACCCTACATCCCTCACCCCACCCCCCCAACCCCACCCCAAAACCTAAAACCCCCTGACCCCCCCCACCCACTCCCCAAAACCAAAAACGCCCCACCCCCTCAAACCCACCCCAAAACCTAAAACCCCCTGACCCCCCACCCACTCCCCAAAACCAAAAACGCCCCACCCCCCCAACCCCACCCTAAAACCTAAAACCCCCCTGACCCCCCACCCACTCCCCAAAACCAAAAACGTCCCACCCCCCCAACCCCACCCCAAAACCTAAAACCCCCTGACCCCCCACCCACTCCCCAAAACCAAAAACGCCCCACCCCCCCAACCCCACCCCAAAACCTAAAACCCCCTGACCCCCCACCCCCTCCCCAAAACCTAAACCCACACTTACCTTCGCCAAGTCCCTTCTTTGTACCTTAACCACGCTTGTTCGTTGTTCAGAACATGCGTAGTTAAGGCACAAAAAAACGAAGTCGTGGTTATAAAAAGAGCATTGTTGCGCTTTCTTTAACCGCGACCTTCGGAAAAAAAAAGTCGGAAAAAAGGATGTTTCCCGTCCTTACTGATAGCATTGACCTGGTGCAGGAAACCACGGATTGCATGGAAGCAACTCATATTTCCCTTTGAGATGGGCAGTTTTAATGCTCCTGATGTTTACCTTTATTATTTGTGTGCACAGGTGCAACATGCACACAATTGGGGACACCATGAATGCTACACACTGCCTCTGGCAATAGAACAGGATGCTGCAGATCCTATACCGTTGTCCTCCTTGCTGCTACCTAGACATGTTGTCATGATTTGTGGCAGTATTAGTACTATTAATTGCACCTTAACTGCTTGGCAGGCTATTGGAGCTCGGACCGGTAGGCATCCTCTCTATGCTCCGGCACTGCCAATAGCATATCACCCCAGTTTGCCTGTCACACAGGAGTTAAAATCACTGACTCTCCTTAAAGATGTGGGGTTGAGGTCAATGGAGGAATTATTTCCGGAGGATTGCTTTATATCATTATCTGCACTGCCGCAGTGGAGTTGTGGCTCCCCGTCATGCACTTCACATACTTATGCTTGCAGACAGCTTTGAAAGAGCGTTACCTTGACATTTCCACATACCCCCTCTGCCTCTAGTGCTTTACAATTAGTGCTCATTAGCACATCCCGCTTGGGTGTTATCCAGGTGCTGCCCGTCCTTTAGGGCGGAGGGGCCACGCCCCCCCACCTTTTGCCCCTCATGATGATTGCCGGTCAGGCTGAACAAAGATCAGACTGACAGACACTTTCATGTTCAGGTCAGGCAGCCAGGAGCAGACATGCGCGATTTGCGTAGACTCCTGGCTGCCTGAGCTGAACTTTGCTTGGCTGAAGAGGTCACAGCTCCTGTGGGCATGACCTCCTCGGCTCAGCAAAGGTGCCTCGAGGCCCTCCCCCGGGTGACGAGGGAAGCATCACCCATTGACTTCGACCTGGGAGCTTCAGGTTTAAGCCCTGAAGCGCCCAGGGTGAGTTTTAATCAGTGACACCTCGTCACAGAGTGGTGTGGGGTCAGCAGTCTCACTGACCCCATCCCACTCTATGATGAGGCTGGGACTGCTGCCTTGAAGGAAGGCAGCAGTCCCTACCCTCCTGAGACCTCGAGGCTGAAGGTAAGTGTGTGTGTGTGTGTTTGTGTGTGATGTTTGAATGTTTGGTGCGTGCATGTTTGAATGTTATGAGTGTTGTTAATGGATGTGCGTGCGTGTGTGTGTGTGAAAGAATGAGTGTGTGTGATATTTTAAAATGAATGTTTGGTGCGTGCGTGCATGTTTGAATGTTATGAGTGTTAATGGATGTGTGTGAGTGTGTGTGTGAAAGAATGAGTGTGTGTGAACTTTTAAAATGAATGTTTGGTGCTTGCGTGCATATTTGAATGTTATGTCATAAATACAAGGATAACACAAATACCTACTTTAATATTTTAACTGGCAGTGATATTGATCAACAAAATTCATGCCTCTCATTTATACAAACTTGGATGTTGAAAGTCTGTGTAAAGCTGCTATATAAGGCAGGCTCTCTATGTAGTGTGAAAAACCAGGCACACTGTGCAGAGAGTCTGGGCAACCACAGATTGGTTTACAGAGGTAAAAAGTAGACCAGCTAATGCTCTAATTTTTATAGTAGCTTGGTTGAGCAGTTAGGCCAATCTTGACACCCTAGTTCTTACCCAATAATCAGCCTTCCTCCCAAACTCCTTGGAGACTGGCCCAAATCTACTAGGTACTGGTGTAACTTTTCATGGACACAATTACTCAAGAGGTGTTCTTTTATTATTAAACTGTACAGCCCTTCATAATCATGTACCTTATTGCCCTCTAACCAACCACCTAGCATTTTTACTGAGAAGTCCATAAATTCCACCCAGGACTGACTTTGAGATGTTTGAGTTCCCCTGAATTTCATGCGGTATTCCTCAATGGTAAATCCAAAGCCCTCAATTAGGGCACCCTTCATGGGGTCATAGGATTTAATTTCTGTTTCACTCAGTGTCAGGAGCCTATCCCTGCACTTCCCTGAAAATAATTCCAATACTAGAGTGCTCCAGTGCTTCTTTTTAATTTCCCACCCAATGCTGGATTTTTGAAAGGCAGAAAAACATGTTACTATATCATCCGCTTCTTAGAAGGGAGAGACAACTCTTTTTGGGGGTTTTAGGTTGTAAGGTTTCTCTCTCAACACCTGGATGCTGCCACCAGAGATGGGCCCTAGGCACAACTCTCTTCTTTTTGCTTCAATTTCCAAAAGCTGGGTCTCTAAGGCCAGTCTTTTGGTCAACCTGGCTAAGGCCAGGTCTTCTTCTGTGGGTGCTCAAATGCTAAGGGAAGAGGAGCTACCCTCATCCCCATTGTCCACAGCATCTTCCTCTCCACCAGTAGTTTCACCATTTACTTCCTCTGTGGAGTGGGCTTTTTCATGCTGATCTACCAGGAATCTAAACTGGTCAACTTTAGCATGTTTTCCATGAGGAACTTTGTACAGCTTGCAGAGTTTCCTTACCTTGGCATAGGTATATGCCATGTAAGGGCCAGGTTGAGCCCCTGGCTCTGATTCTCTGAATCTGACATGTTTACTTTACTAAAGTTGGGCAACTTTTTAGACATTTTGTACCCCTTTTTGGATAAGGCCAACTAAAGTAAGGACTTTTAAGTCTAACTATTGTTCTAGGGACCTAACTAGGGGTCTAGCAGTTAGTTAACATTTTGCAAACATTTTAGTCAATTGAAGAAAATGCAATGAAGCTGAAGATAATTTGGAGAGATATTCATGTGCTCATAAATTGACAAAGTGGTATCAGCAAATGCAAAACCTTCATCCCACTACTGTTACACCAAATGTAATAGACGGGCTCTCTATGTAGTGTGCAAAACGAGGCACACTGTGCAGAGAGTTTGGGCAACCACACAGTTGTTTACAGAGGTAAAATGTAGAACACCAAATGCTCTAATTTTTATGGCAGCTTGGTCCAGCAGTAATGCCAATCTTGGAGAAGTGCAAAGCATTTGTTGTACTCACAGTATCAATAAAGCAAGACACACACTCAAAAAAATAACACAAGACCAACTTACAAAAATACTTTTGATTTTTATAAACTTTTACATAAAAATCAGGTAAGTACTTTTTAAGTTATGATTTGTCAAAGTTTAGAAAATGTCTTGTTTCTGTGCGTAATTATGCACCATGGGAATCAAAGGGAGAACATTTTAAAAATACAAATAAAATCAGGCAGTGTGTTTATTAATGTCTCCTTTTGCTTTAAGGTCAAGATCGTCAAGAAGTTCTGTGGGCCAGCCGGATGAGTTTGGGCAGTTCCCGATTTCAGTGGGAAGAGCTTCTGAAAAGCCCTTGGAGCTACTGCAGGACCACTGCGGGGGACCACTTGGAAATTCAATGCAGAGGGGAACTTCAAGGTGAGTCCAGTATGCCCCCTTGTGGAGTAGAGGTCACAAGGGCTGGGAGATCTACAGCTGGTTCTCTGGTGCAAGGCCCAGGGAGGCCGTATGCAGGGCAGATAGATGAACCAAGAGCTGTGCGTAAAGGTGCCCTTGGAAGCAGGAGGCACGTCACTTTGAGGGTCACTTGCAGGTCAGCAGGGCCACTCTGGTGGGTGGTTCTGGTGGTTTCTGAAGTCCCTCAACTGGAGCTTCCTCCTGGTCCTTTGGAGTCCAGAGTGTACTTTCTTTCCAGGTGTTTGACGTTGAATAACCAGTACTGTGGGCTATTGCACGGTTCAGCCACTAGATGTTGCTGTGCCACCAACCTTGGCACACTTTCAAGATTGTCCTCCAGGTTTATTAGGTGGAATTTGGTCTGGTTGAGGTGTCCAGTTCCTTGGTCAACAAACGATCAGTGAACTGGACCTCACTGGTGTTTGGGTCTTTGTTACAAAAGTGTGACGCCTTCACTTTAGGGAGATCTTCGGTGATTTTCAGAAGGGTGAAGGTCCTCTAGGGTTTTGTAGAGTCCATACGATGTCCGTGCAAACCCTCAGCAGTAATTGTTGCGTCCTGGGTGCAGCAGGCAGGGTTTGGCACCTTTACTTTGTGCAGCAGGAATGCAGTTCTCAAGCTTTGGGTTTTCTTTGTTACAGGCCTTCTTGTGTCAATGGAATCTAATCTGCAGGTCTTGGCGGTGCCCACTAAATACTGCATTTAGTGGGCGATTAGTAGATGTACCTAGTAGTGACAAATGGGTCACCTACTTTAGTGTGGCTACACCCACTATGTGACTACTTCCTGTGGGCAGAGGTCACTTTCCTATCCCTGATGGGCTATTTTCCTACCATACAATAGGGAGGAAAATGAAATGGAGAGCTCACCTTGCATGCAACACCTAAGGGGTGGTACAAGCATGGGGTGGCCACTCCTCATGTCCTTTGTGCATTTTCCCACCGTTGCTCCTGCCAAAAGTGGGGATTTGCAATGGGGGCAGCCACCTGCTGCTAGCAGCAGGACTGGTAGTTGAGTTTCAAGGGCAGTAAGACCTTTGAAGCTCCTAGGCAGGGCTGTGCACATCTCTGAGGGAGGAGGTGTAACTCCTCTGCCCATGAAGGGCTTTGTTCTCTGGACCTAAGGAGCACATGCTCTCACCCCAGGGTCCCAGAATCTTGTCTGGTGGGTGAAGGCTGGTTGTGACCAGCCAGCAACCACGCCAGGGTAGTTAGCTTTTGCAGGGGACACCTCAAAGATGGCCCCTGGGTTCATGTTGCAATAAATCCAGTACTGGTACCAATTTGGATTTATCATTCTGAGTTGTTTGATACTAAACAACGGAGGGTGCAGAGTGGCCATCATGCAGTTGTGAAACACGTACTGACCAGTGTCTAGCACATGCATGTAAATGGCTGCTCTGTTCACTTACTATGCCCCAGGTTTGGCAGGGAACGAGTAGGGGCATATTTTTCATGCATTTATTCCCACACATGCAGGGTAGTGTACCCTGCCTTAGGGCTGGAAGGCCTGCCAGAGCGGTGACTTACCTATATTGCATGCAGTGTGTAGTGGACAGGGCACACATGCTGTGTGTCATGTCAGTTTTGCACTTTAGGATCTCACAAGGACACTCAGTCTGCAATGGCAGTGCTGGGTGCACTTGGATGCATGGTTCCTGAGGGTGGCACAATCTGTGATGCTGCCCTCAGGGGCCTACCCTTAGTACCCCATGCCCTGGGCACCTAAGTACCATTTACTAGGGATTTATAGTTGCAGCAAAAGGGATTGACAATTGTAATAATATTTTTGTTATCCATTTTAGGGGAAGAACACTGGCACTGGGGAACTAGATAGCAGGTCCCTAGTGCACTCCAGTCCAAATTAACTTTGATCAATTCATCCCTCAGCTGTTGGACAGTGACTTGAGTTTAAGATGCTCATTGTGGTGAAGACTCCGACAATGTGGCACCTTCTCTCTGTTATTTGCAGAGTAACTGTGTATCTCCCTGAACTGACTCCATAACAGCACTTTTAAAACCTGTCCTCCACTCCACCACATGACTTATCAAGGATCTGAAAAAGAACAGTCTCAACACTGCACCATTGCACCCCCTCTACTGTGCATGCGTACACCACATTCAAGATGTGATGCACCATCAACAAGGCAGTGAACTCAATCACGTCTCCTACATAGTAGAGAAGATGAAGATCTATGGTACCAGTAAAAGACACTCAGCAGTCCAAGAAATGTACGGCAGAAAGCATAAGTAGTCATGCCTACTCCTGCTATGCTCCCAGACTCTGGAACTTTATCTCAAAACAGATCAATCAAATTCCATCTCTCCTTCATTTCCAGAAGGAATTAAAGGCACACTTCTGTAATGTATGCCTCAGCTGAAAACAAATGCATCAGCTTTGTCCCCATCACAAATATCATAGGAAGATCATCCTTGTTATCTATAAGTAAGCTTTATATGACTCTCTCTTGTGTCCTGCTCCTTCTAATGTAGTGTTCTATTGCTTTACAGCTGGGTATATGCTTTATAAATACTCATATATGTACAATACCATTAAAAGCAACTTATGAAAGGTCACATATATAGTTTCCATCACATATTGTTTCCATTATAGGGATAAAGAACTCCAGTGTTATATAGGTATCCTGTTCTACATCAATGGAAACCTGAGGCAGCAATGTTGGTTGTGCCTTCATATGATCGGTGAACTGTCATCATCACAAAAAGTATTTCTCATCTCTTGAATTAAACTTTTAAAGTGTCATCCAGATTTTTTCATTAAGGCTTCAAACCTATTACTCCCAAGTCTGATTATTTGTGGCATAAAAACAGCCCACTATGCTAAGTCTGGCCTTCTTCAATACCACTCAACTACTATAATACTCTCATTCTTATAGATCGGCAACAAGGAATTTTTGGTTATGGCAACATCTATGAGTCCTGGCCAGGAAGAAATTACCTCAGTTAGACAAGTCATTAGAAAATATGAACTCCAAAGGGCACCAACATTCCAACCCAAATAAACCTGATGATCAAGACATGGGTCCAGATTTACAAAGGTGTCACACAAAGCAGCACAGCTGCCAAAATTGCTGCACTGTTTTGCGTGAGAGGGAGACATCTGGAAAGCCCCTATATCTACTAAGATATGGCACCATCCTGCACTCTCCCCAGCTTTGGCACACAATAAGGCTGTCTCTCAGCACACACCTTTGCACCACAGTGCAAGCGTGTATTTGTCATGTTTAGCACAGCTTTTGTTCTGCAAAGGAACCCTACCACTGCAAAAGAATAGCTTTGAAACTTTGACCACTTCTGAAGGCAAATTTGGAAAAGTTAGGAAAGAAAATAAATTCTCATTTTTAACGTCTGCTTCAATATGGCATTATTTTGTGGCTTTTGCATCAAAAACTATGGGTGGTTGGTTGCATGGATACACCCATGTACAGCTCAAAGACTGCCTCCTGCAGAGAATGGCAAAGCAATGCTTTGCTCTGCTTTGCTTTACTTTGAGCAACGCTAAAGCGCAAAAAAAGTTTTGAGCTGGGAAGTGATCCAAAAAAACATTTTACAGCAGGTTTGTATCACTTTTGTGATGCAAACCCACCACAAAACAATTGCAAATCTGGGCCATGGTGATGAATGAGTATAATGACTGACAAATTTGGCTTTTAGATAATTTCAAGTCAAAATTATTTTACCATAATAAAACTAATAAAGTGAGTATGGGAAGTAGAACAACACAAACCATAGTTTCACTTGTAGCCTGAATGAGTATTGAGGCAGTGGGCGGGGAAGCAGGACCAACAGGACAGACAAAAGGACATCAATCTTGATTGTTCTTTCTTGATCTCCCTTTGTAACTGAAAACATCCAAGAGTTACAGTTTCCATTATTCCAATTGGGACCAGTTTTTGGAGGGCATGTGCACTACATGGTGAAATTTAGGTTTGAATACACTAATAATTATGGCCCATGGAATATTTATGTGAAATGAGTATTTGATCATACTCAGCTATTATTCACAACTGTTTGAGGCAAACACCTTTAGATCATTACTTCTTGGAAATCACTTCCTGTAGTATTCTGTGATGTTCCTTTCTGTAGTAACATTATAGAAACCAATTGGTCAATTACACTAACGGGGGGGAGAGAGAGAGAGAGCAAGAGAGAGAGAGAGAGAGAGAGAGAGAGAGAGAGAGAGAGAGACTATTAAAATCATAATCAGAGGGGACTGTATTGCCAAAACTAACAGAATTGAAGATCTACTCCATTAGGAACTGTCTAGAGTGGAAGCTACCAGTGGTTAACTAGAGAGAGACAGCCCCCATCTTAATTCACTAGTTCTTTATTTGTATAAGGCTAGACAAAACTATTTAGTTAAATTGGAAAGTTTGCAAGGTTTTGACTTTCACACCTACACTCAAAAAATGTATATAAAGGGGATATGCAGGCAGATTGCTAGCGATCTGTCTGTCCACAGAAAACACCAAACAGGAAATTAATGCACTCAGTGACAACGGTGGCTTTACAGTTCACACTGAAGCAGCCATTAATGAGTTTCTCTTCAATATTCCTCTACGTCCAACCACAGCTACCACATCAAGATCTGATTTTGAGGTGTCTATTTGAGGCAGCTATTTGCACTTTTTCACAGGCACAAGGATCCAGTGAAAGGAATGAGCAAAAATTAAATGAACCATGGTCATCCTTCTAATATAATTTTATGAGATCTGTGCCCCAAACTACTAATATTATACAATTCAGTTAAGGAAGTTGGGGTTTCTTCTACAAACAAGGGAAGCACTGGAAGTGATGTTCCCAAAGCCAGGTATAAATCCAATAAACAGAGGGTCATACAAGTATCTATTTTCTTAATCTTGGTTGTAAAATCCTGGGTAGGACAACAGCAAGTAGAATAATATAACTCCTCCCATCCATAGTCCACCTTGACCAAAAGGGCTTTTTACTTGGTCTCTCCTTTTTACATATTCCCCACATCTCGGTTGGATTAGGATGGCCTGAATCAGCCTTTTTTTGGCCCCTTCTAATGGAGAAGGTGTTTGACTCATTGGGCTCAATGTAGTTCTTCATGACCTTTAAACTGATGGTATTGGGCCAACAAAATAGAGGTCGTATCAGGCTTCTGTACTTTGAACCCATCACCAGAGTCCGCATTGGAGGTGTCCACTGTGAAGAATGGGGCTTCAAACAGGTCTGCCCTATGTTCTTAATTCATTGCGCTAACCATGAAACTGCTAGTGTTCATAGGTTCCATGGCAAAAATGAAGAACTGAATATGTTGAATGACCAGCATGCAATACCCCTACATTTCTAAGACACTTTGGCCCTCATTATGACATTGGCGGTAAATCCCACTTACTGCCATGCTGACTGCCGCCAACATAACGCCGCCACAGCGGATAACCACCAACCATATTATGATACAAACACACCAATCCGTCACTATAAACCCACACACACAAGTCCGCCAGCCCAAAGGTCAGTGATAAACTGGCGGTATCCAAACCCACACCGTTATGCCAACAGAACTACGCCCACAATATTATGACTCACGAATCACCACGGCGGACATTCAATGGCGGTAAACCATTGGCGGTGCATACAGCCACGTTCAAAATACACACACACATACAAAACAACACCACATTGGTCAATTCAAACTACACACTCATGACACCCATGCACACACACTCCCACACACCCACACCACTATAAAACACACATCCACATTACCCACAACCCTTTACCATTGCAAACAATTGCCAAGAGAGAGAGATACATCAAGAGCACCGACACAACCAGAGCCACATACCACCATCACCTATACACCACCCACGCACCTCACAACACACACCCCAACACGTCACCCCACACACCCTCACACACACCACTCACACTACACCCATGGTACCACAACGACACCCCAGGTTCTCAGAGGAGGAGCTAAGGGTCATGGTGGAGGAAATCATTCAGGTAGAGCCACAGCTATTTGGAGCACAGGTTCAGCAGACATCCATTGCTAGGAAGATGGAGCTATGGCGGAGAATCGTGGACATGGTCAACGCCGTGGGACAGCACCCCAGAGCAAGGGATGACATCAGGAAGAGGTGTAACGACCTACGGGGGAAGGTACGTTCCGTGGCAGGAAGACACCAGCTCGCAGTACAGAGGACTGGTGGTGAACCCCCACCTCGTCCCCCACAACTTACAACATGGGAGGAGCAAGTCTTGACAATCATGCATCCTGAGGGCCTGGCACGAGTAGGAGGAGGACTGGACTCTGGTAAGTCAATTCTCTATTACTATCACCCTCCTACCTGCATTCCATCACATACCCAACCTTTACCCTCACTTCCATCACTCCACCACCTCCCACATACCCCACCATCACAACCCACTCATCCCTACACCAAGCCCTGCATGCAACACTAATGCATGGACACCCCTCACAGACCTGCATGGACACCTATCACCACTGCATGCACACTGGAGAGAATCACCTAGCCAACCAAATAACAACTCACACAAGGCAAATCTGCTAGGGCAATAACAACCATAGAGGGCAACACACCCATGCACAATATGTCACACGCAGAAACAATAACAGTGCAATTACATCCCCACAGGCATCCCAGCCAATGTCACCAGAGAAGAGGTGCCAGCAACATCCAGTCCCCCCACAGCAGAGGCCCACAGTGATGACAGCAGCTCTGCTCGCCTGAATCTGGATGACCAACCTGGCCCTTGAGGGACCTCCGGACAGTCGGTTACCCAGGCACAGTCACACACCACCAGGCCCATACCTCTGTCTCCAGGACACGTCAATCAGCAGTGTATCCACCACTACAGGAACCCCAGGCCACCCCACAAACACAGGATGATCAGGGACCTGGGGTCAGTGGCAGTGGGCACACGGTCCAGGGGACATAGGCACAGGACAAGAGGGAAGCTGAGAGGGCTGCTGTGCGACAGGGGGAGGACAGGTCCATGGAACCGACTCTCCAGGAGGCACTCACCGTGACCCTGGGAGCATACCAACATTCCCAGGATACGCTGGGCCAGATACTGGACTAGTTGCAGGAGAACATGCGACTGCAGGAGGGACAGTACCAGGGGATCAGAGAGGACTTGAAGGACATCAACATCACCCTAGTCTCCATTTCAAGGGTGCTGGCAGACATGGCCAACACTATGAGGGAGGCAGTGGGACACTACCAGGCCCCTGACACTATCCAAACCGACGAACAGCCCTCCACCTCGGCTGCTGCTAGTGGACAGGAGGCCCCGCCACAGGAACAACAGGCAACCAGCACCCCTACCCCTGCAGAAGGAGAACCACCTGCAAACGTTCCCTGTGATACAGGCAGAAGCCAGAGACTATTGCCAAGACCCCCACAAGGTAATAAGACTCTCCTGATTGTCACCCTTGTGTACCACTCTGTCACCCTGTCCACCTTGAACTGCCATTGCTCCCCTTCCTATGCCCCCTTGGATAATGCATCTGTGATACAAATAGACTGGACTCTATCCTGGACTTTCCTCCATCATCCCCCCAGCCCATTGCACTTCCCCCTCTACTTCTTAGCACTTAAATAAACACACTTTGAAAAAATACAAGTATGGAGTATGTCAAATGATTTAAGTATGTATTCGTTTAACAAGGTGTAAACATTGCAATTCACTATACAGTAATGTATACATAGGAAAGACCTGTAGGTGGCTGCAGTGAACACACCAGGAGCGATAGTGGGGCACCAACATCTGCAAAAAGAGTTGCCAAAGGGGACAGTGAGTGGTCATAGAAGTGGCAAATCACAGCCTGCTAGTGACAATGTCAAACAGAAAACTGTCAATTAAATGTGAAGTTACACTGTCTTATCTGTGTGTCATTGGACGTACGGATGAATAATTGCACTTCTGTTGTCCTCATCCTCATCTTCTGCCTCCTCATCTTCACTGTTCACAGGGTCCACTGCTGCCACACGGCCATCTCCAGCCTCCTCCTCCTGCAGAAAAGGCACCTGGCGACGGAAGGCAAGGTTGTGCAACATACTGCATGCCACGATCATCTGGCAGGCCTTCTTGGGTGAGTAGCACAGGGATCCACCTGTTAGATGGAGGCCAAAGGTCCTCTCCATAATTCTTGTTCACCCATGTGCCTCACTGTAACGTTCCTCTGCCTTTGTCCTGGGATTCCTCACAGGGGTCAGTAGCCATGAGAGGTTGGGGTAACCAGAGTCACCTACAAATATTGAGGGACAACTGTTAGCCATACACTAACCCTTAGGGCCCACACCATACCCATACACCAACATATACTGGGTGGGAACCAGGGCTCACCTATTAGCCACACCCTGTGCCTCTGGAGTTGAGCCATCACATTTGGGATGCTGCTATTCCTCAGGATAAAGGCATCATGCACAGACCCAGGATACTTTGCATCAATGTGGGAGATGTACTGGTCCACCAAACACACCATCTGCACATTCATGGAGTGAAAGCTCTTTCGATTTCTGAACACCTGTTCATTTCGCCCAGGGGGGACAAATGCAATATGTGTTCCATCCATAACCCCAATAATGTTGGGGATATGTCCCATTGCATAGAAATCCGCTTTCACTGTGGCCAAATCCTCCACCTGGGGGAAAACAATGTAGCTGCACATGTATTGTATTGTAATTGTATTGTAATCGTATTTATATAGCGCTTACTACCCCTGACGAGGCGTCGAAGCGCTTTTCGATGAGTAGCACGCTACTCCGGTACCCAACAAGAATTAGTGATGGATTAGTATAATTTAATAAGGAGTACAGTTTTAGTATTATTATGAGTTAATTTGAGTTGCGGATATGAGAGTTTGTTAGTTAGATTGACTGGAGTAATGGAGGGGTGGAGGAGGAAAGAAATCCAGAAGTGTTAATTGGGAGTTTATCCTTCATTTGCTCAATCCAAAGGCTTGAGATGAATAAAAGGGGGGCGTAGGGGAAAGAGGATGTGGAAGGGTTAGGGAGAGCATAGTAGCAGGGTGAGATGAATGCAGGAGAATTTAGTAGGGTTGTGTGGGAGGTCACAGAGGTAGAGTGAGGTTTGGTGAGTTAGATGTGGGGGTGGAGGGATGAGCTTAGGCAGAGATATTTAGGAGATGGAAGTGGTCGAAGGGATTTGGGATGAGTCCGACATGACATAAGAGCGATGAGTAGATAAGTGTGATAAAAAGAGAGCAGAAATTCATAGAAACATGCCAGGCACAGAAACAACATATACACATATATATATATATTTATACACACACACACACATGACTATACACACACATCTGCATATACAATACATAATTAGAAACATGGGTAAAAAATACTTAGTCGTCCATCCATCATCCTGGTAAAAAGGCGGGAACTCCCCCACCTACCTCGAGGGTGGACGGGGCGTGGCCCAGCGGGCGGAGCTTACAGGTGCTTCATAAAGGGGGAACCTTCTACTCTGTGTCTCCAGGAGAGGAAGATAGAAACCGCGCGTCACAGTCAGATACAGATTACGCTGTGTTTAATCAGGGCAGACAACACTCTGGTCAGCACTATTGAGAACATTGTCTGAGATATTCCTGCTGCCTCAGTCGGAGGCCCCACCACCAACCATGGTGGTGCAGCTATCTGAGGCTGCAGGGGATGGGCTGGAGCCCCCCCCACCACTGCCAGCACCACCACCAGCACCACTGCCAGCAGCCCCAGTGGGCAGCTGTCCGAGGCTGCAGGGGATGGGCTGGAGCCTCCGCCCAACACTGCCAGCACCACCACCAGCACCGCCACCAGCACCACTGCTAGCAGCAGCAGCCCCAGTGGGTAGCCATCCGAGGCTGTAGGGGATGGGCTGGAGCCTCCCCCCACCACTGCCATCTCTGCCAGCAGCACTACCACTGCCACCACATGAGCAGCCGTTACTGCCCACGGACAGTGTGTAGTCCTGCGTCCATGGGCTGTTGTGCGGCCTGGCCCCAGCAAATCCTGTGGGTCTGACACCCAGATGAGAGACTGTGTCCTTGCACTCCCCAAGATCTGCATCACAGGGCGCAATGCTCCCTCCAGAACCAGTGGAAGAAGCCATCCACTCACCCCATCCTCCCCAAGATGAAGCTCACTGGGCACAAAGCCCCCTCAAGAACCAGTGGAACAGCCATCCACTCACCCCATCCTCCCCAGGATGAAGCTAACTGGGCACAATGCCCCCTCCAGAACAAGTGGAAGGTGCCATCCACTCACCCCATCCTCCCCAGTATGAGGCTCACTGGGCACAATGCCACCTCCAGAACCAGTGGAGCAGCCATCCACTCACCCCATCCTCCCCAGGATGAAGTTCACTGGGCACAATGCCCCCTCCAGAACCAGTGGAGAAGCCATCCACTCACCCCATCCTCCCCAGGGTGAAGCTCACTGGGCACAATGCCCCCTCCAGAACCAGTGAAGGAGCCATCCACTCACCCATCCTCGCCAGGATGAAGCTCACTGGGCACAATGCCCCCTCCAGAACCAGTGGAGGAGCCATCCACTCACCCCATCCTCCCCAGGATGAAGCTCACTGGGCACAATGCCCCCTCCAAAACCAGTGGGGGAAGCCATCCACTTGAGAGACTGTGGCCTTGCACTCCCCAGGACCAAGCACAGGGCATGTTTCCCCCTCCAGAGCCAGTGGGTAAGTCACCCACTTGAGAGACTGTGGCCTTGCACTCCCCAGGACCAAGCACAGGGCATGTTGCCTCCTCAGGCAGGAGCCAGTGGGCAAGTCACCCACTTGAGAGACTATGGTCTTGCACTCCCAAGGACCAAGCACAGGGCATGTTGCCCCCTCCAGAGCCAGTGAGCAAGTCACCCACTTGAGAGACTGTGGCCTTGCACTCCCCAGGACAGAGTAATGGGCATGTTGCCCCCTCCTGGACCAGAGGTGTTGTACCATCTTCCGGCTGAAGTGCCCACCATTCCCCGTCCCCCTGAGGAGCCTGGCTGTTTTCGACCTGATGCCCCTGCAGTGTTCTCTCCGTGTAGTTGCAGGAGTGAGGTGGGGCCTTGGACTATGTGATGTGGCCCTGTGGCCCACAGACTTTGGGGACTGGGCAGTGTCCCTACATTTGTACATATGTATATACTTGTTGATTTGGATGCACGTATTTATACTATTTTATCTTATTACACTCACTTTAATCAATTCATTTTGTCCTTGCAATATTCCTGAGGGGTACGGGGTGACCATGTAATGTTATTGCATCTGGTTATGTGTATGGTGTTGGGGGTGGGGGTGTCGCGTGTGTGTATCACTCTCTTTTTCCTCCCCCCCTCCCCTGTGTGCTAGGCGGCAGTACTCACAGTGGTCATCTTCGCCAGCATTCATGTTCGTAGTGGAGCAGAAGGAAGAGGAGCATGGGGAACACATGCATCTCGGGCTCCATGGTGGCATGGTTCTTCCTTGAGTGTCCAGAGGTGAGTCTTTTCCCTACTGTGCAGTGTTTCCGTCAGGCTTTTGATGTCGTTGGTACCGTCCCGGAAAAGGTGGTGAATTGGTGTGTCATAATACAGTGGGTGGAACATTGTCTTCCGCCTGGCTGTAGGTGGTTACCGCCGTGGTGCCTGTTGATTTCGCCCTGGCGGTCGGTGTATTAAAGTGGCTGTCTGTCTGAGCGGTTTCTGCTGTGGTCATAATTTCATATTTATTACCACCGGCCTGTTGGTGGTATTACTGCCACTATATCACCGACCGCCAGGATTGTAATGAGGGCCATTGTTCTGTAAGTGATTAGGCAAGGAGTCTCTCAACATTAATGATTATGACAGGAATGTTTAGTTCTTCTGCAGGCCTCCAAAATAATTGGACCAAATCATGTACGTATCCACTAGGCTAAGCAAAGGATAAAGAAGCATACGGAGTTGATTCTTCCTTTTGGGATAGACCACTACCACCTTTAAATATCAGGGGATGAAGATTTATCCTGGAAAATAATATTGTTGTCTGAATTAGGGAGTGTCTTACTCACTAAAGTGGTAATTCTGCCAGACTCTTGTATTAGTTCACCAATTTGCTATTATTAAAACATATTTGAGGTCCATGCTTTATTGGTTAATCTAGAAATAATGGAAGTCACAGAGCATCCATCAAAAATCTGTCTCTGACTTTGAAAAGAGGGAGAATAGGATCCCCAGTTTACGGGCTATGCTGTCTAACGGAACCATTAAAACATTTTACGAAGTGGGACTCTATCCATTTCACAGAAAGCTAAATGGCTGAGTAACATAACACAGTCAGATGATCCCTGGGGAATGTTATTTAGCCAGCTAAAGAAAATCATCCTCTCCCTAAATATCTTGTATGGAGCCTCACTGCTTGAGTGGGTACAGAGCCAGAGATAAGAGTGCCAGTATATGCCCCCGATATGCCCTTTTCTTGTCATAGAAAACAAGGCCACTTGCAAAATTAAGGGAACACACCTGCTTAGAACCTAATTTGGGCAAATATCATTGTGCCAAACGTAATAATTGTTAAGATTGCTAATGTGCAGATTCAATGGTAGTGAGAAGAAAATAAAGAATTGCAAAATGTCTGTGTAATAGCAGCTTATTTTGAGAAACAAATCGTATTGAGTTATGCAGTATGAAAACTATGACGAACACTAGCAGTGCATCAAAGAGAACCACATATTGTTAAAGTAAGACATTGACAGTCAGAAGAGTTAAAATGATAACAAAGTGATGGCAGCATGTCTATCTCCCATTAGGACCCCAGGTTAGCTGGTCAAACCATTTCCCCCAGACTAACCCGTGTTTGCGGGGACATCCCCTGGCCTCATAAAGCAGTTTCTCTTGCTGTGCACACCAGTCTACCCCTCAGCACCATTGGGAGACGGTTGAGGGAACGTGTGACTTCCAGTAAGTGGCAATGTCATGTTAAGCAATCAGAAGAGCTGTGCCCAAAAAATCTTTGTCAGCCCTTGTTCCTCCAAAACCTTCCATAGCAGCTTATTTTGAGTCTCAATATGAGTACTGCAACTGGATGGACGGACTCAGAAACATGTTAAAGAGAAAAAACGGGCTATATGTAGTTATACTTTTCTTGTGAGCCTCCACCACGACTGACACTCGGGAAGTTTTTTCTTCCTAGTTGCTATTTCTGTATGTTTTCTGTTTTCTGCTAGCCACACAACTCACACTACGACTTAACTGAAGCAGCGACTAATGGTAAAACTAGAGTTTGTAACAATGGAAATAGTATTACTACATACAGTGGCAGTACTAGTCCTAATAGTCCTTTCACTTGAGCTGGAAGGAGTCTTACAGTCACAGTGGGGGCTATCAGCAGTACTATCAAGTTGAAGTAATGTGGGTAGGTATAGGTTGAGCAGGCAAATGTGACTATGGGACTGCCCAGTATGGGGGTATTGAGTCACCATAATTATCTCTTCTGGGTTGGGGGATGGTGTTTCACAAAATGCAAGTCTGTGAAGGGCAATGGTAGGCTGAGCCACACACTATAGGCATGCATGGGGAGGAGGACACATTATGAGGTATGTATATGAGTGAATACAAAGTTGGCATATATAAGCAACGTAAATAGCACACTTTAATTTGAATAAGGAAGAAGCACTCCATAAAATAAATTATTATGATATCCAATTCCAGATAAAGTGATCTTTAGCTCCAAAATTCTATTCCAAAGTTTCGGGGTGTAATAATCAGTACAGAGTCTTATCTTTTTTGATGAATAAAATGCTTTATTCAAGAAGTACATCTTTAAAATGCATTGATTCCACCAGCCCAGCCAACACAGTTCATTCCTTCCTTAGAAAATCATCAGGGTTGTTGTATTAGTCACAAACTGTGAACTCCTTAAAATAAATCATAAAGACACCCTTTTTGAATATCATTACCTCGTGTAGCCCTTATTAGTATCCCTCAAAATTGATGTACAGTCACCAATCTTGGTTTCCAGCATTTTCTTGTGGATTTTTGGTCAATTTTCCTAAAACAATCAAATATATTGTCAGTGGTATCCCTCAAGATAAGGCATTCTATTTTTGAGGATCCAATAGCTATAATGAGATAACTGTAAGTGTGATCAATCCTTTATAGCATGGTCTGCATCCCATGTCAGGTAGTAAACTAAAAGGACTGGTGAGTGTATATTAGTTGCCCATCATTTTAAAGACCCTTCTAAAGACTACAAGAGATGATGATACTCAACAAGGATTTATTTACAAATCCTTATAAGGGGTTTCACAGTTTGTGACTAATATAATAGCCATGATGAAGTTTCAAGGAAGGAACAAAACACATTTGCTGGTGTTGTTGAATCACTAAATTTTAGAGAT
Organism: Pleurodeles waltl; assembly: GCF_031143425.1. Lineage (NCBI taxonomy): Eukaryota > Metazoa > Chordata > Amphibia > Caudata > Salamandridae > Pleurodeles > Pleurodeles waltl. The sequence continues at coordinate 971,919,465 of NC_090447.1, forward strand.
GCACTTCTTCAATAAAGCATTTTATTAATAGGAAGATGCTACTCTGTCCTGATTATTGTACCCTGAAACGAAAAAGAAATTTGGAGATGAAGATTGATTTATGTCAACTAGTATAATGTAATACTTTTGGGAATCATTGCAAGTTTGTCGGTCCGACCGTCTGACCTCCAAACCCACAGGGTGAAGCTGCCATCATAGCAGCAGCCTCACCCCCCATTGTATTACGATGTTTCCACTGGGCTGACCGGTGGAAACATCTTTTCACAAAGTTTCCACTGGTCAGCTCGGCGGAAGCAGTGCCAAGACATTGGCCTCGGCTCCCTTAAGGAAGCCGAGGCCAATGCCGTCGCACAACAGCACCCTCGTAATGCGCACTGTCTGCAGAGCGGACAGTGCGCATTCCAAGGGTTCCGGCAGGGAGGCCCCTGCACTCCCATGCCATGGTCATGGGCAGTGCATGGCCCCCCCTGCCCTCCAGTACTGGCTTTCTGCCAGCCTTTCCATGGCGGTGAAACTGCCATGGAAAGGTTGGCAGAAAGTGGACTTGTGATCAGCACAGCAGTGCTGCCATGGGCACCGCCGTGGCTGACCACGACTCTGACCGCTTCCACTCCATCAGGATCCGTGATCCTGGGGGAGGTTGGGGTCTCACCGCCACGGTTGTAATCTGGCAGTTGGCCCACCAGGAGGGCGGCGGTCCGACCACCACCACAAGTTTGGCAGTCTTAAAACTGCCAAACTCGTAAAGGGGCCCTTATTTTCTCATGTGCATCCTCCTCATAAATGTTGCATTGACTTTTCGGGTCATTTAGAATGCATGACCTATGGTTGGTTAAGCACCAAATACTGAATGGACTTACTATTGCATGTTCAATTTCATGATCATTGTTGCCTATACTGCATTTCTTAATATAGCATACTTTAGGCATGGCTGCTGCAATGCATCCTTTTCACTTACCTAAATGCTACCACGGGTTCAGGGCTAGAGGTGGTTCATAAAAAGAAGAGACACCATTACACTGTAAAATTATGTAAACAAGATTAAAATGTAGTATACATTGTAATATTGCTTGCTTGGAAATTAACAAAAAATTAAACCCAATTATGAAGTACAATATATTGTTTTTAAAATATATATGCATGTCACTTAATGCTATTTGTAGCATATCTGTAACATTTTATATTATGAATTGTAGCTTAAAAAATTTAATTATTTTACATCACTCTTTCAGAAGATAACATTTCCAGTTTAAAACATGTTTTAATGGTTTATTAAATTTTCTTACACTTTACCAGAGGGAGATCTCCACCCTGGTAGAGGGATCTATGCCTACTTGTAAAAAGTTATACGTAATAACTCTATACTCACCTGTTTTGGGCAACTCTTCCAATGGTGGCGATAATGAAGTCTGCCCAAAGGATTAACTCACAAATGGTGATCAGCAAAAAAGTGCAAGGTTACTCATGGGGGCATAAGTATGTTTTTGTATGTGAGGAAATATACATGTGTAAATTTACCTTAGTGAATAGGGCCCATGACGCACTACTCAAAAAGATTGTCTACGCATGTAGTGAGCAAGTGTGTGTTTATACTAATCTGATCACAGAAGTATTGTTAACATTATTTACATGTGGGTGTGAGAGAAATATTATCACAACTACAGGCCCGATTCATATCTTGGCGCTAAACTTACTCCATTGCAACGAAGCATGCTTACTGCCAAGATAATAGCAACACAAAAGGATAATGGACGGAGTGCTGAACAGTGCAAACACTCACCTGAGTCACAGATCTGGGTTTAATCCATTGTTCTTTTGCTCACCATGCCAAGATAATGGCATGCCACCCTGGTTTAGATGCGGCGGGACCATAGGTTTGGCTATGGAAAGGACTACTCTGTACCGCCATAGCTAAACCTCTCCAATGGCCCGATTGAGTAAGGGGCATTGGAAAAATGGTTATATGGCCACCCTCTCAATTAGGATGGGCAGACATATAGCCATTTTTTAAATGTGCTGCACTGCCACACAATCCCTGGATGTGAGGGACATTAAAAAAATGGAATAATGCACCTCTTGCCACAAGGATAACTCCCATGGTGAATGAGACATTTTATTTTTTATTTTCAAAAAGAAAATCTAATTTCGGGATTTACCTTTTGAAAATAAAAAAGGTAAACTCCTTGGTGCAAGGCTCCATCATGTAGCCGGGCCCTGTACCAAACAATGAAAAGCATTGATATGAACCACTGTGACGGTGGTTTCTTCCAATGCTTTATAAATGACTGCCATTCATGCATTCAGTGGCACTAAATACATTTTGTCTGAAGAGGTCACAGGTGTAGCACTAATACTTTGTGTTAGTAGCTTTGGAAGATTTTCTTTGACAAGTACCTCTTACACTCAGTGAACACTGAGAAATCAGAAAGTAGACAGCAGCATAGCAGTGAGGCGAGGTGAAATAAAACAATTGTCTAGGACCAGAAAATGTGGCTAAGCATTGGAACCTAGGTATTCTGGTTTCACATTCTGCAATGTCACCACTAGATTGGAATCTCTTTCTATCATTTTCTATCAAAAGGTAATGCATTGTCTTCAATTGTTGGCATGTGAGGTTAGATTGTGGCTGGTAGACAGAAGCCACATGAAGACTTGGTTCAGTTTGGCTCTAGGATCCAAGAGGACCTTGATCTGAGCCAGAGATAGGCAGTGGCTTGCCCACCTCTATCTTATAATGGCAAGTAAGTGGACAAAGTCAGAGGAAGGGCATTATCAGATTATGTTAAATAAAATTGGTAAATCAGGAGTTCCAACACCACAGTATAAGACTCCATATTTCAACTTTTGTAACTGTCTCACTACATCACATTTTAGTGAATGGACTACAAGACTGGCTGCTCTCTCCTCGTACACTCAAATTGTTAGGTTATAGTGCTGTTTTCTTATTGACTACTTACTACCAGTCTCGCACTTGTTTTCTTCCTATCTCTGTAAAAACAGAAAAGAGCAGGGAAATGTGTTGGTTGTCCAAGAGCACACAACTTGTGAGACAGAAGAATGGTATTAATAAAGGTTCCATAGTTTCCATCTTGCTCACTACACAACTACTCATGTGTGAGCAATTCTGATGCTAAGACTCAGGAACTAGTTTCACCAAAAAATTACACTGTTTTGTGAAACCTGTCCACACTTTTTTTTCATAACCTCAAAAGTTTGGGGGGTGCAGGGGTTTAACAATCACTACCTTAAATTAGCCTGTTTCTAAGTATTGCTAATGTTTACCTATAAGAAACTAAAGGCATAAGGATATTGTTGGGCCTATGATTCGATGTAATCCCAATACAATAATCAAGCTAGGTCCTTTGTGCTCTTGCCTCATCAGAGGTAGTGGTAGCACAGAAGACTTACTTCAGGGTTCAGTAGAGGGATAGCAAATTAGAGACCGCATAACACAGTATTGTCAAATGTATGACTCCTCTAGAGACAGGGGCTTAATTTAGAGGATAGTAAGGAATGAAACCCTCAAAGTAACTCCCAAACTGTTCACATCATGCACAATCTTCATTGCACTTTGCCCACCTTACACCACCCCGACAACCTGACCCCATACCCACTGGCATCAAAGGGCCCCTTGCTCAAACCACAGACCATACTTTTTGCACCTTGGGCAAATGCTTGTGCCCTGATTGACTTCCTGGCTGGCTTCCAGTCATTGACACCAACTCTTCCCTGGGGCTGAGAGTGTCAGCACCTGGACCTAAATGACAACTTCACTTTGGAAGTGAGGAAAACTGTAGACTGGGGGCCTCATTTACAAGGAGCTTGCTTTGCTATTGTGTCAATTTTTTATTTTTGTCGCAGTGACAGTCTAATCATTACTCCACACTGCTCCATGGCTACAAACTGACACATTGGTCCCAATGTGTCAGTTTGTAGAGGTCTGTGTCACATTATACCTGTGCCAGGTATAATGTATGCAGGGTAAGCATACCCACATTAAAAGCCACGCAGAACTGACGCAGTGACATTTACAACCCTTCACTTCGTCACTCTGCAACTTGACTGCATGGAAATTCTTATGCCTGTCCAGGATAGGCATGAGGATTGACGCTGGGCTTTTGACATAGGACTCTCTTCTGTGTTCTGACGCATTGCTGGAGTTTGCGTCAGCTTTACAACGTAACTCCAGCAATGCATCACTTTAGCGCCAACAGATGCATCCGAATTTCTGACGCATCCATGAAAACTTGCGTCATGGAGCTCTGTATTGTAAATACAGTGTATCCATGGCATCATTAGGGCATTTGCAGCAGGCACAAATAAACTGATGCATCTCTGGCGATGTGTCACTTCTTGTAAATGAGGCCTTTAGCCTTGCCAGGATACATTTCCTTTTTAACAGCTAGTGTTTCATATGGCTCCATAGAGCTAGGAATCTGGAACTATTATTAATAAAGTATATGTGACAGTTTGTTTCTTAAAGAAACAATTAGGGTACCTCACTAAAAAGTAAAGGCTTTCATACTTATAAATACGTGAATAAGATTCTGATTTAGAGTTTGGTAAACTGGTAACTCTGTCACAAAAGTGACAAATATCTCATCCACCTTCCCACAAGTGCCTTTGGATACATGCACATGCATTAAGGTAGATCGGATATCCATCATGTTTGCCATGGAGTAACCCATCTGGCAGACTCCAAATCAGGTCCCCTGTCTGATATAGAGGACTGCTTCATTGAAACATTGGGCAGGAAGTTTCAAAAGCTATCTCACCTGGGAAAGGGCATAACCATTCCTTAGAGAAAAGAAGAACTTTCAATCACATGTGCCCAAAAGACTCAGATGGAAGATGATGCACCTATGTCCATCAGAAAATGATCAACATTCTGAGACACTGAACAGTTCTGACTCTAAATACCCTTCTTTGCAAGTTATAGAGTTATTGTGGGATTTCCTAATACTCCTTTAACAATCCCCAAAGATCCTGAAGAATAGGGGTGTAACTTCTCTGTGTGGCAAGATGGCCGCTCTGTAAGAGTGCACTGCTGGCCGAATATGTAATCCATCGCCCATCTGCCAACTAGGGGATGCCCAGTGCCCACACCTAACCCGCCTGGGGTCTCCCTGAGCTCTGGGACCCAGTGGGTGCAGTTCGGGCCCCTCTGTGTGCACCTGTAGCACACAAGTAAAGGAGGCAGGCGGAGGCCCGTGGACACCTGAGTGCGGCCTAAGTGGCACGATGTGCATGAACGCCAGGTCTTGTGCCATGTCAGGGTCGGCGGGCCCACCTGCCCCAGAGTTGCCTTTGCCTGACGCTGCCACCCGATGCTGAATCCTCACTGCCTCTGACTGCCTGGCTGCTCCACGTTGCCTCTGTGAATCCAGCGCTCCAGCCCTAAATCTGTAGGCCGTGTTGAGGAACGCGGCCCACTGGATGCTCTGGACCTTTTGCAGCAGCAGATGATGGCCTGATTCTGCGCCATCCTTCAGCCTGCACTGGATGCTGTGCAGCTGCCTTCAAGGCCACGGTCTTATCACTTCGGAGACCGAAGCAGGGGACTAACTTCGCCATGGGCTGGTGAGTTGGGCCTCTCCCCAGTAATTTGTTAACCTCCTCTTCTGCTGCCAATACTATGCATATACTTGCCTGCTCCTGGGTTTGGCCCCTAAACTGTGCGCTGCTGGGTCCATTCACCTTGCACAACTGGCCCCATGCTTGTTAGTGCACCTGATGCCGCATGCTGACATGCAGATTGATCATGTGGTGGTGCTCCCCATCAGCTGTGCGCCCTGAGATTGCTGAAAAGGCATAATGCAATAACCTGCTGGCCACCGCTGCTGATGCTGACCCACTTCACTCACCCTGACCAGCATGCACACTGCCGTGTTCGATGGACTGACAAGGAGGCTCATCCACCTACCCTTCTTGTGGGCCATTCCTGCACTTGAACTAATAAAAGATCCCTCTCCTATTCAGCACTCACCTGAACTGCCGCCTCCATGACATCACCCAGATGCGCTTTGGCTTAGGGTAAAGGATGGCCCTTTCATTTCCTTCCTGGGGACTGTCCAGACAGGCGTGGGAAGCATTAGGCAAATAATTCTGCTGCCTTTCTTGACCTATGCAGTTGCCATAAGGCGGACCGGCCAACAGCCTCTGTCTTTGAGTCTGCTCATGCCTCTTGGCACACAGAACTCCCCAGGGTAAGGTGGGGCCCCTCGATACGTGCCCAACTGTGGGCTTTTGGACATCCACTAGCTGCTGCTGTGGACCAGTTACACCCATCGCTTCGACCTGTACCTCGGTGCAGGGTAAGCCCATATACTCCCTGGGATCCTGCCCCCGTCACTGGCATCATCTGCACTGACTGCCCTAGACATGGGTAAACATTTAGCCAAGCAGTGAAAACTCTCCTTCAAGAGCAGGCGCCTCACTCACCAAGTGGAACAGAGCCAAGATCCTGAGCATGCGGTTGACCGCTCAGAAGACTATGGCCCTCAGGAGATTGACTTAAGAGAGCTACTCATGGATGCTCAGTCAAGTCTGAAAACTATAGACATCAAACTGGACTTGCTCACCAACTGCTTAGATCATGTTAAACAATGCATGGGCAAAAATGAAACAAGATTGGACCACCTAAAAAATTGCATCCAAAATGAAAGACTTTGTCGAAACTTTGATGCAAGGCCTCTTTGGCAGGGCCTATCAACAGTGCTCATTGTGGAGCATGCCCACTGCTCACTTGGCCCTCGACATCCCGCTGGGGCACCAGTTCACCTCAAAGTCACATGCCTACTCAACTATTGAGATCGGTATGCGGTCCTGCATCTGGCGAGAGAACGTGGTTTAATTCGATACCAAAGAAACAATATCTCCTGTTAGCCAGACTTCATGCCGGAGGCGAGGGTGGTATGCCGAGATTTCTTGCCCATCAAGAAGATTCTCCAAAAAGCAGATATTCCCTATGCCCTTTTATCCCCGGCCAAACTGAGGATCTCATTTGAGAGCAAATAACACTTCTTCATTGACACAAAATTAGCCTTAAAATTCGCCAAGGGTCATCGCTCCCATAGGGGCTCATCAACCACCGCAGAGAAGACCCCCACTAAGCAACAATGTTAAACAGAGAAAGCAGCCCGATATCATAGTTTATCTAAATGCTCCCGCATGTAGTGGGAATTTTTTGCAGTGCCCTTCTTTGTGTTCTTGGTGCATGGAACCTTTTGCCTACCTTATTTGTTCTTTGTGGGTCCATATGCCCTATATCAATGTACTAGCTAACACATTAATACAGGAAATCCTGTTTCTAATACTTGTTTAGCTACCCTAGCCATTCATGGCAGGATTGTTGCCTCATGTTTCGCCATCCCTAGGGATGGTCCCCATCTTTGCCACATTGTGGGTAGAGGTTATATGGGGTAGGGGTGGGCATATCTGTCTCAACCTAGTTTGGGGGTTGGAGTGAGGGAGTGTGGGTTGCTTTCCTTAGGTTATGGTTTATTGCTCTGTTTGTTGTATTTATTTCAGTCCCCACCACAGGACTTCCTTCTTCCTGACTGCACATGTTCACCACAGATTACACACCGTATGCCCCAGCTTACATTATTCTTTCCTCACAGATGACATGGCCACCTTAAACTGTATTACATGGAACATTTGCGGCCTCAATGACTATTATAAAGCAGCCCTGTTTCACTGCTACCTCAACAGACACAACATAGAGCTATGCTTCTTACAGGAATCTCATATACATAGCCCAATGGCCTCAGGTCTGCATGCTCGATGGTGTGGCAACACTTACTCTTCCACCTACTTCAACTGGGTGTGTTGATTTTACTGTGTAAGGGGCTTCCTTGGCTGCTGCCCAACTCCTCTAGTGACGTGAATTGTCGATAGGTCATCCTTGCGGGCTCACTACACAAGCGCACAGTAACTCTGGCTGCCATGTATGGTTCCAACACTAACAACCCCAAATTCTTCTCTGAGATCTAGACAAAAATATCCTGGTTTGGTTCCTGCACCATTCTATGGTGCGGTGACTTTATTGTTGTAATGGATGACCAACTGGATCACTCTGGAGTCTCTAAAAGCCTACACCCACATGCTACGAAGACACTCAACACGATAGGTCACAACAACTATCTATAAAATATCTGGCACCTCGCACACCCCTCTGTGTGTGAAGGTACATGCCTTTCATCATTTCACAATGCATGGTCTAGGATAGATTTCTGACTAGTTTCTAAAGATGTCCAGACCTGGATAACCAAAGTGGCCCACTTGCCAAGCACCCTTTCGTACCACGCTCTGTTGGTGCTTCAGATTCCCCAGACAACCCTGCACCTTCACCTGGAGACTACTACCGGCAGCACAGTGGGACGCGGTATTCCTTAAGGAGATGAATTAAAAAGATCATAGACTACTTTGCCCACAATAAATGCTCTGTAAAATTGTCATCTGTCCTCTGGGAAACCTTGAAGGTTGTAATATGGGGCACCTGTATTGCAAAACAATACGCAGGACTCTGACTCACCTCGAGTAGGACAATCACACCCTGGAGACACAGCACTCTTATACCAAGTATACATCCATCTAGGCCTATATCTGCAACAACCTGTCGGACTTTCAGGAGGAGGCTCTCCACGAGACTTGCTATGTACATCGTGATGCACAGGCTAGGCGCTATGGGTAGGGGACCGTCCGGGTAAAACAGTTGCTGGTCCCCTTAGTAAACCATGTGCTTCCAGTTACATCGCCAAACTTCTTGACTCTGAGGTCAACCCCTTGTACTCCACATCAGAAATATTGAAGGTAATGTCTTCCTTCTATGCCCAGCTTTAAACAACCACCCTGATACTCGGTGCATTTGAGCTCACTCAATACTTCTACACTACAATTGCTCTGGCTCAATAGCACCCACTGTGCCTATTTAGATTCCCCAAACACCACAGGAGAAATTGTTCAGGTCATCTGTAACCTCCCTGGGGACAAAGTGTCACGTCTAGATGGGATCACCACTGCCTTTTACTAAGAGGATGCTTCCCTATTAGCCCCACACCTACTGATGATGTACCAGGAATCCCTAGATACAGGCATGCTACCCCCCTCGCTGAGGGAGGCAGTCCCTTCCACTCCACAGCCACCAAAATCATCTGCGGAGTCCCCCAAGGGTCCTCCCTCAGCCCCACCCTTTTCAACATTTACATGGCCCCGCTCGCCAACATCCTCCGACCACACAGAATCACCATCTTATCCTACGCAGACGACACCCAGCTCATCATCTCCCTCACCCGAAACCCTACCACCGCCAAAACCAACCTCCACGCTGGACTCCTTGACACAGCCAAATGGATGACAGCAAACCACCTCAAGCTCAACTCCAACAAAACCGAAATCATCATCTTCGGCCCCAATAAAACAATATAGGATGACGCCTGGTGGCCCACCGCCCTAGGCTCCCCACCAACACCTTCAAACCACGCATGCAACCTCGGCATCATCCTGGACCCTTCTCTCTCCATGACCCAGCAAATCAACGCCATCACCTCCTCCTGTTTCAACACCCTCCGCATACTGCGAAAAACCTTCAGTGGATTCCCATAGAGACCGTCACCCATGCACTCATCAGCAGCAGGCTAGACTACGGAAACGCCCTCTATGCCGGCACCACACTCAAGTTCAAACGAAAACTCCAGCCGCCCGCCTCATCCTGGACCTCCCACGCCATGAACACATCTCCTCACACCTCAGATCCCTTCACTGGCTTCAGATCGACAAGAGGATCACCTTCAAAATCCTCATCCATGCACACAAATCCCTCCACAACACTGGACCAACCTACCTCAACGAAAGAGTGAACTTCCACACTCCCACTCTCCACCTCCGCTCTGCCGACCTCGCACTCGCAACAGTCCCCCGCATCCAACACGCCACCACCGGAGGCAGATCCTTCTCCTACCTCACCCCCAAGGCCTGGAACTCCCTCCCCACCAACCTCTGCAAGACTCAGAACCTTCAGCTCTTCAGAAAAAACCTCAAGATGTGGCTTTTCGAACAGTAATCAGCCTCCCCTCCCTACCCCACACTCCCTCCCCCCAGCGCCTTGAGACCCTTATGGGTGAGTAGCGTGCTCTATAAACTTTATTGAATGATTGATTGATCATTACACTACTCAAACCGGACAAACCAGCGAATGCTGTGATTAGTACAGACCTCTTTCTCTCATTAATATTGAATAATACAGAATTTGTGCCAAGGTGCTTGCCAATCACCTACTACTCCTCCTACCCAAGACTGTGGCCCGATCAATTGAGCTTCATTCCTAGCTGTTCTACATTGCACAACCTCCGCACCATCTTCGGGGTCATGCACCATCGTAGCACTCAAGTTCCCGCTATAGAGGCCCTGCTTGATGCAACTAAAGCGTTTGATTCCCTGGAAAGGGCATGTCTCTTTCTCCTTTTAACACAACACAGCCTTAGCACACATTTCATCAAACAAATACAACTCATCTATATGCCTCCAACTGCCTGAGTGCGTCTGAATGGGTTCACTTCCGATGCTTTCCCAGTTGCCTGGGGTACAACCAGGGGTGCCCGTAATCACTGTTATTTTTCTCCATCGCAATGGAATCTCTGGCGGTGAGACTACATCCGTGACATGAACAGAGGTATAGGATTCACTACCAGAGGTTTAGTAGTCTCGATGTAAGCAGATGACATCACGCTAAATGCATGTGATCCTCATGAGAACCTGGCTCCACTGACATGTGAAGTGGTGAAATTTGGTGGCTACTCTGGTATACAGGTAAACTGAGCTAAATCTGTAATAATTCCGCTTACCAACAACACACATTCATTTCCCACTGAATACCCGTTGAAGTGGGCAGATGAGCCGGTACGATAACTGGGTGTATGGTTAAGCGGTGATCCAGAGGAATTATGGCGCATGAATTATGACCGAACCATGACCTGGTTAGAAGACATAATACATACGTGGTCCAAACGGCTCCTTTTCTTAGCTGGTCGCATTGCGATCACAAACATGATCATCCTCCATAAGTTCCTCTACCTCTGTCAACATTCCTCAACTGCTCACAGCTCATTTCTTTATATGGCTGAAATCTAGCCTAATGACCTTGGTGTGGGCAGGAAACAACCACAGATCTCCTGGGAACTCTTTACCATACCACTTGCACAGGGTGGCCTGGGAGCGCTGGACATGACACTATACGCCCTCTGTGCTCAGGCCCAATTTTGGTTCTATCTGACCCTATTTCAGCTACATTGGCAGCTGAGATAGACCGTGCAGCTGTGTGCCCACTATCCATGTCTCTATATACCCTAGGAAGGCTCCTAGAGCCAAAATTGATACAATGGAGGGTGTGCGATGGGTGTGGTAGAGCCGGAGAAAGACAGCAATACTAACACTGTAACATGCTCCCTCCAGCCCACTTGCCAATACCATTACCATCATGATACCACCGCTCTCAGATAAGGGTGCCAATGCCCATGCACGTAAACACAGCCTCAAATTGCTCTTGGACCTTTACCCTGATGACCAGTTCATCCCATCGCTTGAGAGCACAGTGTCCTCACCTCCCACTCCTTTACACACACTGCTATACTACCAGATTCGCTCCATGTGGCATGCTTTAAGCTACACTTTTCCATTCCCGCCACCGCCTTTCCCAGCACTGAAACACATTATCACTTCCCCTTCCCCCCAAACTGATAATTCACCTTTACAATATTACAGAGAGCTCCACGCTAGCCGCCACCCAGCATGCTTGGGCAGCATGGGAACAGGACATTGCCTCAGACCTCACAGATGTGCAATGGTCCTTTTGCTGTGGCCAGCCTGAGCAACTCACTCCCAACTACATACTTCGCCTCACCCACTTTAAATTCTTCCACCATATATATTGCACCCCTCTCAACTTCTTAGAATGGGGCTTTTTAGAAATGGGGTCTCTAGTTGGCAGACAGTATACACCCTGTCCAAGTAGAGACCCACACTCTAGTCAAGGTAAGGGAGATACACAGTTCAGCTAACCCTTGCTCATCCCCTAGGTAGCTTAACACAAGCAGTCAGGCTTATCTCCGAGGTAATGTGTAAAGTATTTGTACTAACACACACAGTAACACAGTGAAAACACCAAAAAACATCAGTTTAGAAAACGAGCCAACATTTATCTGAGTAAAACAAGAACAGAATGATAAAAATCCAACATACAAAAGCAAAGATACACATTTTCAAAGATTAAACTTCACTATAGCGTTAGAAACACAAATAGCTCCAACTTGGGCTATCATGGTGTCATTGGTGGAGTCGCTCCTAACAATTCGACGCCACTCACGAGGAGGGCAGCGCCGGTCATGGAGTTGCACAGACCCCTAGGTACAGTACCTTTGGTAACGAGGAAACAAGCTGGACCCCGGAGTCAGGGAGGTGAGGCATTTCGGGATCCGGTGTGGCATCGATTCCTTACTGCAGAACAGGGAAGGTGTTACACCATCAGTGTGAGGCATCAGTTTCTGGCGATCCAGCAGTGTTGATGAACCTGGTGGGTCAAGAGAAGTTGGGTGACTTCATAGGGTCGTGGTCACACCACGTGGATACAGGCGCCGCGGCGAAGTCAGGTGTCACAGACGACGGTGACACGGCACTCAGGATTCACAAAGTCATAGGATGTCAGCAGGGCTGCGGTGGTGTCAGGCCTGCAGTGTCAGTCGCAGTCAGCGCACTCTAACGGGGACCAGGGCTTTGGGTGCAGGCAGCGTTGCAGAGTCAGACAGCAGCATCAGTCCTGGAGTCGTCAGGAGTCGGTGCACCTGGTTCTTTTTGTTGGTTTAGGCCAGCTTTCACTCCCAAGGACCCAGAAACTGGAATAGGCCCCACCTGGCGAGTTAGGGTCGGCAGCAAGCGAACCCAGAGACTGGTAGGTTAAGTCTGTGATATCCCTGAGACTTCTTAACAGGAGGCAAACTCAGTCCAATCCCTTGGAGAAGCTGCACAAGCAGGATACACAGAAAAGTCAATTATTTGTCCTCTTTAAGACAGAAGCAGCAACTGCAGGCCAACCCAGCAAAGCACACACAGAAAAGGGGGAGTACTCCTCATCCAGTTTTTTTCAGCTCTTCTAAAAATCAGGGGTTTTGTGTCAACTACTTATACTCATTTCTGCCTTTGAAGCAGGAAAACTTCAAAGGAAAGTCTCTGTTGTTCTCAAGATCCTGCCTTGCGCAGGCCTGGCCCCAGACACACTCCATTGTGTGAGGACAGGCACGGCCCTTTCAGGTGCAGGTGTCAGCTCCTCCCTCCTCACCCCCTCCACACTCTAGCCCAAGAAGACTCATCAGTATATGCAGGACACACCTTAGCTCCCTTTGGGTTACTGTCTAGAAGGAATTTACAAACAGCCCAACTGTCAGTCTGACCCAGACATGGATTCCACAGACAGGCAGAGGCACAGAATGGTTAAGCAAGAAAATGCCTACTTTCTAAAAGTGGCATTGTAAAAAGCTAATCTAAAAACCAACTCTACCAAAAGATGTATTTTTAAATTGTGAATTCAGAGACCCCAAACTCCAAATCTCTATCTGCTCCCAATGCGAAACTGCACTAAAAACATGTTTACAGGCAGTCCCCATGTTAACCTATGGGAGAGATAGGCCTTGCAATAGTGAAAAACTAATTTGGCAGTATTTCATTAGCAGGACATGTAAAACACACCAGTACATGACCTTCCTTTTAAATATACTGCACCCTGCCCATGGGGCTACCTAGGGCCTACCTTAGGGGTGACTTACATGTAGTGAAAAGGAAGGGTTGTGCCCGGCAAGTGGGTACACTTCAAAACACAAGCTAGAGCCAAAATATTGTGCACTAGTCCCACCACGCACTCTAACGGCCATGCATCAAATATAGTCTTAATGCAACAGTCCTTAAACAAAAGTTCTCATTCCTTCGATATTTTATTGTTGTAGATTGTGAAGGCCAATCAACAATCAATCTTTCTCTAATGAAAGCAACTTTGATGGCTTTTTTTCCAACAAAGTTCAATAAGTCCTAGAGCATTTCGGGTAAGCAACCTTCATCAGGGGAGAGAATTCCAAACAGCTGAAAATCAATAGGCAAACTGCTGCTGTCTCCAAATCAACAATGAAGCACCCCTCGAGATCTTAACCGAAGATACTTCAAACGCTGGTAGAATAACCACGCGGATATCGGCATGCACAAGTGGGTACACTTACCTGGTCGAATTGGCAGTGCAAAACTGCACACACAGACACTTCAGTGGCAGGTCTAAGAACATGTTTATAGGGCTGCTCATATGGGTGGTACAATCAGTGCGGTAGGCCTACTAGTAGCATTTTATTTACAGTCCCTGACACACATAGTGCACTTTACTAGGGACTTACTAGTAGATCAAATGTGGCAATCATGGAAAACCAGTTACCAATGCACTTTAGACAGAGAGCATATGCACTTTAACATTGGTTAGCAGTGGTAAAGTGCCCAGAGTCATAAAGCCAACAAAAACAGGTCAGAAGAAATACGAGGAAGGAGGCAAAAAGTTTGGGGATGTCCCTGCAGAAAGGGCTATGTCCAACAGGGCTGGTTACAGACCCCAGTTGTATGCTCTGCAACCAAACACTGGCTTCCTTTATCCAACTAACCTGGCAATGCCCGAGGGTAGCATCATTCTGGATAGAGGTCTTCCAAACAATCCAGACGACCACAAGCCATTCTTCCCTTCTCCAACCCTTGGTAGGCCTGCTAGGCTACGTTAAAGACATACCTGAAACTTGCCACCATCTCACTGCCAAACGAAGGGTGGCCATGCACTGGTGTAGAAAACCCATTCCCTACACCAAGGCATAGCTGTGCAATGTGGTGGACTGTCAGGAACAACTGTCCATTTTTTGGGATCTGATGCCTCTGCAATCCTGCCCCAATGATTTATGGGGCCCTTAACCTCCTTTCTTCTTAACAGAGACCCCCAAATTGACCTTTTTGATGGTAGATGTGGCTGACAGATGCCCCGAGTAAGGAGGTGTCAGTCCTCCACGATATTGCATCGCCGATGAGCTGAACTGAGATGCCACTCAGCTGCATGTGAGCTTATTTCAGAGACCCTCTGGCAACTCTAATTTTCCATCCACAGTATATCTATGTTATCATCTTAACGTGTTTTTTCTACCCCATGCACTGTCATTCTGATGTGTGCTGAATCGTATTGAATGCCTCAACAAGAATGTTACACTCTGTGGCGTTTTGTTATTGTTGCTGATAATTTACTGATTGTTTTAACAAATGCCAATAAAGACATTTAAAAAAAGATCGTGAAGAACACTTTGGGACCCCGCCTCCTTTGATAATGAATATTTTATGAATTTGGTAGCCTATCCTATTACAGGCTTAGATGGCCTTTGAATCCAAGCTAGGTCCCTTATCATGCATTCCTGATCCTGTGGGACAGTTAAGACATACAGATCAGCATTTCAGCATTGTGACACCTTTCCACTTTGTTTTAGGGAAGTGGGGAGGGTTGGATTCTGTAGGGTCAGATGTAGGGCACAACCTGAACTTTTAATCTGCAAATCTCACTAAGTTTGATTGCATTGAATGATTACGTTTACCATATTGGCTATTTAGGCACGACATCCACAACTGGACAAGTTACAGGTTGGAAAGCATCCTTTGGGTTGAGGGTTGGCCAACCCCCAAAAACTTAGTTTTGATTTCTTATAAGATAAAAATAAAGTGCTAAGGTTGCTGAGAAATTAGCCAGGCGATGAGTATCTCACTAGGAAAGAATTGTTAGCCAAATTGACCAAGCTGTTGTATTTTATTCCTTGTATAACAGTTCCCAGTGGGCGTGAATTGGATTTGCCAAGCAAGCTATTTACTCCAAAAAAGGTAACATGTACTATACCCAGGAAAATAAACAAACAATACCTATTCCAGTTCCATTCAGATGTTGTCCGACAACCCTAAATTGTGTGTGGCAAGATATCTTAGGTCCTATGAAGAAACTCAGACTACAGCTGATACTGACTAGGATCAGAAAATTGCTTAGTTCATTGAGGAAATCTCTTAGACAAGGGTCTTCACCCAGGCTGGTAGTTGGGTGAGAGTGGTTATGCATGACGCAGGAATGAACATTTTGGTATTTGTGGGACAGTCACTGAAAGGAACAGTGGCTTCAAAAAGAGTTTAAGCTATAAAGCAGGTTAAAAAATATCATGCATTGTGGGGACTGGTCATCTCATTCAAAATACATAGGGCCTAATTACAAGGCCATTGTGCCACCGGGTGGAACTTAACTTTTTCCGATGTTCCGATGGTGCAATGCCCTACTTCATATTTACAAAGTGGCGTTAAGCCACTTTTTGTGCTTAATGCCACCTTGTAAATACGACCTCCTTACACACATCTCTTTGCGTGAAAGGGGCACGCAATGGGTGTTGTTGTGATCATTCCACAACAACACCCATTGCATTTTGGATCTGCCCCAGAATTATGAGAAATAGTAAACCTGAGGCAGCACCAAAAACTAATGCCAGGGGGGCGGCGATAGAGTGGCGCAATGAGGAGAAATACTTTTATATCTCCTCGCTTTGCTTTTTCTATTTGTGAGGAATTCTGCAGCGCACATAGAATGAGCAAATCGCCATTAATTATTGTTTATGTGCAGGAATGGACCTCTTCCTGCACATAAACAATCATTTCCTGCAACGCAAGCACCCTTGCACTATGGTGAAGGATGCCTGCATTGGCGCTAGGCAGCTAATTTTAGCGCTAGGGAAAACACAGGTGTGCGCCATATTGGGGTAAGGGTTATCCCACCCTGGTATAAACAGTTATGACATTCTGTGCATCTGTCCCTCCTAAAAAGATGTACTACAAGGGCTGTTTAATATTTATATCATTGATGACTTTTGTTTATTCTTGAATGCTGATTTGTTTACAGCATTCTTCTTTATTCTAGAAACAGATAAGTATCACAAAAAAGGTAGGGAATTCCTGGGACAGCTGGACTTAAGATTCAACTCGAAGCAAGAGGAAGGAGCGCCTTTCTGCACAAAAACAATCCCCTAAGGCATTTTCCTCTTCATATGTGTGCTGCAGAATGCAGCACACATAGTGAGAGGAAAAAACGAAGAAAAATAAACATTTTTCCTCGTTACGCCTCATTTGGGGAGGAATGGCAGTTTTGGCGCATTTCCAGGTCTACAACTTCTGGTAAATTTGGGAATGTGTCAAAGTCCATGGATGCTGCATGGGAACACCCACACATCACCCATGAAATGCCTCTTGAGGCAGAGCAACGCAATGCAGCTATTTGAAGTGCTTTGTGTTACTCTGGATTTATCAAGCCAGTCCAGGCCACCCAAGGCAGCCTTGGGTGGCTTAATAAATCAAACTTAAGGGCTGCGTCGCTTTTGTGCCCTTTGCGTGGCACAAAAGCGACGCAACCCTTTGATAATTATGCCCCTAAATTTGTGCTGCTGGGTTATTAAAGTGAAGAGAAGACAGCATAATACTTGCCTCTGTGTCCTTAACTGAATCTAAACGTTCCTTCTCTTTAGCAGGCTATTTTTTTTCTTGAAAGTACATCCCTAAAACAGAAACTGAGTCAGTTCGTCACAACTGGGACAGATAAAACGTTTACATTGTATCTGAGTTCTCTCAAAGTTCATTGGCATTACACATTTGTTTTGCCTCTTAAATTGAGAAGTTTGACCCCCTCTTTGCAGAAAGCTGATCGGAACAGAGGAAGAAAATATACTTCCCCATGTATTACCTTGCACACGTCCTGTCTACCTGACAAGGGCCTATGTACAGATGTGTGTCACGCTCTGTTTTGAATCTATGCATCTGAAAAGTTTACCTGAGACCTAGGAAAGCTAGATTGTTCCTGACCTTCAAAGACATAGGAGCTGAAGTCCTGTCATTGAAGACTTCTTGCCTTGTGGAATTTCACGCCTGTCACTGAAGAGTGCAGACATTCCTGGAATAAATGGAACGTTTTACAGTCTGGAAGATAACCAGTGATCCAGTTAAAATTGGAAATTACTCCTACCTGCTTCATTGCATCTCTGTTCTATGATGGGATTTTGCAGAAAGCCCTCTGGCCCTCTGGTCAAAGAAAGCTGGTGCTGCTGCAGAGAAATGATCTCTGAATAATTTAAATCTGATCATTCGGATGTGGGCTTGAACTGGAGCTGTTAGGGGCCCTACTGCAACTAGAACCTATGGAGTGTGGTCTTACAAACCTTCTGGAAGTTAGGAGCCTGTTGCCATTATTGAAGAAAACATATTTAACTCTTCCTAAAAGTTACATTTTTTAGGATCTGGAATACCGGTGCAGGGTGCCAAGCCTAACTGGTAAAGACTCATCTTCAGTGGCTTCATCATAGTATTTTCATTGTGAGGTTGGATGCTGTGGAGCTCTGTGAAAGGAGATGAAATGTACATGTTCATGAATTTTAGCTACCGCAGTTCTTCCCATTCAAATGCAACAGGCTGGACACCTTCAAACTTTGCCATAGTGTAATCCTGTTGGGTGAGTGTAATTGTTGTTTGTGGGATTGTATGTATCAAATCACTGAAAGCGTTATCCTGTCCATGAACGAATGGTGCAGCCCAAAGTTGGATTTTCAGTCAATCGTTGCCTGCTCGGTTTAGTGTCACACCATGCTCTGCTCACAGTAGTAGTTAACAGCATTACTGAAAAGTAACTGGAACTAACATACTTCCTAAAATAGAGGTAACTAGTACAAATATGTGCTCATCTGATTACTGCACATATTTACCATTTCTACAGGACTCAGGAGTGTTTCATCTGATAAACTGAACTGGGCCAGAAAATACTAATTTGTACCATTCCATGCATGCTCTAAAACAAAGAATAAACATAAAAGAGTGTAATAATTATAAGAGAGATGTTATCCCAGATGATTATCTTTTCAAACTTTCATAAAGATATATTTTCTGCAATTTTTTGGTTCACACATTTTATGCTATATTGTCTGTCTTTAGCATACGGCATTTGACTCTCATCAATACACTTGTAATGGCAAAAAGGCCATACACTGAACTATTAGCATTAGAATGAATGTGGCTACACAATACTTATTTGTATTTGTATTTTGTATATCGTAACATGGCTGAATTATGCAACTATTTCAGATCATTTCATAGTGCCGGGCAGACAGCAGGCGCAGTTCTGATTCTGATTGGCTGATTGATCGTAGTCATCAGACTAACATTTAATCATTCCTGCTCTCATCCTCTTTGATTTTGCATTAAATAAGGTCAGCAAACAGGAGACAAAAATTCAATTGGACAGGATGGTTCGATTTCTTTTTTTTGTGATGTAATTGCATTTTATACAGAACAATGTTCTATTTTTTCATCTTAAGCTGGACTGCAAGTCTATTTGATGGTGGTTGATTGTACTAATGCTTCTGCTTTATATGTATTTTTTTTTCTTTAGACAAACTGATCCGTAAAAAGTTTCAAAAGTTACCGTTTTAAACAGAAACATATCTTATACGCACTTTACATGGCCTCTGAAGATTTGTCTCATTTATTATATCGTTTATGTTTTTTCGGCATACTTTAGGTGAGATAATAGACTTATAGCATAGAATGAAACCTTATCAATCAGACACTAAACCAACACAAGGCAGTAGAAAAGTATCATCTAAAAGCAACAAGAGTGATAGCATTGTTTCAAGATTAGGTGAACATAGACCAAAAACAGAATTGACACAACAAGAAATAAACTGGGTCATGGCACCATGGAGGTGGGACATTTTTACTCAAAAAGAAAAGCAAGGATCAAAACCTTAATAGGAATGTGAGCCCATTGGTCCCTTATTAGGCCAACCATCAATGTCGTGCATGGTCGGATTGCCCAATCTGTGCATTTGGCATTTCCACTTCTAAGGACTGCTGTCAGATCAAGATGAACTGCTATAACACAACCAGGAAAACACCCACCTCAAACCTTGTTTGGAGCACTATCTCTATTGAATTCCTTACAGATACCCAGAATGCTTGTGGATTTGGACAACTGAAAACCATATAGGCATCCTTTATTTCTGTTACACCACATTTTAGACATATGGCTGGATAATCTGAGTGATGTTTCAGTAGGCTTTCGGAGATCATTACAATCTAAAAACTATAGAGAAATAATGTATTTTCCGGGTAGCTGGTCAAACCATCCTAGTGTATGTGTAGGTATGTGCCATAAGCTGTCCTTCCAGATCCTACATGAAGACTCCAGTTTAGACCCAGATTTAAGAGGGCCAAGCGCATCCTTGTGCCACATTAGCATCATTTTTTTAATGCTAATATGTGGCCCAACGAGGCCAAATTCGCCACGCCAGATATGTAAAGTGGCAAAATGCATGCACTGCGCCACTTTGTAATACCTTGCTCCACATTATGCCTGCACCAAGCAAAATGTATGCAAGGTCACATTCCCCTGTTGGGGGTGGGGTGTAAAATGAGACAAAGAAATCTAAAAGATTTATTTGCGCCATTTTTTGTGCCATTTTTAACGCCTGCACAGAGCTGGCGTTAAAAGGAGGCACACCATTACTTATAATGGACCTCAATGTGCTTTGCAGGATTAGTGTAAAAAATGTTACGCTAATCCTGCAAAGCGTCAAAAATGTTGACTAACTACTACCATGGTGCGCCGTATCTTAACACACCCATGGTGGCATTAGGGGGGCGCAAGAAATGTGGTGCTCCATTGGATGCAGCGCCACTTTTCTTAAATCTGTCCCTTAGTTTCCTTGACATCTTCCATTAGTGAATTCCACTTTGTAAGATCTGCTTTCATTGGCTTCCCGAGGTTAACCTCCTCTGTAAAATTTATGAAGCCTGCTATTGTTTCTCTGATTTAATAGATTGCCACCACACCAAGAGGTGATAGTATTTACATGTGGAAAGACCCTCCCTAATGATAGCTCTTTGAACTAGTAAGTCTATAATTATTCCTACTTCAGGTGCTTCTAAAGAGCAGCGTAAACTGTCTTTTAGCACTCAGGAATACCAGGTTAGCACCACAATGGTTGGAATGGACCATATTAGGGGGATCTCATGCTTCTCAAAACCCCTGGAGGGTCTTCAGCTTAAAATTATAAAAACAGTTGTAATACAAAATTTCTAAAGAAAGCACCTATTTCTTTGGTGCAACCATGTTAAGGAACCATAGTGAAGGTTCTAAGTTTCCTGAATAAGCAATAACTAACCTAAATTGCCTACCAGAATATCTGTGAGAAAGGGAGTACCTCACATTCTGCTGTATGCTGTTCGCAGCAAGTTGCAGCAGGAACATATTTCATTCTTAAGTATTTGTATAACCAGCTACTCTTACTGATCATGCCACTTCTACCCCAGTGTGCACATTGAGGTACTAAGAAAGAGTAGGCATGGCACTAAAAATGTAGAGTGTACATCCTAAACCTTAAAGATTATAAAAAGGTCATCAGTTAGCCTATTTATTAAAAGGTAGTTTTCATTATGGTAAATGGCATGGGTAATTGATATTTGTTTTTTAACTGTCATTATGAAACTTATGGCCAGATGTACGTACACTGCATTTGCTAAAAGTGGTTGCAATTTATGCACCAACTTTACTGAATCCAATGGTATTTTGCAAATCAACCTATTTACTAATAGATTGATTCCCTAAATACAGAATCATAGTGGGCCGTAATTTGACCTGTCTCATGAATATTAATGAGGTAAGTCACAAATTCCAATATACTATGAGTCACTGCCATCAAAGGGATGTTGGTTTGCTAGGATCATCAGACCACCATGTCCGTGAGTGCCTTTAAATAAAGCGATTGTTTTTTTGTTTTTTGTAAATGCAGCCTGTTTGAATTTAAAGAAGTGTGTTAAAAAAAAATCAAACTTTTCACAAACTTTTTTAAGAATAGGCAGTGGTGCATGTAAGCACTGTCTGCTCTCAAAAAATGTTTTAGTTGTTTTTTGGGTTTTGTACATAGTAAAAGGTAATTTTGTGGTCCCAGAGGCACTGATTTTGAGAGTCTGAGCATTTGCAACCTCAAAATCCCTTTGTACGTCTGGCCCATAATACCTACATGCATTTTTCTGCGTCTCATTTAGTAAATCATAATCAGTAGTGAATGTTACCTTCATGTGAAAGCAATAGAATATTACTTAAAACTTTCAAGGGGGAGCAGTGGGAGCAGCATGAGTTTGATGAGCAGGAGAGAACCTAGCATGCAGTGTAGGGGTGAGCTGACCTGGGGCAAGCAAGGCAAGAGAAGCAATAGAAACAACAATGTGTGAGTCTGCTTTTCATCACTGAACTCACTATACAGGCATGTGGCTTGAAAGCCCTTCTTTTGTCAACTGCTGTTAATCTGATAGTTCTGACAATGACAGGACCATCTGGAAGAGTAGATTTCTGTTGGCACATTGACTGAGTCTTTGGTGTTAAGGGGTCAAGGAATCTTACCTTTGAGTTTCTGAAACAAATCTAAAAAACGTATCATGGTGTTAACGCGTCCCTTTATGACTAATTTACTCACTTTGGGACTCGTTTTAGGCCAATGAATCTTTTGACTCTGATTGAAGACACCTTAGGACGAGATAGCTAATCAGCATGTCAATCAATATGTCAATAATGTCATCAAAGTTCACAGTAATACGACAATTCAAATTAATCAAAGACATTTAATAGAACTTGTAAACCACCATGACCTTTCAGTCATGAATAACCACACCAGTTTAGTATGATTTTGTGAAGTTCATTCCCTATTGATTACAATTCTACTAGCAAGTTTATTAGTCTCATAACCAAGAAACACATTAGCATAGTCACAATATGGCAGCTCTGATAAGATTTCATCAAAGCAAGAATCACAAACATTAGAATATAACACGGCATCAGCATAGGTTATCCTCAGCAGAATATAATCATCACGTTATTCAACAAAGCATAGATTTAGTCATTTGTCTATTTGCGTCAGTTTAGTGAATCCCTTACCTAACCTCAAATTAGCATTGGCATGTTGGGCTTCATGCAAAACAATTTAGTAACACCAATTTAGAAAACATCTAGCTATGGACTCTGTCAAAAGAAGCAGTTGGTACCTAGAAAGGAAAAGCAAACAGACAATTACAATTTCATTGTCATATAGTTACCCTCCGTATTTGGGTCAGCACTCAGGTTTGGTCTTCGTCCTCAGGACATCAGTTGATTCACCATCAGCCAGGAATTCAGCAATCGGGTAAAAGGGGCACTTCCCTCATAAGGAGGTAAAGTGTAAACAGGCAATTTATAAGGCAAGAATGGTTTTAAGAACCACACAGCAAAGTCTTTATGCAGAGTAACAAAGTGTCTGGGTCATAGCAAAACGCGACAACATCTCCCTCTCATCTATCTCCTATTCTCTCCTGTTCTCTCTAGTTCTAATTTACTTCCTGGTGTCAAGGGTTTTTATCCCATTTTTGTTGTACATTCCCCTAAAATTTGGTTGGATAAGGGATTGCACCCCACTATCTCCCTCCAATAGAGTTCCGATTACTTCATCAAATTTGTCACCCCATAACAGTTCTCACGTATTTTATTGGTCCTTATGATTGACGTCTTTAGCGGGTGGAATGTCCGGTATGATTTCATACTCTCGTGGTCCTTTGCACATCTTCAGTCAGTGGCTCCATTGTCTGTACCGGTTCAGGTG
Organism: Pleurodeles waltl; assembly: GCF_031143425.1. Taxonomy (NCBI): domain Eukaryota; kingdom Metazoa; phylum Chordata; class Amphibia; order Caudata; family Salamandridae; genus Pleurodeles; species Pleurodeles waltl. The sequence goes on from NC_090447.1 coordinate 971,943,215, forward strand.
ACCTTGTACCTGCTAGTGGTCTACACTGTTGCATTCAGCTAAAATGTTTCTACAAGCAAGTCGAATTTCATGAGAACGGATCTACTACAGTTACATTCAGCTTCTAGTTTGGAAAAAAACAAGAGTTCATGTCCTTCAGCAAGTCAGCACACTGCACGTTAGAAAAACACATTTAATATGAAAACCTGGCAGCTAGGCCTTGACTCATGCTAACTAAGGCCTAATGATTTATTAACAAAAGCTTAACGTATAACCTATTATTAGTAGTTTAAAATCATCTCTTAACATAGCATTTCAACATTATTAGTCAGTTTCATTAGTCCCCGTATATATTGGGGACAATCCCCGTGGGCACATTTCTAGCGCACGTTACAGCAAAATGCATTAATATATTTTCTATGCAGCATTATTTTCTGTTTCCTGCTCAAAATCCTGTGTGGGCAGCAGTCAGAATTATGAGTTGTTTGGAATATACTGCACCTGGTAATTACCGGGTGCAATAAAGTCCTCAACCTTAGTCATATTTCGGAAGGTCAAACCTGCTTGAATATTAAAAAAGCAAAAGTGCACATAGTACCGTGACAGCTGGATTTTGGTAGATAAGCAGCAAAATCAGCACGATACTCTCCAAATGTCCCCAAGAGCACCAAACAATGATGAAGTTATAATAAAGAACTTATGCATATTTCAGCAATTTGTGTATATACTATCATTAGAGCAGTGCATCATCTTGCTAAGACATTGCAAAATGGATAAACTATCAGGGTATGAACAAATGCTACAATTTAAAAAAAGGAGTATACATTTTCTTCTATTGAGGTACAAAATAACACAAACTTGGAGGCATATTTACTAATATTTCAAGCAGTACATGGCAGCAAGCAAAGTTGCTGTGCTGAGTATATGAAAAGGAGAGAGCAGAACTGCACCACATTTACAAAGATATGGAGCATTTCTGCTCTTACCTTGCTGGCTCACTGTGTGCAGCCTGGCTCCAGTCCAGGCACCCTGGTACCACAGTGCCTGTGTTACAGGCAGGATTGTTTTGTGCAGGAAAAGACACTTTCCTGCACAAAAACAGTCATGAGAGGCATTTACCTTTTTCCATGTGTGCTGCAGAATCCAGCAAATGTGGCAAGAGGAAATAACGGGGAGAAATAAACATATATCTCCTCATTACATTTCGGACGGGGTTGTATGATGAAACCACGCGTGCTGGAACAACTCATGCCTTAACAACGCGGTTGGAACCACGATCGATCCGTTTCCATGCATGCCTTTACCACACATGCCTTTACAACTAATTTCGGGGTAAAAGCATACCTAGTAAAAGCATGTGTGGAAACGGCATGCTAAACGGCATGCGTGCTTCTGTCATGCAACCCCCCCGCCCGCCCTGAGGCGCAAAACTACTGCCATCCCTAATACCTAAACTACCCCGGCCTCCCCACATGCCCTGAGCCCTAACAAAAACTATCCCAACCCCCACCCATACCCCTAAAAACTAAAGTATCCCAACCCCCATCCACCCTGAACTTTAAAAAAAAAACTACCCTGACCCCCTACCCCTGCCCCATAAAACGAAACTACCCCGACACCCCACATGACTGAGCCCTAAAAAAAAACTATCCCAACCCCCCTACCCCTATAAACGAAACTACCCTGACCCTCCACCCGCCCTAAGCACTGAAAAAAATCTACCCCAACCCCCCCAACCCTGCCCCTAAAATCTAAACTACCCCGATACCCACCACCTTCTCTGAGCCCTAAAACCTTCCCCCAAATAAGTTAACTACTCGATAAGCCCTAAAAAAAACTATCCCGACCACCCACCCTGCCCCTAAAAACAAAATGACCCTGATGAGCTTTAAAAAAACTACCTCGACCCCCCACCGCTGCCCCTAAAAACTAAAGTACCCCGACACCCTCCACCCACCATAAGCCCTAAATCCACCCCACCACTAAAAACTACCCACTAACCCTGCTCCATCCCCACTTACATGCAGTGTTCAGGTAAGCGTGGTTACCCTTGCGTGGGAAATGTCCATGTTGTTAAGGATCTTTCCCTTCGGATGGCGTATTCCCAGGTTTACAAATCTTTGTAAATCTGAGACTGTGCCAAAATTCATTGGTGGATACAAGGGGACGCCCATGTTCCACCCATGGAATACCTCCCAAGTTTAAATGTAATGTAATGCAGCGTTAGCAGCTGCTTTGCATTACATCTCTTTGCAAAGCCACTCAAGACCACACAAATCAGGCGTTACGCGTTTTTTTAAATATTACTGAAGCCTTTGTGCTGTCCTTGCGTCCCATTGCGTCACAGAAGGACAATGCAAATGTTTCATAAATATGGCCCTAGGTTTAGTACAAGCATATATTCCTCTAGCTGTACAAGGTTTTGCATTTTTTTGCCGCTGCTAAGCTTAAAACAAGGTTTGAAATAAAATCTTCGATTGCCAGGAGTCAATAACCTGAAAAGCTGCAAATCTGTGATGCAATGGACTCTGCAATAGTACCTGTTATTCAACTATTTGTTTCCTTTTGAGGGCTATATTGGGAGTTGGACTGCAAAACTGAATTGTATTCCCATTGTTGGAATGACTGATACCACTGGTATTGGTAATTTCATGAGTCACAGATACAAAAGGATTACAAGTTTGAGCCTAACGGCCTACTGAGAAATAGGGATGTACTGGAGGATTCTTTGGGAAGTCCACACTCACATTCTGTGGTAGCTCAACATATTTGAGCCCATTCAGTCTGGAAATTACACTAGATTTTAAGGGGTGGGTGGGATGACCAAGAATACTATATTCCTGCATCCCCTTTAATTCCCAGTTACACAGACCTTATAATGATGTCCTCAAATGTTTAGTTTCTGTTCTGAGTGCACTAGGTCCTTGGATGAGTCAAAGCTGCATTCTTCATTTGACATTTGGTAGTATCCTAACGTAATGCACAATTGAGCACTTCCCTGCTTTTTGTTGCTTTGTGCCAAGGGGAGTTCCATAGGTGGCACACAGGCGTTCCTATGCATCCCCTCCATGGTTTTTTAGGCAATTTCTTAGCTACAAATAATCGTAGATAGGGATTTGCACCAAACAAAGTGGGAAGAGCCTCAAAGTATAGTTTTTGAACTAGAAGGGACCTCTTTCACTATTGTGCAAGGATGTCCACATTGGAGCATGGCTGCCAAAAGTGTGCCTGCACTGGGAGAGAGGAAAACAGTGCCTCACTTTAGTAGATATTTGGCACTGTTCTTCTCCCTCCCTTTCACATAAAACAGCAAAGTAACTGCCTTAGTTTTATGACTTCTTAGTAAATCTGACCCTAGGATGCTATTCCAAGTTAGCATGCTTTACGATCTGTGCAAGAACTAAGGGGGTTCCCTCTGTCAAGTTCTCTCTGATCATTATGCTTGTTTTGCTCCTACATGTATTTTTAAGTTCATCGAAAGTTTACCTTTTCAACATAAACGTTTTTCGTGGATTCTTTTTTAACACCTCTCAGGAAACTTTTTTGGGCTTTTTGTCCTCCCGTTTCTGTGTACTTTTCGGACTTATGCATTCTTTTGAAAACTTGCAGCAACTTCTGCCACATCCTATGGCATTGCCTGGGTGCATGGAGAACCTCATTGTTAGAGCAAGGAATGTGGCACAGCTCGACGTGTGAAGAGCAGTGCAATAGTATATATACTATGGAATTGCATGAATATGGGCACTCGAATCCATATATTTCAGGCTAAGAAGATATTTCTTTAAAGTCCTGTTAGATACATCTGATGCAAATGAGCAGTACTTTACGGGATGTTTTCAGTAAATCTAAAGCAATGCACTTAATGAAAAATGAATTACACCACTAATACCACATAATTGAGCACAACGTCATCACTTAAACGAGTTCTTAATATGTTTGAGGAATACCATGTTATTAGCACCACAGGTCAATATCACAAAAAAAAAAGCTGGAAAGTATAGATAGTAGGCGACTGGAAAGGCAATTTGGCAGACGTGAGGAAAATTTTTCATCCTGGTGAAGTTTTTGCTTTATTGCATGCATATGCGGATTGTTTGCCTTTTGTAACAATTTATGTTCAATTTACGTTTATTTATTACTAACAAAATGGTTCTGTATAACATATACTTCACGAGAAACAGTGTTCATATGCAAAAGGACATGTTGAGTAGAAAAGCTCTATAAAAGGTAAACTAACAGTGATCAATATCTTCTTTTAGCCTGCCGTATCGGTCTATACAGGCCATTACAGGCCCACCTCAAAGGTCCGAGCTGATGGCTCCTGCTATATGAAAAATTTCCCTGGCATGAAAAACCTCAGCATAAGTTGGACTTAATAAAAACAAATCTGCATATATGTTCCATCTTGGTTGGGTTAGATCAGAGTGATTATTATCTGGTGCTTTGGTAAAAAATAAATGTAGAGATAACTATTGCACTAATGAAGAAAAAGATATGCCCAAAATTTGCAAAATGGTCAACTTTGCATAAGTTTTCTGGTGAAAAAACTTTGCTCAATCCTCGTGTTATCTCAACATTCTGCCTTCATTGTTCCTTATGTTGCTTTTTCCACATCATTTTAACAATGGACGGGGGAAATTTACCCCCAAAAGGATGACATTAATTAAATCTTTTTCATAAGTGCTCAAATGAACAGTACCTTGTTTTTTTTTTAATAAACATTGAGTCACATTGTCCTGAAAACTATTTATGTTTTTAGTAACTACTGAATGTATATCTTTAATTGAATGAATTTCAACTAAACAATGTTGGACCAGTTTTGTTGTTAACTTCCTACATTTTGTGGTGCTCTTGTGTTCCATTATTTTTGTTTTGATCTTTCTAGCAGATATTCCCATATACATTGGACAAAAAATAGGTGATTTTTTCTGTTGCAGTTCGTGAATTTGTGTTGTTCCCAATTCACAATTATGTTAATTGTTTTGAATACCATCTTGTTTTTGCATACTTTGCATGACCCTCACAGGTAAAAACTCATACCAGAACTATGCAAAAAAATAACTTAAAAAACAGCCCAATGCACAGTACATACTCCTACCATTTGCCTTCGTACGTCTGCAAATATAGGGAAGGGTAAAAAGGAAAAAAGACAAGCATTTGCAATGCAATAGGTCTTGCATTTGTTTGAGTTAGAGCTATTGGTGTTGTAAATTAATAACTGGACATTTCTTGCCACATAAATTGTTCAACCCTGCCTCATAATTTGACCTTTTCCTGCTACATAATTCCAGTGGCCCTGCATATAACTAAAGCACTTCCATTTACCTTCTTCCTCTATCTGCAGCAAAAAATGAAAATTTTGCCATTTTGCATCCTAATTTAAATCTGCCATGCTTATACAAATAGAATACCACTTTTGCCACCCCACCATCAGAGTTGCTGGCTGGCTAACACAATTCCACCCCCCAAAAAGGCACAAAACACTGAGAAATAAACTAAAAGGGTCGCCCAAACATATCAAGACTGTTCAAACAGTCCGCGTGTAATAAGGATGTTAAGTGGGTCTGAATCATGATCATAATTGCAATAAGGAGATATTAATAAAACATTTACAATTATCATATAAACTAAAAAAAAAGCCTTTTTCAGAAATAAACCTTTGGCATTATACTGCAATTATAAATTAAGCACTGCAAGCTAAAGGGGTTAAACGTGTTTGTACATATATTAAAAATGCCTGAGATGACTTTACAATAAGGGTGCCTCAGTATTCACATTGAACTGTAATAGCTGTGTGTTGGAAAGGAAAGCTGTAGGCACCCGCATGTGATTATTTACAAATTAAGCTCTGAGTGAGCTACAGGCATTAAACCTGGCTGTACATAAATAAAAAATGCCTGTGATGGCTTTAGAATAATGGTGCTTTAGTATCCACATTAAACTGCAACTGACCCGCATTGCAAATAAAGGCTTTAGCCACCGGCATGTGATTATTTACAAATTGAGCACTGCAAGAGTGAGCTACATGGGTTAAAAGTGGCTGTACATATATTAAAAATGGCTGAGATGAATTTAGAATCATGGTGCCTCACTATTCACATTGAACTGCAACAGTCGCACATTGGAAAGAACAGCTTTAGGCATCGGCACACGATTGTTTACAAATTAAGCACTGCATTAAAGGGGTTACATGTGGTTGTATATATATTAAAAATGCCCTAGATGGCTTTAGAATAACAGTGCCTCAGTATTCACATTGAACTACAGCAGTTGCGCATTGCAAAGGAAAGCTTTATGCACCAGCACATGATTGTTTACAAATTAAGCACTGTGAGCTAAAGGGGTTAAAAGTGGATGTACATATATTAATAGTGCATGAGATGGCTTTAGAATAACGCTTCTTCAATATTCACATTGAACAGCAGCAGCAGCGTGTTGCCCAGGAAAGCTTTAGGTACCTGCACATGATTATTTTCAAATTAAACACTGCAAGGTTGAGCTAAAGCGGTTAAAAGTGGCTGTATGTATATTAAAAATACCTGAAATGGCTTTAGAATACTGGTGCCATAGTATTCGCATTGAACTGCAACAGCCGTGCATTGCAAAGGAAAGCTTTAGGCACCGGCAAGTGATTATTTACAAATTAAGCACTGTACTAAAGGGGTTAATAGTGGCTGTACATATATTAGAAATGGCTGAGATGGCTTTAGCAACTTCTACTATTAATGGTAATAATTTGAATTATAATAAATATGTAATCAATTACCACAGGTGAAATCTTTTAAACTAGAATTGAATTAATTATATGTATTTTGCATAAATGTGTTTATTCAAAAATCGCTGTTAAAACAATCTATATCAAACCACTATCACAAAATTACTCACCAACTGGAAAACTAACTATAGTGCCACTAAATGCCAGCCCAACAGACCATAAAGCGCTCTAATGTAGCAGCACTTCCTTGTGCGTACAAAACAAATCTCAAAAGAAAGAACTGCTATATTATAGCAATTTATTATGGTTGCTACAATATAACATTATGTGTGTTGTTTGGTGTCACGTTACGTGTAAATGTATTTTTAAAAGCAACATTTTAAGCGTGTATCTGCTTATTTTGTCACCACGCACCTCCAAATACTGTATAAACAAACAAACATTTGTTGTTTAAAATGTATTTAAACACCACTGGGACATGTAGCGCTTTACTACTTGTGCTACCAACTGAACAAAACCAGTGTTTGTATTCAGCAATGTGAGTGAAAAACATGGACAAGTACATGTTCCAAAGTAACCTCAAAAGAAAGTTCTGCTACATTGTAGCACTTTATTACAGTTGCTATATGTTATATTATAATTTTATAGTGTGAAACTGTAATAAAGCGCTATAATATATTGCAGCACTTTCTTTTGAGATTGTCTTTGGAACATGTACTCGTCTATGGTGTGCACTTATGTTGTTGGATCAAAACAGTGGTTTTATTCCAGGTGGTAGCACAAGTGAAAAGCGCATAAAGCGGTATAATGTAGCAGAGCTTTCATTTGTGTAGAAAGGCAAGCACAAAAGAAAGCGCTGTTACATTTTAGCACTTTATTACAGTTGCTACATTATGAAATTGTATTTTGTTTGATGTCTAGTTCTGAGTAAATTTATTTTTAAAGGCAACCTTTTGTGTGTTTATCTGCTTATTTTGTCACTACGCAGCTCCGTTTATCATTTAAACACACAAAAAGTTGGCTTTTAAAATACATTTACACACAACTGCAACATAAACAAACAACTGTGACATAAATAAAAAACAAACACTATCTAAAAACAATGTAAAAACAACAACAAACATGAGCATAGACGCACGAGCAATCATATGCTTTTAAAAATGCCTTTCTGTTCATTTGTGACAGAAACAACAAAAAACAGGAAAAAACAATGGAAGTAAACTGGTTGGCATGGAAATAGCTCCAATACTGCTGAGCATGATCATGCTGTGTAGGGGATAAAAAGTAAAAGTAATCCAGACACCATGCTGAAAACATGGAGCTGCGTATGTTTTCAGTAGTTGGCTGGTGCTCTCGAGGAGGCAAAGCACCGGAAAAGGGATGAAGTTTGCAAGCCTTTTGCAAATGAAATCAAGAGGATTTTAACAGGCAAGCCCGGAAATGAATGGAAGTGATGAGCTTGACATGGGCGTGGTTAAAAGCCTACATAGATACCAACATATTGGAAAAACAGCGCTTGCACGCTGCTATGCTCAACCTAAAAAAAGTAGGAGGCACAATAATTATATAGGCCACATCTTTATCAAAAGATTCCTAGTGCCATTATTTTGCCACGCCCCTTTTATAGATTCCTGTGTCTTTTTTGATCGCACTTAAACCTTAAACCACTGCATCCGTGAAATCCTGTGTGAAGTAATGAGCAGGGAATGGGGAACTGGAGTTTTGCGCACATAAATATAACCGACAGTGGGTTTTAGATTTCGTTCCGTAGTCATAACGTCAATAAAACTATTTTTGCAGATCATTTCTGAGATTTTTTTAAACATACATTAATATCATGTGAGCAAAAAATACAACATCCTTAACAAAGGTTCATCTGCAAAGCTGCAGGTCCAATTGAAAAATATGTCTAGTTCACTGCTTAATACCGAGTTTCCCCCTTTTGTTCAAGTCTATATTAAGCTTTCTTCTGACCGGTAATTCCCAGTGGGGCAGCTTTTGTGTGACACAAAGAGCGATTATTCACAATGAGATGGCGCATCTGTTCCTTATGCCGAGTTGATCATATCTGTCCATGTTTGTCCCAGTCAGTTGGCAATGTCAGTCAGGGTATGTCCTCAGAGGCCCTCAAACAACAGTAATTAAGTTCTTTTTAGCGGCTTCTGAAGTTGACATTGTTTTGAGCGAACAATAACACAACTACGGTTCAAAGCTGATGAAATATTTCTCCACGTTACGCGCCACCTGTGTGCTCATCGGGGAGAAACAAAACATCCTGTTTATGGCAACGGGGCCTTAAGAGAGACTTTGAAACCAAGCGATGGCTTCAACTGGGAGGAAATCAGCCTATAGGAATGTTCTCTCCGGTATAGCATTCAATTGTTTATGATAAGAAGGTGAGAGCCAAGCCTGGACAAACAGGAAAGGGAACATGTCGCCCCTGTGCCTGTCTGCCCTCAGAGGCAAACCCCCTCTGCTAAGCGAAAACATCTTAAGTATCTGTGAAAGCACAATGGAGAGAGCCTGCAGCAGGTGTTACAGACAGGAACCGGGCTTAAAATAACATTCGAACTGTTTTAACGCCTACCGTGCAATTATAACTAAATCCGTGTCCGTGTAACACCTGCAGTGGCATTTAGAAAAACAGACTGTGAACTCAAGGACCATATGCTGCTCACGCAAAGTCCATTTCACAGAACTATTTTCCTCAAATTGCACTGGTTTAATCAACGGAGCAAATCTGTTTGCGCCGCAATGTTTTGTGGGTGATTACATGATAAAAAGTAACGACGAGAAGAAATACATTTTCTCTGATTTTTAAATGTAAAATATGAAGCATAATAGGGAAATAACGTTTTTACAGTTTGTTATTTATGCAGCTAAATATTTCAAATTGATTATTTTTACAAATCTCCAAATAAATTATTCTCTATGTTTTATCTATACAAAGTTCAAATATTCCTCTGTGCTTCTCGGTCTGCTGGAGGTATGATGAGGCACATTGTAAATAATGCAACCAGGCCAACCAGAAAAGCACTTTAGACCTCACAAGAGGCATCGAATGTATATATAAAGACACATGGCATACATAACACATGCGAAATACGGTTTCCAATTGTTTCCTTAACATTTGTCTGGAAGCAAAACTCTTACTGTAATATGGATTGAAGTAAAACATGTTCGCCCATTCCATATTACTCAAGCAACAGAATGTTGTTAATGGATTTGCTCCTTGATTTTTTATATATTTTTTTTTCAGTGCAAAAAGTTTCTGTGAACCTACACCTGCGTCCGCTAAGTGGAGGGCTGCATTGAAAATGCACAAATGCTGTTTCCTTTCCTTAGCACCTGTTGGCTTTGCCAGTGCTTGTTTTGTAAAGGAAGCACTGTGATGCATATGCCATTTTTAGATATTGCGTAAATATTAGAGTGTAGGCTTCCACGGCAATTCCAGCACAGGGAACTGTTCTGCAAACTGATCACAGGTATGGAAAAGGCAAGTATGGGAAGCAGTTGTGCAAGCTTCTGGTTCACACTTGAACAGCCACAGACCAGCACTCAGGCACAGAGGAAGTGTAATGCAGCAAATAGCATTGCGCATTAGCATGCCTCACAATCACAGCAGAGGCAGCACAAGCACTACCAATATATAGTCTTTTTCCATAGGGTAAATAGGGAAAGTGCAAGCAGCAGAGCAAACTTCCCATTCACACAATAATAGAGCACAGGCAGTAAAGTGCCAGGCTCTCACAGTACAAGCACCAGCACTGTGCAAGATTCCTTCTTGTAGAGAAACAATACAGCACAGACAGTGGCTCTACAGATTTCTCCTATATGGGAAGACATTGGCCAGAGGGTAAAAAAGAGTGCACAGAACACAGGTATCCCTCACAATAAGTGTCTCTGTCATACCCAAAGACACACAGACGCAGACATGCACACAAAACTTACAGGAAACTGCTGTGCAATCCAACCTTCTATAAAGAACATGTGTATTCTGTCCAAGCTTCCCTCACTAAACAATCACAGTGTGGGCAGATGCACAACAAGCAACAAATCCACGAGAATCAACAGCAAAAGAGGCAGTTTTCTTCATTACCAGATGATATGGGCAAAGTTCATGCCGTTGCCATTGATGCAACACAAAACAGCTTCATCTTTTATTGCTCTGTAACTGTAAAACAGCTGGGTGCTCAGGTTTATTGAGCAATGTGACTGTTTGGTAGCATCTGAACATCATCATTGCTCACTTAGTGCTTGGAAATGCGCACAAAACCAAAAAACAAGACCCCTAATAACCACCCACAGAAGCTGACAGTCAAATCTGTATACAACTAAGCACATATTTTGGTTGTGTGTGGCCCAATCATACCAAGCTTCTGCAAAAAGTTAATTCTGGAATCCTCTGCCTCCACATGACCTGACTCCCTTCCTTCGGTCCATCACTGCATGTCAAAGGGTACAACAGCGCACACACACAACCATAAAAAAACAGTATGCACCTTTGGTCTCTTCAATATATGATTCAAAATGTTTAGTTTGCACAGGTGTCTCTGGGCCAGCAACATTTCACACAATTTCGTACTGCATCACTCTACTTACTGAACTCAAACCGTAGCTCCATCACAGTCCTTCTCACCCAGCTGTTGCCAAAAACATCGGAAATCGGGTGAACATCAGGGACCATCTGGTCTTTTCCTTTTTCAGTTGACTTGCTGTTACTGGAGGCCTGCCACACTGATTAAACAGTGTTAGCGCGTCAGACCTTAATAATTCAACTTACAAAGAGACGCGAATAGGCCGATGGACCTTTTGAGTGCCTTTCGAGTAGTTCCCACCATGTAACCCTGTACCAATACACATCAATAGCAATAACAATCAATGACATCAATGATCAATAGGAGTCAGTAATTTACACACACCATGACCCTGCGGCCACGAATAACCACACCTGTATGTAAAAGTTAGAATGTTTATTTCCCTGTATTAACAATGCTAATGTCACGTAACTTAGTCTCAAAATCAAATGCTAAACATACAGAAAAAACACTGCCTGACCAAAGTGGCGAAAGAATCGCAATCTAATCAAAGCTTGAGCCACTACACATTCTAAGTTTACAGTACAAATTAATAGCAAGAATAACTGTGCAAACGTAATAACGTACATTTAGATTCAGCAAAGAAAATACATCAACTGTTATTACATGTAGCGAGCATAATCAGTGAGAACCCTAACTAACATCAGATTAGAATAGCATGTTTGGACTTCACGTAAAACAATTTAGTCAACACAATTTTGGAAAAACGTCTAGCTATGGCTCTATCAAAATTAGCGGTTGGTACCTAGGAAACAAAAATGGATAGACATAACAATCAGTAACGTTGTCTTAATACCTGTTCTCAATATGATTCAGCAAGCTGTGACAGTCTTCGTCAATAGGACTTCAGTTAGGTCAGCAAGGCATCAGGTTCAGCATCAAAGTTCAGAAAAAGCAAAGTCTCTTTAAGCAATAAAGTTGAACACGTCTTTTCTCGGGACAAATGGACAAAATGGCAGTTTCTTCTCAGTGCAGTCCATCTAAGCTAGATTTCCTAAAACTACTTCCCAGATCCCTATTGGTCAATGAATCATATGTTCGCAGTTAGTCCAATGAAATTAAACCCCCGAATCTACAAGTCTCACTAGTACATGGTTCACATGTCGATGATTGGCTCCTCTTCTCCTGTTCCCATCGTTTGGCTTCTCAGGTATCCATATTGTTGCACCTTATACTCCAGTCAGTGCATACATTGTCTTCTCCTGGGAAGGTCAGTCTTACACACATTACATCAAACATTGTATCCTAACTAGTACATCATTTTCTAGACTTCCAGCTACGAGCACTTGTTCAGCACAGTCGAAAATCACAATTTACTTCTCTAAACAGCCATTTCATAAGTTGATTAAGAAAATGCAGCTTGAAATGAGGCCCTGCAATGAGGCCAAGACCTTGCTAAGTTAAGGCCTACAATTAATAAAGCTAATACATAATACATAACCCTTAAAATGACATATTACAAGATTAATCAATCATAAGCTCAACATTTCATATTAATAAGCTATTGATAAGTACACTTTGTGAACATTGGCAACATCTCAGGTGGGCTCACCTTCAAATGTGTGCATTATTTTTCTCAAAGTTAATACATTTTCTATGCAAGTTCAACACTCAGAATACATGAATTATCATTAATAAATTCAGCGTTAACAATAGTGTTCAATCATTGATGATGCTTAGCTTAAAGAATCAGCCCTGAGACACTATTGCCTGCATTTTATTGTTGATCCCTGCATGGTTATCTTGTGCATGTGGTGATTGCTTAGCTTTAACCCCTTCGCTGCCAGGCCTTTTCTCCCTCAAGTGCCAGGCCTTTTTTTGGCTATTTGGGGCACTTTGCGCTTAGGCCCTCATAACTTTTTGTCCACATAAGGAACCCTCTCCAAATTAGCGTCCTTTTTTCCCACGATCCTATGGATTCTAGAGGTACCTACAGTTTGCGAGTTCCCCTGGAGGAGACCAAGAAATTAGCCAAAATACAGCAAAAATGTAGTTTTTTTCTAAAAAATGGGAAAAGGGGCTGCAGACGAAAGCTTGTGTTTTTTTGCCTGAAAACGGCATCAACAAAGGGTTTGTGGTGTTAAAATCACCATTGTACCAGCTTTCAGGAACAGGCAGATTTGAATCAGAAAATCACATTTTTCAATACACTTTTGGTATTTTACTATGTCTACTTTTTCTTCTATAACTTTTTCCATCTATGGCAGATTTTTTAAAGCAATATACCGTTACGTCTGCTGGACTCCTCTGGTTGCAGGTATATATAGGGCTTGAATGTTCAACAAGAACCCTAGGTACCCAGAGTCAATAAATGAGCTGCACCTTGCAATGGGTTTTCATTGTATACCGGGTAAACAGCAATTCATTTGGTGAAAAATAAAGAGTGAAAATGGGTATCAAGGAAACCTTTGTGTTTCCAAAATAGGCACAAGACAAGGTGTTGAGAAGCAGTGGTTATTTGCACATCTCTCAATTCTGGGGTCCCCATACTAGCATGTGAATTACAGAGCATTTCTCAAATTGTCGCCTTTTTTACACACTGTCTTACATTTGGAAGGTAAAAATGTACAGAAAGATAAGGGGCGATAACACTTGTTCTTCTATTCTGTGTTCCCCCCAAGTCCCTCGATAAAAATGGTACCTCACTTGTGTGAGTAGGCCTAATGCCAGCGACAGGAAAAGCAACATGGACACATCACATTTTTACATTGAAATCTGAAGTGTTTTTTAGAAACAGGCTAGCTGTGGATTTTGGACCCTAGCTCAGCCGGCACCTAGGGAAACCTACCAGACCTGTGTATTTTTTAAAACTAGACACCTACGGGAATCCAGGATAGGGTGACTTGGGGGGCTCTCACCAGGTTCTGTAACCCAAAATCATTTTGAAACCTCAACATTTGGCAAAAAAAAAAAATACTTTTTCCTCATATTTCGGTGATAGAAAGCTCTGTAATCTGAGAGGAGCCACAAGTTTCCTTCCACCCACCATTCCCCCAAGTCTCCCAATAAAAATGGTACCTCACTTGTGTGGGTAGGCCTAGTGACCTTGACAGGAAATGCCCCAAAACACAACATGGACACATCACATGTTCCCAAAGAAAACAGAGCTGTTTTTTGCAAAGTGCCTAGCTGTGGATTTTGGCCTCTAGCTCTGCTAGGGAAACCTACCAAACCTGTACATTTATTAAAACAAGACACCTAGGGGAATCCAGGATGGGGTGACTTGTGGGGCTCTCACCAGGTTTTGTTACCCAGAATCCTTTGCAAACCTCAACATTTGACAAAGAAAAAAACATTTTTTCCTCATGTTTCGGTGAAAGAAAGTTCTGGAATCTGTGAGGAGCCACAAAGTTCCTTCCACCCAGCATTCCCCCAAGTCTCCTGATGAAAATGGTACCTCACTTGTGTGGGTAGGCTTAGTGCCCGCGACAGGAAGTGCCCCAAAATACAACATGGACACATCACATTTTCCCAAGGAAAACTGACCTGTTTTTTGCAAAGTGCCTAGCCGTGGATTTGGCCTCTAGCTCAGCCGGCACCTAAGGAGACCTACCAAACCTGTGAATTTTTGAAAACTAGACACCTAGGGAAATCCAGGATGGGTTGACTTGTGGTGCTCTCGCCAGGTTCTGTTACCCAGAATCCTTTACAAACTCAAAATTTGGCAAAACAAACACTTTATCCTCATAGTTCGGAGATAGAAAGTTCTTCTCGAATCTGAGAGAAGCCACAAAATTCCTTCCACCTAGCATTCCCCCAAGTCTCCTGATAAAAATGGTACCTCACTTTTGTGGGTAGGCCTAATGCCCGCGACAGTAAGTGCCCCAAAACACAACATGGACCCATCACATTTTACCGAGGAAAGCTGTCCTAATTTTTGTAAAGTGCCTAGCCGTGGATTTTGGCCTCTAGCTCAGCTGGCAGCTAGGGAAACCTACCAAACCTGTGCATTTTTGAAAACTAGACAAATAGGGGAAACCAGGATGGGGTAACTCGTGGGGCTCTAACCAGGTTCTGTTACCCAGAATCCTTAGCAAGCCTCAAAATATGGCATAAAAACACTTTTTCTCCACATTGCAGTGCTGCAAAGTTCTGATTTCTGGTGGGAGCCACAAACTTCCTTCTACCCAGCATTCCCCCAGGTCTCCCAATAAAATTGGTACCTCACTGGTGGGCTTTCTGCTTGGGGGCAGAACAGCCTTGCAAAAATAAGCCGATCTGTCCCCAAGGTGGGCAGTAATGGCCAACAGTAATGTGCCCCCATGAGGAGTGACCCTTGCCCAAAGGGCTGCCCCACAAACAAAACACACCCACACCAATCCATGGTGCCTAAGTGGTTAAGAAATAGGCAGAAAATAAATTTGCCCACAAGGGGAGCGACCCTTGCCTAAGGGGTCTCTCTCCATCTGTAAAAAAGAAAAAAAAAAAAAAATCATCCCTCGTGCCTAGTGCTTTTTGACCCCCTTGGGGACAGATTGACCTAATTAAAATGGGCCAATCTGCCCAAATGGCCTAAATACAATTTGCCCCCCACTAGGGGAGCAACCCTTGCCTAAGGGTACGCTCCCTTCCTGTAAAAAAAAATAATAATAATATCCCTGGTGCCTAGTGGCTTCTGCCCCCATGGGGGACCGAAAAGGCCTAATTAAAAATTGCCCCACAGGGGGGCGACCCTTGCCACAGGGATCGCTCCTCTTCATTGTAAACATAACCAAAACAAAATCCCTGGTGTCTAGTGGGCATTTCTACGGACCGATTGCTTCACAATTGGGCTGCAGAAATGCTCAGAGAGACATGAAAGGAAATGAAAGGCCTTTCATTTCCTTTCATGGCATCTGCTTGCCCCCACCCCCGATCAGAAGAGAAATGCAAAGCATTTCTCTTCCATCGCGATGGGGGCAGCCCCTGATAAGGTCTGCGCGCGATCATGCACTGACGTCATCAGACATTACTGGGGGGGTTGGGGTGGCAGTGGAAGCGATTTCCATTCCATCCCAGCCCTGGGGGGGTGGGTGTTAGGCTCATGGGGGGAGGGCTAGCGCTCCCCCCATGAACCGGTCCAAGGACATAACAGTTACGTCCTTGGCGACCAAGGGGTTAAGCATCAGCCCTGAGACACCTTTCCCTGCATGTTATTGTTGATCTCTGCATGGTTATCCTGTGCATGTGGTGAATCCTATCACCAAACACACATCAACCTGCTGATTCTCTGTGTCCTCCATTATACATTTGTGGCAACACTCTGTGTCATTCAAAGCATATATGCCTCACCCATGCGGTTCACATATCTTCAAGTTACGTTGATGTGAAGTTAGGAATAGTAAATCTATACTCCTCTATAGGAACTTACCTTTCAATATTTCGCTTGATATTCTGTTCTCAATATTAGTATGCCACTATATTGTTGGTGTCGCTATTCAGTAGTACAATCCTTTGTGTGGGTCAGCCTCTTTCAGTGACTGCTTGAAGAAAGTTTCATTCAGTTTGATCATTTTGGATCAACACAGAGGAGTATTTCTTCTTCACCGTTCAGACCCTATTTAATTGGTGAATTAGATGTGCAGTTCTGCCTCTGTATTGATACAGTATCTCTGCTGTGGTCTGCCAGATCCCGATCCCACCAGCAAGATACAGTGTCAGAACTGTGAATCCTATACACGTCAGGGCTGCCTGCTGCTAAGGGCTAACAGGCTGCTCCACTCCCCCTTGAGAGGAGGAGTTATGGAGGCAGTTATCCTCACCACTTCTGTTATCATAGTCAGACCAGCCTATATGGCAACCAGACAGTGCCAGGCGGGCTGGTCTAACTAGTCAGTGTGTGAGCCATTCTATTGGCTGACTGTGGGCCTGTTTTATGGTCCGCTGGGATGGTTTTTACTGAAAATTTCCCAGACATTAAAACAAAATTGCCTGCAATAAGCTACAGCATGTCTTTAAAAGCTCAAAACTGCCCCAATTTGCAAACATGGGTCACTTTCTTAGCAAACAAATGCTCAAAAGGGGGCATTTTTATTTTGGTGCTTCAGTCCTATTTTCTGTCCCTGTCGGACACTGCACATTGAATTTGGTTGAACCGGTCTCCTCCTCTGGCAGATGCTGCAGCATAATTTGGTACCTACAGCCTTTGGTAGCTCCAGGCCATCTTTGTTATCATGAATGTATCTAACAATTTGCGAACAGGAGAAGTCTTGCATCTGGTAGAATGAAACTATGTCCACAAAACCAGATTAATCCTTTTTTAGGGTCAAGCCTGCGAGTGCATGCACTAGCGCATGCGTCTCGCTTGCTAGAGACTGCTGTGTTTAGTACAAGGCAAGGAGCCCGCCTGCACTCACCATTTGTTGGTTTGCGTGGCACTCTTCTTTACAGCCTTGTAATTCATCGAGGCAATCCTGGCATCACTTTAGTTTCTTTGTGTGGAGCAGGGATCAAGCACTAATTGATGCAACTTAATTAGTGTCCATCCACTGCTCCCAACATGATCAAGGGGCCTTTTTGTTGTTTTTAACTTAAGTGCCCCGCAAACAGTAGGCTTTTGACTGGCAAAAAAATGCCCAGCAGGCACAACATTGCAAAGTTTTATTTTTTAAAGCTAAGGCACCTTTTCTACGTTCCTTCTCATGTTTTCTTTTGTTTTTGCTCGTGGGCACTGTTGTCAAAAGATGACAATTAACTTGTTAAAATATGTGAGACCTATTGCATTGCAAAAGCTTGTCAATGATTGCAGGCACAGCAGGGAGTTCTTAAGGTGGTGGGGTCACGTCCTTCTCCTTTGGATATAAGCTTTCACAATTCTTTAAAAAGAATATAGATTTTTTTAATGATATGATACACTAAAAAATGTCTCCTATATTGTTACAGACATGATATGTTGAAACAAATTTAGTGAAAACAATGTATATCTCTTTCTAGCGTGGAGGAATCTGCACTAAAAGAGAGGAATCACAATGATGGATATTGTTTGTCCATCTTTAGTGTATATACCCTTGTGAGAGACCATGGTCACTTTTATTAAAATTTAACCTGAAAGTCAATATTTTCCATATGAACAGAACCATAGTATATTGTAGCATAAAAAAGATGCTTTCTATTATTAGATTTTATTAGAAATAGCACCAGATTTCTGCGAGGGAGTGCTCTGAGAAAAACTGCAGCACTGCATTGCACAAAGGAATAACAATAGCGCAATATCAGATTTAGTAAAAGTCGCTTGCATTGGTTTGTAGGGCTTTACATTACTTTGCTTCAAGGGGGCGTTACATGGGTGGTACATGGGCGTACCGTGATACAACCCATTCTTTTTGACGCTAAACCTTATTCTCAAACATCAGTAGAAAGGGTTTAGCCACACAAATTAACTCAGCTGAAAAGCAGACGATTTTGCATGTGTGCTGCACTGGACAGCACACATACAAACTAGGAAAAAGATTTTCACTTATCAAGGCATAGTATTTTGTACAGGAAGGACAACCTTCCTGTACAAAACCTATCCTAGGCTCACGCATGCACCCTAGCACTATGGCGCTAAGGTGTGTGTGTGGCGCACAGCAGCTGAAATCAGCACTGGTGCTAGGGAGAGGGGAAGAGAGTGCCATTTGTTTGTGAATATGGCGCTCTCCTACTCCTTCCTCACAGAACACAGCGCAGCAACTTTGGGTGCTGCGCTGCGTTGCCTGTCACCTACCAGAATCTGGGCCTAGGCCTCACACTGCACAGGATTTTTTCTGAAGGTGCCCCAGCCACCCATTGAGACCCCCACCCCCACTGCTGCAGCCCAAATTCCTAAGAAAGACAAAAGTACAGGGGGCAGACGTGCCACACATGCTTTAGGCTAAAGCACACATTACATGTTGGTATGTCAAGCAATATGCCCTTTAACGCATTGTTTGCACCTGCTTTTACTGTGCAGGGGTAGGTTAGATTGGGGTATATTGGATTAGAGTGGGGTAGATTGGGGTGGGTGGATTGAAGGGGGTGAAACTGATTAAGTGGTGTAGATTGGATTGGAGTGGTGTGGGGTGGAATGGAGTGGGGTGGATTGTATTGGCATGGGGTTAGGTAAAATGGAGAGGATTGGATTGCAGTGGTGTGGATTGGATTGGAGTGAGGTGGATTGGATTGAGTAGGGTGGATTGGAGTAGATCGGATTGGGTGGATTGGATTAGGGTGGGGTGGACTGGTTTGGGGTGGTGTGGATTGGATTGAGGTGAACTGGATTGATGTGCGGGGATTGTAGTGGGATGATGTGGATTGAGTGGAGTGGATTGAATTTGAGCGGATGGATGTTTTGCAGAGTGGGTAGATTTGATTGGGGTTGATTGGATTGGAATTGAGTGATCTGGATTTGAGTAGCGTGGATTATGGTGGACTGGACTGGAGTGAAGTGAGATGGATTAAGATGGCTTGGAGTGGGGTGGATTGGAGTGGGATGGATTAAAGTGGACTTGATTGGACTGGAATTGGAAGGATTAAAGTGGATTAAATTAGAGTGGGGTGGGTGGATTGGACTGGACTGGGTTGCAGTGGATTGATTGAGGTGGAATGGATTTGAGTGGGTGGATTGGGTTTGGATTGGTGGGGTAGATTGGAGTGGGGTGAACGGTTTTGGATTTGAGTGGGGCTGACTGGTTTGGGGTGGATTGATTTGGATTGGATTGGGGCAGATTGGAGTGGGGCTTGTTGTTTCGGATAGGAGTGGGCAGATTGGAGTGGGGTAGATTTGGTCGGGCCAATTGTTTACAATTGTAGTGGGGCAGATTGGAGAGGGGGAAATTAGAGTGGGCAGATTGTTCTGGAATTGGAGTGGGGCAGATTGTTTTGGATTGGAGTGAGCATATTTTATGCATTGCAGTGTGGCAGATTGGAGAGGGGCAGACTGTTTTGGATTGGAGTGGGGCACAGTGGAGTGGGGCAGACTGAAGGTGACAATTGTTTTGGACTGGAGTTGGGCAGAGTGTTTTGGATTTGGCCTGGAGTGGGGCAGATTAGAGTGGGGCACATTGTTTTGGGTTGGAGTTAGGCAGATTGTTTTGGATTGGAGTGGGGCAGACTGGAGTGGAGCAGATTGGTTTGGATGGGGCAGATTGGAGCAGAGCAAAGTGTTGTGGAGTGGGTAAGATTGTTTTGGATTGGAGTAGGGGAGATTGCTTTGGATTGGAGAGGGGCAGATTGTTTTAGACTGGGCAGATTGTTTTGGATTGGAGTGGGTCAGATTGTTTTGGATTGAAGTGGGGCAGACTGGATTGGGGCAGATTGGGGTGGGGCCAATTGTGTTGTATTGGAGTGGGGCAGACTGGAGTGGGTCAGATTGTTTTAGATTGGACTAGGGCAGAGTGTTTTGGGTAGGAGTGGAGTAGATTGTTTTGGATTGCAGTGGGGCAGAATGGACTGGGGCCCATTTTTTTGGATTGGAGTGGGGCAGATTGTTTTGGATTGGAGTAGAGCAGATTGTTTTGAATTGGAGTGGGGCAGATTGTTTTGTATTAGGGTGGGGCAAATTGGAGTGAGGTGGTTTGGGAGGATTGTTATGCATTGGAATAGGATGAGTGCTTTGGATTGGAGTGGGGTGAATTGGAGTCAGGCAGATTTGCTGGGGTGGATTGGATTGGTCTGGGGTTGATTGATGTGGAGTGAGATGGGGTAGATTGACATTGTGTAGAGTGGGGTGGATTGGTGTGTACTGCACAATTATGTGTTAAAACATAGTTTTGGAACTTACATACAAGGAAAGAATGTTGCATTGCAATACTTAGAACAAGATAATAGTCATCATTTGAGAGCAGTGCCCACCACCAAAAACAAAACAAATCATGATTGCAAAGTGAGAAAAGAAGACTTGACAAAATAAAAGAAAGTAAACTATAGAAAACAAAACTTTGCTATTTTGTTCGTCCTGCTGGGCATCTTTTTGATAGTCACACGCCTTCTGTTTGCAGGGCACTAGAATTTTAAAAGAACAAAAAAGTGCCTCAGTCACTTCGGGAGCCGTGGACAGGCACTGATTACGTTGAATCAATCAATGCTTGATCCCTGCTCCACAAAGAGGAACAGAAATGATGCCAGACGTGCAGTGATTAATTATGAGGCTGCAAAGAAGAGCATCAACCCAATAAATGTTAAACAACAGGCGGGCTCCAAGCCCTTTTTTGTTACCATAAATGTGTTACCAGCGAGGTGCATGCGCTAGCACATGCTCTTGCAGGCTTGACCGTAGAAAGGTGGCTGCCTTAGGGAAACCTCTTAATACATAACAAGCCATAAGTACAAATCCTTTTGGAGGCTCTACAGATAGGCAGGTCTTTTGTTGAAATGGACAATTATGGCACCTCAGGGACAGGAGGTGATGACCAAGTGTAATTAAAGTGAGGGGTGACAATTCCTTGAAAAATGCGGATGGCTTAATATATGCATGTGAGATGCGGTTTGTTTGACTGTATGAGGGTGGAACAAGGGTTTTCACTTTGAGGCAGAAAGAGTCAAGGCAGCTAGATTTTGATTCCAGTCATGGAATTCCTCTGAGGCGAAAGGCTTCTTTGATGACACTGCACTTCCTGATAATGCTGATTAGCTAAAAGCCATAGGAAAACAAAAGAATGAGAAGGGACTTTGCTCACCCAGTGCACTAGCCTCCTTATTGTCCATGGTAGGTGGTGTTAGCTGAGGTAGTCCATGGCTGAAGAGAATGCTTGCTTCTTGGGCAAATAGTCCATATGCTTTCTGTCTTTTCTGCATACCACCATTCATCTGCAGGCTATGACATTTACTGGCAATCTTTCACCGGGCTGATGAACTGAGACCTAGAATATTCTCTCATAAGACATAATGGCCTGACATACAATCTTATTCTTGATCAGTGGTATCCACTACACTCGGGCCCTCATTCCGGGTTTGGCGGTAACCTGACCGCCATGCTGGCGGCGGTGTTATGACTACCGCCAGGGTGGAGATGCAGACTGCCATGTAACGAGTAAGGCGATGAACTCAACGCAACACAGCCAGTTCACCACCAGCACCGCCACCGCTGATGAGCAGCTTCCAGCGGTGGAAGCCAACTTCATGCTGGTGGAAGCCAATGTCCCACCCACCATATTCTGAGTCACCACCCCAACAGGATATCTGGGGCGGGCTGGTAGCTACAAAACACCTGGCAGAAACAAAAAGCACAAAAGGAGACACCCACCTCCAGGCATAGAGACGCGTCCATGGTCGCCATTGCAAACAAACTGCTTGGCTTCCCAGCGTTTTATCTTGCCATATACCTTCAGGGCCACTGACAACAATGAAGACGACAACAGTAAGTACACCAAGCAGAGAGGGGAGGAAATGGCAGTGATACACTCCCACACAATACCACTGACCTGGTCAGTGCACTGCTCTGCCTCCTGTGGCTCCACCTGGTACGTAGAGCCCTTTCCCTGTCTCCTCTGAACTCCTGACCCCTGCCAGGAGTTTGAGGCCCTCCTCCACCCGCAGGCTTCTGCCTGCGCCTCATCCCTGGTGTCTAGTGGGAGAGCTCTGCTTTCCTACTAGGCTACCTTCTGCCTCCCTCCTCCTTTTCTCCTCCTTTCTCTGCTTTGCTCTCTGCTCTTCTGTCCTTTTATGCTCCTTTTGCTTCCCTACTCTCTTCCTCGTTTTTCTCTCACTCCGCTCTCTCTCTCTCTCACTTTCACTGCCCCCCTCTCTCCCTCCCCCGCCACTGATGCACCCATGGCCCTGCCCATTTTTTGCAGCCCACCCCTTTTTTCGTGCCGTTTTTTGCCCCCACGACACACAGCAGAGGCACCAAAAGCAAGCCCGTCTGCGTCCGTCCACGCCTGGACTGCGCCCAGCACACCTGGCTCCTGTCGCCCCCACCACCACTACGCATGTCTTCACTATGATGTCACCACCCTCTGTGCCCTCAACACTGGCTGCTCCCCCGCCTGCCTTCAAGCCTCCCCGCAGACCAGCCATGGACCATTCTCCTGCCGGAACTGCACCTTCACCAGCCTCCACGCCAACGACCCAACCACCAAGGCAGGACGTAACAAACTCAGATGTATCCTCCTCAACAACCGCTCCATCCACAAGCACGCAGTAGAGCTATTGAATCTACTCGACTCAGCCTCACCAGACGTCGCATTCCTGACCAAGACCTGGATGAACACCTCCTCAGCGCCTGACATCGCCATAGCCATCCCGGACGGCTACAAGATCACCCGCAGGGACCGCTCCAACAAACCAGGAGGAGGCATCGCCATTGTCCGCAAGAACACCCTCAGGATCACAACCAGTGCCGAAGACACCCTCAGCACCGCCAAACACCTGCACTTGCAGATGCGCACTGACCCAAACACCACCCTCCGAGGGACCCTCATCTACAGGCCCCTCGGCCCCCGACAGCAGTTCAGCGACTCCATCACCGATGTCATCAGCATGCATGCTCTCGCATCGACTGACTGCATACTCCTCTGGGACATAAACTTTCACCTCGAGAACACCAACGACAACTACACCGCCACCCTGCTCGACAACCTCTCCAACCTCGGCCTCAAACAGGTCATCACGTCACCGACCCACTCCGCAGGACATACACTCAACCCTATTTTTCCCGCCAGCAACCACGTCACCTTCAGCTACATCACCGAACTCCACTGGACAGACTACCGCTGCATCCACTTCTCCTTCAAGAAACCCACAACAAACCACCACCCACAACGGATCTCCCACAGCAGTTGGAAGAAGGTCTCCGAAGATCAACTTATCACAACCCTCTCCAGGAACCCACCCATCGACACCACCGACACTGACACAGCTGCCCGCAACTTCAGGCAATCGGTCGACACCTGTGCCAATACTCTCGCCCCAGTCAAGAATCCCTTCAACAGACGCAACAACAGAAAGGCCTTCTGGTTAACCGCCAACCTTCATGAATCTAAGCAAACCGGCCGGAGACTCAAAAGAAAGTGGCGAATCAACAACAACGCACACAGCCCCAAGGAGCTCATCAACGTCGCGAAGGAACTCTCCAATCCCAGATCCAACGACATCCCGCCATCCCAAGACTTCTGTAACTCCCTAGCCTCCTACTTCCACAGCAAGATTGCAGACATCCACAACAGCTTCAGCACCCAGATGCCTCTGGCAACCACCAACACCACAGATTCACCTCCGACCTGCTCTCCTGGACCCCAATCAATGACAACGACACCATTGAAATCATGAACACCATCCACCCCGGCTGTCCATCTGACCACTGACTCACCAGATCCTCAACAAAGCAAGCTCCGTCATTGCACCCCAACTACGGAAGATCATCAACAGCTCCTTTGAGTCCACCACCTTCGCGGAGAGCTGGAAACACGCCGAGATCAACGCCCTCCTCAAAAAACCCAAGGCGGACCCAAAGAACCTCAAGAACTTCCGTCCTGTCACCCTGCTCCTTTTCCCAGCAAAAGTCATCAAGAAGACTGTCAACAGGCAACTATCCCACTTCCTCGAGGAGAACTGCACCCTGGACCCTTCCCAACCCGGATTCCGCAGCAACCACAGTACCAAAACTGCCCTCATCGCCGCCACCGACGACATCAGAAGCATACTGGACAACGGCGAAACCGCGGCCCTCACCCTCCTGGAGCTCTCGGCTGTGTTTGACACCATCTGCCACCACACCCTACGCTCACGCCTCAGCAGTGCAGGAATCCGCGACAGAGCCCTGGTCTGGATCACCTCCTATCTCACCGGCAGAACCCAGAGAGTCTGCGTCCCCCCATTCCGCTCAGAGGGCGCCAAAATCATCTGCGGCTTAACCCAGGGTTCATCCCTTAGCCCAACCCTCTTCAACGTCTACATGGCCCTGCTTGCTAACATTGCCCGATTACCACAACCTCAACATCATCTATTACACCGATAACAACCAGCTGATCCTCTCCCTGACCAAGGACTCCGCCAAGACCAACCTCCATGAAGGAATGAAGACCATCACCGAATGGATGAAGAGCAGCTGCCTCAAACTCAATTCTGACAAGACGGAAGCCCTCATCTTCGGCTCAATCCCCTCCGCATGGGATGACTCCTGGTGGCCTGCCACTCTCGGAGCCGCTCCGACTCGCACCAACCATGCACGCAACCTAGGATTCATCTTGGACCCAGCAACGCCATCTCCTCCTCCTGCTTCAACACCCTCCGCATGCTCTGAAAGATCTACAAATGAATACCCACCGAAACCAGAAGGACAGTCACCCAAGCCCTCGTAAGCAGCAAACTGGACTACGGCAATGCCCTCTACGCAGGAACCACGGCCAAACTCCAGAAGAGGTTGCAACGCATCCATAACGCCTCTCCACACCTCATCCAGAACATCCCCCGCCAATGCCACATCACAGACCACCTGAGAAACCTGCACTGGCTCCCAGTCAACAAGAGAATCACATTCAAACTCCTCACCCACGCTCACAAAGTACTGCACAACACCGGACCAGACTACTTCAACAGACGGCTCTCCTTCTACACCACGACCCGACATCTCCGCTCCGCCGACCTTGCCCTCTCAACTGTCCCACACGCCCGCAGAACTACAACCGGCAGTAGGTCATTCTCGCACCTCATCGCCAAAACGTGGAACACTCTTCCCACCCAACTGCGCAAGACCAAAGACCTCCTTACCTTCAGGAAACTTCTAAAGACCTGGCTGTTCGAGCAGTAGCAGCACCTCTCCCCTCTTGTACCCCTCTCTCCTTATCGCCTTGAGACCCTCACGGGTGAGTAGTGCGCTTTACAATTTCCTGATTGATTGATTGATTGACACATAACACACATTCCTCGCATAGAAAGCGAAGGCTACACACAGGCACACACAAGATATGTCAATGCCAAGTACCCAATACACACACAAAGCCAAGCAGATACGTGCCAAACAAACAGCACAAAGCACATAAACACCACCAACACACCCCATAACCACACAATGACAACTAGACCACAAACACCTCAACGCAGGCATAGACCGGCACGTTGTGCAACCCTACACATACACACACCATACACTGTATGTAGCAATGAAACACAATCAATAGCAGTGAACACACATCCAAACAATGACACAGATGACACATCACGTACAACCAACAATCAAGGAAATCCACACATGCAGCAACATACACACGAACGCACACTACACCCCATACAATCTCACAAGCAAGCAGTCAGACATATTACAACATGCCCATGGCGCAACCCATCTACCCAGTGCATGCACCAACACAGACACAACCCATACACAGACCCCAAACACTGTTGCACACAGATGTCACACCACCATGTAGAAGGAAACCAGGACAAGCATCTCAACTTGACAACCACAACAATGTGGTCTCATGCCGGTCTCATGTTGGCAGAGTGTCTCTCAGCACGCTCCTCAACTCTGGCAGACATCAACACTCACTCCAGAGTAAGGGCCTGATTTAGAGTTTGGTGGATGGGGTTAATCAGTCACAAACATGATGGTTATCCCGTCTGCCGTATTACAATCCCATTATATCCTATGGGAATCGCAATACGACGGGCGGGATATCCATCACATTTGTGACGGAGTAACCCATCTGCCAAACTCTAAATCAGGCCCTTAGAGTTTCTCTCAACATTCGTCATCTGAATGAATAGGACAAGCATCCATTGACCACTCCATGCATCATGGCTTCTTCATCATGGAACTTACAGTGCTTGATGAGTGTGTCAAGTCTTTCCACAAATTCATTGATTATATTGCCCACTCGTTGAAGTTCATAACTGAAAACATATCATTCATAATCACTGTTTGGAAATGGATTAAACTTGAGATTCAGAGCATTCTTAATCAGACGGTATGTAAATTATTTGTTAGTTCTTGGCATTCTTTGTGAATTCTTTCATACCATCACCAGCAAGATTTATGAGATTTTTGATAATCTTCCTGTTATCAGTCTCTTCAAGTGCATCAATGAAATCTTCAAATGTCTCTATCCATGCAGTCCATCTAACACCAATATTTTGCTTTTTGGCAGTGTAGTATGGTGGTGGTGGTTTCAGAAAGGCAGTAGCATTGTAAACCAGTGTAGGACTTACTGACATTGAGAGTAGCACTTTCCTTGGCCTTTCTGCCTAGAAATCAGGATCAACTCCATTCATGCCCCTGCCCTGTGATGGGCCAGCCTCGGGGTCGTCCTTGATAGACTCCATCGACAGAATGGCCTTCTGCCACGTTTCTGGCAACTGGAAATATGAACCGCTCCTTTAGCACAACCCCGGGCCCTTCTCTTGGGGTCACTTTGGTAACTGCTGTGGCCCAATTACACTCTTTAGCAGGTTCGGTAAGTTATGTACTTTATTCTTTTTATACTTCAGTTTGTGTCGCACATCTGGTTGATCCATCTTTGGCACTTCTGTTTGCAACATGATTTGATAAATGATCATTATCTTTAACTGTGCTTTGAAAACCTGGTTGAATCTGCCTTTAACATTTACACTCCGTATTTTGTATAACTTTATTTGGCGTGGCACCGCAGTACCTTTTGGTATGATCTTGGTTGTAATTTCTTACCCAATGATGCACAGTCTTTCTATTCACATGCTTTATACCGGCTGGAGTTGTGCTTTGACGCCACATACACCAACCATCAACTCTGCACTTTAACGAAAGCAAACATGGTACGCAGAAGCAGTTTGCTTGGACCACGGCAAACTCTCCAGGAGAGCACCTTCTTCTTTGGGTTAACAATCCCCTATCTCGTCACCAGTAGTAGCGTCTTACACATCCTCATACCCACTGAATAATTAGGCCACACACAGATCTGGTGATCACAAGTTTTTATTTGTCTGCGTGTGCCTGTGGACTTCAAAATTTTAAACCAAACACTCATAGATTCAATTCTAACAATTACGTCACACAGTGATAGTTTCCTCATCATGAAAGACACTACACCACTGTGTTATGTTCTGAATCCTGAGCTCATGCTTTCCAAGACAAAGCACTCTTAAAAATGTCTACCAGTATGGATGACATGTGAATCCTATACTTTATAGTCCCCTTTGCCTTATGTAACATCTTCTATACACTGATTTACAAATGTATGATTCATTGTCTCTGTATATGTGTGTGAAGTGCTTCAATACCCAACGCTTTTAAGAGAAGCGCTACAAAAGAAATGAAATACATGTGAGAGAGGGGCTATGGAGAGATGAGAGGGTGATGTGAGGGAATCATTGAAGAGCCCCAATTAAGATTGCTCTGTCCTTGTGCACTGTAAGGTCATTCTCTAATATGCTTTAAAAAATAATACAATTGAATATATAATTAAAAATAAGTTGTAGAATGCACCAGTTTTCCCATTGTCCCCAATTTTCTTGTGGATTAGAACGCCCCAAGGCCCCACTGTAGTGGTCAGCCTCGCTATGCACCTTTTGGGAGCTGGTCTGACCAAATTTACCAGGGCTGCTTTGGGTTCCCAGTAAAGCCCGACCTAAACACTGACCCACTTGGACTGGCTACATAAAGTCTGGGATCAGGTAGGATTGTAAAAACTAACAGCTTCCATGGAGAGCACATAGCTGCAATTTGATAAAACCTAGGCACCATGCATACGATTTCTAGCACAGGAGTTCCCAGAACTTGCCCTTTATATCTACGAGTCCTCCGGCTCACAGCTGTTGAGGCTACGCCTACTAAATTATGCCTCCACCTGACTTCTGCCACCGTCGCCATTACATGGACCTTAACTGACTGACAGACTGACCGCCGAGACCCAGCAATGCAGGTTGACACTGCTGCCCTTTTTCTCCTACCCACCAGTGCCCCGGCCCCCTGCAAAGTACAGGAAAGGGCCGTAACCTCCAC
Organism: Pleurodeles waltl; assembly: GCF_031143425.1. Lineage (NCBI taxonomy): Eukaryota > Metazoa > Chordata > Amphibia > Caudata > Salamandridae > Pleurodeles > Pleurodeles waltl. The sequence continues at coordinate 971,972,355 of NC_090447.1, forward strand.
CCAGCCAAGAAATCTCATACCAGAGGCCCGCCGCCGGTGTACAGTATACAGTGCTGAGTGGGCAAATGGGCACCCAGGAGATTGCCCCCCGCCCCCGCGGGGGCTGCGTAGGCTATTGTTACGCCACTGCTACCCACCATCCCCCGTCCTCATACCTCACACCTTACTCGTTAACCACCTCCGAATCAACCCTTCGCCCCCGCTAATTTTAACTCCGGCTCTTGCCGTTATTTGGATGGAGGTGAGAGTACTTGCTCACAATGAAACGCTTCATAAAGCACTACAAAAAAAAATTTAACTATAAAATGTACTTTTCACTCGGGCTCTTCTCTAGGAATCACATTCTTAAAAAGGAGTAGTGTTCCCTCGCTGCATCTTATTGATTTGGTCCGGAAGCTTTGCACTACCTTGCTCATTAATGTCACATTACCTCATTATGGAGAGCAGCTTGTCACCCGAAGCAATACTTTCCTTATCAATAGTTATTCATTAACAAACGTGGTGATGATATGAGCGTGCACGCGTACAGGCCATCATTCCTCAAGTCAATATGTCATAACCGGCTGCGTCCACTAATTGGTTCTAGACTTCTTGATATGAAACCACTTAGCTCTGAAATATGCTGCCTTTCCCATGTCTGACGGATGCTGCTGAGTTTAATTGTTAAGTGGGGGCGAATGACATTGTTTTCACTAGGAGGGTAACGCTGACAGACTTCCACAGTCGAGCACTTCTTATCAGGGAAGTCAGGCCATTACCTAAAATGGAAAGCGGAAGAGAATCCTTCCATCACACCTCTTGAAGGCCTTCCTGTCATGAGCATGGAGACTATTAACCCCTTCAGACGGCATACATAACAAATATTTCATTGACAACGCTACAAAAGTTTGCCCAATCTTCAGTAACAGAGAGCAAGTACTGCATGAATAGCAGCAGTATAAACTTTCCTAGTGCACTAAACAGGTAGCTAGCTAGCAACAGTCAAACGACTGTCACACACAACGACACGCCACACACAAACAAGCGCACACCTCCTCTTCCATGCAACTCAGCCGCTGTGTAAGCTTCCCGTAGCTGCCAAGATTCCCATGTCCATGCAAGCTATGAAGATCCAATCCAGGGTTTTCTCTTTGAATTCTGGGACTTGTAGTTCTGTTTTATAATGGTATAAATATGACTACAAGTCCCAGAATTCAAAGGAAAAACCTGGCGTGGCGCAGCACATCACGCATGGACTTGGTAAACTTGGCAGGGCTAGCTCCCTCATGCACATCCCCGAACTGCACTGGCAGCACATGCTTCACTACAAACACACACACAGAACTTGTGCAGATAGTAGGCACACTTCCCTCATTCAACTGGAACAGGTACAGTACAGGAAGCTCCAGAACCTTCTTCCTCACGCAGCCCCACACACACACAGACAGGCAAACAACACAAAATGGTTATTGCCCAGGCAATTGAAACAAACTACAGCGAAAGCTTTCCTCACATACAGAATAGGTGAAACACATGGTGTGCTCCCTTGCAAGCATCCCACAGACCCAAAACAAGGTTTGGAGCATGGGGAGCACAGGAAGACTATAGCACATAGATGGCAACTATGAAAACATTCCTCAGCCACAAAACCACAGAGAGAGAGGGGTACCGCACAGTGGTGACAGTACTCTTCTGCAAACTAAGTTTATTCATCAGGGTCCTTAACCCCTTCGCTGCCAGGGCTTTTCCCCTCCTTTGCCGAGCCTTTTTTTGGCTATTTGGGGCAGTTCACGCTTAGGCCCTCATAACATTTTCTCCACATAAGCTCCCCATGCCAAATTTGCGTCCTTTTTTTCCAACATCCTAGGGATTCTAGAGGTACCCAGACTTTGTGGGTTCCCCTGAAGGAGACCAAGAAATTAGCCAAAATACAGCGAAAATTTCGTTTTAAAAAGCAAAATGGGAAAAAAGGGCTGCAGAAGAAGGCTCGCGTTTTTTTCCCTGAAAATGGCATCAACAAAGGATTTGCGGTGGTAAAATCACCATCTTTCCAGCATTCAGGAAGAGGCAGACTTGAATTAGAAAACCCAATTTTTCAACACAATTTTGACATTTTACTGGGACATACCCCATTTTTACTATTTTTTGTGCTTTCAGCCTACTTCCAATTAGTGACAGAAATGGGTGAGAAACCAATGCTGGATCCCAGACAGCGAAACATTTCTGAAAAGTAGACAAAGTTCTGAATTCAGCATGGGGTCATTTGTGTAGATCCTATAAGTGTTTCCTACAGAAAATAACAGCTGAAATAAAAGAATATTGAAATTGAGGTGAAAAAAACAGCAGTTTTTCTCCACATTTTACTCTGCAACTTTTCCCTGCGATGTCAGAATTTTGAAAGCAATATACCGTTACGTCAGCTGGACTCTTCTGGTTACGGGGATATGCAGGGCTTGTAGGTTCATCAAGAACCCTAGGTACACAGAGCCAATAAATGAGCTGCACCTTGCAATGGGTTTTCATTCTATACCGGGTATACAGCAATTCATTTGCTGAAATATAAAAAGTGAAAAATAGGTATCAAGAAAACCTTTGTATTTCCAGAATGGCCACAAGATAAGGTGTTGAGAAGCATTATTTGCACATCTCTGAATTCCGGGGCGCCCATACTAGCATGTGAATTACAGAGCATTTCTCAAATAGACGTCTTTTTTACACACTGTCTTACATTTGGAAGGAGAAAATGTAGAGAAAGACAAGGGGCAATAACACTTGTTTTGCTATTCTGTGTTCCCCCAAGTCTCCCGATGAAATGGTACCTCACTTGCGTGGGTAGGCCTAGTGCCCGTGACAGGAAATGCCCCAAAACACAACGTGGACACATCATATTTTCACAAAGAAAATAGAGCTGATTTTTTAGATGTGCCTAGCTGTGGATTTTGGCCTCTAGCTCAGCTGGCACCTAGGGAAACCTAGCAAACCTGCGCAGGTTTAAAAACGAGACACCTAGGGGAATCCAAGATGGGGTGACTTATGGGGCTCTGTCCAGGTTCTGTTACCCAGAATCCTTTGCAAACCTTAAAATTTGGCCAATAAAACACTTTTTCCTCTCATTTCGGTGACATAAAGTTCTGGAATCAGAGAGGTGCCACAAATTTCCTTCCACCTAGCCTTCCCCCAAGTCTCTCGAAAAAAATGGTACCTCAGTTGTGGGGGTAGGCCTAGCGCCTGCCACAGGAAATGCCCCAAAACACAACGTGGACACATCACATTTTTACAAAGAAAACAGAGCTGTTTTTTGCAAAGTGTCTAGCTGTGGATTTTGGCCTCTATCTCAGCCGGCACCTAGGGAAACCTAGCAAACCTGTGCATTTTTGAAAACTAGACACTTAGGGGAATTTAAGATGGGGTGATTTGTGAGGCTCTGACCAGGTTCAGTTACCCAGAATCCATTGCAAACCTCAAAATTAGGCCAAAAAACACTTTTTCCTCTCATTTCAGTGACAGAAAGTTTTGGAATCAGAGAGGAGCCACAAATTTCATTCCACCCAGCGTTCCCACAAGTCTCTCAATAAAAATGGTACCTCACTTGGGGGGGTAGGCCTAGCATCTGTGACAGGAAATGCCCCAAAATAAAACGTACACACATCCCATTTTCACAAAGAAAACAGAGCTGTTTTTTGCAAAGTGCCTAGCTGTGGATTTTGGCCTCTAGCTCAGCCGGCACCTAGGCAAACCTAGCAAACCTGTGCATTTTTGAAAACTAGACACCTAGGGGAATCCAAAAGGGGGTGACTTGTGGGGCTCTGACCAGGTTCTGTTACCCAGAATCCTTTGCAAACCTCAAAATTTGCCCAAAAAAACACTTTTTCCTCTCATTTCGGTGACAGAAAGTTCTGGAATCAGAGAGGAGCCACAAATTTCCTTCCACCCAGCGCTCCCCCAAGTCTCCCGATAAAAATGGTACTTCACTTTTGTGGGTAGGCCTACTGCCCGCGAAAGGAAATGCCCCAAAACACTATCTGGACACATCAAAATTATCAAATACAAAACTACCTGTTTTTGCGGGGCGGGAGCACCTGCGTTTTTGTTCCTGGGCTCAGCAGCCATCTAGGGAAACCTACCAAACCCTGACATTTCTGAAAACTAGACACTCGAGGGAGTCCAGGGAGATGTGACTTGCATTGATCCCCCAATGTTTTCTTACCCAGAATCCTCAGCAAACCTCAAATCTAGCTAAAAAATCACATTTTCCCCACATTTCTGTGTGGGATCACCACACTGGGACAAATTTCAGACAACCTCACGTTCCCCTCAGTCTCCCGGTAAAAATGATACCTCATTTGTGTAGGTGGGCCAAGTGCTTGTGACAGGGAAGAGCCAAAAACATGTTGAAATTGAGGGGGAACCAAAGGGGGCCCAAAAGGGCAGTTTGAAAAAAAACATTTTTAGGCTGACAAGTGCAGCAGAATTTTTATCGGTATAGATGAGACAATGCTGGGTGGTAGGAATTTTGTGAATTCCTGCAGATTCCAGAAGGTTCCATCACAAAAACGTGGGAAAAATGTGTGATTTTCAGCAAAGTTGGAGGTTTGCAGGGCATTGTGGGTAAGACAATGGTCCGGGTGTATGTGAAACACCCCACCCTGTAATCACCCAGATGTTTACTTTTCAGATGTGTCTAGGTCTTGTGGATTTTTCTACATGGCAGTGTCCCAAAGTCCATAAAGTGCAGCCCTCACCATTCCAAGTGGGACGATTTTGAGAGTTAGCCAAGCTTTCATGGCCCAAATGTAAAACCAAAACCCCAAATAATCAAATGTCTTCTTGCTTGCTTTGGGATAAGATGTTTTAGAGTGCGGGGGAGAGCGGAAAGACTGTTTCCCCCCTCAGTTGGGGTGGGGGCACTACCAGGCCCATAGTGGTTGGTAGTCACCACCACCCCAGTTTAAAAAAAAATACATTCTGGCATCTAGTAGACTTTCTGCTCCCCGGGGTGTGGATCAGGGGTAATTGCCCCATCTGCCCACTGGTGGTCAGAAGAACTTTGGCCCCATTTATTTGGGGTGAGGGTATGGCCATACCCCCACCCTCTTTTTTTTGAAAAAAAAAACTTCCCTGGTCTCTGGTGGGCTTTCTGCCCCCCCTTGGGGGCAGATGGGCCTTTCTAAAAACAGGCCAATCTGCCCCCAAGGGGGGTAGATATGGCCAATACTAATGTGCCCCATGGGGATCGACCCTTGTCGAAGGGGCTGCCCCCCCTAAAGAAAACACACACATACACATTCACCAATCCCTGGTGCCTAAGTGGTTTCTGCTCCCCCGAGGGCAGACCGGCCTACTAGAAATACACCGATCTGCCCCCAAGGGAAGAAGAAATGGGCAAAAAAAAATAGAAAATTTGCCCCCCCCCCCCCCCCCCAGGGGAGCAACCCCTGCCTAAGGGGTCGCTCCACACCTCTAAAAAACAAAATAAAAACAAAAAACAAAAAAATGATCCTTGGCGCCTAGGGGTTTCTGCCTCCCCTGGGGGCAGAAATGGCACAAAATACATTTGCCCCCCCGGGGAGCAATCCTGGCCTAAGGCGTCGCTCCCCTTGCGTGAAATTGTTGCAAAAAAAATCCCCGGTGCCTAGTGGTTTCTGCCCCCCTCCGGGGCAGATTGGCCTAACAAAAAGTGGCCGCTCTGCTCCCCAGGAGAGCGACCCTTGCCTAAGTGGTCGCTCCCCACCTCTAAAAAACAAAAACAAAAATGATCCCTGGCACCTAGAGGTTTCTGCCCCCCCTGGGGGCAGATCGGCCTGATAACAATAGGCTGATCTGCCCCCAGGTGGGGCAGAAATGGCCTAAAATAAATTTGCCCCCCCCCGGGGGAGTGACCCTTGCCTAAGGGGTCGCTCCCCTTCTATGAATTTGCCATAAAAAAAACTCCCTGGTGTCTAGTGGGCATTTCAGAAGCCGGATCGCTTTACGATCCGGCTTCTGAAATGCTCTGAGAGACTTCAAAGGGAAGGAAATTTCTTTCCTTCCCTTTGAAGCCTCTCAGGCCCCCATCACATGATCGGAAGAGAAATGCTGAGCATTTCTCTTCCGATCGCGCTGGAAGCTGGATGGGAAAGTGGCCTCTGACGAGGTCAGTGCGCAAATGCCCGCTGACGTCATCAGACGTCACTGGGGTGGTTGGGGGGGTCGGGGGTGGATGGGGAAGGGCTTCCCCTTCCATCCCTGCCTTGGGGAGGTGGGAGGGAAGCCCACAGAGGGAGCGCTAGTGCTCCATCTGAGCTCAGTGCCGAGGACGTAATGGTACGTCCTCGCTACAGGAGCACTGTGCCGGTGGACGTAACCATTACGTCCCCGGCACAGAAGGGGTTAAGCAAAGTACAATGCTATGAAGTGATGCAGTATTAATATCGCAATTAATTACAAAGTGGCAGTTGCCACTGGGTATGCTTTTCTATAGGAAGACCATTTTTAAATTGTCTTATTTTGGTGCTGTTTGACGAATCATCACAAAACTTTTCAAAGAAGTGTTTGTCCATCTCAACTCATTCCTCAAAAGTTTCTGGGTGATTCATCAGTCGGGCCCGAAAAAACAGGGCGGTCTCAAAACCAAATTACCCCATGCATTTTCTAAAAGCTTTTTCAAGAAGCACTGTGTCAAAAACTGCTGAACAGAATTACACCAAATTCGACAGGAAACTGGACATTGGAGAGTGTGCTTTTTTTGTGAATTGGTGTAACTCCGTTCAGTAGATTTTGAAATATTAAGGTACAAAAATATTTGTATATCTGGACGGTTGGGTTTGAGAGCCTCTTGCGAGAGTCCTTTGAACCCAGTTTTTAAAAATAGAGTATGCTGATTGGCAAAGGGGGCTTTTTTCCTTTGGGCCAATGCTCTCCAATAGGAAAACATTCCAACAGAAGCAAGCGCTATGATTGGCAGCCTGCAACATGGAGAAAAATGTTAAAGGCAGCCATTACAAGACTATGGGACTTAAGCCCATACGTACAAAAGAAGTTTGCATTTCCTAGCGGTGCGATTCGCAATTTCACGCTGTCAGGAATTGCAAAATGACATTTCGATATATACGAAAGGCATTTTCAGTGGTGCAATTTCAAGCATGTCGAAATAAATCACATTTTGGGAATTCTTAAATAGAAAATCGCAAATTGGGATCTCCAAACAGCGAATTAGTAACACTATGTACAAATGACTTCATAACTGTGAATAGTTGCAAAATGGCCATTTAGGAAAGGCAGTTACCATCAATGTGTATCAGTTGGTAATCAGATGCAAACAACAAAAAGTCACCCAAAATTAAACTGTCTCTTTAAGAATGGCGGCCCTGTATGTCTTGGCAAGGAGGATGAGGATTTTGGGTTGTAGGTAGGTAAGTAGATAATGAGGAGGAGACAGGAGAGGACATTTCAAAGCAAGACAAGCAAGATCAGTGACCAGTGGGCAAACACGATAAAGAACTTACACGCTTCTCTATGCAAAAGGCAAAAAGCATATATGTTCACAGCAACTAGGGAATATACACAGAGCAAAAGAAAATGCAGGTGGGCAGAAATTCGATGTAGAAGGGATAAAACTCCTGAAGCAGAAGCCCTTCGGAGGCAGGTGAGGAAAGAGTACAAGGGAATAACATAGAAACTGAAGCAAAAGGAGATCGAAGAACGTTGGATCCATTTACATTCACTACTGCCACCGAGCAAAAGTAGAGAATTCTGGGACTATGTCAACTTGTTGCTACACGCATCTGCAAGTAAGGTCAAGGCGATATCTGCCAGCGCTTGGGAAAGCCATGTGGGCAATCTCTATGTGGACCCAGAGTCCACTGAGGTCCAGGGCACTACGGGGTGGCAACACGATCTAGACGGCCTAGAAAATACAGCGTTAAAGGTCACTGTCAAATCAGCTAAAATAATGCTCGGCAGCATCAGGTGGGATGGAGCTCCAGGACCAAATGGCCTTCCAGGGATCATATTTAGAGATGATGAAGACTTTTGGGCTTAACCTCTGACCACTCTTTTCAATGACTGTCTACATTACTCTGTGTTCCAAGAGGTCTGGAAAGGCTCAATACTGCATCCAATCTTTAAAAAAGGAGACTCTACTCTCCCGGAAAACTATAGATTATTAGCACTACTGGATGTGGATGGCAAGGCCTATGCAAGGGTTTTGCTTCAAGAGCTTGAAAATTGGATCACTAAAAGTAACATCATACCAATATATCAAACTTGCTTTAGACCTAGTTCTTCCACTCTAGATAATGTTCTTGCTCTTTCATACCCAGGTCAGAAAGTATTGAAATCACCTGCTTAGCCTCTTTTTGCTTGTTTTGTTGATTATAGTGTGGCCTTTGAGGGTATTGTGCACCCCATCCTCTGGAAGAAGCTGGCAGCCTGGGGGATAGCAAGGAAATTGTTAGCTTCCATAATCTGACTTTATTCTGACACTTGGCTGAGAATCAAGATCACAAATACACGTTACCAAGAAAATACACACCAATTTAGGACTAAAACAAGGATGTGTCATCGCCCCTACTCTCTTTAATCTGTACATGGATGTCCTTGGCATTGAATTGCTCAGACAAAATACTCTCCCCCCCAAAGTGGGTAAGACAGTGCTCCCCATAATTCAATATGCAGATGATCTGCTCCTGCTTGCTCAGACCCGGAGGATAGGGGTTCAGAAGGGGTCTGGACATATTACATAGCTACAACGAAAGAAATGCATTTAGGGCAAACACAGCAAAAACCAAGGTCTTGGTCTTTGGACGTCAGACCAAAAAACATCAAAGAGATTGGAAACTCGGTCCACTAAAAATAGAAACGGAAATAACATATCATTATTTTTGAGTTTTGATATCGAATACGGGGAAAATATCATATCAGGTAGCGGCACTGAGAACTAAAGCAGAGAGAACTACTTATGCTTTAGCAAAATTCCACCTCCGGCTCCAATCACCATCAAAGGCAATCAGGAGAGCTATTAAAGCACAACTACTACCTTCTGTTACCTGTGGACACCTTGCATATCCCGGTAGGCTGATTACTCTGCTGCAGAAGTGCCAAATGAGAGCCTAAAAAATGATATTCCAGAATCCTAAATCAACCAGACACACAGGACTACGACTAGAATTCAACATAATAGGAATGGATATAAACTGCAAAATGGATATAATCAAGCTTTTCCACTGTGTCTGCAGGGCCAATATTGACAGCTTGAGGGGGTCCTTGAAAGCAATCTTTGAAGATGATTCTAGCAGCTAATGCATCTATCTCAGGCAAGCGCTCTCATATTCATCAGACCCCCTCATATCGAAGGCCGTTTTGAAAAAGACTTTGAAAGACCATGGTGTGCCAGCTTCTAGAGAAAATGACATTGCCATAATCATGGATATTAGCAGAGCTGAGGGTTAGCTGAGTCTCATACAACTACTAATGCTCAATCGTGCATGAAAGCAGCACTGGGAGCCCGTGCATTTCAGAGTGTCTTGCAAATGTGTCTCTTAACACTCCCCGTCTGGGACTTTAGACGCAACTGGAAGTCAACTCGGGGATACTCACAAGAATGCAACCTATGTAACTACCACACTGAATCCATAATACAACTAATATGTTGCTGCCTGTGCTTGGCCTCAGAGAGACGTCAACTGCTAAAACCTCTATTCCTGAAATAGGATTCGAGAGCATGCAAAGAAGCTGTAAATATATATTCACTGCAGAGGTCCCTATGGAACTGGTTGCCTTGGGAGGTTTTTCACTATTATGAGAAAGGCTCTACAGCTTGCTCGGGGCCAGCAATGTGCAGGAATCAAGATTATAGAAGTTTATGATATTAAAGGCAATGTCAGATTTTAAGGATAGCCTTTTTGGGCGATTGCACTGTCATTGCTGCGATTTTAGCACTTTAAGGCATTTGCACTTTCACTCTAAGTTTTAGAGATTTTATACCAATTGATTTGATACCAGACTTTTAGGATAGACTCCATTAACATTGGCACTTTCACTGCTGTGTTGACACTATTTTAAAACAGCATATGACAAGATGTATTTTATTTTATTTTATGCGTGTTTATTGCATTTTTGTTTGCAATGATTTTAAGTAATCATGCAATAAAGTTACCTACCTACCTAAAGTTACCTACCTACCTATGCCACAAGCCACAGCCATCGTGTGGGCCACCTTCTCTTTCGTGTGGGATCTTAGGTCATACCTGCGTTTCCTAATCTCTGGTATATTTCTCTGGGTGACACTAAGTGAATTTACATTCTCCAGGATGCTGCTCCATATTTTTATTTTCTGGGCTTCAGGAACAGAAACTGATGCTTTCCAATAACCCGGTCCATGTGTACTGGACCTTAATTTGATAACAGCTGCTTCTCAGAATATTTTACTTTGCACTTCCCGCTGCCACGTTTCTTGCCCCCATCTTCCTTGGACATGGTGTTCTTCAGAAATTAGATTTCCACTGCCAGAACTCAGACAGGAGTACTCCTTCCTTCCAGCACCTTCCTAGGCTTCTGGTTACACTATGTATTTCTAAACGTCCTAGTTTTTACTCGATCCTTCTGCATACAGAATGGAAGTTTTCCTAATTGTGATTCCTTATTTGGCAATTGCATCTGTGTTTCCTACTTGCGAATGCAAATTTGTAGAAATTGCTATTTTTAGAATATTTTCCTACAACATCTCAGTTCGCTGTTTCCAAATAGAGATTTCTACAAAATCGCTATTTAGAAATTGCAAACACTAACTTTCATATATAATGACTCTTAGTCCCCTGTCCTGAGTTTTAAAAAGAAAAAATATATGAGGAGAAGGGTATCACTACCCTACACCCTTATATATTTTTGCTTTATAAAACTCAGGACAGGTGACTAAGTCCCCTAGTCTTGTAATGGTTGCCTGTAAGATTGTTCTCCATGTTCCCTGCATCTCTGGCCTTTTTGTGGGGGGGGGGGGGTGATCCCAGAGGAAAACACTGAAATTCACTAGTTATAGTTACCCTTCGTAACAATAACTGATGCCCTAAAGTAACTATGACTCCCACCCTTGCCAATCACAGCTCATTATCCCACATATTACACCACTCATGACATAATCTATAACATCATGGATGAGAAAACTGTGCCTGGTGGGCGTGAGCTACAGTTACACTGGGGCACAAGTTATAGTTACTCGAGAAAATTAAAATTCTTGAATTTTAGTGTTTTTTTGAGTTTCATTCTAACATCACTTTAACCTTTGGTTATTTCAGTAAATTTCTAGAGTTTATTTTTTAACATTAAGTAATATTTTATTACCATATATAAAGCCAGCACCCTTCTACGCAAGGCCTTATATTTGCATATCTTTGCCAGTATCACCCTCAGGGGGCCGCCTGGAATGCATCGGTCACTGGGCTCAAGTGTGTTGGCTGAGGCTTTTTACATCTGATGTCCCAGGGCCCGACCTACTGTGGATCCAGAGCACCTGGGCCAAGTACCTCTTCTTCATTTGACTCTCATTGGCAGCTGCAGTTGATCAGTCAAGGCTCCCTAGAGGGGGAGATGTAGATAAATGTCAGTTAACACAACAATAACTCAAAGAGCAAACAGTATGAACAATAAATCAATGTCTAGTTAAATACTTACATTTATATGAAGAACAAGAATGAAGAAGAATTTTATTTATAAGTCTACACATGCATAGGTATCACAATATTCCACAGCAACAACATAATCCCCCTTCAGATCATAGTTCTAGTGGTTGTCAGGCAAATCCCTGTCCCATCCTCCTTTGTGTAACTTGTACAGGGTTACTCCCCATCCGCTGTTGGCCGCATCCAGGAATTCTCACTATTAAGCCATACTGAAGCGTTCCCCTTTGACCTTCAGGTTTAAGCCAAAAGTGTCTATAGAGCACCAGTGCCACCAGCATTGTGTACTCCGGAGCCCGACTGGCCCAGTTCATGTATTACTGCTCTCGCAGATTGAAACAGTTTAGTGGTGGAGCACGTGCCTTGGCACAAGCACCAGAGAGTCCATCTCTGCTTGGCTCAGTCAGGCTGCTTGCAGCCTATGGGGCAGCTCCCAGCGGCACAGACTCTCTCTCCTGAGTGGCACTGCCAGAGCTCTTCTAAGTTGTTGAAGCAGCTGTTAGTTCACAAAGACGGAGTAAGTTGTTTTTACCCAGTCAGGGGAAATCCTTCATTCAGATCTTGAGATCCTGACTGGAGGCCAATGAGAGTGCGACATCATCCTCAGCAGTCCTGGGTGGTCGGTCAAAGCAGTTCCCTTACACTGTGGGTCCAACACACTGAGCAACGGCTCTGTCTCTCCTTGTGGCAGTGACCTGAATCTCTCAGTAACGTAGCCCCTCATGGCATACAAAGTTGCTACACTACGTAACACCTAGGGTTGCCACACTACTTAACACCTAGGGCTCAGACTATCTTGGTGCAGGAGCCCAAGCCAAGATGGTTATGAGTCTCAGCACTTCTGGAAGTAATACTTTACCGGTGGTCCCGTCTGGCTTATAGGGTGACAGTAACACTGCAGTACGGGTTCATCCAGTACCACACAATGCTTAGCTCACAGCTCAGTTTCTGGAGGCCCTCTCCTGGCATACAGGTGTCACCCACATGACACTCCACATGGGCAATGACCCGATCAATGCACAGCCTCATACCTCACTAAGGGAATCCTCTTGCTGGTTCCATACTGGACCTCACTCCAACATCTTCTCTTCCTCAAAACTTCAGCCTCCAAGGCAGGTGATCTTGGAGCCCTGGGTAATGTCCACTCCCAGCAGGGAAACTAGCAGACCTTTGCCCCAAGTCCTGGTCACAGGCAGAAGTCTCACAGAGCTTCCCCTTCTCACACAGCCCATCTGGCTGCTTGGCAGACAACAAACTTTGGGGTCTTAACCTCCCCTTCTTATAGTCCATTTCCGGGCACCAAATGTAGTAATTACGTTTTCTATAAGATTTATGCTTCTTTTCAAGTGGAAACAACTTCTTCTTCTTTACTCATGAAATACTTATGTCACAGCAGACAACAACTGAGGCTGATAGTCCCACAACACAATTCATGGGAGTGACCAGAGTTCATACATGGTTGTCAGCTTCATCAACAGGTTAATCCCAGACCCTCAGCCATACTCTTTATGATTTCCGTATCAGCCCTAATTTCCTTTTCCTGAGATGTGTCCAGGCACCTTCCATGTGATCTATCACTGAATCAAATTGCTGGCTTTTAAAATGTAAAGGGAACCTCCTCCATTTTTACTCCATTGCGTGCCCCTCCCAGCTCACAGGAATGCAGCAATACACAAATGTGCCTCAGGAGATTCCTCTCCTCCTCATGTCTTCACCAGACAGGCCTTGGCTTCCCAAAATGGAACCCAGGGTCCCCCATGTAATGTACCATTGCAGCCACACTCACTCAGTGTACAGTCATACCACACTTACTGTCCAGAACTATTACCTTCATGCGTTGTACCTTTGCATGTATATATGTATTCAGCACACATACCAAGTCTGTGCACACTGTTCAGTACTGAAGTTTTTCAATATTTAATCAGGGTGTGCTATTTACAAACACACACATTGCCAGCACACAGACATGTGTGCTGCACAACACTCCACCCTTCATTAATTATGCTTCAGGCAAGCACACAGACACTCAGCACATGCTTTCATTGCACATGTACTGCACAGCACTACATCGCTCGTGCCATGTATACCGTAGAGGCAGACATACACCTAGTACATGCACTAACCCCAAACACACACTGCACAGTATTGCTGTTTCCCTGTACAGTACCCTTCCCAGGCACTCCACTGTACACTCCTCCACTCTACGTAACTCCACTGTATGTTATTCCACTGTACAGAACACCATTCTGCAACACTACACTCTCCCCTATTCCACTCTGTGCCACTCCACTGTGCACCACTTCAGTATACAATGCTGCAATGTGTACTATTCTGCTGTATGCCATTCCACTGTACTCCACTCCACTGTATGCCACTTCAATGTACGCCAATCCTCTATGCTATTACACCCTACATTACTCCATTCTACTCCACTCTATGGCTCTCCACTCTATGCCAATCCACTGTACCCCACTACACTCTTTGCTATTCCACTGTACAACACTGTACGCAATGCTACTTTACTCTACACTATTCCATTATATGTCATTCCACTGTACATCACTACACTTTATGCCAGTAACAGTCAACATTATTCCACTCTACAATACTTCTCTGCTGTCACTGGGCTCATGTCACCCTTCCCTTGTGGTGCCCCCCTGCACCAAGCAATCCAAGTCATCCCTCACTTGTGGCACCTTTCTGTCTCAAGCACTCCATGGCCCCCCTCCCAGGAAGCTTGAACCACTGACCCTCCTGTTCTGCTGCTATGCAAGTTTAGTCTGTTTGCACCTGCAGATAATCATGTGTCTTTATGACAACTTACGTTATTCCCTGTGACCCACTGAATTTTATCATTATGCACTCGGGGTTCAGTTGTACTTGTTTATTGTTGCCAATTTCATTTGCACCTCCTTCTAAAAGGCCTCATATCCATTGTATGTAACACATTATCTTTCCCCCAAGTTCAAAGGAAAATTCTATGCTTCCATGTGGGGCATGTGCCCTTCTGGATTCTTCTAGTCCTCTTATATAAATACCCCCCTCTGATCTTGCATCAGTGCTTGGCCTCGTACTCATCCTGCATAAGCTACGTTCCTGCACTCACCTTGTAGTGAATCCTAGTTTGTTTTAATGGGAAAGCAGGAGTTAGCTTAGCCTCTGGCTTGTAGACTTGTGCCTCCGTCACCTAGTGACTTTTAACCTACTTAGCTTGCTCTGTCTTAGCCCATTTAATTATTTATTTCTTCTAAGTTGGCTGCCTTGTTTATAGTTAGGCCACTTGTTATGAGTTACATTATCAGTGTCACCGCGCCAAGGCGTCAAGATCAAGCACCAAAGACAAACAAACAGTAGGTGTTCACACTTAGGGATTTTCCCTCTCTATACTTTCAAGGGATTGTTGATATTAATTGCCGTCCCAAGCATGCCTGTTATCTAATACACCTACGTCAGGGGACCTTGTAGATCTGTATAAATACATCACACTTTAGACAGATAATCAGAGGGATTCCGACCAGAGGGCATCGCCACCATCGCTGATACCGATGCTGTAGTCGTCTTGACGCTGACCCAGTCTTCGTGTCCCTGCGGAGTCTGAGATAGAGACCTCATTCCAAGGTAACAAGGGTTGAGGGCTCCTCTCATGGACACGGCATTGGTAGATTAGGTTTAACAAACCCAGCTCTCCTTTAGGTAGGAGGTTAGGCTTTTTTATTAGGATAGTAGGGCATCTTACATCTCATATATCTTTTCTATGTATTGCAAAATGGTGGGGGTCTTCGTGGGGATGACTCTTGTCTTCACAATACTGTTACTTACTTTATTCATTATCCTAATCATTGCAGTCCATGAAACTTATCGCAAATTGCAGTTATGTTAAATAAAAAGCTATTATAACTTTACTGCATCTGTGTCATTGCCTGTGTTTGTATGAGACATAATATATCTGTGAGAAAAGGGTAATCTCCGTTTAACCACCCTGAAATATCTCAATTTTGAGTCCATGCGTAAACGACTGCCATAAATCACCTTTTACTATTGTGTTTCTGGTGAGGTGCTGCTAGTGAGCCGTTAAGGCTGGGATAACAGTTGCGACTTGTTGTAGGAAAGACAAAGTCGCCTACAAACAAAAGTACTGTCATCCATAAACCAGCAGTCTTGCCCAGATCAAGAGTCCAAATTACGACATGGCGCCACCAACGATGGTGTTTAGGCACTAATTTACGGTTACCCTAACTATCACTGTCTCACAGACAACAGGTGCCCTAAGTACCATTATACGGAGACGTCCGTGGTCTTTGGGAGAATCCCCCTCAGCTGAAAAGGTAACACCTAATTAAGCTGTAGGTTGTACGAGCTCGAACTCATAACAGGAAAATACTTCTCCTATCTGGGGTTCCATTTCTCTAAACATCTATGGCTGATACCATAGACATTCCTGAAAATACTAGACATGCACTAACACAACATTTATTAATGCATGGCCTTACAGATGAGGGAGGGGATGTTACTCTGATAATAGAAGCTACTGAAGCATACCAAACAGAAACATTTTACTGTTGGGTCACCTTTCCTGAGGTTGACCAAAGAACGCACACATTTCACACATATGAAGTTGCGAATGTACCTTTATGGTACCAAGCATACCAGTATCATGAAATATAGCTCACATACCAAGAGTATCAGAACTGGTTTGAAGGCGCCCTACCACATGTACTATGAAGAGTGAGGTTAGGTCCCTTAAGTAATGAGGGACCTACCTGGCCTATGTTCGCCACATGTACACCTCACCCAGGCATACAGAATATGACGATAGCAGATTTACAAATGTTATATAATGAATTAGTGGCATTATATAGACGATTAGTTCAGATCGTAATGCGAACATTGAACACAACACCAGCGCGTCCAGCACCGCCAGTGGCTGGTGGATATCAATTGGCTACTGGGATTAATCCACAAACAGTGCATACTATTATGGGTAAAGTGCCCATGGAACGGGATAAAATACAGTTCTGGATTGCCCAGAAAACGAATCAGCTGGAAGCTGTGTTTCCCCATACGGGACCACAGGAGAAACATATATTGCTCACCATGTGCTTGCCATTTGGGATGGTTCCCTCGGTGGATGACTGTGCCACATGGGTTACAGTCTTGGCTGCCATATATACTACCACACATGGTACCCCGACACTTGCCAATTTACCGGAAGTGTTAAAACAAAAATAAAATGAGCATGGGGCTGCACCAGCCCTGGATTTGGGGATGAAATTAATGCGTAACTTTGATGCCGTATCCTCAATCATACTAAGTAATATTAAAGGGGAAGCAGTAGCACTGGCAATTCGCCAGCATCTCCGGGAAACTCCAAACCAAGAACAGGAGAGACAGCTACCCAAAATAATTTCCGATACCCATACTAGTATAGGACGGGATAGTTTGGGAGCCAAACCTAAAAAATTGGAGTTACAAAGTACCGCCCATAAGGAGGGTACAAAGCAGGCACAAGAGGGCTCTAAGAAGCGCTGGGACAAACAAAAAGATTTCAAAGAAAGAAGAAATAAGAGAGCTGATTCTCCACACCCGGAGAACTCCGAAAGGAGGTATAATCTCAGAAATAGGGAGAACATTAGAACTCCAGACAGATATACTGATTCACGTCCCTCTCGTTCCTTTCAGGATGCACCGCATAGACGTAGCAAGAGAGGGGGCCGTCAAGATCGACGTCCGGAATACGTGAAAGAACAAAAAGACTCACCACAATCTACCATTAAAAAAGAAGAAAAGACTCCTCAGCAAAAGCCACAGTTTAAAAAGAAGAAGGTGGCAGCACTGACAGTTAAAAATGCCAGTAGTATTGAAAACGCTGTTGAGGAACAAGAGGTGGGCAGTGACTCTGTTAGACAGCGCGGGTGAGGTCACGATATGTCGCCAGAGTCTGAAAGATCATCTGGATGCGACAGCAACTAGCGATTACATCGCGGTTGAAACAGCGGATGGCCGCGTTCTCCCCCCCGATAGGGTTTATGATTTATCAATTCAGAAAGAGGGAGACGTGAAGCGCACTATTAGTGTAATATTTTGGGATGAACTTACTAGTGATATCCTATTGGCCGAGAGAGACTGGCCACCTGAACACGTCCGCAAGCTCCCGCATGGGGAAGATGTCATTTTGCCTTCTTTCTCCGATCTTGTTCCGGAAGCAGCAAAAGGAGCCTATGCTGCTGAATGGGCTTTAGCGCAGGCACCTGCACTATACCGTAATCATGTAGGTTGGGACAAGGAGTCTCCTTGTCATATTATTCCCGTTAGGTCTACACCCCAACCGCAGCCACAATACCCTGTTAAACATGAAGCGAAAGCTCCGGTAAAGGAGATCCTATCACAACTTGAGTACCAGGGAGTAATTGAGCCCTGTACGTCTGCGATGAATAATCCATTATTCCCCGTTGCGAAGCCAGATCATTCATATAGAATAGTAGTTGTTTATAGGCACTTAAATAGTCATACACGCACAAATGCTATACAAAATTCACACAGCACAGCACTGATAAACAATTCAGTGCGTAAAAAGTATAAAACTACATTAGATATATCTAATGGATTTTTCTGCCAGAATTTAGCACATGAAAGTAGGGACCTAAGTGCATTTTCATTTGGCTCTCAGAAACGCTTTTGTCGTTTACCTCAAGGCTATAAAAATAGCCCAGGCCTGTTTTCAGCCCGTGTAACATCAATTTTGCATGAGATTGATTCCGATGCATTGTCCTATGTGGATGACATATATCTCACTGATGACGCCCTCGACATTCATCTTGCGATGGTCGATCGGATCATTTTGGGATTTGCAGACCTCGGTTATAAATTTGATTTTAAGAAATGCAAGATAGCCTTTCTTAGTGTATTATTCCTGGGATATGAGCTATCAAACGAGGGGAAGACTACAGCCTCCAAATACACTTAAGAAATTGCAGTCATTACTGGGTTTCTTCAATTTTGGCAGAACATACATTCCAGATTATGCAGAACACATCAAGCCGCTTTATGACTTAGTTCAGCCCAATTTTTCTAGCAGACGCTGGACGATTGAACACACACACATCCTTAGGGACATGCAACGAGACATGCTAGAAGCTAAACACTTACACACACGTGGCAATAAAACAAACTTGGTCATCAGAATAATTGCTGGTGCCCTTGGATTTACTTATGTCACCTTTAATGAGGATGACACGGTACCAATAGCATATAAATCACATTTATATTCAAATGCTGAACAACGTTTTGCACCTACAGAAAAGATTCTGACAGCAGTTCAGATGGCCGTCATAAAAGAGAGGCCACTTGCCCAGGGGAAACGCATTATTGTTGTCTCCCCGGTGCCGGCCCTAGAGGCTGTCACTAAAGCGAGCGTTCCGAACGCTAAGGCATTACATCCACGCTGGATTCAATGGGCAATGTCTCTGACCACAACTGATGTCGATTATGTATTCGATCCAAGACTTCAAACACAAGATTTTCTCCAGTATGAACAAGAGTACCCCGCTCCTCTAAATATTTTGCCACTAGACAGTTATAATACTATCATATATACTGACGGATCAGCACCACCGGCTAGGTACTAAACATCAATACTCGGCAGCTTGCACAGCCGTGTGCGGAGTGATGGAAGATGGAGTTTTCCACCCTCACAATACCTACACGCAGACCTTAGGGGACTGCACAGCCCAGTTGGCTGAGCTTAAAGCTCTTATTCTAGCGCTCGAACATACTGAGACAGGAAAACAGACTTTGATAGTCTGTGATTCATATTACTGCGTCCAGTCATACAATGAATATCTCAATCATTGGAAGATGAACGGGTTTAGGGATTCTAAAGGGAACACCATAAACTGACTAACACTGAGGCATTTGGCACAGAAGTTATTGAACTATTTCGGAAATATTCTGATGAGTCAGAGCTCAATGATGTAGCAGCTGATCGTAAGCAAATGCGTGATGGTCTTTTTGTTTTCTCCCAGGTGGCTGATGCAATCAGGCGTTTGGTGAAATTCTGTGTTGCGGCAGTCCGTTTGCAAGAGGAGAAAAGGGCCGTGGACGTAGTTGCACGGACATCTCAGACCAGCGGGGTGCAAGCTTCCATCTTTGGAACAGATAAGACTATGATAGTTCACGTGAAACCAATGCGGGAGGCCGCACCTTTGTATGTTCCTCCTAAAGGATCGGGTACAAGTGATGATAAAACTTCTGTTGATGCTAAGGGTTATTTTATTTATAATTGGGTGTATACTCCTTGGAATAGGGCAGATGTAATGGCACTTAAAACAGCATTACCTGACCCGCGGAAAAATACAGCCGCCTTTTATGAGGAAGTTGAGGGAGCAATTTGTTCTTGTACTATGGCTTTGGCTGACATTGATTTATTTTTTGGATTGATATTACCGCCAGATATCTGGAGAACTGTTCGTAAAGTTGATGATCGTGTAGTTTTTGGGGCGTCATGGAAAGAATTAGAACAGATGGACGGGGATAGGGAACCTGCGAAAAAGCCGTATCAGTTGATTGTAGATCTTCCCGCAGCCATATTAGTTAAGTTAAAAATTATTATTCACCCTAAAAAGATAGATTGGACTGTTTTAGCGTCTTGTAAGCAAAAGGCAGATTAATCGGTCTCTGATTTCTTTACATGCTTTGAAGAAGCATTTCATGATTTTAGCGGCCAGTTATTGTCAGATGATATGGGCAGACATTTGTTTATCAATAAATATGTCGCAAATCTGTTACCAGGAATAGCTAGTCGTCTAAAAGCTAGTGAAAGTTCATGGACTACCTCTACTCCGGTTTCTCTTTTGACTATGGCTCAGTATTATGAACGTCAGGAATTAGAAGCAAAAGGTAGCGAGGATAAAAAGATTAAAGAATTAAAGACGAAGGTTATGTTGGCTCAAGCTTATGGTCCACCTTTTAGAGGTAGTGATAGAGGTGGACGTGGATCTCATGGTTTTTCTTACACTCGTTCGAATTTGTCTGTTGATCAGTGTGCGTATTGTAAGAAATTTGGGCATTGGGCTGCCGATTGTCCAGCACTATGTGTTCAGCAGTGTTCACGTGGTCGGGGACACATGGGAAATCGCTCAGGATATTCAGGGCCTAGAAGAAGCACGAATGATCATGCTAGGTTTGATGCGAATGTACGAAGGCAGGATGGGTTTAACACTTTTGATAGACGGAACCAATACCAGATGTCTAACTATGTGCAGCCTGATTTCCAAGATTCTGCTTATGCATAGGATTGCCTAGGATGGGGTAAGGAATCAGTTGAAGTTCCAGTAGATCAGAGGAGTCCCTATGTTACAGCACATGTTTTGGGTTCTACTGATCAGTTTCTGGTTGATACAGGAGCTACTCGTAGCGCCTTGTCTAAACAATTGGTTCCAAGGGCTCCCCTGTCTGGCTTAACCATTACATCAATAGGTTTCGATGGAACACCTTCCCCTAGCCCATTGTCACAACCATTTGCATTCCATGTTGATAAATTTACTGCTCCATGTCCGTTTTTGCTTTCTCCAAATACACCAGACAATATTGTGGGTCTTGCTATGCTCAAGTATTTCAGGGCTACAATACGATGCTCTCCTGAAGGAGTGCGTGTTAATTTGAAGGATAATCATCCTGTGATGGAAAGAGTTTGTCTTGTTAAATATTGCATTAGCTTCACTCCCTAGTACTTTGTGGGCTACTTCAGATACTGATGTGGGGCAAATGATTATTCCACCGGTACATATTAGTGTCAAGGAGAGAGCTGCATTGCCACGTTTGCCTCAATACAAAATTTCACAGGAGGGCGAAGAAGCACTCACACAAATTGTGCATGATCTTATTGCAGTTGGAGTTGTTGAGGAAGTGCCGTATAATGTTTGTAACAGTCCGATTCTTCCTATTCTGAAAAAGGATATTGATACTAGGATTTACCGATTCATTATTGATTTACAAGAAGTGAATAAGATTGTGGTACCACAATATCCTGTGGTATCTGACATCACGACACTTCTTACTTTGGTTCCCCGACAGCAACTACGTTCTCTGTGATAGACTTGAAGAATGCTTTCTTTTCGATCCCTATTCATCTTGACAGCCGATATTTGTTTGGTTTTACTTTGAATAAACGATCATTTAGATTTTGCAGAGCTCCTCGAGGCTATACTGAGAGTCCTAGTATTTATAGTCAAGCGTTAAAACGACAACTTGATTCTTTTGTTTTGCCTGAAGGTGTGGCTCTCATACAATATATTGATGATATTTTGTTGGCAACTGATACCCCTGAGCAATGTGAAAAGTGCACTTTGTCCTTACTTTCTTTTCTTGCTTCACACCATCATAAAGTGTCATGAAAGAAATTGCAATATTGTAGACCGAAGGTAACCTATTTAGGTCACCTTTTGTCTAAGGAGGGCCGTGCACTTACATCAGATCGTATTCAAGCAATTTTAGACACACTAGTACCCTCTACTCAGGAAGATGTTCGTGCATTCCTTGGTCTTACTTCTTTTTGTAGGCAATGGATATTAGGGTTTTCACACATTGTCAAACCTTTGCTAGCACTTTTGACTAAAGATACTCCAATGCCCCTCCCATGGACAGATGAATGTGAGACTGCTTTCCGACAGCTCCGACAAGCCCTTTGTTCAGCACCAGTGTTAGGTACTCCAGATTACACGAAGCCTTTTGCACTTTACGTACATTAGAAAGATTGATGTGCATTGTCAGTTTTAGTACAGACACATGGCGATAAGCAGCGTCCCTGTGCATATTTTTCAGCAGTACTTGATCCTGCCGCTCGAGCGTTGCCTGGGTGTTTTCGTTCCGTTGCGGCAACAGCTGTGTCAATACGTCAGAGTGAAGGGATAGTTTTGTCACATAAGCTGTTGGTGTTAGTACCCCATGCAGTTGATGCTCTTTTAAATCAAACAAAGACGCAACATTTAACTAGCGATCGCATGACAGGATATGAATTGACATTGCTGGCTCCTCACATTACACTGAAGAGGTGTGCAACACTAAATCCAGCCACTTTGTTGCCAGATCTGGTGACTCAGCCTCAGTCACAAGAAACACATGATTGTATATTCCTTACTGAAGAACAGACAAAGGGTCGTATTGATTTGCAAGATACGCCCCTTCCAGATGTAGACGGGGAATTGTGGGTTGATGGGTCTTGTTTGAAGTTGCGAGACGGTACGACCTCAGCTGCACATGCAATCACCACAATACACACAGTAGTGGTGACAGCTCGTATACCACAGAAGTCAGCTCAAGCAGCTGAACTAATAGCTTTGACACGAGCATGTGAGCTTAGTACTGACTTATGTGTGAACATTTATACAGACAGCCGCTATGCTTTTGGAGTGGCTCATCATTTTGGTTTGCTTTGGAAGGAGAGAGGCTTTCTCACATCCCACGGGATGCAGATAATGCATGGAGAATTAGTGCATAACTTCTTGACTGCATTGACATATCCAAAGAAAATAGCTATTGGGAAATGTAGTGCACACAAGAAATCGACTGGTAAGATAGGGCAAGGTAATGCCCGTGCGGACCGCGTAGCAAGTGAGACTGCGATGTAGCGAAGTACTACTTCTATGTATGTAGTGAAGTCACAAGCTGAATGTTGGCATAATGCTAGACAAGACGTATTAGATATACAGAAATCTGCTTCTGTGAAAGAACGTGAGCAATGGTCTGAAGAAGGAGATTGGATGATGAGGGCTGTTGGCGTAATAAACAGATGGATAAATGGAAATTGCCTATAGCTTTTGTACAACCTATGTTTCAGATGGAACATGGGCTGGCACATGTTGGAGCTTCAACAATAACGAAGTTGCTTACGCAAGTTTGGGAGCATCCAGAAATTTCCAGTACAGCTAAGAGAGTAGTACAGTCTTGTTTGATCTGTTTACAATACAATCCTGGAAAAGGGACACGAACTCCTGCGGAAGGGTTTGCTACACCAACTGCACCTTTCGAAGTTCTACAAATGGATTATATTCAGCTTGAACACTGCAACAACTTAAAGTTTATCTTGGTGGTGGTATGTGCCTTCAGTAAATGGATAGAGGCATACCCCACAAAGGATAATACTGCCATTACCACAGTGAAGGTGCTTTTGAAATAATTTTTCCCTAGGTTTAGTGTTTGCAGACTTTTATGGAATGATAACGGACCTCATTTTGTTGGGGAAGTTATTAAGTATGTCCTGAAAGGATTAGGGATCAAACAGAAGTTCCATGCAGTTTTCCACCCACAATCCGCAGGGTTGGTGGAAAGGTATAATGCTACATTGAAGCTGAAGTTAGCGAAGATACAGTCTTCCACATCTTTAACTTGGCCGGATGCATTTTCATTGGCATTATTGTCTATTAGGTCAGTGCCACACTCTCGAACAGGCCTTACCCCCTATGAAATAATATTTGGAAGGCCAATGAACATTTGGGGAGTTCCTAAGCCAAATTCTGTATATGATGTAGCTTGTGTCCTGATGAATGATTATTTGGCACAGTTAACCAACAATTTCGAGAAGCACTTCCTGACAGATCTACAGGTGAAGGCCATGAACTCCGACCTGGTGACCAGGTGATGATTAAGTCCTTTGAAAGATCAAGCAGCTTGGAACCAAGGTGGCGAGGCCCAGAGCAGGTGCTCCTTGCGACAAGGACAGCAGTTAGAGTGACGAACCGAAAGAATTGAGCCCATAGTACTCACTGCAAGAGAGTGCTACCTACCTTGGTGGAACCTGTTGCGCTGACCGATCATCGAGAGATCTTGACTACGGAGAAAGGCCGTGCTATATAAACCTGACGAATCTGCGGAGGACTTCCTGGACCACACAATTTCTGGAGTGTTGCGATATAATTTGAGACCGAGGAAAGAATCTGTAGTGCTGGAGAAAACTGGTTGAGCTACCGCCCTGGGTTAGTGAAACAGAGAGCCAATGTGGCAAGGGGGGGGATCAGCCATGCATTAGAGTAGTGACACCCGTCTTGGCCCGTGGTGAAGAAATCAGCGGCTGCCCAGGGATAAGAGCTCCAACGATTGTTTTTAATTAATTTCTGGAAGGGTCGATTATCACTGTTGCTAAAATGAATAACAAAGTGATCATTAGTACTATGGGGTTTGTTGTTGTTTTGGTGGTTATGGCAATAATCACCTGGTTTGTTGAAAAGATGGCTCCTGCTCATGAGTTTTTTGTTGACACTACTCCAGTACCAGAGGATCACTATTACTTTATGCTTCCCTATCATGAGCAGAAGCACCGTCAATCGTACTTCAATAATACTTTCATTCAGATGTTGCATCATACTCATAATGCTACAAATACTACAAACTGTTGGGTATGTGGAATGATACCTGCGCATCAAAAGAAAGGATTAACACCTTTCATTCCTCTTCTTTTTTCACACAATGGTTCTTGTCAAGCTTGGTATATGCTTTTGTTTGAATCTGGAAAAGATACAGAGGGCGGACTTCTTTTTCTCCTTAATAAAGTATGCTACCAAGACAAAGATGGGTATCCCCAAGCCAAAGGAACTAAATGGGAAGAGTATCAACCGGACAATGTTTCAATACCATATGTCTTCACAAATATAAGAGACTCTGACAAGAAAGAACAATTTGTGATTTCTGTTACAAAAACTAAAGTAGATTTATGTTTTCGTAGCACTGGGCGAATTCCAATGGGGATAAACGATTGTGCCTTGATTTTAACTATTGAGGGTGTAAATAATAGTAGTTTTACAGCTTCACATAATACATATTTTGTTTGTGGTAACTATGGATATTACCAACTACCTGTTGGGTGGTCAGGTGTGTGTTATGTATCTTTCCTATTACCCCCTGTGTTTTTGGCACCTGCATCATATCACCTAGATTTTAAACTGTTCAATAACATCATTAAAAATAGACATAAAAGGACAATAAGTACAAATGAGGTAGACCAAACAGACACTAGCCTGCAAAAATATGTTGATTTTAATTTAGGGTTGTTCTTCTTTGTGGGTGCTGCGTTAAACAGTAGGAAAGTGAGACGATTGACTAGGGTTGTGGAAGCTGTTACCAATCAGGCAGCTCCTGCACTTGGGAATATTACAGAGGAGTTCCAAATTGCGAGGATTGTAGCGCTCCAAAATCGTATGGTACTAGATGTGATATTAGCTGATCGAGGTGGTGCATGTTGCATCATCAGTAGTAGTTGCTGCATTTTCATTCCAGATCACTCACCTTCAGTATATGATGCAATATCTAAACTGCATAAAATTGCTGCAGAAATCCACACAGAGACTGGTACTTGGACTTTTTCTGGATGGTTTTGGGCTCTTGTTTCCGCTTGAGGCTGGAAACTACTGACTATCCTGTGTGTAATGATTGCAATATTTTTTACATGCTGTATCTGTATTCAGTGTGGTCCAATGATCTGCTCCATGTGTATTACTGTTTGTATAAACAACAAGTGATGGACGGAATGCTGAACATTGTCAAACACTCACCCCAAGTCATAGATCTGGGTTTAATCCATCGTTTTTTTGCTCACCATGCCACCCCAGTTTGGACCCAGCCATATGCAAATCAGTCTTGACCCTGTTCCTCATGGGAACAGTCCAGACCGAACTGCCAAGCCAGGTCCTCACTGGACCGGAAACAAGCATCCTGGGACCGGTTTCGGGGTTTCACCCCTCATCAGCCAGGCTAGCTTGAATCCAGTGGCATGGGAAGCACGGGACCCACGTCTGGGAATACCCTTCCCACTTAGGGCGACAAAGCAAAAACAACAAGTGATGGACGGAATGCTGAACATTGTCAAACACTCACCCCAGTCATAGATCTGGGTTTAATCCATCTTTTTTTGCTCACCATGCCACCCCAGTTTGGACCCAGCCATATGCAAATCAGTCTTGACCCTGTTCCTCATGGGAACAGTCCAGACCGAACTGCAAAGCCAGGTCCTCACTGGACCGGAAACAAGCATCCTGGGACCGGTTTCGGGGTTTCACCCCTCATCAGCCAGGCTAGCTTGAATCCAGTGGCATGGGAAGCACAGGACCCACGTCTGGGCATACCCTTCCCACTTAGGGCGACAAAGCAAAAACAACAAGTGATGGACGGAATGCTGAACATTGTCAAACACTCACCCCCAGTCATAGATCTGGGTTTAATCCATTGTTTCTTTGCTCACCATGCCACCCCAGTTTGGACCCAGCCATATGCAAATCAGTCTTGACCCTGTTCCTCATGGGAACAGTCCAGACATAACTGCCAAGCCAGGTCCTCACTGGACCGGAAACAAGCATCCTGGGACCGGTTTCAGGGTTTCACCCCTCATCAGCCAGGCTAGCTTGAATCCAGTGGCATGGGAAGCACGGGACCCATGTCTGGGCATACCCTTCCCACTTAGGGGGACAAAGCAAAAACAACAAGTGATGAACGGAATGCCGAACATTGTCAAACACTCACCCCCAGTCATAGATCTGGGTTTAATCCATCGTTTTTTTGCTCACCATGCCACCCCAGTTTGGACCCAGCCATATGCAAATCAGTCTTGACCCTGTTCCTCATGGGAACAGTCCAGACCGAACTGCCAAGCCAGGTCCTCACTGGACCGGAAACAAGCATCCTGGGACCGGTTTCGGGGTTTCACCCCTCATCAGCCAGGCTAGCTTGAATCCAGTGGCATGGGAAGCACGGGACCCACGTCTGGGCATACCCTTCCCACTTAGGGCGACAAAGCAAAAACAACAAGTGATGGACGGAATGCTGAACATTGTCAAACACTCACCCCCAGTCATAGATCTGGGTTTTATGCCCAGACGTGGGTCCCGTGGTGTTTTCTGCCCCTTCCTCACCTTGGCAGATGGTGGTGTGACCTTGGGTCTGGGAGCTGGAGACTTTGAGGTGGCCTTGCTAGGGGGTTGTGGTTCCTTCCCTTTGCTGGATCCTGTCCCCCTCTTCACCTTGCCAGGTGGCGGAATGGTTTTGCCCTTGGCAGGGGTTGGAGGCACACTGGCTGGGCTTACGGGTGCCCCATTTGAGCTTTTGATAGCTGCAGGAACCACAGCGGATGACGATTCGGTGGCTGAGGTGCTGGGCTGGTTTCTGGCCACCCTGGCCCGAGGGGAAGGATGGGGGGTGGTCAAAGTTGGCCAGGAAAAGCTTCTTAGGGATACTGGTGCGGGAAGAGGGAGAGGGTTTGGGAGTGGAGGAAGAGGGAGTGGTTGTAGGAGGTGTCTGTCTGCTGAGTGTGAGTGCTGGTGCCTGGGCTGGATGCTGTTGTGAGGTGGATGGCTGTTGGGTGGGTGGGTGCTTGCGTTTGTGCACTTTGGGAGTAGGGGTCACAGACACACTGGGAGAGGACACAGGGGACGTGTGCATGGATGTGGGGGTGGTGACTGCCAGTGAGGGGTGTGTTGTGATGGGCATGCTGGAGGCAGTGAATGAGGATGTAGTGCATGCAGGTGTGAGTGGAGGCACTACTGGGAGGGAGGTGGATGAGGAGGAGGAGGGGGACACAGTGGAGGCAGTGGATGTTGGTGTGTCTGCATGGGGATGGTGCTTATGTGAGTGCCTGTGAGATGAAGTGTGGTGCTTGTGTTTGCCTGAGCCACTTTTGTGTAATGATTTCGGTGAATGCTGGTCTGAAGGTATGCTTGGGATAGGTTGAGGGGATTGGGACTGGGTAGAGGAAATGGAGGAGGGAGGCTAGAGACAGGGACAATGGCTTCCATCAGTGCTGAGGCCAGAGCCTGAAATGCTCTCTGTTGGGCCACCACATCAGAGTGAATGCCCTCCAGGTATGCATTTGTTTGTTGCAAATGCCTCTCAACACCCTGGATGGCATTAAGTATGGTTGACTGCCCAACAGTGAGCGATCTCAGGAGGTCAATAGCCTCCTCACTGAGGGCAGCAGGGCTGACTGGGGCAGGGCCTGAGGTGCCTGGGGCGAAGGAGATGTCCACCCTCCTGGGTGAGCGGGCACGGGAAACACGCTGAGGGGCTGCTGAGAAGGCGGTGCTGGTAGGGGGGTGATGGCTGTACCTGTTGTTGGGTTGGGCACAGAGGTGTCCACCACCGCCAGGGAGCTTACTTAGGAGGAGGAGTTGCTGTCTGTGGTGTCCCCTCCTGTCCCCGTCATAGTGCTCCCCTCGCCCTCCGTCCCACTGGTGCCCTCACCGTCTGTGGATTCGGCCTCCAGGCCTATGTGGGATGCAGCACCCTCCGTCACCGGTGCCTCTGTTCCTCTGCCAGATGATGCTAATGCACACAAGGACAGAGTGACAAAACAAAAAGGGGGGGAGAGACAGAGGATGCACTTGGTCAATGCCAGCAACAACACTACTGTTGGCGTACACAACTCACAGGGAGCAGCCCTATGCACTAGGCCATGCACTACCAGTTACTAAGATAGTCACCAGCCCATGGGGTACAATGCCTAACGCCATTAGCTGCACACCTGAAACCCACAGGACCCAGCCCAGTAGTAGATGCCCACTTACACTATTGGTGGTGGAGTGCTTCAGAGCCTGACCAACAAGGGACATATCCTGCCATGTTCACCCTAGCCTAGGGGCACCCACAGCCCAGATTCCCCACCCAGGTAAACCTTAACACATGCAAGTTGTATATTAGGGCACTGTACTCACCCCCTTGTGGCTGCTGTGATGCCTTCAGGCGCCCATCTAACTCCGGATAGGCCACCGCCAGGATGCAAAACATCAGGGAGGTCAGGGTACGACGGGCACCCTTTCCTCGTTGGGAGGCCAGCCCCAGCTGGGCCTCCGCCGTCTTCCTTGCCAAGCAGCGCAGGTCCTCCCACCGTTTGCAGCAGTGGGTGCTCCGCCTGTCAAAGACACCCAGGGTCCACACCTCCTTAGGGATGGCACGCCAAATACCCTTTTTCTGATGGACGCTGACCTGCATGGAAAAGACAGCAGAAAAGGGATTTAGTTAACCGTCCAGACCGTCAAACTCATGGCCCACCAGATCCCCCTATCCCCTGACGCACATATATTGACCACCATGCATGCAGAATCCTGGCCAGGACGCCTCAGCCCCCCCTACATGTGGCTTACACACACAGCAATCCATACATTCAAGGCTCAAGCATCATGCTCACAGTGTACTCACCTGTTTGTCTGGAGGACTGTAGAGTAACGTGTATTGGGGTAGGACCCCATCCACCAGTTTCTCCAACTCCTCCTCAGTGAAGGCAGGGGCCCTTTCCCCAGACACATGAGCCATTGTCCCTTCCAGAAACAGGTCACAGCAGCACTTGCAGTGTAGGTCCTCTCCTGTTGAAAGTCAGGTAGCAAGTGAGTGCACAGATAGAAAATGACAGTCACGTCTGCGACGGTGCGTACCGTCACCGCCAGCGTACATCGCCATTGGCTCCTGGAACCCATAGGGCCCAATGATAACCAATGCAAAGTTGCGCAGTAGTCATTGACCGCCTACAGCAACGGCGCACACCAGCGGAATTACCTCATTTCCACTTGTCCCTCCTCACAGGTCAGGCAGCCGCCATTTCACGGGGGCACAGGCTATGGCACCTAACTGCGTCACAGCAGACATTGGCACAGCAACTGACTCTCAGATTCACTTACAGGTTCTGCAAAGTAAAAGATGCATCATTATTTCAATTGATGTGTAAATATGACCCTCTGCTCACCGTTTTCCTTCATAGGTTTCTGCCGCTGAGGATGAATATGAGATGGCGACATCCTCTGGTGTACAGGCCCCTGGTGGACCTTGCGACTATGGAGGACAGACACATTATCCTAACCTACAGACTTGATCGGGCCACAATCCAAGAACTTTGTGCCCAATTGGAGCCAGACCTGATTTCAGCTATCTGCCAGCCCACAGGTATCCCCCCTCTAGTGCAGGTCCTGTCAGCGCTCCATTTCCTGGCAAGTGGTTCCTTCCAAACAACAGTGGCCATGGCATCAGTGATGTCTCAGCCAATGTTCTCCAACATGTTGACCAGAGTGTTATCAGCCCTGCTGAAACACATGCGCAGCTACATTGTATTTCCCCAGGTAGAGGATTTGGCCACAGTGAAAGCTGACTTTTATGCCCTGGGACATATCCCCAACATCATTGGTGCCATTGATGGTACACATGTAGCATTTGTCCCCCCCTCCCACCCCCCTGGAGAAATGAACAAGTGTTCAGGAATAGAAAAAGCTATCAGTCTATGAATGTGCAGATGATGTGTCTGGCGGACCAGTACATCTCCCATGTGAATGCCAAGTTTCCTGGCTCTGTGCATGACGCCTTTATCTTGAGGAATAGCAGCATCTCATATGTAATGGGCCAACTCCAGAGGCACCGGGTGTGGCTAATAGGTGAGCCACTGCAATCAATGCCACTCCACTGTATGCCGCTACACTGTACTCTATGCTATTCCACTGTATGTTACTCCACTCTACCTCACTCTACCCTATACTATTTCTCTCTAGGTCACCCCTCTCTAAACCACGTCACTGCATGCCACTCCACTATACGCTATTGCACTGTATGCCACTCTACTCTCCATCACTCCATTCTTCTTCACACCACTGTACCCCACTCCACTTTACACCACTCCATTATAAGCTATTCCACTGTAAGAAACTACACTCTATGCCAGTCAACTCTATGCTACTCAACTCTATGCCACTCCACTCTATCACACTCCATTGTGCACTACTACACTGTATGTTATTCCACTGTCCACTACTCCACTACACTCTATTCCAAATCTACACCATTCCACTCTATGGCACTCTGGGCTATGCCACTCCACTGTATGCCACTCCACTATATACTATTTCAGAGTATGCTACTATACTGTATGCTATTCCACTGTATGCCACTTCACTCTACCCCACTCCACTCTACATTACTCCACTCTATGCCACTCCACTCCACACCACTCCCTTGTACCCCAATCAACCTTTCGATATTCCACTGTACCACACTCCACTCTATAGCACTCCACTGTACGTTATGCCACTGCTGGCTGCTCAACTCTATGACACTGCAGTCAACACCACTCCACTGTATGCCACTACACTCAACGGCACTGTACTCTTTACTATTCCAATGTACGTAACTCCATTCTACCCCACTCTATGCTATTCCAACATGTGCCACACCACTCTATTGTATGATATTGCACTGTACACTACTCTACTGTAGGCTATTCTATTCCACGTCACTCCACTCTACCCAACTCCAGTCCACGCCACTCCACTATGCTCTTCTCAGCAATACTATACTCCATTCAACAGTCTACGTCCTTCCACTGTACACCACTATACTCTACTGTATAGCACTACACTGTACAACAATGTACTCCTCTCAATGCCACTGTACAGCACTCTGAGTTACTCTATAGCACTTTACAACACTGTTCTTCACTCTACGACACTCTGCGCAACTCCTTCTATACAGGTCCACCCCAGTTAATATAGGGTATTCTGTGAGACACAACTCCACTGTATTCCACTACTGCACTCTATGCCACTCAGCTGTAAACTACTCTATGCCACTAAACTCTATGACAGTCTATCCCACTTCTCTCTACCATACTGCACTCTACTCTAATCGACACCACTCCACTGTACAACACATTTATCCTCTCTGTGACACTCTACTCTACTGAACTCTACAATACTTTCTGACACTACAACACACCAGTCCACTCCACTGTACCACACACCACTCTACAACACTTTACTCCACTGTATACTATGTTGTTCCACTCTACTTGATTCCACATCTCTGTACTCTAGAACACTCTACTCTAGTCTTTACTATATCACTTTGCCGGACTCCACTGCACTCTATGCCACTGCACAACACTTTACCCAACTCTATGGCACTGTATGATCGACCACTCTACACCACCCCACTGTACCACATGCTACTCCACTCTATGGAACTATTTCAGGAAAGTTGTGACTAGTGTCAGTTTAATAAACCATAAGGCTAGAAAAGGATTAGTCAAAGCACAAAGATAACCTCATTGGAAATATGCTCAACCATTCCTTAAGGTTGCGCTAAAACAGATTTTGAAGTTACTCACAAGTGTTGCAGGGAATGGATTTCAAGATGGTGGCTGCCATAAGGGTCAAGCTAAAATAGCTGTCCAGTCTTTAAGCATGCATTAGGTCTGCAGTTCACAATGCACATGCTCAGCTAAGGAACAGTGCACTTCAACTGAAGCTTCTGAGGTGTTTGTAGCATCTCTTCTTTGCTCCTCTTCTGAAATGAATTTGGGACACGAAAGAAGTGTCTATCCTTGGCACTTGGAGAAAGTGTCTTAGCCTTCTCTGAAGTATCTATTCAAGAATTCAGGCATAAAGAAAGATTCTGAGAGAATTTGACGATATATTTGGGTAGTGTCTCAGTTATCTCATGCTCAGGTCAGCAATTCGTGTTTTTTCCCTGAGACAGTGTCCACATTATCTTTATTTAAGCTGAATTTTTTTTTTGTAAAAGGAATATTCCCAAAGGAGTTTATTGTTTCTTGAGTCTTTGAAGAGACTAAAATATTTAGCAAATAACAAGTTTCAGGAAAAGTGAAGACTGCACCTTCCAATTGTAAAATATATATATTTTATTTATATATATATATATATATATATATATATATATATATATATATATATATATATATATATATATACTTATATATATATATATATTTTCTTTTTTTTCACAAACTCAATGGTTACAGAGATGTTATAGTTAGGCTCACATTTTAAAAGTACAAACTATAGAAATTCACTTGTTATAGTTAGAGTTATATCAAGTAGCTATCATTTTTTCAATGTAAAGTAATTTTCATTTCTATGCGTTAATCCAAACACCGCCACTCACAGCCTTTGGTGTGGCGCAGACGCCAACCCCAATAACCACCCAACCCCATGCTGCACACGGCCTTTGGCCATGCACAGTGGAAGTTGGCTGCAGGTCTGTGTGGTCAACCCTCCCCCTTCTGATTTTGGCCCTAGGGACCCCATCCCTTGGCCCCGGCATTCTAAAAATGTTTTTGAGGGGCACATGGCCTCCCTCTTGTGGACGATTTCAGTCTTGGGCCCTAACCCCTGGGGCCTGGTGTTAATATATATATTTTTTGGGGGGTGGTCTGGGGGATGCATGGCCCGCCTCCCTGGGTCGAGCTTGGCCCCGGGGACCCCATCCCCCAGGGCCTGGCATAAACATTTTAGTTTTTGTGGGGGGTGCAGCCCCCCTCCCCAGGCCAATTTCAGCCCCAGGGACCCCATCACCTGGGGCCCGGCTGTATAACCTAGGTGCCACCCAGGGCACCCAGTTAAAATAGTTTGGGACCGCAGTGGGAGCCTGAAGGCCCCTGCAGTCCCAGCCAGCTCCCTGCCTCCGGTAGGAGTCAGCATTGCTTTCACAGAGAGGGAGCTGCTAAAGATGCAGCTCTCTCGCAGCTCCCTCTCTGTGAGATCAATAGTTTCCTCTGTTTACGAAACAAAGGAAACCTCCAGCTCCAGCATGTGGGGGCCATTTGACAGAGTGTTTGCTCTGACTTGGCGGGAGCTGTCAAAACTACTCCAAGTCAGGGCAAATATTTATGTCCCGGGGTGGGCACCCTAGGACATAGCAGAAGTTGGTCCTGGGGGAGTGGCAGTCCCGAGGGCTGTTCTTGGCTCCATGTGGGGGAGCCATGTGGCCCTCCTCCAACATTACAATTTGCCCCAGGGAGGTGGTAGTCCCCAGGCCTGGGGGGCTGCAGCAGATCCCCTATCTTATTTAAATTCAGCCCTGGGGAGATGGCAGTCCCCGAGGCAGCAGGGGGACTGGGCACGACCCCCTCATTTAATTCTAATGTGTTTAGCCCCAGGGAGCTGGTGGTCCCAAGGACTGCAGGGGGGGCACCGGTGTCCCTGCATTTAATTCTATCTTTGGCCCCGGGGAGGTGGAAGTCCCTGAGGCTGTGGGGGGGCAGGTGGCCCCCCACATTTATTTCTGATGTGTTTGGCACAGGGGAAGTGGTCTCTGGTACGGTGGGGGGAGGCCAGATGCCCCCTTCATTTTATTCTGTCTTCAGCCCTGGGGAGGTGGCGATCCCTAGTGCTGCAGGGAGAGCTGGTTCCACCCCCACATTTAATACTCTGGCCCCAGGGAGGTGGGGTCCCTTGGGCTACAGGGAGGCCGGACAACCCCCGCATTTAATTCTATGTTAACCAATGGAGGTGGCACTCCCCTACATTTAGTACTGTGTTTGGGCCCAGGGAGGTGAGGCCCTCAGGACTGTGGAGGGCCACCCAGCCCCAAACGAATTTCAATGTATGTTTAGCCCCGGGGAGGTGGAGGTCCTTGGGGCTTCAGTAAGCCTAGGAAGGTGGCACCGTGCGCTCTATCCTTATTTTTGACATGCCCCCGGGACCTGGGCAATCTGAGGGTTTCATTAAAACAAGTTTTTGCTGGATCTAGCGTGACCCTCGACTAACGTTTTTAAAAAAATGCTTTTTTGCTGACCCCAGCACCAGAGCTAAGGGGTCAGAGTGTTCCTAACCTGGCCCCTTTTCTTTTTTTCAATTTTTGTTCTGGGGCTTGGCTTCAGCTGAGTCCCAAGATGGCTACCAGCACTTTCTTGTTGAAGTGTTGACAGCCATTCAGATCTCAGCACTAGAATGGGAGGGTTCAAGGAGCCTTCGCATCCCTATATATAAAAATGTAGTTTTTCTTTAATTTCTCAAAAACGACTAAACAAATTTACACCAGATAACAAAAAGGGTGCTTTCTGGACCAAGAGATACCTTTCTGCTTTATTTGGTGTAATTCCATCCAGTGGTTCGGGCATCAGTCCTGTTCAAAATCGCTATGGGAAAATGCATGGGATAAAAGCATTTTGGGACCACCCTCTTTTTCTCAGCCCCTGCTTGATGGATCAGCCCAAAAAACGTTCTAGACAGCAGCTGAAGTGAGCATCATATTTTTGTTAGAAAATTTTGTGACGATTCATCAAATGGCGCCAAAGTTGTTAGCAAAACAAAAAATGCCTTTTCCATAGAAACCAGGTCCTAACTATAACTACCTAGTGGCGATCGCCACTAGGTAAGATAGATAGATAGATAGATAGATAGATAGATAGATAGATAGATAGATAGATAGATAGATAGATAGATAGATAGATAGATAGATACTAATTGAAAAACCCACTTTATGCTAACAATCTCTTCACAGACTTGGATTATAATATTGCAGAACATTCTTTTCTCTTTATAATTTTTTAAGCCTCTTTCAATAATATATGGATAGAACCATCTTCACTTAAAATTACTCTACAATATGAGAATCTTCAAAATACAGAAAGAGAGTAGCTAAAGCCATGTGAAATATGCATGTGCATATATATATATATATATATATATATATATATATATATATATATATACATATATATTAGACATTGAGTTGTTATATATGTTAGGTATGTTATTTATCCAACTGCAGGTGCCGAATAATACACACATAGATGAGAAGATCCTTACATAGAGAATTAGAAAAAGAAGCACAGCTCTGAAAAACTCCACTGTACAAAACTCTATTACACTCTGTGCCACTATGCAAAGCTGTACACCACTCTATGCCTCTACATTACAGTGTACAACACTGTACTCCACTCTACGATACTTTCCAATACTCTACAAGATACCACTCCACTGTACTGTACAAAATGGCATTTCAGTTTACAACAATTTACTCAACTCTACA
Source organism: Pleurodeles waltl (assembly GCF_031143425.1). NCBI lineage: Eukaryota > Metazoa > Chordata > Amphibia > Caudata > Salamandridae > Pleurodeles > Pleurodeles waltl. The sequence continues at coordinate 972,008,768 of NC_090447.1, forward strand.
CTACGCCTGTCCACTCTAGTGCACTCCACATGACTGTACTATACAACATGCCACTATACTATATAAAAGTGTACTTCACTCCACGCTATGCCACTCCACTTTACTCCACTCTACTCTGCTCCACTCTACACCACACCACTCTACCCCACTCCACTGTACAACACTCCACTCTTCGTTACTCCACTGAATAGCATTCCACGGTATGCTATTCTGCTGTACGCCACACCACCACACTGTACCACTGTACGCCACACCAACACACCACACGCCACACCACACCACATTCTACTCTCTTTTACTCCTTTGCAACACTATACTCTACAAAAGTACACAGTACAGCAATCTCCACCACTCCACTCTACGACAGTAAACTGTACGATTTCAAACAAATGTTTATTAAAAAAGTTTAAAAATTGAAATTCAATAAAAAAACAAAGGTTAAACCTTTGTTACAGCTAAGAAAAATATATTTATTCTTTCTGTACAAACCAAACTCAAAATATACAAACTTCAGAAATACTTAGGTTATATTTTATTTTACATCTATAATTTATGCACCACCTTAAAATTCACATGTGTTTACTTATTCTTTACCTACAAAACAAACCTAAATTACACAAAAATTTAAAATTGTAAACATATACCATGAATTTAGACTTTTTTCATTACCTTCAAATTACTATAACTCATGGGCATCCATACACAGTGTATTCAACTCTGTAGCTACACTACATTAGCTATGATTTGTGCCTTTTCCATGCACTGATTACACAGTTTTATGTTATCTCATTTACACCATCTAAAATAATAGTATTCACAAGAACAGTTATCACCACACAAATTAAATATTTTGTGAGTACACAGTGTGAGCTATAGTTAATGTAGTGTAGCTCGCGATTTGAGTACTCTGTGTATGGAGTGCGCGAGTTGTAAAATGTAATGTGGTGCATAAATTATAAATTTAAAGAATAACTATAACTTAAGAATTTGTAATATTTTCGTATTCTAAGATTGGTTTGTATAGAGAGAATAAGTAAAGTTTTCCTAACTATAACAAAACGACAAAGGTCTAACGATTGTTTTCTCATATATATATATATATATATATATATATATATATATATATATATATATGGTATATATATATACATATTCACTGAACAAACCAAAGGTTACAGGGATGTGATAGTTAGGAAATAGAATTAAAAAAACATAGAAATTCTCTTAAAAAAACAGAGGTTACAGGGACGTTATAGTTAGGCTCACATTTTAAACATACCAAACCATAGAAATTCACCTGTTATATTTAGAGTTATCTCAAGTAACTATAACTTGTGTCCTAAGGTAAGTATAACTCGCACACTCGCCATGCACTGCTAATTACCCCACAAATTATGGAACTCATGACATCTTTGATAACATAATTGATAATGTCACTGTAACATCTGCAGTAAAATTATTGATCAGATAACCGTGCATGGCAGGGGCACGAGTTATAGTTACCTTGGGCCCTGTGTGATGGTGGTTAGCCACAGGGCCTGAGGCCAACCCCCTATAAGCACCCAACCCAGCACCGTGCACGGCCTTCACCCATGCACAACAGAGGTCACACGCAAGACCTGGCCTGCAGCCAGATCCTGCAGCCAACTCCCCTAACCATCCAACCCCATGCTGTGCACGGCCTTTTGGCTGCGCATGGCTGGAGTTGGCCGCAGCCTCTCTGGATGTGGGAATATATGTAAGAGAGTATATCTGGGAGTGAGAGTGGCTGTGAGAATATCTGTCTGGGTGTGAAAATGTGTACATCAGTGTTTTGGTACAGTATTTCCCAACCTATCGACTCCTGAAGACCCCCACTGTATAATTACTGGAAGCCAAGGACCATCAAGCAATTTGTACGATCTAAATTTCAAACATTAATTTAATTAGCAAAATAAACACAAACAAGTACACACCAAACAAATACTCAAATTACTAAAGATATTAATATTTTTATATTGAAAAAAATGCAACAATCAAAAAAGTTTAATTGGAAGGTTGGCACTGCATCTTGGAGACTAACTTTTCAAAGTTTGGTTTTATTTAGGTAAGTTGAATCCTCAGGTCAGATTCTACATTTCCCAAGCGATTTTTATTTTTATTTTTTAGGTACATAAGATCTGAGAAAACTTTTTTGCATAAATATGTGGTGGGGACAGGAAGTAAAACCATAAGGGCCTCTCTCCTCTCCATAACTTCTCTGGCACATGTAATTCATTTGTGTTATTGCACCTCTCATACCAGTGTAAGTGACAGAAAACTACAGGGACTGAAAGGTGTAGGATTCACATGTCATCCACACTGGTAGGCATTTTCTAAGAGTGCTTGGTCTGGAGAAGCACAAACTCGGGATTCAGAACATAACACAGAGGTTATCGTTGACTTTAATAATACAAATGTATTTCTACGCACTCAAACCTTTTTAGCAGCATACAGAAAATGTAAAACTGGGGAAAAAAAATAACTTTCTAATTTGTGCCATGCAGTTTGCATGCAGCTCTGTGATGACAGTTTATAGCTCACTGTTCTAGATTAAGATTGTAATTTATGAACTGCTCAGTAACAATAGAATCTCTGTAACAAAGGCAACCCACTGAGATATGCACATAAAATATTGTTAATGTATGATACACGTTCTTTGCAGCAGGCATATTAACCATCTGTACTACCTTAGATGAGTCAAAACTGCCACCAGACAAAATTAACATCTCTCTCTGGCAGGTATATTAATCACCAGGGTTATCTTGACACTTTTATTTTTGCCTGAACATGGCTTTACAGTGCTTTTAAGGCTGCTGCACAAAGGAAGTAATAAATATAAAACACACATCTTTTCTGTCAGAGTCCCCAGCGGGAGATGAGCCTTCCTGTCGGCCCAGGCCTGCGGACACCCTGGGAAGGTGTCACGGACCCCTGGGGGGGGGCATGGATTCCAGGTTGGGAACAGCTGTTTTAGTGGGTGCATCAGTGTGTGCGTGGGTCTGTGAGTTGGTGCATGAGGGTGGCAGTCGGTCTGTAAGTGGGTGTGTGAGTGTCTAAGTGGGTCTGTGAATAGGTGTGTAACTGAGTGGGTCTGTGAGTGAATGTGTGAGGGTCTGATTGGGGCTGTGAGTGGGTTCACAAGGGTCTGAGTGGCTCTGTGAGTGGATGCGTGAGTGCCTGAGTGGGTTTGTGAGTGGGTGCATAAATGTCTAAGTGGGTGTGTGAATGGGAGAAAGAGAGAGAAAGCGAGTGAGAGGGAGAGAGAAAGGGAGTTTTTTAGGTTTTGATGTATGCTTAGAATGAGATATTTCTGCACAATTTGAAAAGAAAAGTGTATTTGTCATTTAAAAAGAATAACATCACTTTTCAGTATTAGCCTTATACATTTACATTTTAAAAAAAATAAAGGAGAAAAATGACCAGGGATACACCTGGATTCAAACCCTCAACGCTCAGTGTGAGTATGATGCCTTCACACTTGAGATATACATTTTTATTTTTTTATTATATTTTTTAGCCCTTTATGGGCTATCTGGGACCACAGGGGAGCCTCAAGGCCTCCTACATGGTCCTATTGCTCCAGCAACCAAGGAGCTGCTTTGTAGCAGCTCTGTGGTTGCTGGAGCAATGCTTTCATCTCTGTTCCCTACATGCAAATCTGCATGTAGGGAAAAGAGATGAAAACTCTGCTTTCTGACAGCGGGACCTGAATGACCGGTCCCGTTGTCAGAAAGCAGAGTGTTTGCTGTGACTTGGCTGCAGCTGTCAAAGGTGTAGCCAAGCCACAGCAAACAGCTATGTCACAGGGGTGGGCACCCTGGGACATAGCAGGAGCCGGCCCTGGGGGGTGGCAGTCCCCAAAGTCATCAGTGGCTCCTCGAGGGGGGCTACACAGCTCCCCTTCAATGTAGAAGAAGCCCCTGGGATGTGGTGGTCCCCGTGGTCTGGGGTTCCGAAACAAACTCCGTTCACTTTTTTATTATAGCCCCAGGGAGGTGGTGGTTTCGAGAGCTGCGGGGGGGTGCACGACACCCACACACAGAATATGTTGAGTGCCCGGGGAGGTGATGATCCCCGGGGCTGCAGAGGGTTTACACGGGTTTCACACACAGAATATGATGAATGTCCCAGGGAGGTGGTGGTCCCCAGGGCAGCAGGCGTGGCCACCTGGTCCCACTGCACACATTTTGATGTGTGCCCTGGGGAAGTGGTGCTCCCCAGGGTTGCAAGGGGGGCTGCACGGCACCCCCCATACCTGATAAACTTGAATCCCCAGGGAAGTGTTGGTTCCTGGGGTTGTAGGAGAGGCCGACGGGCTTCCTCCGCACAAATAAATTTTGCCCCAGAGAGGTGGCGGCCCCCGTTACATATAAACAATGCCCCCCGGACTTGGCTAGCAGGGTGCTTAAAAAAGACAAAGCGCAGCAGCCCGCGCTTCAATTTTTAAAAATGTTTTGCTTCAGATTCATGACCCTGTTGCAATTCTGTGGCAAAAATGTTTAAAAAAATGCTTCTTAGCCCCAGGGGTCCCTTTGGGACCCCAGCACGAGAGCTAAGGGATTAGGGTGTTCGTACTTTTTTTTGTGGGAATCAGCTGAAGTCAAATCCTTTGCATCCCTATACATGCAAATTTCAATTTCCTTTAATTTCTCTAAAACTACTGAATGGACTTTCACCAAATAACAGAAAGACCTCTTTCTGGACCAAAAGCTATCTTTGTGACAAATTTGGTGTAATTGCATCCAGTGGTTTCGGCACTATCGCTGATCAAAAGCCCTATGGAAAAATGAATGGGGAAAATGTGGTTTGTGACTGCCTTTTTTCTCAACTCCTGCTTGAGGGATCACCTCTGAACTTTCCAGACAGCAACTGAAGTGAAGTCTGTTGTTTGTGGAAAGTTTTGTGAAGATTCAACGAATGGCGCCAGAGTTATTAGCAAAACAAAAAACGCTTTTTGTATAGAAACTAGGTCCTAGCTATAACTACCTAGTGGCGACTGCCACTAGATAATATATATATATATAGATAGATAGATAGATAGATAGATAGATAGATAGATAGATAGATAGATAGATAGATAGATAGATAGATAGATATGTATAGATATATATTTTTTTTTTCACTAAAAAAACAAAAGTTACAGAGACGTTATAGTTAGGTTCTGAATTTACATGCACAAAACCATAGAAAGTCAGTATTTAGAGTAACTATCACTCATGCCCTAGGTTAACTATTACTCACACCCTCCATACTCAGTTTTCTCATTGATAATTTTACAGCAAGTGTTGCTGAGACATTATCGATGATTTCATATAACATGCTATGAGGATTATACTATGTGGGGTAATTAGGTGTGCATGGTGAGAGCGCGAGTTTTAGTTACGTTAGGGCACAAGTTATAGCTACTTGAAATAACTCTAACTATAACCTCTGAAGTTCTATAGTTGGGCGCCTGTCAATTTTGCACCTAACTATAATGTCCTTATAACCTTTATTTATTTTGTGAATTTCTAAGGTTTTTTAAATGCTTATTCCTAACTATAACATCCCTCAGGTTCGACCAGCCAATCCGGGCCGTGCTTTGGCACGTGGGTCCGTAGATCCACTGCAGGTGGATCCACATCCCTAGATATATACATTTATGTTTCCTTTAATATCTCCCAAACTACTGAATGAATTTACACCAAATTACAAAGAGCACGCTTTCTGGACAAAGATCTAGCTTTCAGTCAAATTTGGTGTAATTTTGTTGAGCTGTTTGGGCTGTAGTCATGTCTAAAATCCCTATGGGAAATTGATTGAGGAAAAAGCGTTTTGAGACCCCAAGTTTTCTTGGCCCCTCGCTTGACAAAGCACCATGAAACTTTTAAACACGGCCATTGATGTGAGTGGCAAACTAGTTTTGAAAATGTCATCAGAATTTGTCAAATGGCAGCAAAGTTATTGGCAAAACAAAAAACGATTTTCCTATGGAAACTATGGCACCCATTATGAACACGGCGGTCCATACCACGCCGCCAGTGGTGGCGGTAAAAACCGCCAACAGAGGAGCAGTCCGGACCGCCAAATAATGAACCAAACGAAACACAGGCATCCAGAAAACCACCCACTGCCAGTAGAGGAGTGCCGCCGACGACATCATAGTCCACCCACAGACCGACAGAAAGGCCCAACCCACCCTTCAAATAATAAACCACTAGTCCGCCGCTAGTTCCAGGGTGGGAACCAGCACCACGCAAAGCCAGGCGGAAATGAACCAAATCCAATGAACACTCACCGAGACCGCCGACGAAGACGACGACGGTGAGTACCGCAACCTATGAAACAAGGGAGGAAAGGGCACAATTACATACCCACCTACTCCACCCACCCTGCAATGCCCCCACAACCCTTCACAGCAGCACAACTCATACACCCCACAACAAGAGGTACTTACCCAACACAATGTAAATCCAACTTGACCAATAGTACATGCAAATGCCTTTGAAGGTGGGGGGGGGGTTTCGAGCGGGTGGAGCCAGATGGACTTGGCTCTGCCCGGGCCTTTTTTTCTCTGTGGAAGGGGCACGGGAATGTGAAGGGCGGACAGGGGTGGGCTGTGAAGTGGAAGGAGTGGAAAGGGCAAGGAGGTGAGCATGCTTAGGGACAAGATAAGGTTGGTCAGTGGGTTGGAAGAGGTCAGCACGGGAGAGGAAAAGTTTCTTCGGAGCAATTGGGGTGGTCCTAGATGAGGGTGTGGGAGTGAAAGCAGTGGCAGTGGATGTATGTGGTGTAGGGGTGTGTGTAGTGGGTGGAGGTGACTGGACAGTATGCTATGGTGTGGTGGATGTGTGATTGGTGGGTGTCTTGGTGCATTTGTGTGTTTTTGGAGGAGTGGGGGTGGACACAGTGGGAGAAGACAGGCAGCTAGTGTGGATGTATGTTGTGTGGGTGTCTGCAAGTCTGTGAGTGTGCAGCATGTGTCAACTACAGTATTTGTGGTGAGTGCAGGTGTGGTGCATGGGGTGCATGTATGGATGTCTGCGATTGTGGTGAGTGCAGTAAGAGGAGCAGCAACAGTGACTGAAGGTGCAGTGCATGAGGGTGTCGATGTACAGGGGACAGACAGGGAGGTGGAAGAGGTGGGCACACTGGGGGAAGTGGATGTTTTTGTGTGTGCATGTGTCTGTTTGCTGTGTGAATGCTTGTGGTGTGAGGTGTGGTGCTTGTGTTTAGAAGTGTGCTTCTTGTGTGTTGATGTGCTTGACTGCATGTCAGAATGTGTGCTTTGGACGGGTGAAGGGAGTGGGGTGCTGGAAGGGGTAGAGGAGGTTGGAGGGGGGACGGAAAGGCCAGGGAAACTGGCTGCCGTCCAAGAGGAGGCCAGAGCCTGAAAAGATCTCTGTAGGGCAGACACGGCACTGTGAATGCCATCCTGATAGGCATTTGTCTGCTGCACCTCTGATGCTAGCCCCTGGATGGCATTGACAATGCTTGTCTGCCCTACAGAGACGGTTCTCAGGAGGTCAATAGCCTCCTCTGTGAGGGCAGCAGGGCTGACTGGGGCAGGGGAGGAGGTGCCCGGGGTGAAGGAGACACCCACCTTTCTGGGTGAGCGGGCACGGGCAACTCGGTGGGAAGCAGAAGGGAGGGCGGTGATGGAATGGGGGTGGCCCCATCGGAGGAGGTCTCGGAGTCACTACCTCCAGTGGTAGTTGCGCCCCGTGGTACTCCCCTCGCCCTCCCACTCACTGGTCCCCTTGGCGTCGAATGTCTCTGCCTCCGAGGATCCGTGGGTCGCTGCTTCCCCACTTGCCGGTGCCTCAGCTCCCTCTCCAGATGTTGCTGCTGTACAAAACCAACACAAGAGAACAGGGATGGGGAGACAAAACAGGAGAGACACTTGTAAATAGCTGAATGGAGGTACATAGTGGCCATACAAACACCCACCCAGAAGACACACCCAACAGGCAGCACCTTTCACTATGCCCATTGCCATGCCCCTGCCTACTGACCAGAACACTGCTCTACACCCATCCCCTGAACTAACTAAGGAGGCAATGTGTGGGAGACCTGACAAAGACACCCCTACACCCTTTGGTGACCATCATGTACATGGACACCAGTCAGAGTCCCAGCATGAACCCTAATGCACACACAGACATCCTTCCACACTGAAGTTTGTGACATGAGTACTCACCCCCTTGTGACTGCTGTGCAGCCTTCAAGCGCCCATCCAGGTCTGGGTTCGCCACCGCCAGGATAGATTGCATGAGGGGGGTCAGTGCCTGACGGGCACCCATTCCATGTTGGGAGGACTACTCCAGCTGGGACTCACAGATCTTACGCACCCAGTGCCGCAGGTCCTCCCACCTCTTTCTGCAGTGGGTGCTCTGCCAGTTGTGGATCCCCAGGGTACGCACCTCCTTGGTGATGGAATGCCAAAGTGCCCTCTTTTGGTGGGGACTGACCTAAAAGGGTGACACAGATATGGAACACAGAGGTCAGGCACTTGCAAGATAGGTACAGCTGGCTATTCGTCTACTATGGGACGGACAGTACTCTCAGACTTACAGGCCATACGCATGTAGCATGCCATGCACCACGGCCCATGCAGGCTCAGACGTGCACACATATGTCCAGTCAACACCATCCATTACACCTAAACAGTGTCCCCCAAACCCAGACTCACCTGTACCTCTGGCCGTCCGTAGAGTTTTGCGTACAGGGGCAGGACCCCGTCCACTAGCCTCTCCAGTTCCTCCTGGGTGAAGCAGGGGCCCTTTCCCCTGCAACACGAGCCACATCCATGACCAGAGGCAGGCCACAGCAGTACACACAGTGGAGCACCTGTCCGCACGAGATCAGGGAGTCAAGTGAATAATAGATGATGAAATTGCGTACGTACCGCCGCAGTGTGCACCGTCACCGCCGGCGGCGATCATGATACGCCATGATTCCCCATTGGCATCCATGTTAACCAATGATGGTGCGAACGCCGGTAAACACCGCCTTACACTGTGACGTCAACCGCTAGCGGTATGAGGTCACTTCCACAACGAAAGACCTGGATTACAGTGGGCAGACATTTTGGCAGTCACTACGCATCTATAAATAAAAATGTGCACAAGGCAGGCCCTACTAGCCACATGAAGCACCTATGCATGTGACCATTCCTTAATATACCACACATGAAAAACACTGTTCCCTCATTGAGGTGTAGATGTAGATCTGTCAAGAAGCAGTTAATGTTGAGTCACTACAATGAAATATGCAGTGCACAATTGATGGCAATGTGTGCCTATGTATGTGTGTTCATCACACCTTTTTGATACCCCTCGTAGGTACCGACCCTTGTGGCGAGGAACGGCACCATCGGTGTACAGACCACTTGTGGATGTGTGGACCAGTCTGTGGCCTGGATACACTGGTATGGGGACATTGCCCTGGGCTGCTGGTCTTGACTGGGCGGTAGGGGTGAAAGTGGTTTCCTGGGTGGGGCTGCTGCATGGTGACAGTTCAGGACTGTGTGAGGGGCCTGCCTGCTCATCTCTCCCTGGGGGGCACTGGCACTCCTTGTCCCGTCCATTAGGGTGCCATGGGTGGTGGTGCCTGTTGGGGGACATAGACATGTCTGTTACAGGTGCATGAACGTTTGGGGTGCACAGGACTGGGCTATTTTGTGCTGGGGTTACCTTCAGTGGCCTTACAGGGTGCCTTTTTGAGGTTTACACTGCATTTTGTGTTGACTGTGGGGTTGCATTGTGGTGAGGGGTGTCGTTCCATTGTGGTACTTGCCGGGGTAGGTGGCTGTGCACAGGGGGAGGGATGTGGACCTGTTAGTGGGTTTCTGGTCATGCAGGGGGGATGGATTTAGTGGCTGTTGTCTGGGTGGGGTGTTGGTCCTTGTGGGTGTTGGTGGGGTGGGGTGGGGTGGTGCATGCATTACAGGTATGGTTTTTATGGGGTAAATGTTGATGACTTACCCAAGCCCATTCCTCCAGTGAGTCCAGTGAGTCCCTCAGGGTGCAGGATGTCCAGTACCAGTCTGTGTATTCTGGTGGTGTTGGTGGCGGTCCTCCCCCAGTCTTCTGGACTGCAATGTGGTGCCTTGATGCCATGCCCCTGACCTTCTCCCGCAGGTCGTTCCATCTTTTCCGGATGTCGTCCCTGGTGCGTGGATGGTGTCCCACTGCATTGACCCAGTTCACAATGGTCTGCCATAGCTCCATCTTCCTTTGCGATGGGTGTGTGCTACACCTCAGCCCCATATGTTTGTGGCTCCACCTTCAGGATCTCGTCACCCATGGTCCTTAATTCCCTTTCTGTGAAGCGTGGATGTTTGGGGGGTGACATGGTGAGTGTGGTGAATGGTGTCGGGGCTGGGAACGCGGTGAGGGTGCTCTTCTGTGGGTCGGTGTGCATCTCATGTATGGTGGCGTTCGGTGTCTGCCTCTGGTGCTCTCCGTCTTCTTGGCTGTTTTTGTTGCAAAGGATTGTGGGGTATGTCTAGGGGTGTTTCATGGGGTTATGGATGTGTGTCAGGTGTGTGGGTTACACGCTTATCCAATGTGTGCACTTCTTGCTGTTAAGTCCACTTGCCGCCCGTGGTGGTCGGCACCGCCAATGGTCGTCCGGCCTCCACTGTCCGCCAAGGTGATTTGTGCATCATTATTTTGGAGGGCAGATGTGGGTGTGCTCGGCGGTGGCGGGGAGGAAGATTCAGCATTTCCGCCGACAGGGTCCTGGTGGTGACTGGTGGACTGGTGATTTTTGGCGGGTTCAGGATTTTGGTTCATTATATGGTGGGTTTCTATTCACCGCAAACGGCGGTCTTCTGTTCACCGCCGCCACGGCGGTCGACGGTGTTTACCGCCTTGTTCATAATGACCGCCTATGTGTTAATTATAACTAATTACCTATATATGTATATTCACCTAAAGAAACAAAGGTTACAGGGGCGTTATAGTTAGGTTCTAAATGTACTCACACAAAACCAGAGAAATTCAGCAGTTAGAGTTATTTCAAGTAACTATAACCTACAGCCTAACTTAAGGTAACAATAACTCATGCACCCTCCATGCACAGTTACTTCTTCAATAATTTGACAGCTAATGTTTCTTCCATATTTTTAAAGATGTTATAGAAGATGTCATGAGTGTTGTAATATCTGGGGTAATTAGCAGTGCATGGCAAGGGCGCGAGTTATAGTTACCTTAGGCAGCAAGTTATAGTTACTTGAAATAACTCTAACTATAACTGCTGAATTTCTCTGCTTTTGTGCAAGTAAATCCAGAACCTAACTATAACGTCCCTGCAACCTTTGTTTTTTTCAGTGAATTTCTATGTTTTTTTTTAATGTGAAGTAATTTTCATTACTATACGTTATTCCAACCACCACCGGGCATGGCCTTTGGCCGTACATGGCAGGGGTTGGCCACAGGGACTGTCCTGTCCCTGCTGCCAACCGCTCTAACCATCCAACCCCATGCTGAGCTTGGCCATGCACAGCGAGACTTGGCTGCAGGACCTGTCTCTCTTGGTGGGAGAATAGGTGTGAGAGGGTGTCTCTGGGTTAGAGATTGACTGTGAAAGTGTCTGTCTGGGTGTGGGAATGGTGTGTGAGAGGGTCCATGTGAGTGTGGAAGTGGGTGTGAGAGTGTCTGATTGCATTCCAATCGATGAAAGATGCATTCACCTCCACAAGGATTTGAGATTGTTTTTCAATATGGAAACGCTGCTGCTAAACATGCATCTCCTTGTCTGTGAGAGCAATTGTTTCCTCTGTTTCCCAGCCTGCAGGCAGGGAAACAGAGGAAACCTCTCCTTCCAGCAAGCAAGAGCTGTTTGATAGCTTTCATTTACTGGAACCGGAGAGTTTGCCCTGACATGGCCACAGCTGTCAAAACTCCTGCCAAGTCAGAGCAAAAAGTTATTTCCCAGCAGCGGCACCCTGGAAATAGCAGGAGCTGGCCCAAGGGGGTGGTGGTCCCCAGGGCCATCATTGGCTTCTTGAGCGGGGCTGTGCGAACCCCTCCAACATTTCACTTAGCTCTGGGGAGGTGTTGGTCCCTGGGGCTGCGGATCTGTAACAGACCTCCTTCATTCTTTTATTTTAGCCCCAGGGAGGTGGTGATCCCCCGGACTGCAGGGATGCCACATGACTCTCTGCATGTAATTCATCATTTGCCCCAGGGAGGTGACAGTCTCTGGGGCTGTGGGAGGCCGAGCACCCCTCCCTCAAGAAATTCATCATGTGCCCTGGGGAGGTGGCGGTTCCTGGGGCTGCTGGGGGGGGGCTGTGCAGGCCACCCCTTGTTAATTTCATCTTTAGCCTCAGGGAGGTGGCAGTCCCAGGGATCTGGGGGAGATCATACAGGCCTTCTCCATATCAAATTATACTTTTGCCCCAAGAAGGTGGTGGTCCTCGGGGTGCCGGACAGCCCCAGCATATTACTCTGTGATCACCCCTTTTTGTAGACCTCAGTGACTCTGGGATCTGGCCCACCTGGTAGCAAATTTGTTTTTAAAAGGGCGGGCACTGCCGTCTTTTAGGGTTGAGCACGCAAGCGCTCTGGCTCCTGTTGTAATCTCTCCTTGGGCTTTTAACCTCGCCCATATCACGCCCATCAGTTTGGTTGGTTCCTGGGCTTGCCTTTAAAAATTTGCTTGATTTAATTAGTGAAAGGCATGCATATGTCCTGGCTTTTCCTGTGTTTAGCCCTCCTCAAGAGCATTGGTAAACTACTGAAAACATATGAGGCTCTGTGTTTTCCGCATGGCTTTGGAACTACTTTTTATTTTTATTTCCTACGCAGCACAATCTCACTGTGAAGTAGTCGAGCGCTTTGCATGACATCGACCTTGTTACACAGACAATTGCACTTTTGTTGGTTACATGGATAATTGCACTTTTGCTGATACGATTGACTGCAAGCGAACTTCTGTTTCCTTTTGTTGTCTCCTTCACGCCTATGGTGGTCGTCGGCTCACTTATGTGAAACTGTTTTACTTTTCATTTTCAGTTTATGTGGCAAGAAAAGTCCAGTTAGGAGTTTACAACGCTAATAGCTCAAACTCGAGCAAATGCCAGACCCATTGCATTAAAAATGCTTGTTTTTAAATGTTGGAAACATGTGCAGATCCACAGATTTTCTCAACATTTGAAAAGAAAGTGCTTTTTAGCCTTGGTGGGGTCCGTAAGGGACCCTTAGAACAGGACTTTCGTCTCAGGGTGACCCTACCCTGGACCCTTTTCTTTTTTTTCACTTTGTTTCTAGGATTCAGCTGAAGCCGAATCTGAAGATGGCTGCCAACACTTCCTTAGTGAAGTGTTGGCATCTAATCAGATATCAGCACGGGGACAGTCAGATCAATGGAGGATCTGCATCCCTAGATATCTCTATCTTTTGACCTTTAATATCTCCAAAACTACTGAACGGATTTACAACACATTAAAAAGCACAATCTGCACAAAAAGATTTCCCTTCCTGCCAAATTTGGTGTAATTACGGTCAGCAGTTTAGGCTGTAGCTGTGTCTAAAGACCCCAAGGAAAAATGAATGGGGAACACATGTTTTGCGACCCCCCCTTTTTCTCAGCCCCCACTTGACAGATCCCCCCAAAACATTTAAGACAGCAGCTGAACTGTCCAAAGTATATGTTTTGAAAATTTCATGAAGATTCATCAAGCAGCTCCAAAGTTATTGGCAAACTAAAAAAAAATATTTCTGTGTAAACTGGGCCCTAACTATAACTAGCTATTGGTGACTGCTAGGAGGTAATATATATATTAACTTGCTGCCTAAGGTTACAGTCAGAGTAAGTGTGAGAATGTGCTACCACATTAGAAGATCCCCTGTAGGAACAGAACACAGTGCCAAGATGCACAACCAACTCATACTAAAAGACTGCCAAGAAGAGATCACAGTACGCAAACAGAAAAATCACACACGCGGATAGGTGGAGCCTCGGTAGAGGACCAGCAGAAAATCCCAGGCCATGGGAAGGACACAAAAGACAAAGTCAGAAGTAAGCTCTCTCAATACCCGGCAGCAGCATAAACATCCAGAAGGAATGTGACAAATGCCTGACAAAAAGGGGGAGAGAAGACAACAGCATGATCCATGGGTCGGGGAGCTGAGAGCCAAATGAAGGCCCACCAGGAGGCCAAATGTGGCATACGAAGACATGAAGGATATATTACTGACAATTGCACAAAACCCAGGGCCACTAAAATTCAAAGAACAAAAGGGGCCCCACAGAACAGAAATGTACAGCCACAAAAAAGGCAAAAGGTGCCAAACATCGAATGCAGAAGAGCAGCCAAACAGCAGTAGAAAATCAATCAGGAAGCAAAACCACTAGGATCCCAAAAGCCCTGAAGGAATGTCCAGAATGCAGACCGATCAATTTCACATCAAAGCAAGAATCGACCTAAAAGAAGGATGAATGATCCACCACGAGGCAGACCACACCCAGGACCAAAGCTCCGAAGGTTCAGTCTGACAAAACTCAGAAAAAATAGTCTACAAATTAAAGATGGAAGATAATTGTTAGATATGGGGTCTCTGTTTGGCAGTCAGTTTGCACTTTGCCCAGGAAGAGACCCTCACTCTAGTCAGGGTAGGGAGATACACATCTAGGATAACCCCTGCTCACCCTTTGATACCTTGGCACAAGCAGTCAGGCTTAACTCGAAGGCAATGTGTAAAGTATTTGTAAAAACACACACAATAACACAGTAAAAACACCACAAAAGGACTCCACACCAGTTTAGAAAAATAGTCAATATTTATCTAAATCAAACAAGATCAAAACGCCAAAAATCCAACATACTCAAGCAAAGATATGAATTTTTAAAGTAAAAAGAGTCTTAGTCCATAGAAATCAATGGATGCGTTGTTTTAGCACAAAGTACCTGGTATGTGTCAAAAATAAAGCCGCACAGGCGAACATGCATCAGAAAAGCAGGCGATGCCTCAATTTCTTACTCGCAAGTGAGACAGTGTGTTGGTTTTTTCTCCGCCAGGCAAGCGATGTGTTGATTCTTTCCTTGGAGGGAAGAGATGCGTCGATTTCCAGCCAAGCAGCCTCAAGTCTGCATGGTGACGTTGAAGGTTTTGACGCCCAGGGACGATGCGTGGAAAATCTTGAAGCATGGCAGCGATGAATCCGCGCTGACCTGGCAATGTGGCAATTTTACCGGCAATGCAGCAATTTTTCAGCCGCTGTGCCGGCGCTGCATTGATTTTTCTGCCGTTCAGCTTTGGTGCATGGATTTTCACCTTGGGATCACCAGCTTCTCCGTTCAAGGGCTCAAGGACTGGGTGTGGCACAACTTGGCAGGGTAGGGGTCTCAGCAGGAGAGCCCAGGTACTGGCAGATGAAGTCTTTGATGGCCCTGAGACTTCAGAAAAGGGGGCAAGCTCGTTCCAAGCCCTTGGAGAATCTCCACAAGCAGAATACACAGCAAAGTCGAGTCTTTGTCTTCTTTAAGGCAGAAACAGCAACTGCAGGCCAACCCAGCAAAGCATGCACTGCAGAGGGGCAGTACTCCTCCTCCAGCTCTTCCGCTCTTCTCCTTGGCAGAGGTTTCTCTTGATCCAGGAGTATTCTAAAAGTTTGGTGTTTTAGGTCCACTACTTATACTCATTTCTGCCTTTGAGTAGGCAAACTTCAAAGGAAAGTCTCTGTTGTTCACAAGATCCTGCCTGTCCCAGACCTGGACCCAGACACACACCAGGGGGTTGGAGCCTGCATTGTGGGAGGACAGGGACAGCCCTTTCAGGTGCAGATGTCACCTCCTCACTCCCCACTCTATCCCAGAAGACTCATCAGGATATGCAGGACACTCCTCAGCTCCCTTTGTGTCACTGTCAAGAGGGAATTCACAAACAGCCCAACTGTCAGTCTGACCCAGGCGTGGATTCCACAGGCAGGCAGAGGCACAGAAAGGGTAAGCTAGAAAATGCCCACTTTCTAAAAGTGGCATTTTCAAACTGACAATCTAAAAACCAACTTTGCCAAAAGATGTATTTTTAAATTGTGAGTTCAGAGACCCCAAACTCCAAATCTCTATCTGCTCCCAGTGGGAAATTACACTTAAGAGGAACATAAATGCAATCCCCATGTGAAACTATGGGAGAGATAGGCCTTGCAATAGTGAAAACCGAATTTGGAGGTATTTTACTACCAGGACATGTAAAACACAACAATACATGTCCTACCTTTTAAATACAATGCACCCGGCCCATGGGGATACCTAAGGCCTACTACCTTGGGGGTGCCTTACATGTTCAACGAGCATTTGAAATGGAATGGGTCTTGCGTTCGCTTGAGTTAGAGCTATTAGCATTGTTAATTCCTAACAGGACTTTTCTTGTCACATAAATTAGAAGTGAAAAGTAAAACAGTTGACAAAAGCGAGTCGGTTGAAAGTGCCATGAGCATGAGCGGGAAGAGGAGACACAAAAGGAAAAAGAAGTTTGCTCGCAGTCCAACGTATTGGCAAAAGTGCAATTATCCATGTAACAGGGTCAATGGTCAAGGCGGTAGGCAAACAACCCCAAGGAGGGACAAACCTAAAGCATTTACCAATGTCATCAAAGGATTTTTGAAAGGCAAGCCCATGAGCGAGTTATAATGATGGGTGTGAGGGGGGTGTGATTAAAAGCCCACATAGATACCACAACTTCAGAAAAGCAGCACTTGCGAGCTGCTATGCACGACCTTAAAAGGGAAGGTTTCGGCCTGGCAGGGGTGTACACTTGCCAGGTTGAATTTACAGTGCAAGACTTCATACACAGACACTGCAGTGGCAGGTCTGACATGTTTACAGGGCTACTCATGTGGGTGGCACAATGAGTGCTGCGGGCCCACTAGTATCATTTGATTTACAGGCCTTGGGCACTTCTAGTTACTAGTAAATCAAATATGCCAATCACCATTACAATTTACTCAGAGGGCATGTGCACTTTAGCACTCTTTAGCAGTGGTAAAGTGCCCAGAGTCCTAAAGGCAAAAAACAAACTGGTCATAACAAATAGGAGGAAGGAGGCAAAAAGTTTGGGGATGACTCTGCAAAAAGGGCCAGGTCCAACAATAATGTAGCTGGGCAGGCGAAAGAGGTTCCTCATTACAGAACCATCCCTATGTGAATCTGGGATAATGGTCAGAGTTTATAGCAATCAGACAAAACAAAAACTCAAAAAGAAGCGGTAGGAAAAAAGAGTAGGAAAACCAGGAATTTGCAAGATATTTTCGCCAGCACAAAAGGTCTTCAAAACACCAACTGGAAAATATAGAAACAAGAACAAGTCACAAATGAAGGTCACTGCTGTAAATGGATTGCATAACACCCAGAAACCATATCTGACAAAATGACCCCAACCCAAGAATATACAGAAGAAACCAGGAGTAGCCAAAATCAGAGGACAGAAGAATGCAAGCACAAATCACTATGACTAAGATATACAAAAAGTGATGGATGTAATGCTTGAATTAATCTCAGCCACAGGTAATTACTCAATGCAGCATCCTAGTCCATCGTTATTTTCCACATCATCCCACCTCAGTTTGGCCCCAGCCATATGCAAATCAGTCTTGGCCCTATTCTATTGGGAACTGTTCAGCCCAAAACACCAAGCCAGGTCCTTCCTGAACCATAACACATGCAAAGTAGGACTGGTTTTGTCCTTGGTATGGGCTCATCAGCTACGTATAACTTGGTTTCAGTGACACAGTATGCACAGGACTCATGTCTGGGCATACCCTTCTCACTTAGGGTGACATACTAACATATACAAAAGTGATGGATGGAATGATTGAATTAATCTCAGCCACTTACAATTACTTGGGTCACAACCCAGTTCATTGTTATTTTGCACTCCTCAGTTTGAACCCAGTCAAACGCAAATCAGTCTTGACCCTGTTCCAATGGAAACAGCCCAACCGGGACTGCCATGCCCCTGATGAAAAAGTATGTGCTGGATTTCAGTGTGCTGATGAATTCAACTGTAACATTCTGCCAAATTCGTTCAGTAAGTGGTGACATTTCTAGTGGGAACATGTGTGACTTCCCCCTGACCATTTGACAGGGGGTACAGGTTCTCAGTGTTTCCTCCAGGGTGTCCAAGTTGGGGAACCATATTCCTTCTCACAGTGCTCACTTGATGGCTACCATTTCACAGTGTCCCTCATGGGCCAGACCAACCACCCATTGGCATAGTGTGTTTGGATTACCAGACATGTGCTTCTGAGTGGGATTCCACACTCCATGATGGAGAGTTCATCCTTTACGTGTTGGAACATGCTCAACTCTTGTTTGTTAGCTTCTGCAGGAGTATCTTCAAGGTGTCGCCATCTGCCTTTCAGTTTGCATTTTCACTTTCTGTGGAATTGAATAATTTAGTTTGTGTTCTATTACGCTCTCAATGGGTACAGATGTTGGTGTGGCTTGGTCAATGTATATATTCTTCGGCTTCAGATCTGTTTATCTGGGTACGGGAATGGATATCGGACTAATAGTCTTCTGGGTTGTTGTCCATTCAGGTTTGTAGTTTATGAAGCATGTATGTTCTTGCAGCCAGATCCCCCATCTCTCGATGTACAGGGGTGTTTTTTGCTTTTAGGTTTCTGGTGATCAGCTATTAGAGTAAATTGTTTCCTGTAAATAAATACATGATAGTGTTCATAAGCTCACGTAATGGCTAAGTTCTTCTTTTCAGGTTTTGAATATGCTTCTTCTGTGCCTCTAAAGCTCAGGCTGATGTATTCTATGATATGTCCATGCTCAGTTCATTTCTTGGGTTGGGCTAGTATGTCACTTAGTCCCCTGGGCTGGTGACAATTGTGAGTTATGTGCACAGTTTAGAGTCAAAGTATGACATGTTGGTGGCATTGCCAACCTCTTGTTTAATGGCTTGTAAGGCCTGTTCTCATTATGGCGTCTACTCAAAGAACCACCCTGGTTCTTGAGTTCTCGTAGTGGGCTGCTGATAGCATCCATCCCTAAGAAGGATCACATGTCACTTACATCGTTTGATGTGTTTGTATTATTGAAGGCTTCAACTTTCTTGGGTCAGGGCGCATGTCTTTGTCTGAGAATATGTACCCAGAAAATTTGAGTTGACTCTTGTCGAATCCACACTTTTCTGCAGTTATGGTTAGGTTGGCTTGTTGTGGTGCAAGCCAGACATGCTGTAGGACTTTGCCATGTTACTCTCTGGGTGCCCCGAATATGGTAGTTGAGGGCATTGATGATTGGTCTAATCATACTTCTGATTGCTTCTTGGCCAATCTTTGCTGCTAAGGATATTCAAAACCTCAGTCTTTTTCTATCAGAACAGCCTATGGTGAGTTGTGAGTGTGTTGATGTATCTCAAGTCCTTGTGTAGTTCCAGCTGGTGGTATCCTTTGTTTAGGTCTGGTTTGGAAAATGATCAGGCTCCTTTTTGTACGGCAATTATGTTGCTCATGTGTGGGCCTGGGTATATTTCTGTCTCTCTGGCTGTGTCTGGAATTCTCATGTCAATGACTAAGCAAACTTTTCCTTGCATGTTTCTCTTTGTGACTATCATCAAAGGCGATACCCAAGGTGTGGGGTCATGGGATTCTTCAATGATGTTGGCTGACAAGAGCTATTGAACCCACTTCCTTTTGTAAGAGAAACAGTGTTTTCCTAAAATGTTGGACCACTGTTTTTTCAAAGTGCAAGCACACTTCGAAACCCTTCCTTTTTCCTGGTCTTGTGAATAGCTCATGACATTGCTTCACAGTTGGTGTTTTTTCATCCATTTTGTATAGGATGGCAATATGCTTGAGATGTTCTGCAGTCGGCAGGCTCAAGAGACTGTCCAAAGATGTTCTTGCTTCCATAACATGGATGAGGGTTCTACTATGACAATGTGCTGCTGTGTGACTGTTATGATAACATCTGGTGCGCTCTCGCCGTGATACATGATAAACTGCAGCTCTTGTCTCATACTGCCTGAGCATTGTGCTGTGGATTGCAGTCCCTCGGTATTCGTGCCTCTATTTATTCTCGTGCCCTTACATGTTTGTCAATGTGAGAAATCCAAATGCCACTTGCCTTGTCAAACAACTTTAACACAGGTGCTTCCTTCATGATTGTGGCATATTGGCAAACTGCCGGAACCACCGCAGCCAAAGAAAATGCACGTTATACCTGCCAAGTTGTATTGGGACATTACTAAATGAAACAGTAAAGGTCACAAGACCAGTGCTGTTGGGTGTGCATGGATCAAAAGGCAATTGTGGTTACAAGGGGAGCAGACCTTTTTTTTATGACTGCAAGTTTAAACATCCGAGACAATCACTTTTTTATTATTGGTATGCCATAAAAATGAAGACACTGAAAAGCTGAATAGGTCGACATCAACATATCTCTAATGGGAGAAAGGCAGGCCAGATTTGACAGCACATCATGTGATGTTACTTGCTGGATTAGCATTGATAAAGGCAAACTATGATGCCAAAACGCATCTGCTGTTGAAAATAAATGGACTGCGAAACCCGTGATTGCTCCAAGCTGTTTTCCTTTTGGGAACTTTGTATGTGAATTTTACATGATGGCCACAATCATGAAAGAAGCACCCATCTTAAAGTTGTTCGGCAAGGCAAGTGGCATTTGGATTTCTAATATATATATATATATATATATATATATATATATATATATATATATATATATATATATATACAGACCATTAGTGTGGTCCAATTTTGATTGCACAAGAGAGACAGTAACTTGAACCTTGTGTGAATCCTAAGTGTGGGAAGATGCATCACAGTGTTTTCACTGTGAGAAAGCTTGATTTGTCTACCTAATCCTTTTGTGGATTCATTGACAGTTTGGCATCCATGGTGAGTCCAAGATTTTTTACCTCCTTAGAAATTTTTTGAGGTGATCTTAGATCTTCAGACTGGGCGCAGATAGGGTCATCCTGTCACCACAGGTGAGTATCTCAGTTTTGGAGA
The DNA here is from genome assembly GCF_031143425.1 of Pleurodeles waltl. Classification (NCBI taxonomy): domain Eukaryota; kingdom Metazoa; phylum Chordata; class Amphibia; order Caudata; family Salamandridae; genus Pleurodeles; species Pleurodeles waltl. The sequence goes on from NC_090447.1 coordinate 972,029,768, forward strand.
AATTTAATTTGAGGTGGCTCCATGTCATCTATTGGTCAAAGGCCTGGAGATAATGAAAGAGTTATGATGTTTTACTGTCCTTTGGGCTTTCTAGTTTCAGAAGTATTTGTGTGTCATCTGTGTAGTCATAGCAGGTGATGTCAAAACCATTGACCAACTCTGGTAATTATTTCATGTAGATGTTGTAAAGCACAGGTGAGATTATTGAGCCTTGAGGAACTCCTGCTTCATTCTTGCATGGGTTAGAAGAGCATGGGTCTGTGTGTGTGTGTGATATTTGTTCTGTTACGTAGGTAGAATATTATCCAAATAGGATCTGTGTCCTCTATTTCAGCTTCCTAAAGTCTTTGGATAAGTGTTAAGTGATCCACTGTGTCAAAGGCAGCTGAAAGGGCAAAGAGAAGAAGAAGGTCAGCAACTCGATAATGACCCACTGTGTTTTTAGGATCATCTCAGACAGAGATTAAGGGGCTGATTGCGAGATGGTGGTGTTTGTTTTGTCGTGGCGGTCAGACCACTGCAGCTGAGGCGGTCCGACAGCCACATTATAAGTTTCGCGGACGGATCTGCCTAAAGACCGTCATCTCCACCAGGATCAAAGATCCCAATGGGGTGATAACGGTCGGGCTTGTAACCAGCCATGGCGGTGCTGAACTCAGCACCGCCTGGCTGATCACAACCATTCTTTCTGACCCCACTATGAAAAGACTGGTGGAAAGCCAGTGCCGGGGGCTACAAGGTGAGGCCCCAGCACTGCCCAAGGCATTGGCAGTGCAGAGCCCCCCGCCCGTCATCTTTGGAATGCGCACTGTCTGCACTGCAGACAGTGCGCATTGCGAGAGCAGATATCCTAACACTGTTCCTGCAAGACAGCCCTGCGGGAACGCAAATTAGAATAGTCCTGTCGGTCAGCCGGGTGGCAACACTGTAATACACTCGGGAGAACGTCACCGCCATGGCGGTGGCGGTCTTCCTCTGGAGCTTGCCAGTCCCGTGGTGGGAGTGCCAAACTCATAACGAGACCCTTAGGCCGGTTCAGTGCCTCTACCTGAACGAAAACCTGTTTGGAAGTCGGAAAGTAGTGAATTGTCTTCAATGAACTGTGGTATCTGGGCAAAAGTTGCTCTTTCTGTCAGCATTCCCTGGAACTGTTTATTTGCTTTAGGTCTGTAGTTGTTGGGCTTTAAATGTCCTAATTATCTTTTGCTACTTTATCCACATATTTATCGATATATGTCCAGAGAATTTCTACAATTATAAGGCATTATAGTGCTTTTGGAGTCTGTGTGCCCTTTCCATATGGACCCAAGTTTTCATTGATAGATTTTGCTCGGTAATGTTATGTGGGGTTGGTTGTTTTTGGTTGTATTTGGTTAGAGAAGATTAGATGGACATATGGCAGCCTGGAATTAGTCACAAATAAATAATTTTTTGCAGCAGATGTTAGCTCTCTAACAGGAGTTAGTTTTATGTTACTCTGTTATGTTATCAGTAGATAAACAACATTTTCCTGCCATTTGTAAGGCTATATAATCAAGTTTAGGAACCTTTATGATGCTGCATTTCTGTCTAGGAGGAGTCTAAATTTATTAATTTTGGTATGTTTGGGTATGTTTGGCCATGAAATGAGATTTGAAAGTGGTGTATTATTTGGAAATTATTCCCATGATTGAATGTGTGGAGGAGATGCCTTCAGTGATCTCTGCGATGTGCAATGTATAAATTTGAGTGTGATCAAAGGTTTTAACATAGAGGATGCTTCATAAGAATGTTTGTTTGCCCATTGTTTGGTTTGATGACGGCTGTCATATTGAAGTGCACGGGTAACAGAATGTCACTGTAGAAAACATGCACACTCCAGTCCGGTGTTTAAAAGCTCCTTCATGCTCAACTGTGCCAAAGATAGGGCATCACAGAAGAAGCACCTTCATCATCCAAGCCTCAAGTCCCAACCACCCTCCATAGAACTTTACCATATCCCATACCCTATATTACCTATACAATAAGCTTACCTCATACTTCTATTGCTTGCGAGCAGCAACACCACACTTTCTTCCTCTTTATACACATCAATAAATTATGATGATATATTTTCATAATAAAAAAACAACATTATGCAAATAATATATTGATACCACAAAGTGGCTTTCTAATAACAACTTACTATGAACACTTACATAAAAATATTAAATATAAATCTTACAAATTACATAGCACAGCATGTTGAATACCAGTTCTATAAATTACATAGTAATAAAGAAACTTACAATCCGGGACATCCTGTTTTAACACAAAATCTTTTAGTTTAGCTGGAGTGTGACTAGACCTACCCAAATGCCCAATCCTTTCCACACCAACATAAACACCATATTCTTGCCCAACTTCTTCAGTTGTACCAGATGCTTCTACTCCATCATCATGGTCTGTCACCACCTCTTCTTGCCACAACCAATCATCTTCAAACAAATTATTTTTTGCAGCACGGTTCTTCATTTTGTCTGTCTCCTTGCACTTTGCCATTTTACTCATGTGCCACACCCTGCTACCACTTAACATTGCTGAGTTTTTCTACATGTCACCACTGTCAATGGTTCTGAATACACACTTTCGCCTTTAGGATATTTCACAATTTCTTAATCTTCATCCGGTCTCCTTCAACCAATTTCCCCACCTTGGATCTTTTAATCAAAATACCTTTTGTATACACTCTGTGCCTTCAGAATAGTTTCTTTCACCTTTTACAGTGACCAATCTAATTTTCTTGCACTGTCCCCCCACCATAGACTGTTCTTGGTATATGGTTCTCTATTCCGCATTAGAACAAAATGACTAAACCCTGTGAGTGAAGGGGTTTAACGATATGACCACAACATCATCTTTATTTCAATATCACATTTTTCACCATTCCAGCTGGATATTTGAATCGTGTCCTCAATCACACGATTAAATGTTCTACTGCACCATTACCAGCTGAAAGATAAACTGATGTATTCATATGTTTGATTTCATTCCTTTTCAAAAACTCCTGCACTATGATGGCCTTAAATTGAGGTCCATTGTAACTTAACAGCTTTTTTGGCAAACCTTCTCTTAAAAATACAGCGACCATAAATTCGACCACTGTTTTGGCATAAGCTTTATGTACAACTTCCAATTCAACCCACTTACTAAAATAACCTATCAACATAATTATATATTTACTATCCCATATCAACGTTTGGACAGGACTTAGAAAATCCTCTGCTAACATTTCCCACACGATTTTTGGGTATTCCATAGGATTCAAACCTGGTCTCATAGTCTTTAAACTCTTGTCTGATCCAGCACATTGCACACAATCCCTTATCTCTCTCTCCATATCGAGATCCATGCTTTGCCACAAGTATGAAGACTTCACTCTCCTTTTCGTTCTAATTATACCAAAATGTCCTTCATGACATCATTCCAACACTTTTTCCTCAAACACTGCGGAGGCACCATCCTCTCATCACAAAATCTTCCTCAACTTCTAGTTCATTCCTCACCTCCAAAATCCTTTCACCACATATGGATAATCCTTCCTGTCCTCCCATCCTTCCTGGAATGATCCCCAGTACAGCATCTTCCTCATAAGCATCTTTCCATCCTTCCTGCCCAATAGAGTCCAATCCTTCATCATCAGCATAAGCAACCTGGAAATCCTCCCATTCACTCTATGGTATCTCTTTCACAGGTAGAGGTATGTGACTCAGACAGTCCACTACTTTATTGTGCACACCAGGGACATATATTGTATCTGATAGTTAAAATCCTGCAGTCTCATAGAAATCCTTGCAATTCTTGCTGATGCTTTCGGGAAACCCCTAGTAGTGAGCAGGTTAACCAACAGTTTATGATCAGTCCTCACCTCAAATTCAGTATCCCATACAAATGATCTAAAATGTGCCATGCTCCATACACAAGCAAGTGTCTACCTCTCAATAAATGAATACACTTACTCACTAGGAGTAAGACTTTGTAAAGCTAATCCAATCACACACTCTCTTCCTTGCTCATTTTTTGTGTAAGTATCAAGCCCAATTCCTTCTTATTTGTATCTACTGTTATGATGCTAGGCAACACTGGATCACACCCATAAGTGGGTGCAGCCTTACTAATATCTTCTTTAATGTTCTAAAACGACCTCACACACTCTCCACTCCATTCAAACTTACTCCGGGTTTTCAACAATTGTCTCAATTCATGTGTCTTTTCAGCAAAATTGTTAGCAAACTTGGAGTCATACTCCACAAGACCCAAGAATGAGCAAAGCTCATCCTTGTCTCCCGGTGCCAGGGCTTCTGTTATCACCTCCACCAATTAATTTTTAGGCAAAATTCATTCCCCACTAATGACATGCCCTAAATAGGTGACTTTGTCTTGCACAAGTTTGCATATTCTGCAGTCAAACCTTTAGCCTTTAATACTGTCATAACATTTCTCAATCTTTCATCATGCTCCCTCCTGTTTCTTCTCATTATTCTGCAGTCAAACCTTTAGCCTTTAATACTCTCATAACATTTCTCAATCTTTCATCATGCTCCTTCCTGTTTCTTCTCATTATCTAAATGTCATCCTGAAAATACAGAACTCCATCAATACCTATCAAGATTCCACCCATCAATCTCCGAAATACTGATGCAGCAGACACCAATATAAATGGCATTCTTGGAAATTGGAAACACCCAAGAGGTGTAATAAACGCTGTTATCTTCGTACTATTTTCACGCAAAGTACCTGGTGGTATGCTGATGAAAGATCAACAGTCAAAAACCATTTCATGTTTTGCCTCCTTTCCTGTACGTCCATTTCTTTGACACACAAAATGCCCAATCCAATATGGCCCTCTGCCATCAGCATTATCACGTACGACGTGAACACTGTGAGTTAAACAAGTCTTCACTCCACCAGAATGCTGCGTTCCAAAGCTGCCTCTGCCAAAACAACGTTCTGTTGCCTCCAAACACGTTCTATCTCCTGGAACAATGCTTTCAACAAAACAACTGTAAGTAGAATTTCCAGTTCCCAACTAACACCTTCAGTTGCGCTCGAGATGCCACCCATGTCTCGACTGCTGCCCTGCTCGAGACAGGAGACGCAATGTTCTTCTAACGGCAATCCACTGATAACTCGCTTCTGAAATTCTTTATACCATTGACTTCTTATATTATTTTCCTGGATCCATCTAAGCTTCAGTGAATGGTTTTCAAATCAACATCCCTCGCAAAACCATTTTTTGCTCCACTTTTCTTTTCTTCTCAGTATGAATTTCACCAAACCCCTTCAGTTATCCTTATGTCTTCTGCATGTGTTGATTGAGGCAGAGTTGAGCTTTTCGTCAGTTTGTAGAAAACATACACACTCCATTATGGAAAAGAAAAGCTCCTTTATTCTCGACTCTGCGAAGTTGGGACAGCACAGAAGTAGCACCTTCATCATCCAGGCCACAAGTCCCAACCATCCTCCATAGAACTTTACCATATCCCACACTGCAGATGTGGGTTAGGGCGAGGCAAATTTTAACTATCCTCATGTGGTTGAACAAATTCAGTGAATTTCTTACTTCAAAGAAAAGGGCGTGGTTCCCTGCGTTTACTCCCTGTGATGCAGAAAATGTTCTGATATCTGTTATCAGGCTCCAGGGATTTATTTTGGTAGTGCCCCACCTTTCTGTTCTTCCATGCTGGGGATTTGACTGATGCTCCCAGGAGACTTACATAACCCTGAAATTCTTCCTAAGGAAACTCTGGAACTTCCACTGGATTAGGGAATGAAGGAGGGGCATGGTGTCAATGTAGTAAGGCATGAGGTTACCACACTTCGCCAAGTCCAGCAGCAAGAAATCTGCTTAAGGGAGGGCCCCATTTTTAGCAATTTATTTTTCCCTCATAGAAACCTCACTACATTTGAGTTTAGGGAATCTGATCGCTACATTTTCGAATGCTGTATTAAGCTGCACAAAACTGCAGACCATTAGACATTAGAAGTTCCCACAGCACTAGTTTGGGCGTGTTTTGTCTAAATAATACTTAATTTGAAACTCTTTGAAGAGTAGGTCATTTGAAAAAAGGGGGTGTGCTTTAGAGATGGTAATTTTTAGCCATATATAAGGCTTAGTTGACTTGTTGTGAGAATGGAGGAGACATGAAAAATGGCTCAAGTGTTCTGTTGGTGGAAGAGGCAGCAGATTGGTGAAAGCATTAGTGTGCTGCAGGACTTGGCATTGCTAAGTCACCTATGTGGTTTTCGGTTCATCAAAGGCATTGAGCCTATAACAATTGCAGTGAAGCCAAATGCAGTGCATCCAAAAACTTCCCTGTATAATATGATGTTTGAAAAAAATTCTGGAATCACTCCCTTAATAAATTGTTTAATTGAGCAGGGTATCCTGAAAGAGATAATGGGAACTCCATGTAACTTTCCCATTCTAGGACTGCAGAAGCCCAATAGATAGTATTGCATAGTCCAGGACCTGAGAAAAATAAATGAGATAGTCGTCCTATATTGCCCTGTGGCACCAAATCCTGGGGTGATTTTATTCCAAATTCCATGTGAAGTAGAATGAGGAAATTCAATTCCAGTTTGCATTCAAATTCAGCAGTCATGTTTTGGCATGGTGCCGAGTTTCACAAGGGGGTACCGAGAGTCCTTCGATTTTCAACCAAATCTTGAAAAAGAATCTGAAAACACTTAAAGTGCCCTATCATTCAGTCTACGTTCGGTATATAGATGTCCTTCTTGTTGCATCAAACACTAAAGAAGCATGCAGGAGAGATACAATTGTTTTCTTGAATCATTTAGGAGAAAGTGGACATAAAATTTCCTCAGAGAAATTGTAGTATTGTGAGAAATTAGTCCTGTATCTAGGTCACCACACTGAGAAAGGTGCGCGGAAAGTGTCAAAAGAAAGAATCTCAGCAATCATGAAAATGAATCCCTCTGCCACACGGGGAGAAGTCTGAATGATATTGGGAATGTTTGGCTACTGTTGCCAGTGGATTCCAAATGTTTCCCTTTAAATCAAGTTTTTACAAAGGCTGACACACAAGGATGTGTCTGATCCGGTACCATTGGATGACAACTGCATACGCTCTTCACATAGCTGAGAGAAAGCCTGTGTCAAGTCCCAGCTCTGGGAATGCCCGATTACAAAAAATGTTTTTCTTTGTTTTCCTGTGAGAGGGATGGTTGTGCTGTCTCAGTTTGGCACATCTGTATGGAAATGTGAAAAAGCCAGTCTCATGTTTTTCTGCCACACTTGATCCTGTGGCTTCTGTGCTGCCTGTTTGTTTGAAGGTGGTCACAGCTTTGAGCCTCAGCATTGAACAGTACGAAGGCATTGTTATGAACGTGTTACTCCCCACTCTGTGGAGATATTGTTAAAGCAGACCAAGACACAGTTTCTAATCAGTGTATGTTTGACACACTATGCGCAGGTCATCTTTGCCTCTCCCAACAGTTTTAATTCCTGCTACATTATTGCCAAACCCTGTTACAAAATGCTAATGATTGTGTGGTTGAGGTTGAACAAGATTGTCTTGATGTGACTGAATTGTGCGCCAAACCGAGACTTGACATTCAAGACATTTCCTTAACTGAAAATGACCATGTCACGTTTGTCCACGGCTTCTGTTTAAGAGCCAAAGATGGTACTCTGAGTGCTGGTTAAGCTCTTTGCACAGTTTCAGGTGTGATTTAAGCCTCCTGGCTTAGAGGAGTCTTTTCTGCCCAAGTAGCTGAATTGGTTGCTCTTACCAGAGCATGCTGTGTTTCTGAACAGCTCAAAGTGACAATTGTCACGGATAGTCATTATGCTTTAGGTGTCATTCATGATTTCAGGCAGTTGTCATCCTAGAGAGGGTTCATGACCTCCTCTTGATCACATATCCATAACAGTGACAAGATCTTCAATATGTTGAATGCATTACAACTGCCTGCAAAAATTGCTGTCATAAAGTGTACTGCTCATAAGAAATCTACTGACTATGTAACCTTAAGTAATACTTAAGCTGATGAGGATGTGAGATATTATCCCGTAAGCTGTACTTCCTTTAATTGAGATTGGGACAATGATACAAATGATGAGACAAGTCAAAATTTCTAGTTAACTGCTGTTGAGACGTTGAAGGAAGTTAAAAGATTGTAGGAGGAAGTGACAGAAGAAGAGCAGCAGAGTTGGGTTAGAGCAGGATGTGCTAAGAGAAATGAGGATGATATTTGAGTTTCGAGTGATGGAAAAGCAGTTATTAGAAATGAGTTTTCTAGTTGGCAGTGTTTTGTACCCTGTTCAAGTAGGAACCCTCACTCTAGTGTGGGTAAGGTAGCCATACAGCTAAGATAACCCCTGCTTACCTCCTTGGTGCTTTGGAAAAAGCAGTCAGACTTATCTCAGAGGCAATGTGTAAAGTTTTTGTACCCACACACAGTAACACAGTGAGAACAGCACAAAAATACTACACACTAGGAACATAGCCAATATTTATCTGAGTAAAACAAGACCAAAATGACAAACATCCAACATCCACAAGTAAAGATACAAATTTTTAAAGATTGAGCGCTTAGAAACACAATAGCTCCAACTAGTGCTATCACAACGTCTTGACAGAGTCATTCCCAAAAGTCTGATGCAACTCACGAGGGAGTGAGGGCCGGTCATGGAGTCACACTGAACCCAGGTACAAAACCATTGAAAACAAGGAAACAAAGAAGTTGCAGTTGGGGAGGTGAGGCCTCTCTAGAGCCGGTGTGGCGTTTGTTCTGTATTACTACTGGGGAGGTGAGGCATATGTTCCTTACTGCTTGGCACGGCAGATGAGGCGTCAGTTCCTTATGGTTGCAAGGGAGGTGATGTGGCGTCGGTGGCAAGGTTCTGGTTCCTTATGATCCAGCGCGATTGATGAATCCAGCAGGTCGAGATGTAAGACATCGACTTTGTGGTGTCGAGCTCACACAGGTGATCACATGCAAGCCACAGATGCTGTGGCAGAGTTGGGTATCATGGACGCTGGTGAGACAGCACTCGGGACTCACGCTGTGGGGCAACCTTGGAAGTGCTGCAGCGGCATGGAGCCTGCAGCGTCGTTTGCGGTCGTTGCACTCAGCGGGGACCACAGCTCCAGTGCAGGCAGTGACAGCAGAACTGGTTTTGAAGCTGCTCTGTAGTCAATGTACATGTTTCTTCTTGGTTACACCACAACTCACTCCAAAGGGCCCAGGAACTGGATTAGGCACCAGTTGGCAAATCAGTACTCTCAGTAAAATAGCTGGCAGATGAAGTCTTTGTTGTCCGTGAGACTTCTTAACAGGAGGCAAGCTTAGTCCAAGCCCATGGAGAATCTTTGGAAGCAGAATGTAGAAAGCAAACACCAGTCCTTTCACTCTCTGGTCAGGAGCAGCAAGCAGCAGGCCAGCATAGCAAAGTAACAGTCAGAATGGCAGTCCCTCCTACCACATCCAGCTCTTCTTCCTGGCAGAATGTCCTCAGTCCAGAAAGATTCTAACTTTGTGTGGTCAGCAGTCCAGTACTTATATCTACTTCTGCCTTTGAAGTAGGCAAACTTCAAGGAGAAGTCTTTGTAGTGACCAAGAGCCTGCGTTTTCTGCCCTGGCCCCAGACACAATGCAGGGGGTTGGAGATTGCTTTGTGTAAGGACTGGTACTGCCCTATTCAAGTGCAAGTGTCAGCTCCACCCACCACTCTGGCTCAGGAAGACCTGTCAGGATATGCAAGGCACACCTCAGCTTCCTTTGTGTGACTGTCTAGAGTGAATTCACAAACAACCCAACTTTCATCCTAACCAGGGATGTATTCCACAGACAGGCAGAAGCACATGGTTAAGCAAGAAAATGTCAACTTTCTAAAAGTGGCATTTTCAAACATACAACCAACTTCACCAAAAGATGCATTTTTAAATTGCGCATTTATAGACCCTAAACTCTATATCTCTATCTGTTCCCAATGGGAAATTACACATACAAGTCATTTCAAGGCAATCTCCATGTTACCCATGGGAGGGATAGTAATTGCAATAGTGAAAAACACATTTTGCAATATTTCATTATCAGGACATTGAAAACACACCAGTACATGTGTTACCTTTTAAATACACTGCGCCCTGCCCATGGGGCTGCCTTGGGCCTACTTCAGGGGTGAATTACACACAGTAAAAGGGAAGGTTTGAGCCTGGAGAGTGGGTGCACTTGCCATGTCAAAATGGCAGTTTAAAACTGCCCACACAGACACTGCACTGGGAGGTCTGAGACATGTTTACAGAGCTACTCATGTCGGTGGCACAATTAGTGCTACAGGCCCACTAGTAGCATTTGATTTACAGACCCTGGGCACACATGGTGCACTATATATTAGGGACTTGCTTTTAAATCATTTATGCCAATAATGGATAAACCAACCACCAATGCAAAAAGAGAGTACTTGTACTTTAGCACTGGTCAGCACTGGTAAAGTGTCCAGAATCCTAAAGCCGGCAAAAACGAATTTCAGCACAGTCAAAAACAGGAGGTCAGAGGCAAAATGTTTGGGGCTAATCCTGCACAAGGGCAATTTCCAACAGAAGTGTTGCCAAATGGCTTATTGTCACATATAGCTAGGCACTATCATGGACAGGCACATAGGTAGGGATGCAATGATCAGAACCTTTAGACAGACATGGTACATGGTTTAACCCCAGATTCAGAGTGATTGCAGAAGCTGTGTGCCACAGATGTGTCACCTGCCAGCAGATGAATGTAGGAAAACACACAGTTGTCACACTGAGTCACATAGGTAGATCAGGAGGACCATTTAACAGGATGCAGCTGTATTTCATAGAGCTGCCTGTATGCAATGGACTGAGATATGTCTTACTCATTGTATGCATTTTCTCACATTGGGTTGAATCCTTCCCGGCCAGGAGAAATGATAATCTCACAATAGGAAAGCTGCTTTTCCTTGATTCCGATTCCCAACTTCTGTAGAGTCAGACCGAGGAACCCACTCCAACAGTGAGGTTCTAAAATTATTGTGTGTGGCATTACAAGTTGAGCAAAGATTAAACTGCTGCTAAGGACCTGAGGCTTCTGGACTGGTTGAGCAAATAAATGGCACCCTGAAATCTAGACTGGCAAAAGTATGTGCAGCCACCACTTTGAAATGGCCAGACGCATTGCTACTTGTCTTGATGAGTGTGCACAATACGACCAACAGTAAGGCTGGGTTGTCCCCTCATAAGATTATCATGGGGATGACCATGAGATTGACAGCAGTGCCTGTGATTGTGCTCACGAACATTACACATGACTTGGCGCTGGATTATTTTTAAGGACTAATTGATGTGGTTCATTCTTTGTCTCATCATTTTAGAGAAGCTACAGCACAGCCACAGCAGGAGCTTTACCATGATCTATGTCCAGGCAACTGAGTCATGGTGAAAAAGCATGCAAGGAAAACATGCTTGGGACTGCATTGGAAAGGCCCTCATCAAGTAATTTTGGAAACCACTACAGGTGTGAAGTCTGCTAGTCTCCCTAACTGGGTACACATTAGCCAAGCTCGCAAAGTTCCAGGTCCCCTAGATGATAAAGCACCTGTTCCAGCAGGGTTGGCTACAGTGGGCAAGAGGGATCAGGTTAGTCAAGCTGTTGGGGCTGGACAAGTGGCTGCTATAGCACAAGTATGGTCTGAGGGGGTTCTAAGCGAGTCAACAATAGTGGATGGTACATAAGGGTTGAGACAGAATCACTTGACTCATGCGACCTTGCATGTAGATGAAGAACCAGTTGCTATAGATAAAAGAGCTGTAACAAGAGACAATAGGCCAAGTAAGCACAAAGTGCTAGCTGTACAAGTTCCTCAGACTATTGGTGAAGAGTCTGAAGAGTCAAGCGAAAGTGACAGTGACACTGAGGGTCGAGTTAACAGAAGATCAAAGAGAAAGAGTATCAAGCCGAAAATACTCAGCACCTGAATGGGCATATTTTGCTATAAATTACTGGGAGAAGGAGTGTGCAACTTTTTGCTTTAACAATTCAAATCTAGTTCAATATACTTGTGTTTGAAATGGCAGGGGAGTTGAACTTTGAAATCTCATTGTTGCTAGAGACATTTGAACTTTTAGTAGAAGCTTTTCTGAACATTTTAAAGTAGAGAAAACTCTATGAACTTTCTAGATGATCAAGGACCTTTTGTCAATAATTTGAATTTTTGAAGAGACTATTTTTGATTTTGCTTTGCTCACAAATAACACAAACTGAATAGAGACTGATCCATTAAAGCCGCTTTCCATTTTTTTGTTTTTTTATTGTAATTTTGAATTAAACTTTTTGGTCTAAAATTCGAGAACTCATGGAGTCGAATAGAAATAAACATAGCGAGTGCAAATACATATGTATAGGTTTAGTGGTAGTGACAGTTATCTTTATCATTTCATTGCTCATTTGATTGACCCTACCAAGAACAATTGATTCAGAGAAGGTTACATCTACAAGTGACCCAAATTTAGCAAATCCCATGACAGATCAAAAGCTTATCAAAATCCCCTGTACAATTATTCGGGACTTGCTTCCGTCAAGTCTTCTTCAATAGGAAGGCTCCCCAGTCCTAAAAATGTGCCTATTCTAACACCGACATTGAGACCAGGCTCCACAGTGAGGGGGCCCTTATAGGAAGGAATCAACACAAAGATATTTATTGAAATCCTCCATTACTGCTGACTACTTGGAGATGTAGCTTTCAATACAAAGACAAAAAGATTCCTGAGAATGTGCTATGTTGCCCCAACTTTGGTGTGCTCTGTATTAATACATCAGTATTCCACCCACTGTCCACCTTTAGAAGCATTTGTAATATAGTGTGGTCCTGAAGAAGGTGACCAAATGAAATGATTTCCCATACCAAAATGCACGTTGACCACCTTTAGGAGTGATTCCACCTCTCAACATTACAACAGCTATACATTAAAGCTGTTTTTCTATTGCATTGAGTTTTGTATGTGTGAAATGGCTGGGTCTGGGTGTAAATGAAGAGCATGAAAGGGAATGATTCTGGATGTGAGCAGGAGTGATTGGATTGAAATGTGGGGGTATTCTCTTTTTTAAGCATGTAATATGTCTAACATTTTGTTTCTAAAGTCTTTTCATGTAAGTAATGCATGGAATAATGGGGTAAAATTATGCAAAGTAATTGAGGACTATTGCTATATGTGTCTTTTCATGATATCATATAAGAAACAATAATTAAATAAATTGTGTCTAATCAATGAATTGGTACATGGAATTACTTTGTACTTGGGGATCAGAACCATAAGTATTTTTCAAGCATGTAGGAAGAAATACAGGTCAAGTGAGATGCTGTAATGTTATTATTTTGAAGTGGACAAGACCTCGCCATACCAGTTGTTTATTACGTATGTCGAAAGAGTGCCTATTACAAGATGGCGAAAGGCTGGTGCGGTACATGTTACCTGGAAGTAGTATTTTCAGTAATTTATCATGTGGACCATTTTAATGATCCAGTCTGCAATGAGAAATCAAACAGCAGAGTTAAAAGAGGTGATAGTGCTTCAGAGATTGTAGGAGATATATTGGGTGCCATAATTCCATCAGTAGGTGTCCTCTTGAATGATCTCAAGATAAGGAAGCTGTCAATATTAGTAGATAAGCTATCAACAGACACCTCAGGTGCCATATTATTAATGGGCACAGAAATGGTTGCCGTAAGATCAATGGTTTTATACCTTGTGTTATACATTTTTCTCGCAAAGAAAGGGGGAGTTTGCAAAATGTTGCAAGCCCAACAGTGTTGCACTACAAAAATACATTGCAAACATGATAGACTTGAGAGAGGACCTGAAACAGTTAGTAGCAACAGGTGAATGGGAAGCAATAGGTACTGTTTTTTCAGCAAATAAAAAATGGCTTGGAAGTCTAGGCAGAGGAATTGCTGGAACCATATAGAGACCCCTATTGATTATGACTTTCTGTGCGCTAGTTGCAGTTGGTCTTTACAAATTGTTCAAGAAGCTGAAAGAGAAAAGAGTAAAGAATAAGAGGAGAAAAGAGGAGATTGAGATGGAGATTAGAAGAATCATATACTGTAGTGCCATCAAGGAGTTGGAGGAGTTCAGAAGACCTTACCTGAATAAACCTCTGAAATGTTGAGCTGCCTCGTTGAAAAGGAGAGTTGGAGTATTTTGTGATGGCTTGATTCGCCATCATAGTGGGGACTGATGTAGAAGAATTTTTAGTACTGTCCTGCATGTCACAAAGATCATCTATACATGACAGTATGCATTATATTAATCATAATACTTATAGTTTGAAAGTAGAGTGATGCACTGAGAAGCAATGTTAGTGTGCATTAGTCTTAGACTACATACTGAAACCTAGGTGGTATTGAGATTAAATTACATGTTTGAGAAATTAATCAAAGAGTTGCTTTGAGGAAAGTGTGACTACATGCACACCCACCTCCCGGAGGAGCTATAATATGAGAATCCAAATACTACAGCGTATCGATGACGGACACCATAAACAATAGGTATCCTCTTATGACACCACATTAGTAAGGTAAATTGCACCATATCACAGAGCATGTATTATGTATGCTTTCAATAGAGGTAGTCAAACAAGGAGGGGCACCAGGGAGTCCACCTTGGTCCTGAAGAGAATCCTAGGAGTAAGGCACCGAAACATGTAGACTAGGAAGTCAGGTACATTACATCCCCCACTTCCGCAGCCCCTTTTTAATCATACCGCCTCCAAGAGATCTATTAAATCATTGGAATTACTATGAGACAGGTATTTTAAACTCACCAAAGACCCCACCACTCCTATCCCTCCTGTGATTCACATTGACGAGACTACATCAGTGCTCTCACATATCCTGTAGGTCGGAGCACGCCCCGCTCCGTAGCGGAACAGGAAGAAACCCAATGATGAAGCACGCCACCAAGGGGTAACCCTGGTGGATGAGGGTTTTTTTTAACGGGAAAATCCTTTTTCCTATCCATCCTGTGGTAGTTCTTTTAGCTGGGCCTCTTTTGTAATGTTATATAGGATGTAAGGAGGACAGACCCACCCCCACAACCTCCTTCTCCTCTTTTTTGTTGTGAAAAAATGAATCTGTCCTTATGTTATATTTTAGAGTCTAAACTAATAGTCTATTTTAAAGCAATATTGAATTTCTTACAATAAACGTTTTAAATATGTGTGCAAAAATACAGAAATGTAGTTCTGTGTCACACTGACTGAAATGTATTAATAGAGTCATTTCATTTAAATTGACTGTAACATGAATGCTAATGAAGACTTGTTAGTGCAGAATTTATAGTTTGCATATTAAATTGTGATTTATTTAAATTTATTTATGTGATGTTTTATTTAATCTGTCTTAGCTTAGTGAGGCCTGTTAGACCCTGTATTTCATGACTGTGCAGAAAATGTCAAGTTATCTTGCTAAGGTGTTGTATCTTTCTTTCAGACTTCATTCCCATGAGATGGCTAGTTTGGTAATAGATGTCTACTGTTGTACACATAGAGAGTGTAAGTAACTGACCTTGGATGTAGAACATCCTGCACTGTGGAATGACAATTTAAACATTTGTTTCAATCTTAAGAGGAAGTAAACAGATGGCCACTGCTCTCATGACAACCCTGGGAAAACATGGATTTTTCAAGTTGGAGTTGGATGATCAATTTCTATTGGATGTTGCCCTTCAATGTCAAATGAGCTATTGTATTGAACAATCAGCTTGCATTATAAACTTTAAAGTATTGATGATCATCTGGACTTTGGTCAGATTTCCAGGAGAGATCTGTCATAATCCCTGGAGCTCTGAGAAGAATCCTTTTGCTCTGTACCCTGGATTCTGAGCCCCTTGGAGTGATATCTTCTCCTCTGCCTTTGCCCCTTTGAAATGCTGTGCTAAGACTTAGAGATTTTTTTATAACCTTCAAATAACTGATCTACTGATATACTGATGTTTTCCCTTTTTTCTTACTTTTTGCCCATTTTAGTTAGTAACCTGTAGGCCAAGATTACCTTTTTCTGAATCCTTTTTGTCCTTTTTATTCTTTTTGTTTCCCCCCCCCCTGTATTCTGTCCAGCATGTGTTATTCCCTCATCCAATTAAGACCACAGCACTCTGGCATGAGTAAATAGAACATGAATGATGGTTTTTGAAATATATGGTAATTTTAAAACAGTCTTTTAAGAAAACACAACAAAAATCTTCTCTTGTTGCAACCTCGTAATTCAGTCACGTCAGTGAAAGTCCTTTATAATTTTGTTCATTCACATACAGCCATTAGCAATAATTCTTCGTACTTAATCCATACAATAACAGTCAACATGTGTTTTGTTCCAAAGTGACTTTTTCAAGGCTGTGAAATATAAAAATGAATATTTACCCTACAGAAGAACGGTGTTGAGATATACGGACATGACGTAGCCCAACAATACAAAATTACAGAAAATAAAGGGATGTTATACACCATGTATAAGTCATAAAGTTCTACATTCTCAATATTATAGAGAAGATAGAGATACCGCCAGGTTGAGTCCCAAACCACAAGTGATATAACCTACTCCTCGAAGAACCTGCAGTGTGGGTGTATAAATACAGAAAAAAGTGTAAAAAGAGACCCTATACCGAGGCGAACCAGCAAAAGAATATGGTCAAAGTCAATACTCAATCCTGTCAACCTACCAGAGACATTATAGTGATGAGTCCTTTTTGAATGTAAGTCAGTCATGTGTGAGAAAGCTCAAATATAATGATGTGTCATTAGGCTATTGTGTTTCCAATGAATAACTAGTATGAAATGCAAAATGCTCACGGATTTTGTAATCCATAGTGAACCAAGAGAATATAGATTAACCAACAAGAAAAATTATGAAGTTCCTGCATAGGTACCTGTGCTTAAGGTGTATGATATAGACATCAGTCATTGCACATGGTCCAAAGACTGTCTTTTCTGTTGTGTGCGGATGAGGGGAATGGGATTGGGTAGAGGAAGTTGGAGAGGGGAGGCTAGAAACAGGGACAATGGCTGCCATCAGAGAGGAGGCCAGAGCCTGGATTGATCTCTGTTGGGCCGCCATGCCAGAATGAATGCCCTCGGGGAATGCATTTGTTTGTTGCAAATGGGCTGCCAGCCCCTGGATGGCATTCACAATGGTTGACTGCCCAACAGAGATGGATCGCAGGAGGTCAATAGCCTCCTCACTTAGGGCAGTAGGGCTAACTGGGGCAGGGCCTGAGGTGCCTGGGGTGAAGGAGATGCCCACCCTCCTGGGTGAGCGGGCACTGGAAACACACTGAGGGGCTGCTGGGAGGGCGGTGCTGGTACGGGGGTGGCGGCTGTACCTGTAGTTGGGGTGGCCACAGAGGTGTCCGCCACCACCAGGGAGCTTCCATCAGAGGAGGTGGCACTGTCCGAACTCGCCCCTCCTGTCTCTGCCGTGGTGCTCCCCTCTCCCTCCGTCCCAGTGGTGCCCTCTCCATCGGTGGATTCGGCCTCCTGGGCCATGTGGGATGCAGCTCCCTCCGTCGCCGGTGCCTCAGCTAATGCACAGAAGGACAGGGTGACAAAACAAAAAGGGGGGGTACAGACAAAGGAGACACTTGGTCAATGGCTGCTCTAACACCACCGTTGGCGTACACGACACACACACACAAACAGAGAGCAGCCCTACGCATTAGGCAATGCACTACCAGTCGCAATGCTAGTCACCAGGCCATGGACAGTAATACCTAACGCCAATAACAGCATACCTGAGACCCACAGATCCCTGCCCAGTAGTGGATGCCTACTAGCTTGGTTGGAGGTGGTTCACATCATACCCTACCCAACATGGGACCTACCCTGCAATGTCCGGCCTGGCCTAGGGGCACCCACGGGCCCACATCCCCACCCGGAGACCACCCCACCATGTGCAAGTAGTATATTGGGAAACTGTACTCACCCCCTTGTGGCTGCTGTGATGCCCTCAAGCGCCCATCCAGCTCCGGATAGGCCACCGCCAGTATGCGCGTCATCAGGGGGGTCAGGGTTTGACGGGCACCCCTTCCTCATTGGGAGGCCATCCCCAGCTGGGCCTCCGCCGTCTTCCCTGCTCAGCGTCTCAGGTCCTCCCACCGTTTGCGACAGTGGGTGCTCTGCCTGCCATAGACCCCCAGGGTCCGCACGTCCTTGGCGGTGGCACGCCATATACCCTTTTTTTGATGGGTGCTGACCTGCAAAAATATACATGTTGCAAAAGGTATCATTCAGGCCGTCTGGCCTGTTATACTCATATCCCGCCATAGCCCTCCCGTCCACTTACGCACAGACATTGCCCACAATACATGCAGCACGCAGCCCAGGGCCCTTCCACCAACCCCCCCACACGAGGACCTCCCACACAGCATTCCATGCATTCATGCCCCATGCATCGTGCTCACAGTGTACTCACCTGTTGGTCTGGAGGCCCATATAGCAATCAGTACTGGGGTAGGACCCAATCCACCAGTCTCTCCAACTCTGCAGTAGTGAAGGCAGGGGCCCTTTCCCCAGTGACACGAGCCATGGTCCGTTCCAGTCACAGGCCCACGTTCCCACCCTTGCCCTGACGCACATACACTCACCATCCGCTCATGCAGGGCTTAGTCCTCCCCCCATGTATCTTCCATCCACACCACTCCAAACAGGCATTGACCATGCAGCATGCTCACAGTGTACTCACCTGTTTGTCTGGAGGACCGTACAGTAGCGTGTACTGGGGGAGGACCCCATCGACTAACTTCTCCAACTCCTCCAAAGTGAAGGCAGGGGCCCTTTCCCCAGACACATGAGCCATTGTTGCTTCCAGACTGAGGTCACAGCAGCACTTGCAGTGTAGGTCCTTTCCTGTTGCAGGTCAGATAGCAAGTGGGGGAACAGATAGAAAATGGTGGTCATGTCCGCGGCGGTGCGTACCGTTACCGCCGGGGTACATCACCATTGGCCACTGTAACCGACAGGGCCTAATGGGATCCGATGAGGAGTTGCACGGCGGTTTATTACCACCTCCCACAACGGCGCACAATGTCAGTGGAATTACTTCATTTCCACATGTCCCTCTATACAGGACAGGCGGACACCATTTCAGTGGGGGGCAGGCCATGGCACCTAACTGCATCACAGTACACATAGGCACCATTTGGGCCTATACAACAATATTGTGTTATAGTCACAACATGCAATGCAGTGTAATGTCTGGAAATATGGAGTACTGACCAACTACTCCCCGTTTGCCCCCTAGATTGCAACCGCTGTGGATGAATAGGAGATGGAGACATCCCCCGTGTAGAGGCCCCTGGTGGACTTGGCAACAATGGAGGATAGGCACATTATCCTCACATATAGACTGGACAGAGCCACAATCACAGAGCTGTATGCTCAATTGGAACCTCACCTGATATCTGATATCCGTCAACCTACCGGGATCCCCCTTCTTGTGCAAGTCCCATCTGTGCTCCATTTCCTGGCAAGTGGCTCCTTCCAAGTGACAGGGGGCTTGGCAGCAGGAATGTCTCAGCCAATGTTCTCAATAGTGCTGACCAGAGTATTGGCTGCCCTGATTAAACACATGCGCAGCTACATCGTTTTCCCCCAGGTGGAGGATTTGGCCACAGTAAAAGCTGATTTCTATGCTATGGGACTTATCCCCAACATTATTGGGGCAATTGATAGTACACATAGGGCCTGATTCTAACTTTGGAGGACGGTGTTAAACCGTCCCAAAAGTGGCGGATATACCACCTACCGTATTACGAGTCCATTATATCCTATGGAACTCGTAATACGGTAGGTGGTATATCCGCCACTTTTGGGACCGTTTAACACCGTCCTCCAAAGTTAGAATCAGGCCCATATTGTATTTGTCCCCCCCTAGAGAAATTAACAGGTATTCAGAAATCGAAAGAGCTTTCGCTCCATGAATGTGCAGATAGTGTGCCTGGCTGACCAGTACATCTCCCATGTCAATGCAAAGTATCCTGGGTCTGTGCATGATGCCTTTATCCTGAGGAACAGCAGCATCCCATATGTGATGGCTCAACTCCAGAGGCACCGGGTGTGGCTAATAGGTGATCCCTGGTTCCCATCCAGGGTTTGTTGGTGTATGGGTATGGTGTGGGCCCTAAAGGTTAGTGTGTGTCTAACAGTTGTCCCTCGATATTTGCAGGTGACTCTGGTTACTCCAACCTCTCATGGCTACTGACCCTTGTGAGGAATCCCAGGACAAGGACAGAGGAACATTACAATGAGGCACATGGGCGAACAAGAAGAGTAATAGAAAGGACATTCGGCTGCCTGAAGGCCAGGTTTCGTTGCCTCCATCTAGCAGGTGGATCCCTGTACTACTCACCCAAGAAGGTGTGCCAGATCATCGTGGCATGCTATATGTTGCACAACTTTGCCTTACGTCGTCAGGTGCCTTTTCTGCAGGAGGATGAGGCTGGAGATGGGCGTGTGGCAGCAGTGGACCCTGTGGACAGTGAAGATGAGGATGAGGACAACAGAAGTGCTATTATAAGACAGTACTTACAATGACACACAGGTAAGACACTGTAATTACAATTTACATTGACAGTTTTGTATTTGACATTGTCACTGGCAGGCTGATTTTCCAACTTCTATGGCCACTTACTGTACCCTTTGGCATCTCTATTTTCAGATATTTGTGTCCCACTATCACTCCTGGTGTGTTGACGGCAGCCAACTACAGGTCATTCCTATGTATATGTAAGGAAATCCCTCCTTGGCATGGTTACCCCCCTGACTTTTTGCCTTTGCTGATGCTAAGTTTTGATTTGAAAGTGTGCTGAGGCCTGCTAAACAGGCCCCAGCACCAGTGTTCTTTCCCTAACTTGTACTTTTGTTTTCACAATTGGCACACCCTGGCATCCAGGTAAGTCCCTTGTAACTGGTACCCCCGGTACCAAGGACCCTGATGCCAAGGAAGGTCTCTAAGGGCTGCAGCATATCTTATGCCACCCTGGGGACCCCTCACTCAGCACAGACACACTGCTTGCCAGCTTGTGTGTGCTGGTGAGGACAAAACAAGTAAGTCGACATGGCACTCCCCTCAGGGTGCCATGCCAACCTCACACTGCCTATACAGTACAGATAAGTCACCCCTCTAGCAGGCCTTACAGCCCTAAGGCAGGGTGCACTATACCATAGGTGAGGGCACCAGTGCATGAGCACTATGCCCCTACAGTGTCTAAGCAAAACCTTAGACATTGTAAGTGCAGGGTAGCCATAAGAGTATATGGTCTGGGAGTCTGTCATACACGAACTCCACAGCACCATAATGGCTACACTGAAAACTGGGAAGTTTGGTATCAAACTTCTCAGCACAATAAATGCACACTGATGCCAGTGTACATTTTATTGTAACATACACCCCAGAGGGCACCTTAGAGGTGCCCCCTGAAACCTTAACCAACTACCCGTGTATGCTGACTGGTTTTAGCAGCCTGCCACACTCGAGACATGTTGCTGGACACATGGGGAGAGTGACTTTGTCACTCTGTTGCTAGTAACAAAGCCTGTACTGGGTGGAGATGCTTATCACCTCCCCCTTGCAGGAACTGTAACACCTGGCGGTGAGCCTCAAAGGCGCACCCCCTTTGTTACAGCACCACAGGGCACTCCAGCTAGTGGAGTTGCCCGCCCCCTCCGGCGACGGCCCCACTTTTGGTGGCAAGGCCAGAGGAGATAATGAGAAAAACAAGAAGGAGTCACTGGCCAGTCAGGACAGCCCCTAAGGCAACCTGAGCTGAGGTGACTCTGACTTTTAGAAATCCTCCATCTTGCAGATGGAGGATTCCCCCAATAGGGATAGGAATGTGACCCCCTCCCCTTGGGAGGAGGCACAAAGAGGGTGTAGCCACCCTCAGGGCTAGTAGCCATTGGCTACTGCCCTCCCAGACCTAAACACACCCCTAAATTCTGTATTTAGGGGCTCCCCTGAACCTAGGAACTCAGGTTCCTGCAACCTAAGAAGAAGAGGACTGCTGAGCTGAAAAACCCTGCAGAGAAGACGGAGACACCAACTGCTTTGGCCCCAGCTCTACCGGCCTGTCTCCCCCCTTCTAAAGACACTGCTCCAGCTACGCTTTCCCCAGGACCAGCGACCTCTGAATCCTCAGAGGACTGCCCTGCTCTAGAAAGACCAAGAAACTCTCGAGGACAGCGGCCCTGTTCATCCAAGACTGCAACTTTGTTTCAAAGGAGCAACTTTAAAACAACTGCGTTTCCCGCCGGAAGCATGAGACTTGCTACTTTGCACCCAACGCCCCCGGCTCGACTTGTGGAGAAACAACACTTCAGGGAGGACTCCCCGGCGACTACGAGACTGTGAGTAGCCAGAGTTGCCTCCCCTTCACCCCCACAGCGACGCCTGCAGAGGGAACCCCGAGGCTCCCCCTGACCGCGACTGCCTGCTTCCCAGATTCCGACGCCTGGTAAAGACTCTGCACCCGCAGCCCCCAGGACCTGAAAGATCGGAACTCCAGTGCAGGAGTGACCCCCAGGAGGCCCTCTCCCTTGCCCAGGTGGTGGCTACCCCGAGGAGCCCCCCCCTTGCCTGCCTGCATCGCTGAAGAGACCCCTTGGTCTCCCATTGATTTCCATTGGAAACCCAACGTGTGTTTGCACACTGCACCCGGCCGCCCCCGTGCTGCTGAGGGTGTACTTTCTGTGCTAACTTGTGTCCCCCCGGTGCCCCACAAAACCCCCCTGGTCTGCCCTCCGAAGACGCGGGTACTTACCTGCTGGCAGACTGGAACCGGGGCACCCCCTTCTCCATTGAAGCCTATGTGTTTTGGGCACCACTTTGACCTCTGCACCTGACCGGCCCTGAGCTGCTGGTGTGGTAACTTTGGGGTTGCTCTGAACCCCCAACAGTGGGCTACCTTGGACCCAAACTTGAACCCCGTAGGTGGTTTACTTACCTGCAAAAACTAACTAACTCTTACTCCCCCAGGAACTGTTGAAAATTGCACAGTGTCTAGTTTTAAAATAGCTATATGTGATTAATTTGAAAACTGTGTATGCTATTTTGATTATTCAAAGTTCCTAAAGTACCTACCTGCAATACCTTTCATTTGAAGTATTACATGTAAAATTTTAACCTGTGGTTCTTAAAATAAACTAAGAAAAGATAATTTTCTATACAAAAACCTATTGGCCTGGAATTGTCTTTGAGTGTGTGTTCCTCATTTATTGCTTGTGCATGTACAACAAATGCTTAACACAACTCCTTTGATAAGCCTACTGCTCGACCACACTACCACAAAATAGAGCATTAGTATTATCTCTTTTTGCCACTATCTTACCTCTAAGGGGAACCCTTGGACTCTGTGCATACTATTCCTTACTTTGAAATAGTGCATACAGAGCCAACTTCCTACATTGGTAGATCAGCGGTGGGGTACAAGACTTTGCATTTGCTGGACTACTCAGCCAATACCTGATCACACGACTAAATTCAAAATAATTTCATTAGAAACAGATTTTTGCAATTTGAGCTATTTTTCTAAATTAAAAAAAAAAATCCTGCTAGGGCATTGTGTTAGTCCCTGTTAGCATTTCTTTTAGAGTTTAAAAGTTTTGTGAAAGTTTGAATTAGGTTCTAGAATAGTTTTAGATTCTTAAAAAATATTCCAACTTTTAGAAACATAGGTGGTCATTCCAACATCGGCGGTAAAAGCCTCTTACCGCTGTCAGAAGACCGCCACGATACCGCCGCTGCCGTGGTAAACCGCCATGGTCATTCTGACCCACAACACGGAAACTGCCAAAATACCGACACCCAAAGAAGTCCGCCACACCAAAGGTCAGCGAGAAACTGGCGATGACCAAACCTCCACCATCACGCCAACAGAAATACGCCCACACTATCACGACACACGAATCCACGCGGCGGTCTTTCAACCGCGGTATTCCATTGGCGGTACACACCGCCGCGCTCAAAATACACACACTCTTACAAAACACAGCCACATTGGACAATTCAAAATACACACACCTGAGACACATAGACACACCACACCCACACACCCAATTAAATATAAAACACACACCCACATCACCCACAAACCTCCACTCCTAGAGAATCGGCACCACGCACAGAGAAATAGATATCCGAGCACCCAGACGCGCATATTACATCCACCCAGCAATATTACCACGCACTTCACACAACACACCAATACACATCACCACACTTAGCACCACACAATCCACCCCACACATCACCCACACCACCCCATGGCACCGCAAAGACACCCCAGGTTTTCTGAGGATGAACTCAGGGTCATGGTGGAGGAAATCGTACGGGTAGAGCCACAGCTCTTCGGAACACAGGTGCAGCACACCTCCATTGCCAGGAAGATGGAGCTATGGAGCAGAATAGTCAACAGGGTCAACGCTATGGGACAGCACCCAAGAAATAGGGACGACATCAGGAAGCGGTGGAACGACCTACGGGGGAAGGTGCGTTCAATGGTATCCAGGCACAACATCGCGGTTCAGCGGACTGGCGGCGGTCCACCACCTCCTCCCCCAGAATTTACAACATGGGAGGAGCAGGTCTTGGCGATCCTGCCTCCTGAGGGCCTCGCAGGAGTAGCTGGAGGAATGGACTCTGGTAATTCTCATCTTCACTACTTCATCCCCCCACCCCACCAGCATGCCAACTCATACCCCCACCCACACCCTCACCCCCATCACACCTACTCCTTGCAAATGTCTCACCATCACAACCCACCCATCCCAACCCCATGCCCTGCATGCGACCACAAAGCATGGACACCCATCACCAAAGCATGCCCACGGGACATCCCCATCCCCCCCCAAACCACTGTCACAAAAGCCCCCACACAGGAATGCAAGCACTGGGGTACAAGGGCACCCACCCATTGCACGCTATGGCACACACAGATGCACTAACCATCCCTTTATACCCCTGCAGGACACGAACGCCACGTCACCGCGCAGGAGGGTCCACAAATGTCCACTCCACCCCCAGAAGAGGCCCACAGTGATGACAGCAGCTCTGTCGACCTGGATCTAGATGACCAGCCCGGCCCATCGGGGACCTCGGGACAGTCGGTTCCCCTCAGACAGACACAGGCCACAGCAGACCTTCCCCCCTCTGGGAACACCAGCACAGCACCCACCCAGCGGGCCCATACCTCTGTCCCCAGGACACGTCAATCAGCGGTGTGTCCACCACTACAGGGCACCCAGGTTAACCCACCACCCCAACAACAACAGGGACCTGGGGGCAGTGGTAGTGGGCACACGGTCCAGGGGACAGAGGCCCTGGGAAACAGGGGAACTGGGAGGGCTGCTGTGTGACAGGGGGGGACAGGCCCAGGGAACCCACTCTCCACGAGGCCCTCTCCTCCATCATGGGAGCCTATCATCATTCCCAGGAGACGATGGCGACGGTACTGGTCAGGTTTCAGGAGGAACAGAATTTGGGGCTCAGGGAGGAACTACGAACCATCAGTTCCGCCCTGGGCACCATTGTAGGGGCTCTGAATCTTGTAGTCACCACATTGCGGGACACTCTGGCACCACAAAGGGCCCCTGACACTAGCATGGACCAAGAACTGCCTACCACCTCCGCCGGCGCTAGTGGACAGGAGGGCCTGCCACAGGACCAACAGGTCACCAGCACCCCACCCCCTGCAGAAGGAGAACCACCCCGCAAGCGGGCCCTGAGATCCAGGAAGAAGACAGAGTAAGATGCCAAGACCCCCGCCAGTAAAGGATACCTCCCTGATTGTCATCCCACTGTCCCACATTGTCACCCTGTCCATCCTTAAACTGCCCCTGCTCCACTTTCCACAGGCATTTGGACAATGCACCTGTGATACAAATAGTCTGGACTCTGCCATGGACAATCCTCCACCATCACCCCTCACCGATTTGCAACCACCCACCAATATAGAGCACTGTAATAAACACAGTTATTGCACAAAACAATCAGGGGTCTGGCTGTGATTTTGAACAAATGTATTAGACATTAACGTGCCAAAATGCTTGTTTACATTGTGATGCCAACATACCAATGTCACACAGCTGTAGTTCATGGGGAAACAAAGCAGATGTCACGCAGTGGGGCCCACATCTCTGAAATCGGAAGGGAAAGTCACAACTCAGTTACCATACACTGGGGGAAAAGGACAGACAGTAGAGAGGTAGTAGTGTTTAAGTATATGTAATATGCTGGTGTGTATTCTTACCTGTGTGTCATTGGAAATACTGCTGTATTACTGTGTTCCTGTTGTCTATGTCGTCTTCTTCGGCTTCCTCGTCTTCACTCTCCACAGGCTCCACAGCTGCTACAACACCACCATCTGGACCATCCTCCTGCAGAAAAGGCACCTGTCATCGCAAAGCCAGGTTGTGAAGCATACAGCAGGCCACGATGATCTGACACACCTTCTTTGGTGAGTAGAATAGGGATCCACCTGTCATATGGAGGCACCTGAACCTGGCCTTCAGGAGCCCGAAGGTCCGCTCGATCACCCTCCTAGTTCTCCCATGGGCCTCATTGTAGCGTTCCTCTGCCCTTGTCCTGGGATTCCTCACTGGGGTCAGTAGCCAAGACAGGTTGGGGTAACCAGAGTCACCAATTAGCCACACAGGTTGCCTCTGGAGTTTACCCATCACGTAAGGGATGCTGCTATTCCACATGATGTACGCGTCATGCACTGAGCCAGGGAACTTGGCATTAACATGGGAGATGTACTGGTCTGCCAAACATACCATCTGCACATTCATGGAATGATAACTCTTCCTGTTTCTGTACACCTGTTCACTCCTGTGGGGGGGAACCAAAGCAACATGGGTCCCATCAATGGCACCTATGATGTTGGGGATATGTCCAAGGGCATAGAAGTCACCCTTCACTGTAGGCAAATCCCCCACCTCTGGGAAAACGATGTAGCTGCGCATGTGTTTCAGCAGGGCAGACAACACTCTGGACAACACCTTGGAAAACATAGGCTGGGACATCCCTGATGATATGGCCACTGTTGTTTGAAATGACCCACTTGCAAGGAAATGGAGCACTGACAGCACTTGCACTAGAGGGGGGATCCCTGTGGGTTGGCGGATTGGTGACATCAGGTCTGGCTCCAGCTGGGCACACAGTTCATGAATAGTGGCTCGGTCAAGCCTGTATGTCAGTATGACATGTCTTTCCTCCATTGTCGACAGGTCCACCAGCGGTCTGTACACAGGAAGATTCCGCCATCACCTCGCATGTCCCAGCGGACGGGGCCTATGAAGGACAACAGCGAGCACAAAGTCAATCCACCCACAGGTACGTAACACAGCGTGCACATAACACGATTCTCACTCCATTGAATGCTTTGTATGAGTGTTGATGCAAGGCCTAGATATGTGTGACGCAGTACAAAAAGTAAGCCATGTGGGCCCCTGAAATGGCGGCTGCCTGACCTGTGAAGTGCGACAATGGGATGTGAGGTAAATGCGCTGGCGTGGCACACCGTGGCGGTAGGCGGTCGAAGACCGCGGCGCAAAGCAGCATTGGTTAACATTGAACCCTATGGGTCTCATGAGCCAATGACGATGTGCCCCGGCGGTCGCGGTACGCACCGCCGCGGTACGCACCGCCGCGGGCGTGACCGCCATCTTCTATCAGCTTAATCACTCGATACCTGATCTTCGACAGGAGCGGACCTACACTTCAAGAGCTGCTGTGACCTCGGTCTGGAAGAGACAATGGCTCATGCGACTGGGGAAAGGGCCCCTGCCTTCACAGCTCAGGAGTTGGAGAAACTTGTGGATGGGGTCCTCCCCCAGTACGCGCTACTCTACGGTCCTCCAGACCAACAGGTTAGTACTGAGGGAGCATGCTTTATGGGCAATGCCTGTGTTGAGTGTGGTGGATGAAAGATGGTGGGGAGGGGAGCGATTGAGGCATGCATCAAACGACGGTGAGAGCATGTGCCACATGGCAAGGGTAGGGATGGTGGGCCACTCACATTGAATATGCAGAAGGTGATGACTATTTTTCTCCCCCTGTACATTTCACATAGGTCAGCGCCCACCAGAAGATCGAAATTTGGCGTGCCATCGCCAAGGACGTCCGGACCCTGGGGGTCCACCACAGACGGGGCACCCACTGCCGGAAGAGATGGGAGGACATCCGCCGCTGGAGCAGGAAGACGGCGGAGGCTCAGCTGGGGATGGCCTCCCAACGTGGGAGGGGTGCCAGTTGCACTTTTGACCCCCCTGATGTCCCGGATCCTGGCGGTGGCCTACCCCGATTTGGATGGACGCGTGAGGACATCACAGCAGACACAAGGGGGTGAGTACACTCTCAATCTGTTGACTTTGCGCGCAGTGGAGGTGTCTGGGTGGGGGAGGAGGGCTGTGGGTATCCCTAGGCCAGGGCGATTTCTGTAGGCTAGGCCCCTCCGTAAGGCATGGCCCTGTGCCCCCGCACCCCACCTCTGTAGGGTGCCTAGTACAGCTATTCATGGCCCTGTGTCATCTATGTGTGCAGATGTAGTCCATAGGTTTGTAGGCCATGTCACATGGATTGAATAGTCAACCCCAAGTACGCGGCGTAGTGGAGGGGGCTTCTGTGTCTGTCCTGTCCGCCAACGGTGTCGCCAATGCATGCACTCAACATGTCTTTATTTTCTCCCCCCCCCCTTTTTGTGGTCTTCCTGTTCATGTGTGCATTAGCATCATCAGGCGGAGGAGAAGTGGCATCGGAGCACGAGGGAGCTGCATCCCACATGGCCATGGAGGGCCATGCAACGGACTCCGAATTCACCAGTGGGACAGAGGGCGAGGGGAGCTCCACAGCAGGGACTCGGGCAGACATCAGTGACACGACTCGTCCTCTGAAGGGAGCTCCCTTGTTGTGGCGGCAACATCTGTGCCCCCCGCAACAACAGGTACAGCCGCCACCCACCGCACCAGCACCGCCCTCCCAGCAGCCCCTCAGCGTTTGGCCCGTGCCCGCTCACCCAGGAAGGTGGGCATCTCCTTCGCCCCAGGCACCTCAGGCCCTTCCCCAGTCACCCCTGCTGCCCTCAGTGAGGAGGTCATTGACCTCCTGAGGACGCTCACTGTTGGGCAGTCTACCATTTTGAATGCCATCCAGGGTGTAGAAAGGGAGGTGCACCAGAGTAATGCATACCTGGAGGGCATTCATTCTGGTCAGGCTGCCCTTCAGCGATCGTTCCAGACTCCGCCCTCAGCACTGATGGCAGCCATTGTCCCTGTCTCTAGCCTCCCCCCTCCAACTTCCTCCACCCATACCCTATCACCTGTACCTCTGCCTATCCCTGACACACCATCAGACCAGCCTGCACACACCTCAACACCCAAGTGAAGCTCAGGCAAACATAAGCACCACACATCACACAGGCATTCACCCAAGCAACATCCACATACAGACATACCAACACCCACTGCCTCCACTGTGTCCCCCTCCTCCTAGTCTCCCTCCTCTCTCCCTGTCACGTCTCCACTCACACCTGCATGCACAACATCTTCAGCCACTACGTCCCTCAGCAGCACACACACCAAAAGACCCCGCACACGTGCAGTCACCACCCCCACTGCCATTTACATGTCCCCTGTGTCCTCTCCCAGTGTGTCTGTGACCCCCTCTTCCAAGATACACAAACGCAGGCAGCCACCCACCCAACAGCCATCCACCTCACGACAGCCTCCAGCCCAAGCACCTGCACCCAAAGACACCAAACTTACAACTCCTACAACCACAACCTCTTCCTCCACTCCCATACCCACTACACCTACCCGTCCCACTGCTCCTAAAAAGTTTTTCCTGTCCAAACTCAACCTCTTTCCCCCAACTCCCCCACCCCGTCTATGTCATAGGACTACAGTCAGCACCTCAGCCACGACAAAACCGGCCCCTGTAATCACAGTCTGCCATGGACTGTGGAGTGCCCCACCCTCCAGTTCGGTACGAAGCCAAGGCACGGCCAGCCCACCCCCGGAGAAACATCCCAAGATAGGCAGTGGCCGGCGCGAGAGGGTGAAAACACCAGGAAATCCCCTACCATGGCTCCGGCAGGAAGTGTGGAGACAGCTGGCACACAGCCCAAGGTGGGGAAGGGCCACAGGCGATCAGGGAAGGCTGGGAAGGGCAGCACGCCCGACAACACCGCCATCAGCCCAGCTGGCCAGGAGGGCCCCGCCAGCCCCATCCCAGGTGGGCAGGAGGCCACCAACAGGCCCGGCACAGCTGCCCAGGAGGGCCCCGCCAGCCGTAGGACCGATGGGCAGGAGGGCCCCGCCAGCCACAGGAAAGGTGGCAAATGACCTACCCGCCATGGCCGGATCTGCTGAACTGGGCAGCCGTCTCAAGCACCGCTGCACTGGGCCCTTCATCACAAGCACCGCTGAACTGGGCACCGCCGTCTCAAGCACCGCTGAACTGGGCCCTTCATCTCAAGCACCGCTGAACTGGGCTCCGCCGTCTCAAGCACCGCTGAACTGGGCCCTTCATCACAAGCACCGCTGCACTGGGCACCGCCGTCTCAAGCACCGCTGAACTGGGCCCTTCATCTCAAGCACCGCTGAACTGGGCACCGCCGTCTCAAGCACTGCTGAACTGGGCCCTTCATCTCAAGCACCGCTGCACTGGGCCCTTCATCACAAGCACCGCTGCACTGGGCACCGCCGTCTCAAGCACCGCTGAACTGGGCACCGCCGTCTCAAGCACCGCTGAACTGGGCCCTTCATCTCAAGCACCGCTGAACTGGGCACCGCCGTCTTAAGCACCGCTGAACTGGGCCCTTCATCACAAGCACCGCTGAACTGGGCACCGCCGTCTCAAGCACTGCTGAACTGGGCTCCGCCGTCTCAAGCACCGCTGAACTGGGCTCCGCCGTCTCAAGCACCGCTGAACTGGGCCCTTCATCACAAGCACCGCTGCACTGGGCACCGCCGTCTCAAGCACCGCTGAACTGGGCCCTTCATCACAAGCACCGCTGCACTGGGCACCGCCGTCTCAAGCACCGCTGAACTGGGCCCTTCATCACAAGCACCGCTGAACTGGGCACCGCCGTCTCAAGCACCGCTGAACTGGGCCCTTCATCTCAAGCACCGCTGAACTGGGCTCCGCCGTCTCAAGCACCGCTGAACTGGGCCCTTCATCACAAGCACCGCTGCACTGGGCACCGCCGTCTCAAGCCCGGCTGAACTGGGCCCTTCATCTCAAGCACCGCTGAACTGGGCACCGCCGTCTCAAGCACTGCTGAACTGGGCCCTTCATCTCAAGCACCGCTGCACTGGGCCCTTCATCACAAGCACCGCTGCACTGGGCACCGCCGTCTCAAGCACCGCTGAACTGGGCACCGCCGTCTCAAGCACCGCTGAACTGGGCCCTTCATCTCAAGCACCGCTGAACTGGGCACCGCCGTCTTAAGCACCGCTGAACTGGGCCCTTCATCACAAGCACCGCTGAACTGGGCACCGCCGTCTCAAGCACCGCTGAACTGGGCCCTTCATCTCAAGCACCGCTGAACTGGGCTCCGCCGTCTCAAGCACCGCTGAACTGGGCCCTTCATCACAAGCACCGCTGCACTGGGCACCGCCGTCTCAAGCACCGCTCCACTGGGCACCGCCGTCTCAAGCACTGCTGAACTGGGCCCTTCATCTCAAGCACCGCTGCACTGGGCCCTTCATCACAAGCACCGCTGCACTGGGCACTGCCGTCTCAAGCACCGCTGAACTGGGCACCGCCGTCTCAAGCACCGCTGAACTGGGCCCTTCATCTCAAGCACCGCTGAACTGGGCACCGCCGTCTTAAGCACCGCTGAACTGGGCCCTTCATCACAAGCACCGCTGAACTGGGCACCGCCGTCTCAAGCACTGCTGAACTGGGCCCTTCATCTCAAGCACCGCTGCACTGGGCCCTTCCTCACAAGCACCGCTGCACTGGGCACCGCCGTCTCAAGCACCGCTGCACTGGGCCCTTCATCTCAAGCACTGCTGCACTGGGCCCTTCCTCACAAGCACCGCTGCACTGGGCACCGCCGTCTCAAGCACCGCTGCACTGGGCCCTTCATCTCAAGCACCGCTGCACTGGGTCCTTCATCTCAAGCACCGCTGCACTGGGCCCTTCCTCACAAGCACAGCTGCACTGGGCACCGCCGTCTCAAGCACCGCTGAACTGGGCCCTTCATCTCAAGCACCGCTGGCCCATGAGCGGCAGGGGCTGGCCCGCATCTGTGTCGGGCAGGGCTGCACGAAGCACTCTGGGCACCAGGCCCCCTCCAGAACCAGTGGAGACTGTTATCCACTTGTGAGACTGTGGCTTTGCACTCCCCAGGATGTAACAGTGGGCAGCCCACCCACTGTCTGGACTTGTGAGACTGTGGCTTTGCACTCCCCAGGATGTAACAGTGGGCAGCCCACCCACTGTCTGGACTTGTGAGACTGTGGCTTTGCACTCCCCAGGATTGACCAGTGGGCATGGAGGCCCCTCGTGGATCTGGCGTTGTGCACTCATCTGGCTGAGGTGCCCCCCCTTCCCTTCCCCCTGAGGTGCCTGTAGTTTTGCTATCTGATGCCCCTGCAGTGTTCTCTCCGTTGGAGTCAGGTATCCTGTGTGGGCTTTGCCCATGTGATTTGGGCCCAGTGGTCCACGAACAATGCCTGCTACAATGCTTGGACTTGTACATTTATGTATCTAAGAGTATATATATTTTTTTGCCAGTAATACAATATATTCCAATGTTTAGAATCATTTCCTTTTGTCTTTGCATTCTTCCTGGGGGTTTGGGGGGTGTCACTCTGATGTGTTGCTATGCATTGATGTGTGTGTTGTAGTGGGTGAGGGTGGGTGTGTCGCGTATGTGTGTACCCGTAACAAGTTCCCCTCCCCCCTCCCTTGTGTCGTAGGTGCAGTACTCACCGTTGTCTTCTGCGCCGGCGTTCGTGCTCCTGGTAGAGGAGCAGGAAGACTATCGCTGGGAGTATGTGGAGTTCGGGTTCCATGCTGTCCTGATTCCTCGTGGGCTGTATGGAGGTGAGCGTTTTCCCTTTGAAATGGCTGTTTCCGCCGTGTTTTTATCGGCGGGGCTACCGCCCCGGAAAAGGTGGCGGATTGGTAGGTTGTGATACAGTGGGCGGTACATTGTCTCCCGCCTGTCTGTTGGCGGTGACCGCCGTGCTGTTTGTTTGTACCGCCGTGGCGGGCGGTGTGTTGATGTGGCGGTCGCTGTTGGCGCTTTCCGCCAAGGTCGGAATTCCATTTTTTTTCACGCCAGCCTGTTTGCGGTTTGGCCGCCGCTTTAACACCGACCCCCAGGGTTGGAATGACCCCCATAATGCCTGGTGCAGAAGAGAATGTGATGGAGCTCGACCTCACACCTTACCTCCATCTTAAGATGAGGGAGCTAAGGTCTCTCTGCAAAATAAAGAAAATCCCAGTTGGCTTAAGACCCTCCAAACAACAGCTCCAGGAGCTTTTGGCAGAGTTTGAAAAAGCCAACCCCTCTGAGGATGACAACCCAGAGGATGATGATAATGACTTGGAGGAGACTTCCCCCCCTCCAGTCCTACATAGGGAGAACAGGGCCTCTCAAGCCCTGTCTCCAAATATACTAGTCAGAGATGCTGCTTCCCTCACAGGAGGGGCCAGCACCTCTGAAATCACTGAGGATAACCTCAGTGAAGATGACCTCCTGTTAGCCAGGATGGCTAAAAGATTGGCATGGAGAGACAGCTCCTAGCAAAAACAACAAGTGATGGACGGAATGCTGAACATTGTCAAACACTCACCCCCAGTCACAGATCTGGGTTTCATCCCGTTCTTTTGCTCACCATGCCACCCCAGTTTGGACCCAGCCATATGCAAATCAGTCTTGACCCTGTTCCTCATGGGAACAGTCCAGCCCGAACTGCCAAGCCAGGTCCTCACTGGACCGGAAACAAGCATCCTGGGACCGGTTTCGGGGTTTCACCCCTCATCAGCCAGGCTAGCTTGAATCCAGTGGCATGGGAAGCACGGGACCCACGTCTGGGCATACCCTTCCCACTTAGGGTGACAAAGCAAAAACAACAAGTGATGGACGGAATGCTGAACATTGTCAAACACTCACCCCCAGTCACAGATCTGGGTTTAATCCATCGTTCTTTTGCTCACCATGCCACCCCAGTTTGGACCCAGCCATATGCAAATCAGTCTTGACCCTGTTCCTCATGGGAACAGTCCAGCCCGAACTGCCAAGCCAGGTCCTCACTGGACCGGAAACAAGCATCCTGGGACCGGTTTCGGGGTTTCACCCCTCATCAGCCAGGCTAGCTTGAATCCAGTGGCATGGGAAGCACGGGACCCACGTCTGGGCATACCCTTCCCACTTAGGGCGACAAAGCAAAAACAACAAGTGATGGACGGAATGCTGAACATTGTCAAACACTCACCCCCAGTCACAGATCTGGGTTTAATCCATCGTTCTTTTGCTCACCATGCCACCCCAGTTTGGACCCAGCAATATGCAAATCAGTCTTGACCCTGTTCCTCATGGGAACAGTCCAGCCCGAACTGCCAAGCCAGGTCCTCACTGGACCGGAAACAAGCATCCTGGGACCGGTTTCAGGGTTTCACCCCTCATCAGCCAGGCTAGCTTGAATCCAGTGGCATGGGAAGCACGGGACCCACGTCTGGGCATACCCTTCTCACTTAGGAAGACAATGCAAAATCAACAAGTGATGGACGGAATGCTGAACATTGTCAAACACTCACCCCCAGTCACAGATCTGGGTTTAATCCATCGTTCTTTTGTTCACCATGCCACCCCAGTTTGGACCCAGCCATATGCAAATCAGTCTTGACCCTGTTCCTCATGGGAACAGTCCAGCCCGAACTGCCAAGCCAGGTCCTCCCTGGACCGGAAACAAGCATCCTGGGACCAGTTTCGGGGTTTCACCCCTCATCAGCCAGGCTAGCTTGAATCCAGTGGCATGGGAAGCACGGGACCCACGTCTGGGCATACCCTTCCCACTTAGGGCGACAAAGCAAAAACAACAAGTGATGGACGGAATGCTGAACATTGTCAAACACTCACCCCCAGTCACAGATCTGGGTTTAATCCATCGTTCTTTTGCTCACCATGCCACCCCAGTTTGGACCCAGCCATATGCAAATCAGTCTTGACCCTGTTCCTCATGGGAACAGTCCAGCCCGAACTGCCAAGCCAGGTCCTCACTGGACCGGAAACAAGCATCCTGGGACCGGTTTCGGGGTTTCACCCCTCATCAGCCAGGCTAGCTTGAATCTAGTGGCATGGGAAGCACGGGATCCACGTCTGGGCATACCCTTCTCACTTAGGACGACAAAGCAAAAACAAGCTCCTAGCCATAGAAAGGGAAAGACAAGAGATGGGTTTTGGTCCCATCCATGGTGGCAGCAACTTTAATAGGGTCAGAGATTCTCCTGACATGTTGAAAATCCCTAAAGGGATTGTAACTAAATATGAAGATGGTGATGACATCACCAAATGGTTCACAGCTTTTGAGAGGGCTTGTGCAACCAGAAACGTAAACAGATCTCACTGGGGTGCTCTCCTTTGGGAAATGTTCACTGGAAAGTGTAGGGATAGGCTCCTCACACTCTCTGGAAAAGATGCAGAATCTTATGACCTCATGAAGGGTACCCTGATTGAGGGCTTTGGATTCTCCACTGAGGAGTATAGAATTAGATTCAGGGGGGCTCAAAAAACCTCGAGCCAGACCTGGGTTGATTTTGTGGACTACTCAGTGAAAACACTGGATGGTTGGATTCGAGGCAGTGGTGTAAATGATTATGATGGGCTGTACAATTTATTTGTGAAAGAACACCTATTAAGCAATTGTTCAAATGATAAACTGCATAAGCATCTGGTGGACCTAGGACCAATTTCTCCCCAAGAATTGGGAAAGAAGGCGGACCATTGGGTCAAGACTAGGGTGACCAAGACTTCCACAGGGGGTGACCAAAAGAAAGGGGTCATAAAGCCTCCCCAGGGGAAGAGTGTTGAGACATACAAAAACAAAAATAGTAAAGAGTCTTCTACAGGCCCCCAAAAACCTGCACAGGAGGGTGGGCCCAGAGCCTCTTCACAAAACAATTTTGGGTACAAGGGTAAAAACTTTGATCCCAAAAAGGCCTGGTGTCGTAGCTGTAATCAGCCTGGACACCAAACTGGAGACAAGGTCTGTCCCAAGAAAAGTACCACTTCTAACTACACTCCAGCTAACACTGGAATGGCTAGTCTCCAAGTGGGATCAACAGTGTGCCCAGAGCAAATCAGGTGTCACACTGAAGCTACATTAGTCTCTGAGGGTGGGGTGGATTTAGCCACACTGGCTGCCTGGCCTCCTAACATGCAAAAATACAGGCAGCAGCTCTCAATTAATGGGACAAGTGTAGAAGGCCTGAGGGATACAGGTGCCAGTGTCACCATGGTGACAGAGAAACTGGTTTCCCCTGGTCAATACCTGGCTGGACAAACTTATCCAGTCACCAACGCTGACAATCAGACTAAAGTACATCCCATGGCTATGGTAACTTTAGAGTGGGGAGGGGTCAATGGCCTGAAACAGGTGGTGGTCTCCTCAAATATCCCAGTAGACTGTTTGCTTGGAAATGACCTGGAGTCCTCAGCATGGGCTGAGGTAGAATTGAAAACCCATGCAGCCATGCTGGGTATCCCTGAACTGGTGTATGTCAAGACAAGGGCATAGTGCAAGGCTCAGGGTGAAAAAGTAGAGCTGGAGCCTGGAAAAAGGGCCCAGCCTACCAAGAGAAAAGGAAAGACAACTGGGAAACCAGCTGCAACACAACAACAAAAAGAGAACCTCTCTTCTCAGGAAGAAGTTCTGCCCTGTGAGGGAACTGAGCCTATGGAGTTGGAACCTTATCAGGTTGAGCTCTTAGGCCGAGGGGGACCCTCAAGGGAACAGTTGTGTAAGGGGCAAGAAACCTGTCCCTCTCTTGAAGGCCTTAGGCAGCAAGCTGCTGAAGAGTCCAATGGCAAGAAAACTGGAACACATAGGGTCTATTGGGAAGATGGACTCTTTTACACTGAGGCAAGAGATACCAAACCTGGTGCCACTAGGAGAGTGGTAGTGCCTCAGGAGTTTAGGGAGTTAATCCTGACCTTAGCCCATGATATTCCTCTTGCTGGGCATTTGGGACAAACCAAGACGTGGGAGAGACTAGTCAACAACTTCTATTGGCCCAACATGTCCCAGAAAGTCAAGGAGTTTTGTGTCTCCTGTACCACCTGTCAAGCCAGTGGTAAGACAGGTGGACACCCAAAGGCCCCCCTCATTCCACTTCCAGTGGTGGGGGTCCCCTTTGAAAGAGTGGGTGTGGACATAGTGGGTCCACTTGAACCTCCCACAGCCTCAGGGAACATGTACATACTAGTAGTAGTGGATCATGCTACTAGATACCCTGAAGCTATCCCCCTTAGGTCGACTACTGCCCCTGCAGTAGCCAAGGCCCTCATTGGTATTTTTACCAGAGTGGGTTTCCCTAAGGAGGTGGTGTCTGACAGAGGTACCAACTTCATGTCAGCATACCTGAAACACATGTGGAATGAGTGTGGAGTGACTTATAAATTCACTACACCATACCATCCACAAACTAATGGCCTTGTTGAGAGATTCAACAAGACATTAAAAGGCATAATCATGGGGCTCCCTGAAAAACTCCAAAGGAGATTGGATGTCCTCTTGCCATGTCTGCTTTTCGCTTACAGAGAGGTGCCTCAGAAGGGAGTAGGGTTCTCACCCTTTGAACTTCTGTTTGGCCACCCTGTAAGGGGACCACTAGCTCTTGTGAAAGAAGGCTGGGAGAGACCTCTTCATGAGCCTAAACAAGACATAGTGGACTGTGTACTTGGCCTACGTTCAAGGATGGCATAGTACATGGAAAAGGCAAGTAAAAATCTTGAGGCCAGCCAACAGCTCCAGAAGTTTTGGTATGACCAAAAGGCTGCAATGGTTGAATTTCAACCAGGGCAGAAAGTCTGGGTTCTGGAGCCTGTGGCTCCCAGGGCACTTCAGGACAAATGGAGTGGCCCTTACCCAGTGCTAGAAAAGAAGAGTCAGGTCACCTACCTGGTGGACCTAGGCACTAGCAGGAGCCCCAAGAGGGTGATCCATGTGAACCGCCTTAAGCTCTTCCATGACAGGGCTGATGTGAATCTGTTGATGGTAACAGATGAGGACCAGGAAGCTGAGAGTGAACCTCTCCCTGATCTCCTCTCATCAAACCCTAAAGATGGCTCAGTTGATGGAGTGATCTACTCAGACACCCTCTCTAGCCAACAGCAATCTGATTGTAGGAAGATCCTGCAACAGTTTGCTGAGCTCTTTTCCCTAACCCCTGGTCAGACCCACCTGTGTACCCATGATGTGGACACAGGAGACAGCATGCCTGTCAAAAACAACATTTTCAGACAGTCTGACCAAATTAAGGAAAGCATCAAAGTGGAAGTCCACAAGATGCTGGAATTGGGAGTCATTGAGCACTCTGACAGCCCCTGGGGTAGCCCAGTGGTCTTAGTCCCCAAACCTCACACCAAAGATGGAAAGAGAGAGATGAGGTTTTGTGTGGACTACAGAGGACTTAATTCTGTCACCAAGACAGATGCCCATCCCATTCCAAGGGCTGATGAACTGATTGACAAATTAGATGCTGCCAAATTCTTAAGTACCTTTGACTTAACTGCAGGGTACTGGCAAATCAAAATGGCACCAGGAGCAAAAGAAAAGACAGCATTCTCCACACCTGATGGGCATTATCAGTTTACTGTTATGCCCTTTGGTTTAAAGAATGCCCCTGCCACCTTCCAAAGGTTTGTGAATCAAGTCCTTGCTGGTTTGGAGTCCTTTAGTGCAGCTTATCTTGACGATATTGCTGTCTCTAGCTCCAGCTGGCCGGAACACCTGGTCCACCTGAAGAAGGTTTTGACGGCTCTGCAATCAGCAGGCCTCTCTATCAAGGCATCCAAATGCCAGATAGGGCAGGGAACTGTGGTTTACTTGGGACACCTTGTAGGTGGAGGCCAAGTTCAGCCACTCCAGCCTAAGATCCAGACTATTCTGGACTGGGCAGCTCCAAAAACCCAGACTCAAGTCAGGGCATTCCTTGGCTTGACTGGGTACTACAGGAGCTTTGTGAAGGGATATGGATCCATAGTGACAGCCCTCACAGAACTTACCTCCAAGAAAATGCCCAAGAAAGTAAACTGGACTGTAGAATGCCAACAGGCCTTTGACACCCTGAAACAAGCAATGTGCACAGCACCAGTTCTAAAAGCTCCAGATTACTCCAAGCAGTTCATTGTGCAGACAGATGCCTCTGAACATGGGATAGGGGCAGTTTTGTCCCAAACAAATGATGATGGCCTTGACCAGCCTGTTGCTTTCATTAGCAGGAGGTTACTCCCCAGGGAGCAGCGTTGGAGTGCCATTGAGAGGGAGGCCTTTGCTGTGGTTTGGTCCCTGAAGAAGCTGAGACCATACCTCTTTGGTACTCACTTTGTAGTTCAAACTGACCACAGACCTCTCAGATGGCTGATGCAAATGAAAGGTGAAAATCCAAAACTGTTGAGGTGGTCCATCTCCCTACAGGGAATGGACTTTATAGTGGAACACAGACCTGGGACTGCCCATGCCAATGCAGATGGCCTTTCCAGGTTCTCCCACTTAGAAAATGAAGACTCTCTTGGGAAAGGTTAGTCTCATCCTCTTTCGTTTAGGGGGGGCGGGTTGCGTAAGGAAATGCCTCCTTGGCATGGTTACCCCCTGACTTTTTGCCTTTGCTGGTGCTAAGTGTTGATTTGAAAGTGTGCTGAGGCCTGCTAACCAGGCCCCAGCACCAGTGTTCTTTCCCTAACCTGTACTTTTGTTTTCACAATTGGCACACCCTGGCATCCAGGTAAGTCCCTTGTAACTGGTACCCCTGGTACCAAGGGCCCTGATGCCAAGGAAGGTCTCTAAGGGCTGCAGAATATCTTATGCCACCCTGGGGACCCCTCACTCAGCACAGACACACTGCTTGCCAGCTTGTGTGTGCTGGTGAGGACAAAACGAGTAAGTCGACATGGCACTCCCCTCAGGGTGCCATGCCAACCTCACACTGCCTATACAGTATAGATAAGTCACCCCTCTAGCAGGCTTTACAGCCCTAAGGCAGGGTGGACTATACCATAGGTGAGGGCACCAGTGCATGAGCACTGTGCCCCTACAGTGTCTAAGCAAAACCTTAGACATTGTAAGTGCAGGGTAGCCATAAGAGTATATGGTCTTGGAGTCTGTCATACAAGAACTTCACAGCACCATAATGGCTACACTGAAAACTGGGAAGTTTAGTAGCAAACTTCTCAGCACATAAATGCACACTGATGCCAGTGTACATTTTATTGTAACATACACCCCAGAGGGTACCTTAGAGGTGCCCCCTGAAACCTTAACCAACTACCCGTGTAGGCTGACTGGTTTTAGCAGCCTGCCACACTCGAGACATGTTGCTGGCCACATGGGGAGAGTGCCTTTGTCACTCTGTGGCTAGTAACAAAGCCTGTACTGGGTGGAGATGCTTATCACCTCCCCCTTGCAGGAACTGTAACACCTGGCGGTGAGCCTCAAAGGCTCACCCCCTTTGTTACAGCACCACAGGGCACTCCAGCTAGTGGAGTTGCCCGACCCCTCCGGCCACAGCCCCACTTTTGGCGGCAAGGCCGGAGGAGATAATGAGAAAAACAAGGAGGAGACACTGGCCAGTCAGGACAGCCCCTAAGGCAACCTGAGCTGAGGTGACTCTGACTTTTACAAATCCTCCATCTTGCAGATGGAGGATTCCCCCAAAAGGGATAGAAATGTGACCCCCTCCCCTTGGGAGGAGGCACAAAGAGGGTGTAGCCACCCTCAGGGCTAGTAGCCATTGGCTACTGCCCTTCCAGACCTAAACACACCCCTAAATTCTGTATTTAGGGGCTCCCCTGAACCTAGAAACTCAGATTCCTGCAACCTAAGAAGAAGAGGACTGCTGAGCTGAAAAACCCGGCAGAGAAGACGGAGACACCAACTGCTTTGGCCCCAGCTCTACCGGCCTGTCTCCCCCCTTCTAAAGACACTGCTCCAGCAACGCTTTCCCCAGGACCAGCGACCTCTGAATCCTCAGAGGACTGCCCTGCTCTAGAAGGACCAAGAAACTCCCGAGGACAGCGGCCCTGTTCATCCAAGACTGCAACTTTGTTTCAAAGGAGCAACTTTAAAACAACTGCGTTTCCCGCCTGAAGCGTGAGACTTGCTACTCTGCACCCGATGCCCCCGGCTCGACTTGTGGAGAAACAACACTTCAGGGAGGACTCCCCGGCGACTACGAGACTGTGAGTAGCCAGAGTTGCCCCCCCCCTGAGCCCCCCCAGCGACGCCTGCAGAGGGAATCCAGAGGCTCCCCCTGACCGCGACTGCCTGCTTCCCAGATTCTGACGCCTGGTAAAGACTCTGCACCCGCAGCCCCCAGGACCTGAAAGATCGGAACTCCAGTGCAGGAGTGACCCCCAGGAGGCCCTCTCCCTTGCCCAGGTGGTGGCTACCCCGAGGAGCCCCCCCCTTGCCTGCCTGCATCGCTGAAGAGACCCCTTGGTCTCCCATTGATTTCCATTGGAACCCGACGTGTGTTTTCACACTGCACCGGGCCGCTCCCGTGCTGCTGAGGGTGTACTTTCTGTGCTAACTTGTGTCTCCCCCGTGCCCTACAAAACCCCCCTGGTCTGCCCTCCGAAGACACGGGTTCTTACCTGCTGGCAGACTGGA
The DNA here is from genome assembly GCF_031143425.1 of Pleurodeles waltl. NCBI lineage: Eukaryota > Metazoa > Chordata > Amphibia > Caudata > Salamandridae > Pleurodeles > Pleurodeles waltl. The sequence continues at coordinate 972,071,663 of NC_090447.1, forward strand.
ACCGGGGCACCCCCTTCTCCATTGAAGCCTATGTGTTTTGGGCACCACTTTGACCTCTGCACCTGACCGGCCCTGAGCTGCTGGTGTGATAACTTTGGGGTTGCTCTGAACCCCCAACGGTGGGCTACCTTGGACCCAAACCTGAACCCCATAGGTGGTTTACTTACCTGCAAAAACTAACTAACTCTTACTCCCCCCAGGAACTGTTGAAAATTGCACTGTGTCTAGTTTTAAAATAGCTATATGTGATTTATTTGAAAACTGTTTAAGCTATTTTGATTATTCAAAGTTCCTAAAGTACCTACCTGCAATACCTTTCATTTGAAGTATTACATGTAAAATTTGAACCTGTGGTTCTTAAAATAAACTAAGAAAATATATTTTTCTATACAAAAACCTATTGGCCTGGAATTGTCTTTGAGTGTGTTCCTCATTTATTGCTTGTGTATGTACAACAAATGCTTAACACTACTCCTTTGAAAAGCCTACTGCTCGACCACACTACCACAAAATAGAGCATAAGTATTATCTCTTTTTGCCACTATCTTACCTCTAAGGGGAACCCTTGGACTCTGTGCATACTATTCCTTACTTTGAAATAGTGCACACAGAGCCAACTTCCTACATTATACAATACTGTACAATTATATTGCAGTGTTTAAAGCTTGTTAAACAAATACATGGTTAAATGATTGGACAGACTCCATACTTGTATTTATTTCAATGGTGTTTATTTAAGTGCTAATGATTAGAGGGGGATGTGCAATGGCTGGGGTGATGATGGAGGAAAGTCCAGGATAGAGTCCAGTCTATTTGTATCACCGGCACATTGTCCAAGGGGGCATAGGAAGGGGAGCAATGGCAGTTCAAGGTGGACAGAGTGACAGAGTGGGACACAAGGGTGACATTCAGGAGAGTCTTATTTCCTGGCGGGGGCTTGGCAATGTTCTCTGGCTTCTGCCTGGATCGCAGGGACCATTTGCAGGGTGGTTCTCCTTCTGCGTGGGGTGCTGGTGGCCTGTTGTTCCTGTGGCGGGGCCTCCTGTCCACTAGTGGCAGCGGAGGTGGAAGGCTGTTCATTGGTTTGGCTAGTGTCAGTGGCCGGGTGGTGTGCCACTGCCTCCCTCATGGTGTTGGCCATGTCTGTCAGCACCCCTGCAATAGTGACCAGGGTGGTATTAATGGACTTCAAGTCCTCCCTGACCCCCAGGTACTGTCCCTCCTGCAGCCGATGGGTGTCCTACAACTTGTCCAGTATCTGGCCCATCGTCTGCTGGGAATGGTGGTATGCTCCCAGGATGTTGGTGAGTGCCTCCTGGAGAGTCGGTTCCCTGGGCCTGTCCCCCCGCTGTCACACAGAAGTCCTCCCAGCTTCCCTGTTGTCCGGTGCCTCTGTCCCCTGAACTGTGTGGCCACTGCCACTGACCCCAGGTCCCTGATCGTCCTGTGTTTGTGGAGTGGCCTGGGGTCCCTGTAGTGGTGGACACACTGCTGATTGACGTGTACTGGGGACAGAGGTATGGGCCCACTGGGTGGGGACTGTGGTGGTGTTTCCTGAGGGGGAGGCTCTGTGGTGGTATGTGACTGTGCCTGTGTTACTGACTGTCCAGAGATTCCTGATGGGCCAGGTTGGTCATCCAGATCCAGACATCCAGAGCTGCTATCATCACTGTGGGCTTCTTCTGGGGGTGGACTGGAAGTTGCTGGCACTTCCTCTCCGGTGACGTTGGGTGGGGAACCTGTGGGGATGTAAATGCAGTGTTATTATTTCTGTGTGTCTCATCTTGTGCATGGGTGTGTTGCCCTGTATGGTTGTTATTGACCTGGCAGCTTTGCTTTGTGTGAGTAGTGATTTTGTGGGCTAGGTGACTCTCTCTAATGTGCATGCTTTAGTGATGGGTGTCCATGCAGGTCTGTGAGGGGTGTCCATGCATTGGTGTTGCATGCAGGGCTTGGTATTGGGATGAGTGGGTTGTGATGGTGGGGTGTGTTTGAAGTGGTGGAGTGATGGGAGTGAGGGTATGGGAGGGGTTTGTGATGGCATGCAGGTAGGGGAGGTAATAGTAATAGAGATTTGACTTACCAAAGTCCAGTCCTCATCCTACTCCTGCCAGACCCTCAGATGCATGATTGCCAAGACTATCTCCTCCCATGTTGTTAGTTGTGGGGGAGGAGGTGGGGGTCCACCGCCAGTCCTCTGTACAGCTATATGGTGTCTTGCTGATGTGGAACGTACCTTCCCCCGTAGGTTGTTCCACCTCTTCCTGTTGTCATCCCTTGTCCTGGGGTGCTGCCTCACGGCGTTGACCCTGTCCACAATTCTCTGCCATAGCTCTATCTTCCTTGCAATGGACATCTGCTGTACCTGTGATCCGAATAGCTGTGGCTCTACCCGGATGATTTCCTCCACCATCAACCTTAGCTCCTCCTCAGAGAACCTGGGGTGTTGTTGCTGTGCCATGGGTGTATTGTGAGTGGTGTGGATGAGGATGTGTGGGGTGCTCTGTTGGGTTGTGTGATGTGGGGTGCGTGGATGGTGTATAGGTGATGGTGGTGTGTGTCTGTGGTCTTGTGTGGGGTTTTGATATCTCTGTTGTTGCACTTGTTTGTAATGGTAAAGGGTTGTGGGTTATGTGTGTGTGTGTTTTATAGTGGTGTGTGGGTGTGGTGTGTGTATGGGTGTCAGGTGTGTGTAGTTTGAATTGTCCAATGTGGTGTTGTTTTGTATGTGTGTGTGTATTTTGAGTGCGGTAATAATGATGTGTGTGTAGATCGGTTGGCGTAATGGTGTGGGTTTTGGTACCGCCAGTTTATCATTGACCTTTGGTCTGGTGGACTTGTGTGTGTGGCTCTATAGTGACGGATTGCTATGTGTGGGTCATAATATGGGTGGTGGTAATCCGCTACGGCAGCAGTATGTTGGCGGCAGTCAGCATGGCGGTAAGTGGGATTTACTGCCAATGTCATAATGAGGGCCTATATTTTGATTGCGCAAAGATAGGTCTGCAATTAGGAAGTTAATGTTTGCCAGTGTCAACTCTTTTTTTCTCAAGAACTGAATCAACTAACCTGTTGGTTACCCTACATGGTGATCATTTATTGAGCTCGCAAAATGGCAGTTTATCTATGGTAAGATGTCAAAGGTATTGGGGACACCCTAGGTCACAGTAAATGGTTTGGGGCTTGACTACCTCCCCTAAGTAAGATCTTAGACTCTTGTAGGTGAACCACCATTAATGTGTGTAACATTTTGGTTTGCTCAGGCATTAACATACTTTCTTTTTACAAACACATGTATGGTACTGAATTACTGTGTCTGTTTGCTTGACTGTTTGAGTTCTCAGTCTATGCCTCCCACTCTAGCTTCCCAAGAAACCTTTGAGTGCTCACCCTCACTGGGCTAAGAATCGAGTCCAGAAAGGATGCACTTGGTTCAAGTTTCACAGTCACAATTGGATGAGCCCCAGGATTCCAGGGGCAAACAACCCCAACAACCATGCCCAGTCTGCCACCCCAAATGAGGTCTGACAGATCCAGTTTGCCACGTCAATGCAAACGTGACAGTCAGAGCCTGTGGTCTCTTAAACAGTCTTTATTTAAATGTGGACATGTCATTGAGGTTAGAAGAGTTGATTCAAGGGGTGCACAGCCTCTGTGCTGTTTCAATAGTGGTTTGTGATTTGATTAAGCAAACAATTAGCAATTAAGTAGAAAACGGATATAAACTGTTGGGGCCAGGGTGAATATACTTACTTTGCATTTTAATGCTGTGATCCTAGACTGGTGACCTTTATTAGTGTTTGGCTAGTTAGTGTGGGAAAATAGCCAATTTGTTCATGTGATAGGTCAATATGTCAATGCAGAGTCTATTAGCATGGCTGATTGGGACAGTACTAAGGATATTAACTAAAGGTTGCTTTGGGACAAAATTAGGAATTAGAAATGTTGCCTTTTAGATCTTAATGGTTAGGAAGATGTTTCTGGAAACATTATTTGTAATATTAAAATGTATGTTTTGACTACTTCTGTGCAGGAGTGTCTATTGCCTAGTACAGGGTGGTAATGGTAGAAGTCAGGATATCAGAGATAAGTTGCCAATTGTTTATTATCTGTTTTGTCTGAAGGTAGTTCTCTGATATTCATGGTAATTTCAAAAAACAAATTTGAGAAGTATAAAGATGCAGATTATTTAGTTGTCAATTTTCTTATCATTTTATCATTCAAAACCGTCGGCCAACACATGTTTCATAATAGCAGATTGCTTCCTCAAGCCCACATACATTTTGAATCACTCCAATATGTATTTAACAATACACTACAACAGTAAAGAAATATACAAAAAGCATTAATTTACACAAATACAATCATGGAAAAACAATTAATACATATGTGAACTAGAATCTGTGGGTTTGAGAGCAACTTATAAATAGTGAGGCAAAACATATTATGGCAATACATTTTTTTATATAAGTATATTAAATAATTATGATATTTTGGCACAGGGTAGCGCAACAAGTCAGGTTTTGGTGCATGCAATACAAAAAAAGTACACTGTTCCATTAAAGGAGAGAAAAAGAGAGAAACTAGAGTGACCTGAAATATCAGGAGCAAGAACCCTCAAGCATCATAATAGATGACTGGCATCATCATTGGGTAATGCTCCTCGCCAGGCCGGCAGTGCAACGCCTGACGGGCTCCCCACAGGGAGGAGCACTGAACCGTAGTGTTCGGATAGTTACAGGTGAATACTAACTATCTAGGAAGGTAAGTGCTACCATTCGAGCACCTGAACCCAGCGGAGAGAACAAAAGGCTTAAGGATAAAATTGGTAAAACAGCCCTACATATATCATCATTTTAATCAATAGTCAGGGATGAAACCAAGATTAAAAACAAGGGAAAGTAATATAATGAGTGTCAATGCTCCATTACTTTCGATGAGCAATAGACTCGGAGGAAAAACCCTCTAGGAATCCTCCTTAAACAGGGTCAACATGTTTCGCGTCGTGTGGTCCCCACGGATCCAATGACGCTTCATCAGGACCAAAATGTTAATGCGCTCTTCTCCAATTAAACAAAATTAATAATCACACAGTCGTTCACTTACGTTGTGGAATAATAGATTAAGTCACAGTCAGGTCACCCTAGAAAACATAATTAGAAACAAAGCACCAAATTGTGCCCAAACGTGGTCATAAATATAATCATGCAAACATTGTGCAATAAATCAAGAAAAAGGAAAAAATAGGAAAAATAGGAAAAATTATGATGACAGTAAGGTAGGCTTACCACCCCCAAGTCGGGAACAGGCTCCTTGGTAAGCACGTCCCCAAGACTCGGCTATCAGCTAGACATAGTAAGTATGTATCATTAATAAATGTGGACATCAGTAGTCTGGTGTGAGGGTATTGAACAATGTTCTCATTGGTAATCAACATGTTGTTATAACAAAAAGTCTCTTCAAGTATTGTATAGACAAGAGGATATAATAAATGCAGGTGCCATTATCCGTTCATCAAGTTAATAAGATGTCAATACAAATCATAAATAATTGTTGTACTAAATAGTTGGTAATAACGATGTATAGAAACTAAGCTTATGACCACCATCAGTCAATGGAGAGGTCATTACAGAAGTAAAAAGAGTAAGAAAAAATGATCTAATAGTAATGTAACAATGTTAAGTACAGTGCCTTCTGCTTGTGGTGGCACTGTAAATCTTAAGTGATTTAAAATGATTTAAAATGCAAGGGGCTCATAAAGGGCGCGCTCAATCGGGTTACTGAGAGCGTGAGCGCGTAATGCAAGTGCCGCTCGAAGAATATAACCAAGACCTACAAAGAGGTCTTTCAGTGTACTCACTGTGCGTGCCGATGGTCCAAACTGTGGACCTACCCTCCGGGACGTGGAACCGCATATGAACGCGGTAAGACGTTCTCGGAGTATTTCAAGGTAGCAAAGACCCGGAAGTCAGGTCGGGGCACGTCAGAAATAAAGAAAGTCTTCCCACAGTGGTGAAAGTGTAACTGAAATAAAAGAGGGCCAAAAGCTGTCGGCCATCTTTGATGAGGAAATTCCAACGTTTGAGCTGAAAAACACTGTACAGCCCTGTAGGAATATTCCAACCATCTAATAGATCGAAAAAACTATCCTTTTACTGTTATGAGTCACCTAAGAGGAGAAGCCTCTTTCAAAAGGATATTCTGTTAGTCCACATACTTACTAAGAGTTCGTGAGTCTTTGGTAAAATATGTAAAAATATATGTCACCCCAAGATGCCATATAGAGGAAGGTAACTGTGTGTGTGTCTGTTATTCAACTTATATAAAGATATCAAAAGCACCTATGAGGACCAATCAGTGCATTAATGAAGTCAGAATGAATACATATGATTTATGCCAATGAGGTCCAGGGAATGTCATCATTAAGACCCCGTATATTGGTTCCCAATTTGAACACCCATCTTTGTTCTGTCCTAAAAAGGTGTCCTGGATCATTAGGTCTTATTTTAGGTGCTTCCAGAACTAACCACCAAAGGTCGTCAGGGGAGTGTTTTACCGCTAGGTAATGTGTACTGAGTTTAGTAGTGATCCTTGGTGCATGACCAGGTTTACAAGATCTTGTCAATCTGGAGATGTGTCAAAATCCAGGGGTGTTGCATGGGAACACTTACCGCAACACCCAAGGAATGCCTACCCTGAGCAGAGAAAGAGAATACCCTGATTTATGCTGCCTTGACTTACACCAAAGTGGCTTTGAATGGGGCTATAAATATGACTGAAAGGTTTGTGCCATCATCGCGTCACTAAAAGTGAGGCAATGGCAACACAAGGGGCATGTAAATATGCACCATAAGGTTGTGTTTTAATGTTTTTGCAAATATTTATATAGCATCTTAGAATTAGAGATGTGCAACTTGCTAAATTAATAGGGAACGAAGCCAGGGTTCTGACCTGGCTCTAGAAGCCAAAGCATTGGCCTAGTATTCCAAGGACCAATAACATAAATCACAAAACATACAACTCATCAGACTAATCCACTTCAACAAATATGATGTTATTACTGCAAGAAATCAATCCACACAAAAATGACAGAACTTTATGCAAAGCAAAAATTTCAAATATCATTCCTCCATATATATCTTGTTCTAGTCCACAACCTCTCCATGAATGAATGCTTATTGCACCAAGGACTTTGAAGAAGATACCACTCTTTTCATTTCCAAAACTGTAGACTTTCTTTGCATCAAACTTTGACGTCTCTTACTGGTTTAGAATATTTGGATACCTATTTGCACCAGGAAGCTTAATGCCTACTGAATCTTGTATATCAAAAGTGTCTTCTTTTTCGCATGCAATACCTTCCTCTCCAATTGTTTTCATTTCTCCTCCAATCATCTTACACCTGACATCCACAACACCTTTGTGCAATCTTATCTATGACAGAAAACCACTAGCATAAGTCTCCTCCCTTTGAACAAATCAAATGGTGTCTTTCCCATTGTAGCATGAGATTATACCCAAGATGCTGCAATCTTTTTTCTCAACAGTTTATCCCAGCATCTTCCATTATCCTTCCCTAACTGCATTCCCTCCTTTATAGTATGCTTAAATCTTTCTATTACTCTATTGGATCTATGGTAATGCAAACCCACCTTCTATGTTTGATTCCTCTTTCATCTAAGAATGCTGCAATATCTTTCAAAGTTAACTGAACACTTTTATAAGTCAAAATGGAAATGGTAACACCATCCTTGTTAGATATATCCTCTAAGAACTTAATGACTGAATGACTGTTGTCATAGTCATAGCTGGCACACAATTAACTTCTAGCAATATAAACATAAATCAACCCATGCCAAAATATACAGTTTCCTGCATTCTCCCCTCAAAGGATCCACAATGTCCGAGCCGCATTTCTCCCAAGCTTTAGTCAAAACGTTTCTCCCTACCATAGTTGGTGTTCTATTTATTTGAATTTCATAAATTCCACAGCACTTGTTACATTCGCTCACAAGGATCTTCACATTGATATCAAGACCAGCAACAAAAAATTCATTTTTTTACACTCTTTAGTCTTTAATAGTCCAAATTGTCCTTTGTGTGCCATGTTCATCATTTTTTCTAATATTCTCTGAGGGAAAGGGGTGTCAAACTAGTGCCATGGAAAATCAAACCCTCCATTATACATAACTCATCTATTATATACCAGAGGGGTTTGCATCTCTCTCTAATTTGTTCCTTAAACTTCTTTGAACTATCCAATATTTTCATCATGAGTTTTAGGACTTCATCACTAGCAAAATCCTCACACCATTCTTCTTCTGTACCTACCCATTATGTTAATCCACAAACATTCAACTTTTCACACAGATCATGCCTTTGCATCCCTTCATTAACTTCCACAGTTTTCCTCACCATATTTGACATTCACTAGCCTCATTCCTCTTTACTAATCTATTCTTCTACATTCCTCATCCTTTGAATCATCATAGCAAAACAATACCTTTCTAAGATGAAAATGCTGGATAGAAAAGCTCTAGATGGAGCAGCCACAAGGACTAAAGGGGAAAATGTGGTAACCTGGTCTTAAAGCCCTTCAACCTAAGGAGAAAGAATATTCCAGTTACTTGCACATATATGTATCTTACTCATGCATAGACTATAAACTCATGACACAGGGTCTCACACATGCTTTGAAGGAGCTAGCATCACAGAGAGCTACCTCTTGGGACACACCCATGTACAGGCGATGTATAATTAAGGCAAGGAAAACATAATTCAGTGGGGTCATGGACTGAAACATGGGTCTATTTTGAGATCCATAAAACAAGTGGAAAACGTGAAGGGGATTGAGGAGAACTTTCAGACATCAAGGTGCTAGATTCACAGTAGGATATATTTAGGCTAGGTTAAGGAGAATGGCAAAAGCAAAGTCTACCAGATTGATAATGGATAGACAGCTGACAGAAAACACGCTGATGTAGGAGAGAAAGACCATAGAGAAAGAAGACACATTACACTCCTTGTGAACTAGCTATCACCAGTAAACAATGCTACAGGGGCAGCTTCCGTTCTAGGGACGAACAAAGAAGAAAATACATTACTTAACCAATAAATGTATTATTCAGCTTGATAAACCAAAAAAGCAACACAATACAATACACAGCAATATAAAAAAATGTATTCCATCAGTAAGAACAAATATTTCACCCATAAGTCTATATAGCAGTAAGTGTCACCCTAACTCACATCTGTGTAAATAAGGCGAGTTGAATCCCAGTTCTTGGTTAAAACACCTCTGCACCAAATTGATCTTCAACAAGAAATACAATTTAAAAATAGATGTTAATATCTAAAAAATGTTTACTTTTCAGTTACTTTTTGATTTCAGACTCCTTCTACCTAAAGCTATATGTTATACTAGCAAAACACATTATACGTATCAGCTAATCTAAAAATGAACATACTAAACCTGTGTTAAGGATTTCAAAATCTTCCTGTCCTGCCTTAAAAGGTTTGCTACAAAATGGAAGATAAAATAGGAATACAATTGTTGTAGATACAACAAGCTTGATCTACATTGTATGAAATGTAATTGTTTCAGCATAGATGTAATAAACACTCTCCTTAGCATTGCACAGAAAGTACAAAAAAGCATTAATTTAAAGTACTTTGTACGGTAAAGTCTTTACAAGGGTAGGGTGGAAAATGCATTCTTGGGATGTTTTTATCAATAAAAACAACTAAATATGCACAATGTTTAGCAACAAATAGTCCATAGAAATCTGTGCTCCACATACCAGACCGTGGTTGTATAGGGTCGGACGTCAGGTTGGGTTAACAAAAGAGCATGTGCTCCAACTGATACTTTTTTCCTTTGAACACCCTTCTTTCCGTTCTAGGATCAGTGATCAGTATTTTTAAGACTCTTTTACTCAACTCTAAGATTCTGGGTTATCAAATCATTTGAGACTACTTATACCCTCAAACAAATTCCTAATGAAATTCAGCCATGGAATTTGTAGAGTGCCCTCCAAAGACAAACAATCACAAATAATCATCCTATTTAGCATTGGTGCTGACTTCGTTCAAACCAGCCAGGGATCCAGAGATGAGTGCATCATCCAGAACAATATACCTCTGGAATTTAGATGTTATATTCTTCATGTATATACTAGCCAACAGTATGGATACCCTCTTGCCCTATCTGAAATTTGACCAAGTTGGTTTCCTTAGAAGTTGATAGAGGAGGGACAACATCAGAAAAGTGAAGGACAAGACATGGGTGACACAAGATGGTCACTGTTTCCTAACACCCCTGTGCAGCTCCAGCAAAACCTCAGTAGCACGACTTTTCAAGATGCCGGCTGCTCTCCCCTAACCTGGCATGAGTGATCAGTAGGTGAGTGTCACTTTTCAATAGTAATTTCATCTCTTTTGCGTGCAGCACCAGCTTTTTCCTCATGCTGTACTTCGCGCATTAATAGTAGCCACCATGTTGGCCCTTACTGCCCTTCTGAGGACATTTTATGCTGCGCCACGGAAGGTAATGAGACACTTCTTTCCTAAATTTGTGACTTTAACGTTAATGTAGCAGTGACATGGCTGAAGTAATGGACCTATTTGCTTTCCTTATGAACAATTCCTTTTTCATTGGATATCTTCTGTATCAGTACCGTCTTTCACAGTAGTGGTTCCATGCACTTCATTAACACTATATTCTGACAGGCTGATTTGTTTTTCGGTACCACACGGACTTCTGCTTTTAGCCTTACAGTTTCTTAAATTTCACAGCAGGTAAAACATTCTGAGTCAGATATATGCAACTTTAAGTTTACCTGTAAACTCTGTCTGCCTCACTGTTTTTTCCCCATCTCTGCATTCATCCTAATCCTGTTGGCCACAAAGTCCACTTGATTTTGGTCACACAATTGGACTCCTTCTATTCACATGGTTATGGTACAAACTTGCCAGTCCCACCTTCCTTTATGGCTGATTGCTGAAGCAGAGGGAAAGGGCCACATCACTCCCATCCTCCAACATACTCATCATGCAACATACAAATCACAACCGGACCTAACCCCTGAGGCCATCTCAGTCCTCATGGAAGGCACCAGTGATTTTGAAATGGGAGGTGCTTTCTCAGCTTCTGGTTCTATGTCAAAAAAAACTTCTAGTTCAGTCAAAAGACCTAAAAAGACTTGAACTCTCCTTCCAAATCACCATCTCTTCCCACCTTAGAGGGTGTCATGGAAGAGATAAGAGCCTTGAAACATTTTGTTATGGAAACCAATGCAACCCTTCAAAGCATTGAGGAGAAATAACCAACTCATCATCAGCGTATCAAGTTGTTGAACAACAGATTTGTGATTTGGGGGACTCTATCCCAGATGTGGCCCAGATGACAAAGGAAATTAAGCAACTCATACAGCCTACTGAATATATGGAAAACAGGAAGTGGAGTAACAGTTTGTGGCTTTATGGTATTCTGGAAAACTTAGAGGGGCCCAACCTGATTTCCTTTCTGTAAAAAGCCATTCCCTCCATTGTCCATCTACAAGATCACAGCCCTTTCCGTATCCAACGAGCCCATTGTCTAGGCCCCACACCATCTGCATCAGCCTCCCATATGCAACCAAGAGGAATAATTATTCTCTTTTTGCAGTTTACCGGCTTGATGCAAGTTCACTCTGCAGCCAAACAAGTGACATCCTTGCAATGGTCCGGTCACAAAATATATTTCTCACAGGGTGTCTTCAGTGCTACAGCTGCCAGGTGAAAACACTTCCTTGAATTTTGCCCACAAGAAAGATCTTTGAACATTAGATACGGTCTAGTCCATTGATGCTTTTTCAAAATCACATACAAAGAAAACTTCAACTTTTTAGGACCCAGATAATCTCCAGAATTTCTTTGTCAACATCAGCAGCAGAACATGAAGACTGGCATCACTGATATAACATGACTCTAATATATGCCAAGTCTGATTCTTTTTATGTCTAACCATCTGTTTTGTTCTATCTAGGCACTGTTTTTCTTCTGGCTTACTTCCTCATTTAGCTTTCTGGTTTCTTTCCCTTTGTATGTCAGCACCAGGATGCTATATAGAGTATTCTGCTTGTCTTAGTCACCCCTGCCCCTAATGTTGTTGTGTAACATTCCCACTGAATCCTCTCCCCTATAATCAGTGGTGTAACAAAACCTGAGATGGCCCCACTCCACAATACATAGAGGGCCCCTCCAGAAGCAATCAGAAGCTCTCAGGCCAGAGAACCATGCTAAAGGGGGTCCTGTGAAGTGCGGAGTCCCCCAACCTGCAGGGGCTGCGGGGGCCTTTGGTATACCACTGCCTGTAATCCATCGTACTTTTTAGGTAATGTTATTTATCCTCCCAGTCTTATCCTCCAAGTGATTGTTTCATATGGTAATGTGCACTCCGGATCTCCCCTTCCCTATCCAGTAGTAGTCTATATTTTAGGTGCTACATACCCTCTTCATCTCTCATGATGATCTCTTTTGTCAATGTCAATAATGATATTACCACAACCAAGGAACTTTTTTCCTGTGTTGTCCCTTTTTTTATCCACTTTTCTGGGGTTTCTTTCCCCTTCTTTTTCTTTCTCTTCTCTCTTCCATCTGTGTTCCCTTCTTCTCTCTGTTTTCCAAAAGGATACTTCCTTTGTTCAAGACTATAATTCCTATGTACTCTCTAGATGTTTATTGATGACTTCTTCCCGAATGATGCTCAGAATACCAACATGGAATGTTAAAGGTTTGAAAAATACCATTAAAAACCAATGTGTCTTATCGCACCTATCTAAACTGAAATGCCAATTTGCATTAATTCAGGATTTACACCTTACTTACCTTCATGCTATGCAGTGATTGTAATCAAATCATTGATCCCTGCCTCAACTGGCACTCAACTACTAGGTTCCTTCCCCATAATACATTTAAGCACACTATTGTGCACAATGCCATATCAGACTCTTACAAACTATTCAACCCCACTCTTCAAGAATTTTCCTTTAACTCTGCCCCTCACATTTCCCAATCCAGAATTGACTATGTATTTCTTAATATAACTTTGACCCAACATCTGGGTCATTCAGAGATTAAGTCAATTTTCATCTCAGGCCATGCTCCATGTATGTACTGATCTTGATATCTTCAGGATACCTCATCCAAATCTCATTGGATGTTCAATAGTACCTGGCTTTCTACCAAGGCTTTCCTCATTTTCTATGAAGCTTTTGTTCAATTATATTTTGAGATTAACGATACATTGGGACCTCTTTTCAATTTGTTGGGATGCCTTTTAAGCTGCCTCTAGAGGCTTCATAATTAACTATGTCTATACTAAATAGAATGCTATGTAAAAAGGGTCTGGTTCCATTCTAACTGTAATTAAATGATCAGAATACAGATACTTTATGTCTAAAAATTACAAAACTGATTTGGATGCGCTGGTAGTAGCTAAGATTCAATGTAATAAAATGTATACGTAGAAAACTTGGGGTAGACTCGATATTAATGCTAGATAGTATGGGGTAAAAACAAAAATGGTACTTTGTTAGCTGATTATTTGAAATGTAGGAAAGAGAAATCCTTCACCAACTCAATCACTAATTAATTTGCCACTCACCTGTTTAAAAATTTGGACATTGCTAAGAGCTTCGCTGACTATTATCAAGCCCTGTATACCACTGGGTCCGCTCCTTCTGAGGAGGCAATTAAGTACTTTTTTTCTCACTCTACAACTCACAAGTCCATGCACATTGATTTGGCTTCTCTCGAGCTCCCACTGCAAATAGAGGAATTGTTTTACGCAGCCAATTATCTTCCGACAGATAAGGCACCCATTCCAGATGGGTTCACGGTTTAATTTTATCTTCACTTTTCAAAATCACTGTTTTCTATGTTATTTCATTTAATTAATCATTTCATTTTCTCTCATTGAATAACTCCCCAGGCTCATTTACAGAAGCTGTGACCTATCTCTTTCCCTAAAAGATCATGACTTACTCCCTATGCAAAAATTACTGTCCCATATCACTGATAAACACAAACTGCACAAATCTATGTTAAAGCATTACTCTCAGACTCAGTGATCTCATGCCCGATCTAGTTGACATAGAACAATCTGGATTTGTTTAATATAGAAATATAGTAGATAATGTATGTACATTTCTGAATATTCTTAGCAAAGCCCGTAAACTTAACCATTCCGTGTGGTGATAACTTTGGATACTGAAAAGGCTTTTGATAGAGTTCATTGGTAATTTCTAATGCATGCCCTTCATTGGCATGAGTTTGGTCCTAGATGTCTACAACTACTCTCTGTATTATATGCATTGCTCCAATCCTCTATTGTGGTAGATGGAGTACAATCACCACACTTCCCTCTCATGAGGCAAGGATTTTCCTTATTGCCCCTGTTAGTCATTCTTGCTCTTGAGCCCTTTCAGTATAGACTGAAGCATTCTGATAGCCTCTCCAGATTCCACCTAAAGAATGTACGTATTATATTTACTGCATGTGCAGATGACATCCTTCCTTATATTTCTAAACCCGAATCCTCCCTCCCATATTTCTTGGAAAAGTTGAGAGCATATTTGGAGGTCTCTGGATATAATGCCCTTGTCTGTTTCAAAACCCCATTTGCTGGTGCATGCTTTTCCCGGAACCCTGACATGATATGTCTGGGGATATTGTGTCGCAATAATGTTAGAGACATGCTACAATCAAATCAAATCAAATCATTAACATTTATAAAGCGCGCTACTCACCCGTGCGGGTCTCAAGGCGCTAGGGGGAAGGGGTTACTGCTGCTCGAAGAGCCAGGTCTTGAGTAGTCTCCGGAATGCGGAGTGGTCCTGGGTGGTCCTGAGGATGGTGGGGAGGGTGTTCCAAGTCCTGGCGGCCAGGTAGGAGAAGGACCTCCCACCTGCCGTGGAGCGGCGGATGCGAGGGACGGCGGCGAGAGCGAAGCTGGTGGAGCGGAGAAGACGGGTGGGAGCGTAGAAGCTGAGGCGACGGTTGAGGTATTCTGGTCCCTTGTTGTGGAGGGCTTTGTGTGCGTGGGTGAGGAGACAGAAGGTGATCCTTTGGCTGACGGGAAGCCAGTGCAGGTGTCTCAGGTGTGCGGAGATGTGGCTGTTGCGGGGTATGTTGAGGATGAGGCGGGCGGAGGCGTTTTGAATTCATTGCAGACGTTTCTGGAGTTTAGCAGTGGTTCCTGCGTATAGGGTGTTGCCGTAGTCCAGGCGGCTCGTGACGAGGGCGTGGGTCACGGTTTTTCTGGTGTTGGCGGGGATCCAACGGAAGATCTTTCGGAGCATGCGGAGGGTGAGGAAGCAGGAGGATGATACGGCGTTGACTTGTTTGGTCATGGTGAGAAGTGGGTCCAAGATGAAGCCGAGGTTGCGTGTGTGGTCTGAGGGGGTCGGTGTGGTGCCAAGGGGCGTGGGCCACCAGGAGTCGTCCCAGGCGGTCGGGGTGTTACCGAGGATGAGGACTTCCGTTTTGTCTGAGTTCAGTTTCAGACGGCTGAGTTTCCTCCAATCTGCGATGTCTTTCATTCCATCTTGCAGGTTGGTCTTGGTGCTGGTGGGGTCCTTGGTGAGGGAAAGTATCAGTTGAGTGTCGTCGGCGTAGGAGGTGATTATGATGCTGTGTTTGCGTACGATGTCGGCGAGGGGGCTCATGTAGACATTGAAGAGTGTCGGGCTGAGCGAGGAGCCTTGTGGGACGCCGCAAATGATCTCGGTGGGGTCTGAGCGAAAAGGTGGGAGGTAGACTCTTTGGGAGCGATTGGAGTGGAAGGAGGCGATCCAGTCCAGGGCCTGGCCTTGGATCCAGGTGGAGCGGAGGCGGGTTATTAGGGTGCGGTGACAGACGGTGTCGAAGGCAGCCGAGAGGTCGAGGAGGATGAGGGCGACTGTTTCTCTGTTGTCCATCAGGGTTCTGATGTCGTCTGTGACTGAGATGAGGGCGGTTTCTGTGCTGTGGTTGGCTCCGAATCCGGAATCCGGACAATCCAATAAGGGTGCTCTTCTTCCTAAGATTGCTAAACTAACACAGGTTTGGCCACCAATATTTTTGTCTTGGTGCGGCTGTCTTGATACCACCAAAAGGATGATACTTCCTATCATTAATTTTTAACTTATGATGTTATCTATCACAATTTATGGGAAGTATTTCACAGCTTTAGACAATCTGTTATCTTGATTTCTCTGTAATGGGAAATCTTTTTATGTATCTTTATATTGCTGAAACTACCCAAGTCTTCAGGCGTCTAGATTTCCCTGATTTTCCCTTATCACAAAGTGTTTAGCATTAAGCAGGGCCAAGGTTGTGTTTTTGACCGCCCCCCCATCATTCTCTATCCAAATTGTGGTGTTATTTGGAGCTCCCCAATGATTTCTGCCCTTTATCACACACATATTCTTCATATGTCTCTCCCTCCCCTAAATATTGGATTCCCTCAGTTATATCTCATTTCTGTTCTATACCTAAGCAATATTTGATTGCTCATTTATCCCAATATGAGCAATTTATGCAAGGTCCCCTCCGGTATAACAAATGTCTCTAGAAAAATGAAAAGTTGCTGTTCTGTCCAACTTGGTTGAACAAAGGTTTATTTACAGTCTCTCAATTACTACACCATAATAATGCAGTCATTTAATTCAAATCACTTACCTTTTCCTATAATCTTCCCAAGTGTCTAAAACAATAACAGCTTTTAGAATCAGTGCTTATTGTTACACTTAGCTCTTTCTCATCCTCTCCCATTCAGGGTCATGGTTCTCAGACCATCCCTATCTTCATCACCAACCCCTCTAAACATGCACTACTATATAACACATTGAGAACACCTCCAACAGACCGATTGAAATCCAAACTTGAACTCTTATGGGAATTTGACCTACAACCTAGCTGGTCTATAACCTTTTGGGACAAAATATGGGAGAAACATCCTAATACTGAACATCCAGACAACCTTACTCAAATGTTCTACTATTTTTATAATAGACTTTTTTATACCCTAGCACACCTTTCTTTTACTAAAACTTCTCAAATAAGAAGTCTGTTGGCACTCCAATACAAATCCTGGAACCTACATTCATTTGTGCTTTTCTATCTCCTAAGTTATTTAAATTTGGGGTGCATGTTTGGATGAGGATTGGGGTCATTACTGGCATTCATACTCCATTCTGAATGGCCTCTTTATTCCTGGGTGGTTTGAGTAACCTATAGTCTCATTATAAAATGTTTGGAAAATTGGTGGATCTTTTAATCATGATTGGTTTGCAAGTGATCATCTCCAAACGGAAATCTACAGACAATGTTACTCTCCAACAGAGGTGGAACTTGGTTTGTCATAGTCATCAACTGGATTTGTATGGCATATTGATCTGAATTTATTGTTTTTGTTAAACATTTTTCCCCACCATATAGCTTTCACGACTTCTTTATCATAGATATGTTAACATACTGTTTCAGGAAGTTTTTATTGTTGAATACTCTCTTCTCCTCTCCTCCTTTCCCTTCTCCTTCTCTTCGAATTTCTTTATTCTCCTTCCAACTTTCCTTTCCACTTATCGTTATGATTATCTTCCATTGAGATTTGTTAAAAGATGAGTTTTATTATCTTCTCATTTGTTGTTATAATGTATTAGATCACTTACTCTCTTTGTTCTTTAATATTGCAGTAATAGAATGGTACATTGGTGCTTATGTATACTCTGTTCTTACTTTAATAAGCATATTAAACTTAAATAAAAATGTGGAGAGTGATCCCCAAGTTGGAGTAGGTGATGAGGAGGCAAATCCCGAATTTTGTGTTTGCTCTTAATGCTGAGAAAGCATCTGATTGTTTGAAGTGGACTTTTAATGAGGCAATACTCCAAGATACAGGGCTTTGGCCCAAAATGCAAGAGTGCGTTTAGGTTAATTAAGAGGCTTGAGCACTAGGTCAGAGCAAACATGATCAGGTGACACAGATTTCCGCTGTCTTAGGGTACGTGGCAGAGGTGCCCTCTTTTTCTTCTAGTTTTTGTGTTAGCGATGAAACCATTAGCCATAGAGCATATAAACATATAAAAGTAATCACTTTTAGAGGGGGTACATACAAAATGTGTCTCTTAGACGATGATGTGCTGTCACTCACAGAGCAAGAAGTGACTATACTCTATTATTGGATTTACTTGACTATTGTGAAAGGATTGAAAGGTCTTATGCTTTCAAATCAATAAAGAAAGACAGAAACCAAAAATATACCCAGGCCATAAAATGAGGCACAACACCTTCATCAGGATTGCCCATTATCATGGTGCCCATATAATAAGATATCTGCGGCTCATCATATGAACACCAGTCGCGGCTCACGGGAGGGAGAAGGGGTAGCGTGGCGCAGGGGGGAGGGAGGACTGCGCAACCGAAAATAAGTTAAATGAAAACAAAAAGCCTTACCTGTTTCGCCGAGCCACCTCGGAACCGCTGCTCATCTGCAGGGACAGGCTCAGGCTCCCGGCCTGCCCTGCGCCAATCCTAACGCTGCTTTCATGCTGCCAGCAGAATAAAAGCAGTGATAGGTTTGGACGGAGCGCCCTGGCTGGGTGCTCCGATGCAGAGTGGGAGCCTCTGCCTGCTCTCTCCAATCTGGCACCCCGTTGCCAGGTTGGACAGAGCCTACTGCGCATGTATGTTTGGCTGTCCCGAGACAGCTGGCCAATCATACTTGCGCACTGAGGGGGAGTTCTGTGTACTCCCTCTCTGTTCCTGTCACGCCAGTGGCCCGCCCCTTTTGCAGTAAAAACATAATAAACACAGTTTATTACGTTTTTACTGTAAACATTTTGCAGCTTCTGCTGGTGGAGGGGCGACGCTCCTTCGCCATAGCGGAGGAGCCACCCCTGATGAAAACCTTGTGGAATAGTATGTAGCTAACTTGCCACAGCTATACAACTAAATACTAGAAGACTTGACTCTATTTGTCAAGGCTAGGACATACTTAGGCCCTAAAAACAGAATATCATTCCCAGATCGATCTATTCATTTCAGACCCTGCCTGTCTACCTGTAACTATCCCAAGAGGAAAGTTAATAGGAATTCAAGGCAGATTTTTATATTTAGTGTGACTGGAGGCAGTTCAAGACTCTATAAAAAGGTCCCAAGAAAAGGGGGGAGGCTAGCATGCCCAGATATACTTTACTACCAGGCAGCATACCTTCATGTAATAATGGAATCAATATCTAAAGAAACCTATAAACGATAGCTGCTCATGGATCTGGTGGTAATGGGCAGCTCCCAAAGGGATCTTGCAAGGCTAGAAAAATGGTGCACACAATGTAATGCTTACTTGGTCACTGCAATGAAGACATCGTTGGAGGTGTGGGATTGTGTAACAGACAGAGGGTGTCTGGGTGTCTGTCACCCATTCCATCGCCTAAAACAGAGATCAATGACAAGCTGCACCTCTTCTGAGCAATGAGGTTCTCCTTAAAAAAAATGCAAAAGAAAGGAATGCAAAGTGCTCCTAGATCTCTTTTTCCAGGGAAGATTCAAATGTTTTGGGTGACTGCAGAACCGACTTTGAGGTTATGGATCTAGACAGATTACAAAATGTACAGTTTCGTCACTGGGTGCTCTCTCCAGGATCTAGACAGATTACAAAATGTATAGCTTCCCCACTGGGTGCTCTACCCAACCAACAAAGAAGTTGCTACCAGACCAAAATGACCAGATTCGAGACCTACACTACAAAATGTGACAGCTCGTGTGGGCTAGTGTCAAACATATATAAAATTCTTCGGAACAGTCAGCAGACACACATCAGTGCACCAAGACAAATAGGGATCACTCCTGAATGCTGTTTCAAACACATGGGGATAACCTCCCTGCTCAGAATGAGGGCTTGTGCATTTGCGACTGTTTTCTATACATTCATAGCCTGTAATATTTAGCACACAGGCAGAATTCTCCTGTTTCCACTCATTTTTATGGAACCAAACCTACTCACAAAGGAGTCGTAACGCCACCGATATGAATTCGGCTCAGGCGGAGGCTCAACATTAATGAAACTCATTGATAAATTAGGGCCTTTCAAATATTTCCTTTCGGGGGCTTACAAATGCAGCAGAATGTACACAAGACTCCTTGTCTCAGCCCCGGGGATGTAAACTTCCTGAGTATTATACCACTAAATGAGGCAGGTAAACACAAAACCTGAACATTTTTACAAGCATGAACAAATAAATCGAATGCTAAACCCTAACCAAAAAATATATATATCTTTAAACCCCCATTCTTCATGCTCAGTCCAATATGCGCATAAAACGTATGCCAACACAATGTAAACAAGCTGAAGGAATTATAAACAAAAAGTACCGCGTGGCCTAGAAACAGTCAAGCTGGGCTGGAAGGTTTGCTCTTGAATGGTAGTTAGAGTGAAGTCGCAATGCCAGTTCACCATATGTGTCTGCATTCCTTTATGCTTTCCTAACACACTCTTAATTGTAAAGCTAGAGGGTGACAATGAAACTAGTGTCATGGGTGAGAGAAATAACAGCTCGGGCCCCTGGCCGCACCTGTTTGCAGCCTGGTAGCATGCTCAAATGTGTCAGTGTGTGTGACCGCGTCTAGTGCCGCAGCTGTTCCTCTGCCACAGAGGCCTTGTGAACACCAAAATGGAGACTTATAAAAAAGGAGGCTGTAACTCTATGTCTGGACAGTGATAATAGCCGAGATAAAGACACAGTGCATGACCCCGAATGGCAGCGTTGATACTTAATAGAAGTGGGAACTATATCAGGCCGTGTACAGCAGACAGCAGATGTCAGCCATGCTAGATTAATGATTAATTTCTTGACAGGTCCCTCCTAGCAGCAGCACTGCAGTTCTCAAGTATGATATGAACGTGGTTTAACCCGCAGAGGGCAGCTGTTAATCAGTTAGCTGCGGGGAGGGATAAGTGCTGCGTGTTTTGGGCTCTAAAAACACCTATCAAATGACGAGCAAAAGCAGCGGCTTTGCCGCTGGAGGGCCATAAAAATATGGCTCTTCAAGCTTCAGAAGTTTAATTCTTCAAAACACCACCAATGAATCCTTCAAACACAGAAATATACTGAATATGTCCACCTCAGCTCACCATAGCCTGATACAAATAATTGCACAGGACCAATTTCCCCCTGACACAAACAAGATATGCCTTTGAATGAAACAATATGTCGACACACCGTCCGTGCGATGAATCACCGATCAGATATGTACAGGGACGTAGCCACGTGGGTTGGGAGTGGGGAAGGGGCTCGAGGGGGCAGGCACCACCATCATAGTGATTTCCTTCCTCCCAAAGTCAACTGGCAGCAGCCTCCCAGGTCAAGGTCGAGAGATAGTTTGCAAAACAAAAGCTTAGCTAATATTAATATTTGCATCACCTTTGATGCGTCCAGCAGCAAATTAAAATTAAATACTTGCTCAGCACTGTGGAACAAACTTAAAAACTAGTTTTCTAATGTACAGATGATAAGAACTGCTCCTGTGCAGTCATCTACAAACCTTGAAGCCTAGTGGACCAAGAATCAATTCGTCTTACCAAACCTTTTTTAATTTTGCGAATCAATCTGTGTACTAACAGCTTGGCTCTCAAAATATGGAATTGCAGCAGACCGCAATTCGACCTACCTCATCAATAGTCATGTGGTAGGTAACAAATTGCAACACATTGCTATTGGCCACAATCACAGGGATGGTGGCCTTCTGGGGTCACCAGACCATCATGCCTGTGATCACTTTTAAATAAAGTAATCTTTTATTTAAAAAAAAGTATGCAGCCCATTTCCCTTAAAGGAAAACACGTTTCAAAATTCACAAATGAAAAGGGGTCTCCTGAGGACCCCTTCCCATTCGTAAAAGGGTTACCACCTAGTTTAAGTTGGTGGTTAAAAATGAAAGTTTTGTGACCGCATTTTGGTTGCAAAACATCAATACACACCTTAAGAAATAGGTATTTGGACGGTACTCCTTAAACATGCCTCTTCCAAATTCTGACTCCTTATTGCTTCCTAAACTCATTTTCAGAATCGTTAATTGGGTTAGTATGTTTCAAAAGTGTTTTAGAGGTTGCAGACCATCAGATCTACTAACTCTGAGTGTTTGTGGCAGTTAAAACACTTTGTATATGGGACCTTTTGAACCATTCAGAGGATAAACAGTATGCTGTAATTGTCACTATAATGCATGTATTAGTGAAATGCATGTTTTACTTGTTAACTCTCTTTTGAAGTGGCTTTGTCTCTCTTTCTCTCTTTCTGTAGAAAAATACTGGGGCAAATTTACTAATACTTTGACTGTGGAAAAGTCCTGTAACGTAGAGTAACCTCTGGGTGGGGGAATAACTTTCCAATGGAAAAGGTATAAGAGAGGCTACGAGAGCCACACTGGGCTTTGCTCTAAAAAATAATGCTTCATTAAGCAGATGCAAAGTAGAAGAAATGTTTTTTTTACTCCTCATACATTTCACAGAATGCATGTGTGCTCATTTTTAGGACCTGAGGGCCCCATTCACAAAGGTAAACTTACACGTTTGTGTACGTTTACTCTTTTTTGGTATTCACAAAAATGCATTTTAATAGCAAGATAGGAAATAGCAAGCTTTTTATGTGCAGAGTTCTCCACCTTGACTGCGAAGTCTCTGATGGTGTGAACTTACTATTAAAATGCAGTTCTGTGAATACTAAAAAAGAGTAAACTTACACAAATGTGTAAGTTTATTTTTGTGAATCAGGCCTCATGGCTCTACACTGCTTTCTCCCTCTTGAGCAACTCAGAACAGCACATTTGCTTGCAGCAGTGAGTTGTGCGGAAATTGAGTACATCTACCCTTCTCACAACTTTTTGCAAGCTGTCCTTCCTAAAATGCACATCATCCCGGTCCTTTTCACAATCGCCAGAACTCTTCATTTTCATCCCTAACAACCAGCCCCTCCAACATGTGATTCTTATCAATCCCCTTAGTTCTTTTAACTTTCTGTAGATTGGAATGCGCAGTTTAATGGCGAATATTGCCGTCATGTAGGAAGCTAAGGCTGATTCACTGCTAAGGGTGCAGGAGCTCACAATGAAACAAGAAATCTCCAGACGGGGTGGCAGCAATGACACAGGAGCCCTGACAAGGAAGCACTAACACTGCCACAGAAGCACCAACATTGAATGGGGATGTTGTGCTTCCGACTCTCCGTGAGGAACTCATAGTGATTATAATTAATCCTGACAAACCGAGCACCATGTGCGATTCCTACCGACCCTTATCAATGTTCAACGTAGGCAATAAGATTCTGGTGCAACTCATCAAGGACATACTGCTGCGACTTCTTCCCAGTATAATACAGCCAGACCAATCTGATTTCGTGCTGGACAGATCCACCTCCCACAATCTGCAGACCTTATTCACTGTAAAGCACAACTTGACCCCTGATCTAAGGGCCGTTGCTGTTTCCTTGAGGCTACTAAGGCTTTCAGGGCCATATTTATACTTTTTGACGCAAAACTGCGCTAACGCAGTTTTGCGTCAAAAAAATTAGCGCCGGCTATCGCCATTCTGAAGCGCCATGCGGGCGCCGTATTTATTCAATGACGTTAGCCGGCGTTAGCCGCCGGCGCTGCCTGGTGTGCGTGAAAAAATACGACGTACACCAGGCAGCGCCGGCGTAGGGGGATATGGAGCTTGGGCGCCAAAAAATGGGGCAAGTCAGGCTGAGGCAAATTTTTCGCCTCAACCCGATTTGCGCCATTTTTTTCGACTCCCAACCCCCATAGAAATGACTCCTGTCTTAGCAAAGACAGGAGCCATGCCCCCTTGCCCAATGGCCATGCCCAGGGGACTTCTGTCCCCTGGGCATGGTCATTGGGCATAGTGGCATGTAGGGGGGCACAAATCAGGCCCCCCTATGCCACAAAAATAATTAAAAAAAAAAAACACTTACCTGAACTTACCTTAATGTCCCTGGGATGGGTCCCTCCATCCTTGGGCGTCCTCCTGGGGTGGGCAAGGGTGACAGGGGGGTCCCTGGGGGCATGGGAGGGCACCTCCGGGCTCCTTCCGAGCCCACAGGTCCCTTAACGCCTGCCCTGACCAGGCGCTAAAAAAACTGCGCAAAAGCAGCCGTACGTCATTTTTTTTGACCCGCCCACTCCCGGGCGTGAATTTTGCCCGGGAGTGTAAATACGGCGCACATGCCTCGGAGTCACTTTTTTAGAAGGGAACGCCTACCTTGCATATCATTAACGCAAAGTAGGTGTCCACGCTAAAAAATGACGCAAACTCCATGGACTTTGGCGCCAGACGCGTCTAACGCCAAAGTATAAATATGGAGTTAGTTTTGCGTCGGAATTGCGTAAAAAAAAACGACGCAATTCCGGCGCAAACAGAGTATAAATATGCCCCTCAGTTCCTTAGAGTGGTCCTATCTCTTCTTGTTGCTAAAACGGTTAGGTCTCAGTGGTGGGTACCTTCGATGGATTCCACTGCTCTACACTGCGCTGACTGCCTGCCTTCAGGAGAATGGCGTGGTCTTGCCTGTCTTTTCAATTAGTAGGACCACGCAACAGAGCTACCCACTGTCCCCGATACTATTTGCCATAGTGATGGAGCTTCAGGTGGCATGCCTCCATCGGCATTATGCTGCACATGGGCTGTACTCTACAGCAAGGGGCTTGTGTCTATGTATGCTGATGAAATGACGGTGTATGTCAGGGAGCTGGTCGTTAACAACCCACCGATAATTCGGAAACTCCTTTGATTTGGAGGACTCAGCGGGATAACAATTTACTAGTCTAAATAGATTATCTTCCCTCTAACAGCCTCAACATTGCCATTCATCACTGATTTTCCACTCAGGTGGAATGACTCTGAGGTAAAATACCTGCTGGGATAGCAGGGAATTTTGGAGAGAAAATTATGGACGAGCCATGGGCTGGGCCGAGGACAGGATTCCTCAGTGGGTCAGCCTGTCACTCTCTATGGCCAGGAGAATAGCGATTGCCAAAATGATCCTACTCCCCAAGCTCTTACACCTCTTTGTCAATCCCACACTGCCACTAGTGGGGGCCTTTTCAGAGGGACTCGAGTCCTTATTAGTCACTCTGGTTTGAGGCTGTAGACAAGCACGATTGACATGGGACGTCTTGATTCTGCCATTTGAACAAGGGGGCTTCTGTGACCCAGAAATGGATCTCTATTATAAATGCGCACAAGCATATTTCGCACGCCAGTGGATACCCCTGGTGCCTTTCATTCATATGTTGCTGTTGAGCAAGACAACATTGCACCATGCCCATTAAATGTGGCGATCTGCAGGACTCAGACTCGCTCTACTGATGAATGGACATAGTGGGCTGCACAACCTGGGCTTGAGCTGGACTCTGCTGAATGGTGTGTCTGACAATGCTATATTAACCTGCACTACTGCTGGCACAGAATCTAGTTATGCTCTCTATGCTGGAGGGCAAAGCATGTAGACAAGTGCAGCTGACCACTATAGGGGACCTCTTCCTGCAAGCCACTTTCTTAGACATGGATATGCTGAGGGCCGCTGTGGAATGCACACTACTGGATGTCCTCCTATTTTACCGCCTTCGCAGTATGTGCCGATGGGCACACCCAATTTTCCCTCTGTAGCCAGCAAGGCTTCCTGCACTGGACATCCTACTGAATGCAACCCCCCCAAAGAAACTCATCAAAACGGTATACACCACAATGCAGATGATGGCTCCTGTCACCATGCCAAAGGCGCAAGAGGAAAGGCAGCGGGACTTAGGCGCAGAAATAACAGACCAATAGTGGCACTATTGCTGTTCTCAAAGGGTGCACTGCCCCCGAATTATTGGCTGTGCCTCATCCATGTTAAATTCTTGCACAGCCAACCGGCTGGCCCTCTGCTTCTGGGCATAGTGGGGCCTGAGCAATATGGCTTTATCCTGAGTTGCTCATTGATATACAAAATGCTCACAGTCTTCAGTGCAATGTCTGTTATCAACCAGGAGGTGTGTGCCACCACGGTCTTTTTGGAAGCAGAGAAAGCATTTGATTCGGTCGAGTGGGGGTTCATGCTTTCATTGCTGCATCGAGTGGGGGTAGGAGAGATATCCCTGAAGCTTGTGTGCGTTCTCTTCACCGAGCCAGTGGAATGGATCCATATCAATGGCATAATATTCGACCACATACCCATCACAAGAGGCACGCATTGTCGCAAAGCCACTGGCCCCTGCTTTGCAAGAGTATCACACCCATTGGGGTGTGCCCTTCCCACACAACAATTTGATAGTATACGCTTATGCCCATGTATACTATTATACGTCCTCGACTTGGAACATAATCTCTCACTGGTCCTAAGAGAAGTGATTCTTTTAGGAGTTCACTCTGGACTGTTACTCAACTGGGACAAATCACTTATCTTCCGTCTAACAGCAGTCATGTTGGAAGTACCACTAGTATGCCCCCTACAATGGATGACAGACCCGGTGCAGTATTTAGATATCAGGGTGCACACAGACCCGGATGTTGTGAACCTAGAAAATTATGGGAAGGCCATACATTGTTTGACAGAGGTATAGATCGCTGGATTCACCCCTCTCTCTCTTTGCAGCCCCATTGCCATCGTGAAGATGATGCTACCCCGCTTGTTGTTCCTATTTGTGAACATCCGTATGTTGCTGCCTGGCTCAGTCTTTCGGATGCTGCATACCCTGATGATGTGCTTGCCACTGGCAGGAAAACAGCCAGAGTGTGTGTCACCTGACAAACAAATTCTATGGTTTTAAGCAGGGGGCTCGACAACCAAGAGTTGCCAGGGCTTGGCTGGAATGTCAAGAAGACCTAGGCACAGAAATTACGGATAAGCAATGCTCCATAGTACAGACTATCTCCCTAAATGGTCGCCATCACCTGCTATATTCTAAACATATTAACTGTGTGTACTACAACCCGACCCTTTTGTTTTGGTATGGTATGCAAGATGACTCTAGCTGTCCACAATGTGGTGGGGAAAATACTGGCTTTGCACATGGGGCATGGTACTGTCCGGGGATTCAGCGCTTCTGCCTTGCGGTGTTCCGTGAACTGCAAGAGATTACTGGAGAGATAGTGATGGTCTCACCCCTTCTGGCCCTTCTGGGATATGACAGAGATGTTCTGGAGACCTGTAGTTGACTCGTGATTATAGGCTTATTATTAGCACACCAACAAATAGCAATACTCTGGATGAAAGGCCCCCTTCCCACACTGCATGAACGGTACATTGATATGACGTGCTGCAACACGCAATCCAATGCCTATTATGATCTTATGCCACTCTGCAATCTCGAAAAAGACAATGGGAGCCTATACCAGGGATATCTTTTATTCTTCAAGAATGATAGCACTGGGGAAGTTGATGCGACTGATGCCGAAGTCACTCAGTGTTACTGAGAAGTCACTGAGAAGTCGATGATTAATGGATGGTGGCATTTTGCACTGCTGTATCCACTAGAGAATAAAATGCTAACTGAGAAGTGACAAGGGCTCTCACTGCCACCCCTTTCGATTGTTATCAGAAGTATAGATGGTCGCAGAGCCCTTGAGCATGACACTGCTGAGTGATTTCAGTCTTAAGTGAGAAATACTGTTGTGTTATTGGCCTAACCCATCAAATGCCCTAAAAACGTCTGTCTTACCCAATAGAACTTGGAGACCACCAGCAGGCCCTCACCCCAACACCAGCTATACGCAGACCGACAAACTTATTTGTTAATTTCATAAGACACGTTTTAGCCATAAATCACTACAAAGAAACTTCAAAACATATTTACAATAACATAACCTAATTCATAAAATTTAATCTGTAACCATAAATCATTGTGACAGGATCCCTTCCTGTCCTGAGCCTCCCTTGGACCACACAGGTGAACCGTACCTCATCTGTATCCCTAGGGCGGGCGGCTCCCCTGATTTCACCGTTCCTTGCCCACACGCTCAGGGTTCCGCCCCCTCTCCAAACACAAATCTGCCAAGGGGTGTAACAGGGCGGCCAGGAGCGGGAGACCCATGGCCACCCCAGCGATCTGGGCTCCCTACCCCCTAATCTGGTGTGTACATCCGCAGGGTGGATCAGGACTTCAGGATCCTATCTCTGGTGTTATCCCAGGGCCCCAGCCTTGGGGACCCCTCTGTTGCTTCTAGTTACTTTAGTACTCCTTCTCCCGGCCCGAGGGTGAGCAGGGTCCCAAAGGTCCTTCGCCCTCCCCACCCACAAACAAACTGTGAGAGAAGAGCCACATATCTGAAATAAATTGGTCTGTGCCCGCATCTGACAAGTGCACCATATCCCTGTTGAACATATCTGGACTCTTTAAAAGTTTATGCGGAATGTTCCAAATGCGCCCGGGACCCGGGCATAGTTTGGCCATCTTCAGGTTGAGCCTCTGAACTGACACATTGATTGTCCTTGATTTAATGTCTGGGCCCCACTTGCGGCGAGGCACCATATGTGACCAAGCGATGGCCGCGTTCAGAAATTGTTTAGACAATTTGGTGATTTCCCGAAAGATTGCTTCCCTGAATGCCTTGCGGCCCATCTGCACCAAGTCATTGCCTCCTAGATGAATAATAATGAGATCTGTGAACTGAAGTCCCTCGTATCTTCTAGCCAATGCAACGAGTTGTTGAAGCTGTGTGATTCCCATTCCGCCAACACCGCACCATCGAAAGGCCAATTCTTGGCTTGCCACCAGATTAGGCTTACGGAGCTGTTGCAACCTGTAGGCCGCCCGCCGAACAAACGAATGCCCTAAGACCCAAACCACATGTGGCGCCATCGAACTGTAATGAAAGAAAATTGAATGAGAAATCAACACTTAATTTACCGGATGTAGAGCGAGGGAGCACTGATCATACCAATTCAGGTCTAATGTAACGCTTATAACAATTAGATGACCATCTCCCGATGGATTTCACATCCGCTACTGACAACCCTGCGCCAGCAGCTAACGTAGCTGCACCAATTCTGAATGAATGGGGTGAATACCCAAGTGGGTCGACCCCTGCTGCCCTAAGTGTAACTTTCAAGACCGCGGAGAATTTGTAGCGAGATAGGCATTCCCCATTTGCATGTAGAAAAAGTGCAGGTGACCCTGCGGACGGGTGGACCAACAAGTAAGCTTTCAAGTGACCCACCGGGCATAAAGGAGACCCGTGAGTGGCTCTGAGTGTTATGCGTGCACCCTTACTGAGCTGATCCTTTTTGGACTTACGCAGCTGTATTGTTACAAACTCTGGACTGGGCTGCACATCTGCCCACTGGAGTCCGCCTGAGTGGTCACCCTGGGAAGCGCCTACTAGTTCACTAATGCGAAATGTGCCATAAAAGGCCACAGAGAATGCTGCTGCGAATAATGCTGCCTCAAATGGCGAGCAACACACCAAGGGAATGCTGCTCAATAGCTTCCCCAGTAAAATTGCCGTTATGAGGCGCCTGGTGTCTGACTTAAGACCTTCTACTCTAGCCCACCCAGCCACCACCCACTTAATTACAAAGGTGTTTAACTGGGACTGTTGATTCCGGAGTCTCGCAAAGAAATTAATGTTGGCCACGTAAGCTTTTGCGCAAGAAACCGGTCTACCCCTATCTTTCAACTGTTGTAAAAATGCACAGATAGCCTTTGCAGAAAACCAGTCTGAAATTTGCTGAGACTTCAAGTAATGTCTGTATTGTTGAAAAGCTCTCTCATACGCCCCCTTCGTATGGGCGGCTAGAGATGTTGCTACTAGAGCTGGGAGGGCAGGACACCAATCTTCCACAGAGATGCTGGGAACTCCGTCATCTTCTTCGTCGCCTGGGGGTGGAACCTCAGAAAATCCTGTATCAATGAGCGAGATAGCACGTCAGCAGCATTGTTATGAACCCCCGGGACATGCTTTGCACGAAAGGTAATGTTTAGTTTCAAGCAAGTCAGCACCAAGTGTTTAAGGAGGTGGAGTACCATTCTACATGTTGCCTTTTGTCTATTGATCACCTCTACCACAGCCATGTTGTCAGACCAGAAGACCACTGACCTGTCCTTAAATTTCCTGTCCCAAATGGTGACGGCAACAATAATAGGGAACAGCTCTAAAAAAGCTATATTTTTTGTTACTCCCTTGCTGACCCAATCTACTGGCCAATCAGCTCTGCACCAGGAAGGGCCCAGGATGGAGCCAAAGCCTATGCTGCCAGCTGCATCAGTGAATAACCCTAGAGTGGGGCTAGGACATGGAAGGTGAGGCCAAATTAAAGTCCTATAAAAATAAATCCCATACTCTTAAGTCATCCCTAACTTCCAGTGACAGTCTAGTGTGATGGTGTTTCTCGGTCAAACCAGCCATAGACCTAGCGATAGACCTGGAAAAGGGGTGAGCCATGGGAATAATCCTCAAAGCGAAATTCATCTGTCCCACCAGGACCTTCAACTGGTGCAAGGTGACTTTTTTCTGTGACAGCAAAACTTCACTGAAGGCAGGCGACACTCCCCAGCCACCAAATCTATCTCAATCCCTAGGAATGTAATGCAAGTAGAAGGGCCTTCTGTTTTGTCCAGGGCCAGTGGGAACCCAAATTCCTTGAACATAGCAGTCAAGGCCTGAAGAGCCCATAAGCACTTCGCCGACCGCGGAGGGCCCAGTACCAAAAAATCATCCAAGTAATGTATCACATCTTTGTGACCGGTTCGTCTGGTAAAGATCCACTTCAGTAAGGTGTTAAACTGTTCAAAATAACTGCAGGACACACTACAACCCATGGGCATGCATTTATCATAGAAGTAATCCCCCTTAAATTGGAATCCTAGTTGATGGTAGTCATCAGGGTGAACTGGGAGAAGCCTGAAAGCTGATTCAATGTCTGTTTTTGCTAACAAAGCACCCTGCCCTAAAGCCCTCAACATCTCCAGGGCCTGGTCAACAGTCGCATAGCAGACTGAGCAGAGTTGAGGTTCGATAGCCTCATTCACAGATGAACCCCGATGAGCAGACAGATTATGAATTAACCTGAACTGGCCTAGGTCCTTTTTGGGAACTACCACCAAAGGGGAACAAACAAAATCCGTTGTAGGGGGGGAAGGAAAAGGGCCTGCCAACCTACCCAGTGCCTGCTCCTTCCCAATCTCTTTTGCCACCACTCCCTCGTTCCTTAAACCAGACACTAAATTCCTGCAATGTTCTAAGGGGGGGTACACTGACGGCAGGGATCCTAAAGCCCAGCGAGCAGCCCTCAACTAGTAATTCTGCTGACTCTTTAACTGGGTAATCCTGCAACCATAGGAGTAATGCATCAATCTTTATGGGTGATGGTAAAGTTGATTTAATTATCGGGCTTACTCCCATCTTTGATTTTTTCCCTGGATTTTTTAATGCACTTAAACTCTGGGTGAGAGGGATGTCCACAAAAAGAGCAGGTGTGTCTGAATTAGCACGACCCAGGGGGGCGCGAGCATATTTTTCTATTAAACGCCCAACATGACCCTTTTTTATCGCTGGGGTATTGTGAACGAAAGGGCTGCTTTCCTGGTAATTTGCTATTCACACACTCTAACCAAACGTTCACTTAAATCTGGTCCCACCCAATTGTTGGGTCCTCCACCTTTGCCCACCTGAAATCCCTGTCATACTCCAGCCAGGAATGCCCTCTGTGCATGTGGTGTGCTCTTAATATTTTGTTTGCATAACAAATCATGGAAATACCCAACTCCGGTTTCTTTTCAAGCATGACAGACATAAAGACATTAAAACCAAACAACCAATTAGTAATACTTTCTTCCACCTTGGGTTTTCTGTCACTAGATGATGATGCCTTCACCTCCTTATCTTTGGTTTCTGCCTCCCTTCTTTTTGCCCGGATAAGAGTAAAAATGTCCACAAATTCCCCCTTTCAAATCTTTTCTTTTACCTCTGCACCAACATGAGCAGCGAGCTTGTGGTCTTGACAATAGTGTGTCTAGCCCCACCCCTTCCGCTGATGTACTACCCTTAGATGAATCGTTGCTCATTTCAGCAACCTTACTCTTTTCCAAAGGAGTAGCAGGAGGC
Source organism: Pleurodeles waltl (assembly GCF_031143425.1). Classification (NCBI taxonomy): domain Eukaryota; kingdom Metazoa; phylum Chordata; class Amphibia; order Caudata; family Salamandridae; genus Pleurodeles; species Pleurodeles waltl. The sequence goes on from NC_090447.1 coordinate 972,103,761, forward strand.
AGAGCGTCCGGTGCCGGCGTGACACCCAGGCCCACAGCTGCCGCCTGTAATGGGGGAACACTACGCGCCGCTGCCAACTCCTCCACCTGGCGTTTAAGCTCTGACACTGAGTTCTGCAGAGAATCATTTGTGGTCCAAGGAGTGGTGGGGGGGTTGGGTTGCTGAGGTATTAATATTAGCTAATAACTGGGACACAGCCAGCAATGCTTGCGTGGTTGGGCCCTGTGTGGTTACCTGCGGGGTAGGGCAGGCCTGCGTTTGCACAACTAGGGGAGGTGTTGCTGGCACTGCAGCCTGGGCCTAGGGTGATGATTGGGCTACCGGCACAGTAGAAGGCACCGCTAAAGTTGCCAATGACTTTCGGATGTCTGCTAACATGGCTGCCATACCTAGCACCGGTGCAGGTACAGCATTTTCCCCACCTGAGTGTGGCTCAGAAGTAGCGCTCACGGATGTTAATGAAGTGTCAGGGATAGGGGGCTGTTCGGGGAGTGTAATAGCTGCTGAGGAAGACAAAGTTTGCTGTGCGTCTGCAACCTGCCTTTTATTTCTACGCTTCACTGGGGGAAACGCCGCTGGCGGCTAGTTCCTGCAACATTGTCCTCAATCTCAGATGCTGCGTCCCAGCTGTCCGAATCCCCATTGCCCAGCTTTGCCAAAACCAGCTTTAAAAGCTGACACAATTCTGGGTCCCTCCCTTTCCTCTTACCTGGCCTTACGCGGTTGGACGCCATGACTTAATGACACTTGACAAACCCAACAATCCACACCAGCTTTAAATTGCCACCGAGTAATCTCCCTGCTTTAAAACCCACTGAAACTGTAGAAAGCTCTGCGACCACTGTGACAGTCTTAACTAATCAATAACCATAACATACTATTAACAGTGCAGCTGTAGGAAGCACTGAGCGCACTGTAACAGTTTAAAATAAGCATTAACAACAACATGTCATTAACTTTGCAATGTTAGAAAGCCCAGGGGGCACTGTAACAGTTTTAAATAATCATTATCAGCAACATGCCATTAACCTTGCAGACGTAGGAAGCACAGGAGAAAGCACAGGTAGTATTGAAGGCAGTTTAAATAGCAAATTCAATAACACGCTATCATATTTAAAACAATGTAAACAGCTTATTTACAATAGCAAATATCAATAACATGCTATCGCATTTAGAATAATGTAAAACAGCTTATTTTTCTTCCTATACCACGCGGCAACTATCAGCTATGCGCGCGACTACTAAAGGGGGCTAGTGTCCTTCAATACTTAAAAAAGGGGGGGCGCTGGCCCTGAGGGGGAAATGATCAGCATAGAAAAAACACGCCAAATAACCCAGCCGCCTACGCGTGCAAAGGCCATCCTGCTGCCCAGGTCACGAGAACGAACGTGAATATTGCCACAAATCGGAGCACAAGTGCCCTTTAAATATTTAGGTTAGTTGAAAGTCATTTACTGCGGATCAGAATTATTTAAAAAAAGGTCGCGGAAGAACGCAGGCGCCTATGCGTTTTTACCCCCCTGCCGAACAGGCCACCTAGGCGGGACCCCTAAAACCTGGATACCCCAGACTGTGAAGGGGCCTCTGACACTCCGGCCGGGTGCTCCTCTGCCGACGTACCGACTCCTCGAATCACTTCTCTCCCCGAGGGCCAACGAAGATGCTCCGTCCAAAGAAGCAGGCTCAATCCAAGGGCTGGAGTCAATCCTTCCGCAATGCCGAACCACCCGCGAACACCTGCACAGGATGGGCACTGCTACAACGCTGAACCGTCCGATCATCCCCCTCCGCACCACCAACAAGGCGGAGCCCTTCTGGGGGGGCGCTTAAGTAGCCCCCCACTGGAGCGCGGCGGCTGGAACTGGATTGGCGGTCGTGGTCGCAACGTTCTCCTCCTAAAATTACTTCCGCCCCCACACCTCACGAGGTATGAGGGCGGAAGTACCTGACCAGCCCGACGCACAACTAGTGCGAAGGGTTCGGGCCACGACGGCCCCAATTCCTAAGAGGCCACACTCCCCCATATTGGGAGGGCCACTTTTCCCTTGTATTCACTGCAAATCGAAAGCTCTGTTTTACATGTTTATCCATTGCACCAGGAACTGCTATATTATTATCCCTTTTATGGTTGTTCTGCAAAATGAAAATAACAGTAAAAGAAATACTTGCACAGGCTATATCGAAATGAAGCTCCTTAGAGACATGAAGTGTGGATAGGGAGATGATGGCTTCCTTTACCTGGAGTTGCAATGTCCCTCAGTCAGGATTTGGAAAATGTCTGTAAGATAATTGAAAACATCACTTACACCGCAGGACCTGTCACGCCTATGGTGGCTCTGTTGGGATATGTGGTGGATATACCACCTGAGGTGTGCAGGCTCACTGCTATGATGATGTTACAATTGGTAAAACATCGAATAGAGCGATACTGGGGATAGACAGCTATACCCAACATAGATGATTGGCTTGCAAACGCGGCGTACTGCCAGGAGTAATTGAGGGAGTATTGGCTACTGACGCCAGCCGCTAGCAGACCGCGTGACATAGGGGCCTAACTTTACCTCTACCTGGTGACACTCTCCGCATGAAGGCTCAACAATGAGACACAGCTGGATGGTGCTGGCTGCACTGGCTACCAATGCTAGGTAATGAGGGGAGAGTATTGTCGGGATGCCCGAGGAGGAATGCTCAAGGTAGATTACTGGGTTCCTTGCCCTGCCCATACAGACTTGGGTGGCTTTTGAAACACTAATAGTGAGATGAAATATGAACTCCTACACCCACAAAAGGCACAACTAACTAAAGAATTTGGGTCACATTTATTTTAAAAAATCACGCTGCACAGCAAGTCACCTTCGTGTGCTGCTTGATAGAGAAAGGGCAGGAATGCTGCATATTTATCATACTGCAGCGCATTCCTGTAGCTTCCCTGCGCTGGTCCACAATGTGCTGCCTAGCACAAGCGCAGGCACACTTTTCCCGTGTTGTAAGGAGGATTGTGTTTGCACAGGAAGGGCCACCTTACTGCCCAAAAATAATCCTCTGAGGAATTTTCCTCTATGTGTGCTGCATAATGCAGGACACATAAAAAGAGGAAGTAACAAGGAGAAATACATATTTTTTCCTCGTTACGCCTCACCTGGGGAGTTCTAGCATTTTGACTCACTGACAGGTGTACCAGTAATGGTAAATCTGGTAATGCGTCAAAATCCATGAGTGGATCTGTGTGAAAAACCGATGCTCCGCCCATAGAATGCCTTCCCAGGGCAGTGTAACACAGCGCCAACGCAGCGATTTGCACTGCAATCCATTACATTGCATTTATCAAGCCAGGCAAGGCCACACTCAACGTGGCTTGATAAATCTAACTTAAGAGTTGCATCGCTCTTGAGCCCTATTGCGTGACGCAAGGTTGATGCAACTCCTTAATAAATATTCCCATTTGTACCTGCAGTATTTCACCCAGCATGATCAGTATGTGAGGTATCTGTTTGTATTTGCTTGTTGTTTCATTTGATTCGATCAAAATAAATACAAAGAATTTTTAAAAAACTGAAACTAGCATGGTTACCCCCACTTTTGGCCTGTTTGTGAGTGTGTGTCAGTGTGTTTTTACTGTCTCGCTGGGATCCTGCTAGCCAGGACCCCAGTGCTCATAATGTAAACCCTATTTGTCAGTGTGCTTTGCATGTTTCAGTGGGATCCTGCTAGCCAGGACCCCAGTGCTCATAGTTTGTGGCCTATGTGTATGTTGTCAGTAGTGCTTAACTATGTCACTGAAGCTCTGCTAACCAAATTAGTCACTATAGTTTAGTGACTTCATTTACCAATTCCAATTGGCACACTGGACCCCCCCTTATAAGTCCCTAATATATGGTACCTAGGTACCCAGGGCATTGGGGTTCCAGGAGATCCTTATGGGCTGCAGCATTTCTTTTGCCACCCATAAGGAGCTCAGACAAACACCTTCACAGGACTGCCACTGCAGCCTGCGTGAAATAGTGCACACACTATTTCACAGTCATTTTCACAACACTTAAGTAACTTATAAGTCACCTATGTGTCTAATCTTCATTTACTGAAGGCTAGGTGCAAAGTTATTAAGTGTGAGGGCACCCTTGCACTAGGAAAGGTGCCCCCATGCAGTCCAGGGCTAAATCCCTGGACTTCATGAGTGCAGGGACACCATTACACGCGTGCGCTGCCTATAGGTCAATACCTAAATGTAGCTTCACAATGGTAACTCCAAATATGGCCATGTAAGGTGTCTAAGATCATGAAAGTGTCCCCCCATTCCAAATCTAGTATTGGGGGGCAATCCCATGCATCCTGGGGGCTCCACCATGGACCCCCAGTACTGCAAACCAGCTCTCTGAGGCTTGCACTGCAGCTACAGCTGCTGCCATCTCACAGACAGGGTTCTGCCCTCCTGGGGTCTGAGCAGAGCAAAGCATTTCCTTTGGGAGGAGGGTGTTACACCCTCTCCCTTTGGAAATAGGTGTCATAGGCATAGGAGGGGTAGTGTCCCAGAGCCTCTGGAAATGCTTCGAAGGGCACAGATGGTGCTCCCCTTGCATAAGCCAGTCTACACCGGTTCAGGGACCCCCAGTCCCTGCTCTGGCATGAAACTGGACAAAGGAAAGGGGAATGACCACTCCACTGTCCATCACCACCCCAGGGTTGGTGCCCAGAGCTCCCTTCCCTGCTCCAGCAGGCACCTACTAAGACGATGACCGGTTCTCTGGGACTCCTCTCCTGGCAACGAGCATGCTCCCTGGAAAACAGGTGGTGGACCCCTTCGATACAGACTGTCCTAAGGTCCAGCTGTCCAAATTTGGATGAGGTAAGAGATTGCCTTCCCCGTTTGCAACAGCACCCCTGTGCACCGCGTCATCTTCACCTCCTGCGGCCTTTGTGCACTATTTGCAAGAATCCTTTCTGCGATGCTCAACTCGCTGAGTTGTTCGCCAGAGGCATGGGACCTTTTTTTGTAGTGCTGTAGCAACCGCAATTTGCATCTTCTTTGTCCCCGTGTCCTGGGACATCCGTGGGTGCTGCCTGGTCTTCTGTGGGTTCCCTCCAGTGTTGGGAGCCCCCTCTGCTTCCTCAGTCTGAGTTGAGGCCCCAGGTCCCTCCTGGGTCTTGGCAGCGCCATTTTGACACAAACCGCAACATTGCTTGAACCAAGGCCTGTTGGACGAATCCAGTGCTGCAACTCGCCTGCATCCAACATCTCAACGTGGGACAGCCTTTAGATCATGCAGGAACCCGCAGCCACCTTCTTTGGTGCTCTTCTGCAGACTTCTTCCAACCGGAGAATCCTCTTTTGCACCATTTTCTAGGTGGGCAGGGGCTCCTGTCCTTCCTGATATCTTCTGTGACTGCTGGACTTGTTTCCCTCTCTTTACAGATCTTCAGGTCCAGAAATCTACCATTTGTTGCTTGCAGTCTCACTTGCAATAACTCTAATCACGACTTGTAGTGTGTCCTGAGGAAACTTGCAGTCCTTTACTCCTACTTTCCTGGGCTCTGGGGTGGGGTATTTTACTCACCTTTGTGGTTTTCTTACACTCCCAGCAACCCTCAAGACACTACACTTGCCTAGGGGGGAATTTGTGATTTGCATTCCACTTTCTTAGATTATTGTTTGTGTTGCCCCTAGGCCTATTTCTTCCTATTGCATTCTATGGTATTTTCTATTGTTTGCACTATCCTATGACAATTTACTTACCTGATTTTGGTGTCTATTGTACATATTGTGTATAATACTTACCTCCAGAAGGAGTATTGCCTCTAACATATCTTTGGCCTTGTGTCACTAAAATAATGTACCTTTATTTTTGGTAACACTGAGTATTGTCTTTTATTGTGTATAATTACTGAGTGACTATAGTGGTATTGCAGGAGCTTTGCATGTCTCCTAGTTCAGCCTAAGCTGCTCTGCTACACCTACCTCTAACAGGCTAAGTTGCTAGAACACTACTGCATTTCACTAATAAGGGATAACTGGACCTGGTATAAGGTGTAGGTACCTAAGGTGCCCACTACAAACCAGGCCAGCCTCCTACACATAGGTGCATTGACAAATGTAGACTGACACTAAAACACTAACAAGGGGGCACCAACACAGGAGAAATGGCAAATAGACACTGTCACTACTAGGATAATGATATAGGTAACGTAATGCAGGATCTAGGCCCCTGGTACGGGGGCACTGAAACAAAAGCCTCAATACAGACATGGGAACAGTGATACTAGGGCACTGACATTGGGCACAATCACTAATGCTGAGGAATTTGCTTAGGGAAGTTTCACTGGTACACTGACACAGGGATGGTAAGAAACAAGAATATTGACACTAAGCTATAATACAAGTAGAGGAACATGACACCATCACCCTCTAACCACAAATGTAACCTGGGAATCTTCTTAGATGACACACTCAACATGGCTGCTCATGTGAATACTGTCTGCTCCTCCTGCTTCCACATGCTACGCATCCTCAAACAAATCTTCAGATGGATTCCCAAGAGAGCCAGACTTACCAATACTTAAGCCCTAGACACCAGTAGACTTGACTACGGCAACATACTCTATGCCAGAATCCCCAGCCACCTCTTCCACCATCTTCAGGCCATTCAGAACACCACTGCTAAACTCGTTAAGGATCTCCCACATTGCACCCTCATCACGCCTCACGTTAGAGATCTCCACTGGCTGCTGATCACAAATGCTGCCAATTCAGAATCCTTACACACTCATACAATGCACTTCGCAACACTGAACCAGCCTACCTCAACTGCTGCCCCACTCTTCTTGCATATACCCCTTGCATCAGCAAAAACAGAATATGAGGCCTAGCCGTCTCCTACCTCACGTTCAAAACATGGAACAACCTTCCTCTACACATAAGGGCCTCCTCCTTGCTTCTGGAACTCCACAAGAGGCTGAAGACCTGGCTCTTCAACTAAAACTAAGCAGGTGACCTGAACACCTGGGCCAGCACCTGGATACCCCTTGGGTGATACGTTATTCTTTACAAATCCTCATAACATAACATAACATAGCATAATACCTTGGGAAACAGATGGGGAGAGGATCTGTGTACTGACATATTGATACTGACAGGGCACACTGACACAAAGACACTAATATGGATTCACTGCCACTTGGATACTGCCACTGGGACACAAATACTAGAACACTGACACAGGGACACCACAACTAACAGGTTTTTTGTCATGGGGACAGTGAAACTGGAGCATTGATGTAGATCACAAACATTATTACTACAACTCTGACACCGAACACCAACACTGACATAGGAGTCTCAGTAATCACACTGAAACCTGTTACAAAGACAAAGTCACTGTGACACTGAGAAAGTATCACCAACACTTATCTGGCAACGATGACTTAGAAACAGCGAAACTGGAACAGTGACGAGAGGCACAAACATTGGTTGTGGGACAACCGCAAGGGCCGGTACACCAAGACATTGAGAAAGGAAATTGGGATGCTCACATTGATATTGGCTCTTGACAACATCACCAGAACAGTGAAATGGCTTAGGGACTCTAACACAAGGGCAATAATTGGAGGGGCACAACATTTAGGATACTGACCTGTGGTTGCTGTTGTGGGTCACTGACACAAGTTACTGACAAAAGGGCACTAACAGGGAGCCACTGATACTGGTACACAGGGGCACCGGCTACTGCAACACTGCATTACTTATGGCAACAGCCACAGTGACACTGCCTGGGAGCACACTGGAAAAGATGTCACACAGAGACACCGGCATTGAAATGTTGCCATTGACACATGGGTAATGAAACAAAAAAACGGACATATGGACATTGACGCTAGGGCAGTGACACTGGGGCACTGACACTAGGCAAATAAACAAACGGAGGCACTGGCCTTGATACTGGAACACTGCAAAAACTGAAGGAGACTGACATCTATGCACTGACACCAAAAAGGGGACACACACTGACTCAGGAACACTAGCACAGCTACACTTGTTAATGTTGAGACACTAATACAATGGCACCAGCAAAGAGAAAATAGACAACAGGCCTTTCCCATCTATGTACCCAGGACCCAGGACCCAGGATCTAGAACAAAATCCCTGCATCCATCAGGACTGCACTAATGCTGTTCCAGTTTAATAAAGAGTTCAATGCTCACCTCATTAAAGACCAGTGTAACCTTACAGAGGTGACTAGGGAATCTGGGTTATTAGATCCAACAGAAACTAAATCTGAATATAAAGACAAGGATGAGAACCTGCACAATGCTGCCTTTTCCAACGATGTGAAATCAGACGACAAATCCCCTCAAAAGAATCTGAAAATGCCAAGAGCAAGAAAGTAAATGCGCGAATGGATGCTTCAAGCAAATTCATTTATTTTCTAACCCTTACCCTACCAGTTTCCTTTCGCCACACAGCGGTCTTCCCTACAGATCATGTCCCAAAATCACTGGGATTGTAAAGTGATTATGCACGCTCATGTAGTAGAGCTCTGGCACATGCCTTTGGAAGGAAGGAAGAGTGCATTTTGTGTAATGTGATTTTATTACTATAGTTATTACCCCTTGGTGCTCAGGTATTATTCAGTGTTTACAGTTCAGCAGTCTGGCTAAATTTAAGAGTCTTGTAATATAGTGAATTTACCTGAGTACACAATAAAGACCACTGCCTTTTTTGTGTGTGTGTGTTTTGTCTTTAAATAACAATGTTCATACCTTGGCAACATCACTAGCCCACTCAACAAAACACTGAAGCACAGATAAGGCTGTAGTACTTTGGTACAAATATTACATCCACTGCTCTTGAAAATGTCACAATGACTTTTGACCTGGAGATTGGACGGTTTTATATGTCCTTGATGATGGAAGTGTTAGAAGTTTTTGGACTGAAGTTATTTTGAAATCTTTATATAAACGGGTAGGACTTGGGTAGATTTGGAATAGTTCTAGCTTTCTATGCCTCAGGTCAAATGAGTAATTATTTCCATCAGTAGATGTCTATGCAGTGCTGCTATCTGTGGTGTTCTCCATCCAGAAAATATGGTGTCAGCTGAAGGCACCATCCTCAATCCTACCCTTGTTGCTCAACCCACCTACCTTCCTTGGAAGCTTATGTTAATTTTTCTGAGGATCCGCAGAAGACATGCTCACAGCACACCTCTGTCGGTATAAAAGAAAAGAAAAAGACAATAGGCGGTACATCTTTCTCTCTTCAAGCGTCCGACTATGGAATTCACTACCCCCAAATATAAGATCCACGGATACCACTCACATGTTCAGAAGATTAGTCAAGAGTTGGCCTTTTCCTACATAACCACCATACTCAAACACTAATGATGTACAGTATATCCCTGTGTATGTAAACATTTTAAATTTGATTTTATATATAATTAGATATGTGTATTTATTTGTACAAATGTGTATAATAACTATGTAGATGCTCTTAAGGTCTGCTGTTTAACAAATTTATTTATTACTTACGGTTAAAGAAATACATACATATATATATAAATCAATATATATATAAATATATAGCTATATAGATAGATATATATTATTCTGTGCTTTTGTACAATACAATTTTAAATCTCAATGCATTATCCTCCTTATCCAAATATACTTTTTATGTAGTTGAGTATGTACATATTTATTACTCCTACTGTTCAAGAGAAAATAATCACTCTCTCCAATACACTACTCTGTCTCACCCTATACCTCTGTCAATCTTTCTTCTATCTCCATTCTGTGTTTCATCCCAAACCTCATTCTACTACTATGAACTCCAAAACAATCCTTCCTAGGCCCTTTCACCTCTATTTCTCCCGGCTCACCACAAACCTCAGTTACTAGTACGATCTCCCAAACAATACTAATACATGCTTCCCTCATGTATCTCTCATTTGACTCATCCCAAACCTCATTTTACTACTATGATCTCCTCAATCCCTTTCTACAGACTCTTCCCTCCTCCATCTCTCCTTTTACTCATCCCTAACCTCAACTTACTATCAAGATCTCCCAATTAACACTTTGCATATGCTTCCCTCTTCTATCTCTCCATTGTATTCAATCCAACTAACAGACACACATGCCCACTGCTCAAATTAACTCATACTTCCCTATACTAATCCACCACTAATCCTTCTAGGCTCCGAAGTAGTGTGCAGCTTGCCAAAAGGCACTTCAAGGCCTCATCAGGGGTAGTAAAAGCTATATAAATACAAAAGACAATACAATTACAATAATGCACTAACTGCCTACAACTCAGCTTCTTTTCCTCTTACTTGCTGACTTTAAGCTTCCCTTTGACAATATACAATACTCTGCTGCCATTTGATTATGTTCATGCTATAGAAATACCATCTACATAAATAGAGAAATTGATGCAGGATGCTACAACAAATGGATGTTAACACTAGAGAGCGACACAAAACTGGGCACCAGTGTGAAGGCACTCATTGGATTGCTGGCACTATAGCACAAAAACTGACACAGGGAATCTCCATGGGAAAACACATACTGGGGCACCAACACTGATTGGTGGGCTCTGACAGAGGGATACTGACAGTGAGCATTGCAATGGATACATTGACACAGAAACAACGGTTTATCAGTGTTGATATTGGAACACTACCATGGGCATTGTGAAGTCCAATCTTTCCACTGGCACAGAGTCCCAGATACTGTGGGACTCTGGCGCTTGGATAGTTAAAGTTAAATTGAACACTGACAATGAAGATGACTGGGGACAATGGCACAGACAATGAGATGAGCATATTGACATTGGGCCACAAACTGCAAAAGAAACACTTGGACATGGAGGCACTACCATTTTTAGAGGGGCATTGGCATTTGAACAATGTTATGGTGACACTGATACAATGCCGTTGTGACTGACTCTGACACTGGAAAACACATCTTGACACTGACATTGGGACATACGTATGCAGACACACAGTGTCAATGACAAGGGCATTGAAGTTAAACATGGTCACTGGCACTGGGATAGGAGCATATAGGAACATTAGTGGTTGAATACAACTATCAAGCATGTGAGATAGATCAGGAGACCATGGGCACTTGGATGACAGGTATAAGAACAAACAAGCGTATAGTCCAAAGTAAACATTGTTCTTTAACATCTCCTAGTACCAAGAGGGCAAAATATTGGCAAATGCTGTGCAGCACCAATATTTCCTAATCTTTATTTCTGATACAATAAGGCAGTATAACAGCTTCCTAACACAAAGGCTCCTCTTTCCTGCCCAAAATAATGAGAACCTTGTCTCAACCAAAGTGAGATGCCAGAATGTGGCTTATTAGTTTCTTGCACTGTGTGAAGGCCACGTGGTTTCAGCTGTCACAGTAAAGAAAAGGGAGTTTCAATCAGGCGAGGCATGATGCTTTAGAAGAAGAAGAAGGGTTTTTCTTATCCTTGTTGTTGCATCCTTCTTCATCATTTAAATTGGAATGCCTGTCACCTGCACTGTCAATTCTGAAGCACTCTGCGGGCATCCACAGAAAGAGAAAGCAATCAGTACAGACTGGACTAAAAATGTGTCACTACCACTCCCTGTCAGTGGTTTTGTGTTCAGGGAAGGCTAATCTGATAAAATATTACTGATGGGGCTGAAGGGTTTTCTTAGGAGGCCAACACAGCATTACTGAATGCCAGGCCTACCAAGTATCAAGGCTGCCTAGCTTTGATTTCACCTGATGACTCTTTCTTCTACCACCGTAAGCTTCCTGTCTCTTTTTCTTTCTCTATGACCCTTTGTTACTATTTCCCTACCTTTTCCTTCCAACTTTGGTATCCCTTCCTCTCTTTGGCCTGGGTCAAAGTCCGATGATGAAAATTAAGCCTTGTTCCCAATGATAACTGCTCATGCTCGCCACTCCCAACCACCTTTACAAATTAAGCACTTAGGCCCAAGGCGCGTGAAGAATGGAAGTGGGCACATTGCAATACTCACTCCTATCCTCATACCCTCTAAAACAAGCTGTGTTCACCTTGCCTTTCTGTCCTGCTGACTTCCATTGAGGTCTCTCCAACAAAAGCCAAGTACAGTCAACGCAGTGGGACAACATCTTTGTATGCATCATGTCTATGTTCTCCCAATTGTGCCAATGTGTTTAGAACTTCTTTTGAAACCCATTCAAGTAATGTCAATGAGTATTTAAATGGGCATAGAAATGCAGAATCTGCCACACATTTCGCCAATGGCGCCTTGATGGAGATTACACAATGCCATGTACAATTACATTTATATTCCATTCAGTTTTCCTTAATTTTATTGTCCAGACATGCTTTCAAAATAAAAACTTGACACACAATTCCTAAAACATCTCCACAGTACCTTACTTACTGGGCTTTTAATGGCATGTTTTCCTGATGCTTATCACAAATACCTGACAAGTTAGAATATTTTTGAAAATATCCTTAAAGGTTTGCATGAATATTCACTTTACCGTTTGCGTGTTTGATGTCACAGCTTTCACAGGCCCCCTTTCAGCCCAAGGCATATGCAAATCTGTGAGATATGAGAGTCTCAAGGAACCCTCACTACTTTTTCAGCCCTCCCAATCATTTTGGGATATGCCATTGTGGGATATATTTCATAGTTCACTAGATAAAAGTATGTAACATCTGCCTGATATTTCTGTCATCTCTATACCCTCCTCAGAGATGCACAGATTCTCTTCTATACTACAATCTTTTCTGTGAAGCCTTTGGGGCCTATTCACAAAAGTAAATTTTGTCATAAATGTATTTATATACCCAAATGTACCCAATGTATGCCTGTCAGGAATTTACAAAGTGATTTCAGGCAGGCATAAGCACATTTACATGTGTAGGTTTGTCTGACACAAGTGACAGTACTCTGCACCCCATAAATTCTTCTCAAGAGGTGGGAAGTGGGTGTTACAAAACATGGATTGCCTTGTAACTTTGTGATCTCCCACAAACATGGCTGTTTGTCTGCATTCACAATCCCCCCTCATTCCCCTTTCCACCCTGGAAAGGGTCAGAGATTTACTTTAGCCAAAGGATGGATCAGACCCCTGCAGTGATAGGAATGGGAATAGATCACCCCCAGATTTGACTAGAATGTCGGGAAAGGGGTTTCTCCACAGAGATAAATGTTTTCCTCTTAGAGAACAAAATGTGTTTTTGCACAGAGAATTCTATTCTCCCTATGTGGAGTTCCTTGCTGGATTCCTGCCGGGAATGTCACATTGTCTTCCCAGAAAAATGCATTAAACTATCTACTGACACAGCTTTCTAAGCATATTGCTGGCCTTGTGTGTACATTTCAGAAAGTTGTTCAGTAGGGTTTGGTAGGTTTTCCTGGGTGGCCGCTGAACCCAGCCCCAAAAACTGCATCTACCCCTTTTGTTGAAGTTGCCACACTGGACCCTGCATTTTTGCAGGCACTAGGGCCACCCATGCAGGTGAGGTACCATTTCTATCAGGAGATATGTGGGAAATCTGGTTGGCAGGAGATTGAGGCCACCAGCAGATTCCAGTACTTTGAGGGATCCATGAGAGCCACCCTGGAGTCCCTCTGGTGTCTAGTTTACAAAAATATCTAGAGTTGGTAGATTATCCCTAGAGGCAATGTACACCCTGGCAGAGAATGATAGAAAAGACAAATATTAATTCTCAACCATCTACTCCACAAGTACACACACATACTGGTTGTATTTGGCCCAGGGGTGAGTGAAAGGTTGTTAGACCTGTCATCCTTCGGGCAGTCTTTCCCCAAACCTTTTGCCTAATTACCTCATCTTTGTGCTGAATCATTTTGTTGGCCTTAGGTCTCTGAGCACTTTACCACTGTTGACCACTGCTAATGTGCATGTGCTTCTTCCCTAAGCATAGTAACATTGGTGTATACCCAGTTGGCATAAAGTGGTATACCATATACCCAGGGCCTGTAAATTAAATGCTACTAGTGATCCTGCAGCACTGCTTGTGCCATCCATACAAGTAGCCCCTTAAACATGTTTCAGGCCTGCCACCGCAGGGCCTGTGAGTGCAGTTTTACTGCCACTTCGACTTGTCATTTAAAACCCTTTGCCAAGCCTTAAAATCCCCTTTTATTACACGTCACCCCTTGGTTAGGCCATAGATAGCCCATAGGGCAGGGTGCTGTAGAAGTAAAAGGCAGGGTAAGTATTTTGATGTTTTGCATATTCTAGTAGTAAAAAACACCTACATTTGTTTTTCTGTGAGACATACCTCTCTCATAGGTTCACACAGGCAATTCCTTAATACATGTTTAAGCTGTAATTCCGGATTGAGAAGGAGTAGCTATGTCATGTTTCATTTCACTGGAATGGTAAATCCTCTTTACTGGTAGAGTCAGACTTAATATTACTATTTTAGAAATGCCACTTGTAGAAAGTGAATGAACACACTTAGGGGCAACCCAGTATTCCCCTAGGAACTTGGTACAGACAATGTCTCACTTAAAAATGCTCTTAGAGGAATTACTTAGATATACTATGGGTACATATGATCCAGTGTTCAATTAATGAATAAGACAACCCCATACTGTTAAAATCCAATATATTACTCAATAGGGTTCAGGAGGTTAAAAAAAATGTACAACAATTCCAACGAATGTCCATTTCATAAACAACAACACAGTACACAACTCCTCTAGATCATAAGATTGAATCCTAACTGCAGATCCAGGAAGGGGTTATATTCCTTCTCATGACACAGTTCTGCACAATAATTGCCTGGTTTTCAGTCCCAGTTCAAGCAATATCATGGACTTTCAATTCAGCTTGTCAAATAAGAAGGTAACGTTGATGTTTCGGCCAACACACCAGGGGACTTCAACCTACAAGCCCAAGTAAACAAATCTTTCAACTATGAGACGGCTAGCGTCTGTCTCCATCCACATCCGCACAACACATGGGAGTCAGATACATGCACCAGTGAAATTAAAACATTTACTGCCTGCTGGAAGTGTCAACCAGTGCATCAACCCTGTTGTGGGAGTAAAATCAGCTCATCGCACTTGGACCCAAGCAGCATCTGCAGAACCGCTGCATCGACCGATGCACCCCCAGTCTACTGGAAGCAGCACCCAGCACATCGGCATCAATGCAGCACTGAAACTACCATATCATCTCCATCGCTGAATGATGATTGACCATCCCTTCGACAGCTGGGCAAATCCCAGAGCATCGGCTTCAGAATCAACACATCACTGCTTTCACTCTTGCCTTGAGAAACCAATGGATTGCCATCAACGCATCCCTCAACTGCGGGAGTGACATTGACGCATCTGCCGACGCATTGACCCCGCATCTCGTGTTTGTGACCAAGATCAAAGTACTCTGATCCTTAGGCACATGTGGCTCCTGTACGTGGCCCACGCTCCCCCGCGGTTAGCTTGAACTGTTACTTTGCCCCAGTACAGGGCCGCCTCAAATAACCCCTAAATTGCTATTTGCTCCAAAGTGCTATTTTTACACTTATTCTTCTAAAATGTATTGTATAACTCGACTTCTACTCATTGGATGTTTGTCATTTTGATCTTGATTTAACTATAAAAATTATTGTCTCTTTTTCTAACCTGGTGTGGAGTCTTTTTGTTGTGTTTTCAAAATGTTAGAGAGTGTGTGTGTGTGTGTGTGTCTGTGTTGCACAAATACTTTACACATTGCCTCTTCAGATAAGCCTGACTGCTCTGTGCCAAGCTACCAGAGAGTGAGCACAGGTTATCGTTTAGTGTGTATCTGACTTACCCTGACTAGAGTGGTCCCTACTTGGACTGGGTGAATATGCCTACAAACTAGAGACCCCATTTCTGATTGTTCAAATGTAAATTTTATTAACAAGAGAATTCACAAAAATGAAATCCACTGTTAATAACTGAAAGTTAAAAAAACTGAATCAGTGACTCACAGCTTGTGAGTTGTAAAGCCACATCAAGGTACCAACTGCTTTACAGGCCATTCACACATCTTTCATTTGTGACACACACAAAACCATTCACACCACCAGCTGCTGGCCCAGCACATTACAACACTCACATCAACAAACAGCGGTATTCCAGGGCCAATCACTTTCATACACCCACAGGACTGACACAGCAATCACACTGACTGGCAGTCAATGTACTATGAACACCCCAGCCAAGCGCCAATCCAAGGACCCCACCAGTGAAGCATCAATCCACACACACCACCAGCCCAGCACCAGTCCACACACAGCGCCAGTCCACCCATACCGTCAGCCAGGCACCAGTCCACAGGCACCTCTAGCCAAGCACCAGTCCACTCACACCACCATCACATTTTTTTGTGAAAAAGAAAGCACAAACCAATTTGAAGGAAATAAAAAAACAACTATGACTACAAACACAACAGGTCTAACTAAATACATCAAACAACTGCGAACCGTGAAACTGAACAAAAAAAATGATACAGACCACTTTTACACTCACAGTTGGTTCCAATACTTCACTTGTATGTGGTATAATTGAAAACATGTGGGCACACATAGCCCAGGATTAGAAGGACACTCGGGGCAGTACATACGACCCTTCTTCCATAAGCCTCTTCAGATTCAGACTCTACATCTTCTACAGGGAAATTATTTTTTGGGTGTGGGAGGAATGTATTCAGATTTAAATTTAGCTACACCCCCCACCATTCCAACTGTAGGAACACTTGTTTGCTCTGCTGCAACAAGACTGTCTATCCCAGACTGCTGAAACTGAAAAAAGGTCATCTTTGAAGTTGGAGAACAATCCTTAAATACAACAAATGTATTGAATGTTGCTTAATGAAAAAAATGGACAGCCAACTTCTTATGCCAAATGTATGACTTACGAACAGCAGTGTAAGGCTCCAACCTCTGATCTACTCTAGCTACATCACTCATGTGCTTATTGTAGTCTACATTGCACACAAGTCATGGTCAGAGGAAGATTCGAAAAGCAAACCAACAACCTGCTAAGTGGTAATCCATAATCCTTAATAATAAAAGTAACACAACAAATAAGTCAACAAATAAGTCAACAATAACCAATATTATATTAAATAGGTAATGACCAAAGTATGGCTTTATTATGAAAAAAGTGTAACTACTGGTATATAGTAATCTAGAAGGAAAAGTCAATCAATTCATTTCACACAATGGTCTACATACTCACAAACGATAGCACTCACTTGCCAAAGACACCTACATTGAGGATCACTTGGACCTACTCTGCACAAATACAGCAAGCACCAGCGATATCCCACTACAAAGGATAAAGAAAAGAAAATTAGACACAAGGCAACACAGTACACATCTTGCACAAATCCAAAGAGAATCTGACACAAAATGAAACAGAAGCTAAACATGATGCTATTTAAAAAAACACATTTATGCAAGGCAATGATACTCATTTGAAGTAAACTGTGAATTTTTTTTTTTCTTACCAAACACATGCAACTACACAAACTGCAAGTCTACCAGTGCCGAAACCACAAGCAGAAGTCACCACCAGGGAAAAAGCTTTGCACTAGAATAAAAAGGAGAAATAAAGAATTAAGGGCCTGATTTAGATGTTGGAAGTAACAGCCCGCCTTTGACTTTTAGACTGTAAACCTGCCTTCCACTGTGATGTTCCACACGCCATATTTAGATGTTGGTTGTCCCATAAGCAAAAGACTGCATTCAAACTGTTGTCTTTGCCAAGAAACACCGCCTGGGTCAACGGTGGCAAAGGTAAAAGGGGATGCCGGCAGGACCACATTCAGCCCTCCCAACATGCAGATTTAGACGTGCCTTACCGCCAAGGAAAAAGTGTCCGTCCATCCTCCACTTCTTACTTGGCAGATTGGGGGAAAGGTGGTGAAACTCACTTTTTTTCCACTCCTCTCTGTCTTCAACTGGATACAGCTGGACAACACCTGCCATTGCTGTTGCCACCTGCCCACAGAGAAGGCACAACCCCCCCTTTGATGGACTCCAAGGTAGGGATGTCGCATTGCCAGGGTACATTGGGTGTGCACTGCACGAGAAGTGGGCACCACTGGAGACATATACATGTCACAGTGTTTTTTTTAAAATCACTGTGACATGCATATGTTGGGCACACAACTGGGTAAGACACGGACGGGAACACACATATCACACACATACACAACTGTCATTATAGTTCCAATGTCCATGGGCAAATGAATGCTGGCACTACAATGACAGTACATTCACACCTGTCAATTGTGTCCATGTGTGCACATTGCCAGAAGACCTGTACCTGTCATGTTGTGCTGCAAGTTGTGTGTGTGAGTCAGTCGATCTCTGTGTATATACAATGTGATTGGTTGGTTGAGGTAGGGGAGAGCAGGGGAGTGTGTTTGTGTACCTGAGTGTGTAGTTGAGTTGTTTCTTGTGGTTGTGTCATGTGTGGGTGCAGTGTCAATGGTGTAGGTATGTTGTGTCATGGATGTATGTCAATGTGTGTGTTTGGCATGTATGGGCTGTGTTGTGTCTGAATGGTAATTTTTTATTGTGTGAATGTGTTGTGTTGTGTAGCGTGTAGTGTTGGGTATACGTATGGCTAAGGTACAGTGTGTGTGTGTGCCACTTACCTCTCTTACATAGCCCTTGTCAATGTACGAAGTCCATAGGGTTCCACCACCATCTCCCGCCATCAGCAAAGCGCCACCATTCAGACCGACAGCAGAACTGTAACATCTAAATACGGTGGGTGGAAGACCGTTGACATGATGGTATTCACAGGTCCCCGCCCGACTCGGCTTTGCAATGTGAACCGCCAATATCTAAATCAGGCCCTAAGATCACAAATGCAAATGATGACAAGAAATAAAAAGGTTAACATTATAAAACACTATGAAGTCTGACCTTATGGGCAGATCAACGTCACAAACATCCAATCTGCCCCCGGGGGGGCATGAAGCAAAGGCAAGAAATCAACACCTTTGAGGGGAGTGACCCTTACCCCAGCCAAACACCACTTCACACACACCACCATGCAAATGCCAGACAAACACATCACCAGCCAGAAGGCAGTCCACACACTGCCAGCAAAATCCCCAGTTCAAACAGACTATCAGACAAATGCCAGTCTCCACACACCGCCAGCCAAATGCCAGTACATATGTAGCCAGCCAAATGCTAGTACACGCAAACTGTCAGAAAAACTCCAGTTTACACACAGAGAAACATATTCCTCAGTGTCTAATGCATTCCCCCCTACCGAAACAGATCAGACTTAGAAATGGCTGATCTACCCCAAGAGGGGCAGCAAACTCTCAAAACACTTCCCTAATGAAAGGGGGTGACACTTTCCCAAGGGTTCATCCCTGACATCTAAATAAAATAATTCCTGACGTCTAATGGTTTTCTAACCCCCTTTGGGGCAGACAGGCCTAAAACTATGGCTGATCTTCCCCCGGGGGAACAGAAAACAGACAAAACACTAACCCAATAGTGGGGAGCTTCCCTTGCTCAAGGGGACACTCCCTGACATTTAAATAAAATAATCCCTAGTGTCTAGTGGTTTTCGATGAGCCTAAGAATATGGCCTATATGCCTTTGGGGGACAGCAAACAGCCAAAACACTTCAGCAATAATGGAGAGCAGCTCTTTACCTTGTCCAAAGGGCTGATACCCAACATCTAAATAAAATAATTCCTGGTGTCTAGTGGTTTTCTGCCTCCCCCCCACCGCGGAGTAGATGAGCCGAAAAGTATGGCTGATCTGTCCCAGAGGGCTGAAAATGACCAAATGATACCCCAATAATAGGGAGTGACCCCGGCCCAAGGGGCCGCTCACCGAAATCTAAAATGATTTTATCCATGGTGTCTAGCGGTTTTCTGTTCCCCTTGGGAGCAAATCAGCCTAAAAATATAGCCTATCAGTCCCCTGGGGACCAGAAAGCAACCAAAATAATTGCTCCCAATAATGGGGAGTGACCTATGCACAAGGGGCCGGTCCATGAATGCCACAGAGTGTAATCCCTGGTGTCTAGTGGTTTTCTGCCTCCCCCCCCCCCTGAGGGCAGATCGGCTTAAAAATATGGGCAATCTGCCCCAAGGAGGGGGGGTCAGAAATTGGCAAAAATAATTGCCCCCAGTAATGGGGAGCAACCCTTGCCCAGATGGCTTCTTCCTGCAAGAAAGTAACATCCCTGGTGCTAGTGGAGGATTCCTGCTTCGCAACTTCAGCCCCACTCACGATCACGCAGCAGGAATGCACTGCAGAAAGACACTGAGGGAAAAGAAAACTCTTTCCTTTTCCCTGGTGCCTCTCTACTCTCTCCAATCCTCCAGAAGGGAAAAACTTATCTTCCTCCTCCAAATGTGCTAGAAGCAAATGGCTTCCAACATGTCTCTGTGTCTTTTCGGTGTGCGCGTTGATGTCATCAGATCACAGTGGGTCAGGGGTGTCAGTGGAATCGCTTCCGCTGCCACCTCTAATGGAGGCATGCGGTGGGTGTCCGTGGGGATAGTGCCAGTGCTTCAAACACAGGTGGGTGCTAGGATGGCATGGACCCATCCTCTGGACATGCCCACCATGGCGGAGGACGGCTCCACGCCATCCGCAGCACTGAAGGGATTAAAGCCAGCAATCTGCAAAGGCAAAAAAAAACAAGGCTAGTAACAGTGGAAAAGTTTGAAAGCGATCTTTTCTAAGCTTGCAAAAATACATAGCAAATGTGTTTAGGTCTCAAAAATCAAGACATTGGTTGTAGAGCTCCAGTCCCTCTAATGTAATGTAAGGGGTACAGTTTAAGGGAGACTCAAAATATAGACATGTGAAAAAAGGCCGATAATTTGGGATAACACAAAGCAGTGTGATTTACAGAACTGCATTTTCTAGTAAAGGAATAGTGTAGCCTTAGAAACTAGACACATTTGCAACTGTACCATCTACAGAGGACAGAAAAGAGTATTGTCGGAGACTTGAATGAATGATTCATGGGAGATAATCACTGCTGATTAAAGTAAGTGAACTAAGATTTTGAGAAGGCTGTATAATTACTGAGAGCTATGTTGGGGACACTTGACTTAACTGTGGTTCTCATCATTCAGATTGAATGTTCACAAGAAATCAAACAGGTATTTGGTACCACAAAAAGACGATATATCTGGACGAGTGAGAGTGAGCACCAAGAAAGGAAGAGATACCTGAAGATAACCCAAGACCAGTAACCTCCCTATATGCCAAACCCGTTCCACTGTGAGGTGCGTTCACACATTTCTCTCCCTATGAGTATACATACCTTACAGATGGATTGGCAAGATTCATGTCACTTCCACTGCTATTAAAA
The DNA here is from genome assembly GCF_031143425.1 of Pleurodeles waltl. Lineage (NCBI taxonomy): Eukaryota > Metazoa > Chordata > Amphibia > Caudata > Salamandridae > Pleurodeles > Pleurodeles waltl. The sequence continues at coordinate 972,125,105 of NC_090447.1, forward strand.
CAATCATGGAAGAAACAAGTTAGTGGCGAAGAGTGGTTAGTCGCATCACCACTCTACACATCTTTTTCCCTCTCAAACCCTTCTCTTTCATCTACCTCTTCTTCCTCTTCCTCCTTGCCTCCTTCTTTTGGATATGGAACACTTGTACAGCCTTACAGTGTACTAAAATCCCAAAACTGTCTTGAGTCCAGTCAGGCTTGTTTGTAAAGCCTGTAGCTCAAACCTGGGTAGCTCTGGCTTCTAGCATCAAGGCTTAAACAAAGGAACTAGTGTAAAGCACTTGGAAGAACCAAACAATAGAATAAGAAAGCCACACAACAATAATGAAATCTGACACAAATTCATAAAAATAGATTATGGCGGTCATTACAACATTGGCAGTAAAAGCTGCTTACTGCCGTGCAGAAGACCGCCAACACACCGCCGCTGAATTCTGCCACAGCTATTATGACCCACAGCACTGAATCCGCCAAAATTCAGACACCCACACAAGTCCGCCACACCAAAGGTCAGTGATAAACTGGCGAAAACAAAACCTCCACCGTCATGCCAACAGAAATACGCCCACACTATCACGACACACGAATCGACGCGGCGGTCTTTCAAACGCGGTATTCCATTGGAGGTACACACCGCTGCGCTCAAAATACACACACATCTACAAAAAACAGCCACATTGGACAATTCGAAATACACATACCTGATAAACATGCACACACCACTCCCACACACCCAATACAATATAAAACACACACCCACATCACCCACAAACCCCTACGACCAAAATCCCGAATGAAGGCCAGAGAGAGACACCACAAACAACTACCAAGCATCCACAGGCACACAATACCATCACCCACAGAACTTCCACGCACCTCACACAACACACCACTAAATATCACCCCACTTATCACTATACACACCACCCCACACATCACCTGCACCACACCATGGCACGGCAAAGACACCCCAGGTTCTCTGAGGAGGAGCTCAGGGTCATGGTGGAGGAAATCGTCCAGGTAGAGCCACAGCTAATCGGATCACAGGTGCAGCACACCTCCATAGCTAGGAAGATGGAGCTATGGCGAAGAATCGTGGACAGGGTGAAAGCAGTGGGACAGCACCCAAGAAATAGGGATGACATCAGGAAGAGGTGGAACGACCTACGGGGGAAGGTGCGTTCCATGGTCTCAAGACACCACCTTGCGGTTCAGCGGACTGGCGGCGGACCCCCACCTCCTCCCCCACAACTAACAACATGGGAGGAGCAGGTCTTGGTGATTCTGCATCCTGAGGGCCTCGCAGGAGTAGATGGAGGAATGGACTCTGGTAAGTCAAAGCTTTACTATTACATCCCCCACCCTACCTGCATGCCATCACATTCCCCCACCCTCACCCCCATCACTCCTACTCCTCATAAATGTCCCACTATCACAACCCACCCATCCCAACACCAAGCCCTGCATGCAACAATAAAGCATGGACACCCATCACCAAAGCATGCCCACTGCACATACCCATATACCCCCCTGAACCATCATCACAAAAGGTCCTACACAGGAATGCAAGCACGGACACGGACACCCACCTATTGCACACCATGGCACACACAGATGTAATAAACATCCTTTTATGCCCCTGCAGGACCCCTACCCAATGTCACCGGACAGGAGGGTCCACACATGTCCACACCACCAACAAGGGGCCCACAGTGATGACAGCAGCTCTGTCCAACTGGATCTAGATGACCAGCCCGGCCCATCGGGGACCTCGGGACAGTTGGTTCCCCTCACACAGTCACAGGCCAATACAGAGCTTCCCCCCTCTGGAAACACCAGCACAGCACCCACCCAGCGGGCCCATACCTCTGTCCCCAGGACACGTCAATCAGCAGTGTGTCCACCACTACAGGGAACCCAGGCTAACCCACCACCCCAACAACAACAGGGACCTGGGAGCAGTGGTAGTGGGCACACGGTGCAGGGGACGGAGGCCCAGGAACACAGGGGAACTGGGAGGGCTGCTGTGTGACAGGGGGAGGTCAGGCCAAGGGAACCCACTCTCCACGAGGCCCTCTCCTCCATCATGGGAGCCTACCACAAATCCCAGGAGACGATGGCAACGGTACTGGCCAAGTTTCAGGATACCCAGCGCCTGCAGGTGGAACAGTATTTGGGCTTCAGGGAGGAACTCAGAGCCATCAATTACACCCTGGGCACCATCGTAGGGGTGCTGAAGGAAGTACTCAGCACCAGGAGGGACACTGTGGCACAAGGGGCCCCTGACACTAGCATGGACAATGAACTGCCCACCACCTCCGCCGGCGCTAGTGAACAGGAGGCACCGCGACAGGACCACCACACCAGCACCCCACCCCCTGCAGATGGAGAACCACCCCACAAACGGTCCCTGAGATCCAGGACAGAGAACGATGCCAAGACCCCTGCCAAGAAATGAGACCACCCTGAATGTCATCCTTCTGTTCCACTTTGTCACCCTGTCCATCCTCAAACTGCCCTAGCTCCACTTCCTATGCCCATTTGGGCAATGCACATGTGAGACTAATAGATTGGACTTTGCCATAGACATTCCTCCACCATCACCCCTCACCATTTTACAACCCCCTCCAATATTGAGCACTTAAATAAACACCCTTAGAGCACAAAACAATCTGGAGTCAGTCTGTGATTTCGGAATAGTGTATTAGCAATTACAGTGGCAAAATGCTCTTTCAATTGTAATGTCAACATACCTATGTCACACAGCTCTAGTCCATGAGGAAACAAAGCAGATGTCACACTGTGGGACACACATCTGTGAAATCGTAAGGGAAAGTGACAACTCAGTGACCATACAGTGGGTGAAAACGACAGACAGTAGAGAGGTAGTAGTGTTAAAGTACATGTAGTAGGCAGGTTTGTATTCTTACCTGTGTCTCACTGGAAATATTGCAGGATCACAGAGTTCCTGTTGTCCATGTCCTCTTCTTCTGCTTCCTCGTCTTCACTGTCCACAGGCTCCACAGCTGCAACAACACCGCCATCTGGAGCATCCTCCTGCAGAAAAGGCACATTTCGTCGCAAAGCTAAGTTGTGAAGCATACAGCAGGCCACGATGATCTTGCACACCTTTGGTGAGTAGAATAGGGATCCACCTGTCATACGGAGGTACCTGAACCTGGCCTTCAGGAGGCCGGAGGTCCGTTCTATTATCCGCCGAGTTCGCCCATGGGCCTCATTGTAGCGTTCCTCTGCCCTTGTCCTGGGATTCCTCACTGGGGTCAGTAGCCATGACTGGTTGGGGTAACCAGAGTCACCTGCAAATGGCGAGGGACAACTGTTAGACACACACTAACCTGTAGGGATATCCCCAGACAACCATTCTCACTGACTTGCTTCCAGGTGCTCACCTATTAGCCACACACGGTGCCTCTGGAGTTGACCCATCACATAAGGGATGCTGCTATTCCACAGGATGTAGCGTCATGCACCGAGCCAGGGAACTTGGCATTAACATGGGAGATGTACTAGTCTGCCAAACACACCATCTGCACATTCATGGAATGATAACTCTTCCGGTTTCTGTACACCTGTTCACTCCTGTGGGGGGGGGGGCAAAGCCACATGGGTCCCATCAATGGCACCTATGATGTTGGGGATATGTCCCAGGGCATAGAAGTCTCCTTTCACTGTAGGCAAATCCTCCACCTAAGGGAAAACGATATAGCTCCGAATGTGTTTCAGCAGGGCAGACAACACTCTGGACAACACGTTGGAAAACATAGGCTGGGACATCCCTGATGCTATGGCCACTGTTGTTTGAAATGACCCACTTGCAAGGAAATGGAGTACTGACAGCACCTGCATTGAGGGGGGATTCCTGTGGGATGGCGGATAGCTGACATCAGGTCTGGCTCCAACTGGGCACACAGTTCCTGGATTGTGGCACGGTCAAGCCTGTAGGTGATGATCACATGTCTTTCCTCCATTGTCGACAGGTCCACCAGCGGTCTGTACACCGGAGGATGCCGCCATCTCCTCACATGTCCCAGCGGACGGTGCCTATGAAGGACAACAGCGAGCACAGAGTCAAACAACTCAGAGGTACGTACCCACAGCTTACACAGAACATGAATCATAATCTGAAAATTGGCCTGTATGTGTGTTGAGGCTAGGCCTAGGTATGTGTGACGCAGTTAAATATTAAGCTATGTGGGCCCCTGAAATGGCGGCTGCCTGACCTGTAAAGTGGGACAATGGGATGTGAGGTAACTGCGCTGGCGTAGTACACCGTCGCGGTAGGCGGTCGAAGACCGCGGCACAACGGTGCATTGGTTAACATTGGACCCTATGGGTACCAGGAGCCAATGGCGATGTACGCCGGTGGTGACGGTACGCACCGCCGCGGACGTGACTGCCATTTTCTATCTGTTCAATCACTCGATACCTGATCTTCGACAGGAGAGGACCTACATTGCAAGTGCTGCTGTGACCTTGGTCTGGAAGAGACAGTGGCTCGTGCGACTGGGAAAAGGACCCCTGCCTTCACATCGGAGGAGTTGGAGAAACTCGTGGATGGGGTCCTCCCCCAGTACACGCTACTCTACGGTCCTCCAGACAAACAGGTAAACACACTGGGAGCATGCTGTGTGGGCTATGCCTTTGTGGAGTGGGGTGGATGAAAGATGGGGGGGGGAGATTGAGGCGTGCATGAAACGACAGTGAGTGCATGTGCATCATGGCAAGGGTCGGGATGGGGGCCAATGACTATGACAGTGCATTTGGTAATAACTTTTCTTTTCCCCCTGTACAATTCATGTAGGTCAGCGCCCACCAGAAAAAAGATATTTGGCGTGCCATCGCCAAGGACGTCCGGACCCTGGGCGTCTACCACAGACGGAGCACCCACTGCTGTAAAAGATGGGAGGACATTAGCCGCTGGAGCAAGAAGACGGCGGAGGCCCAGCTGGGGATGGCCTCCCAATGTGGGAGGGGTGCCTGTCGCACCATGACCCCCCTTATGTTCAGGATCCTGGCGGTGGCCTACCCGGAGTTGGATGGGCGCTTGGGGGCATCACAGCAGCCACAAGGGGGTGAGTACACTCCCATTCTGCTGATTTTGCGCGCAGTGGAGGTGTCCGGGTGGGGCAGGTGGGCTGTGGGTTTCCCTAGGCCAGGGTGAGTTTAGGAGGCAAGGTCCCCTTGTTCTGGCAGAGCCTGTGGCACCACACCTGTGTACAGTGCCAAGTACACCTAGTCAGGCTACTGTGTCATCCATGTGCGCAGATATCGTCCATAGCCTTGTAGGCCATGTCCCAGGGATTGAACAGTGGAGGCCAAGTGCGCGGCGTAGTGCAGGGGGCTTCTGTGTCTGTCGTGTCCGCCAACGGCAGCGGTAATGCATGCACTCAACATGTCTTTCTTCTGTCGTAGCCCCCCCCCCTTTTTGTGGTCTCCCTGTTCTTGTGTGCATTAGCATCATCAGGCGGAGGAGCAATGGCAACGGAGCAGGAGGGAGCTGCATCCCACATGGCCCTGGAGGGTGAGACAACGGACTATGAGTTTACCAGTGGGACGGAGGGTGAGGGGAGCTCCACGGTGGGGACAGGAGCTGACACCAGTGACAAGGACTCGTCCTCTAATGGGATCTCCCTTGTGGTGGTGGCAACATCTGTGCCACCCGCATCTGCAGGTACAGCCGCCACCCCCCCTACCAGCACCGCCCTCCCAGCAGCCCCACAGCCTTTGCCCCGTGCCCACTCACCCAGGAGGGTGGGCATCACCTTCGCCCCAGGCACCTCAGGCCCTGCCCCAGTCACCCCTGCTGCCCTCTGTGAGGAGGCCATTGGCCTCCTCAGGTCCCTCACTGTTGGGCAGTCTACCATTTTGAATGCCATCCATGGTGTAGAAAGGCAGTTGCAACAAACAAATGCATTTCTGGGGGGCATTCATTCTGGTCAGGCGGCCCTTCAGCAAGCTTTTCAGACTCTGGCCTCAGTACTGATGGCAGGCATTGTCCCTGTGTCTAGCCTCCCCCCTCCAACTTCCTCCACCCAGACCCAATTCCCTCTACCTCAGTCTATCCCAAGCACACCTTCAGACCAGCAATCACACAAGTCAACACACAAGGGAAGCTCAGGCAAACATAAGCACCACACATCCCACAGGCACTCAAGTAAGCATCACACACATGCAGACACACCAACATCCACTGCCTCCACTGTGTCCCCCTCCTCCTCGTCTCCCTCCTCCCTCCCAGTCTCGTCTCCACTCACACCTGCATGTGCTACCTCTACAGCCACTACTGCCATCACCAGCACACACACCATCACACCCCACTCACGTGCAGTCACCACCCCCACTCCCATTCACATGTCCCCTATGCCCGGTCCCAGTGTGTCTGTGACGCCACCTCCCAAAATACACAAACACAGGCACACACCCACCCAACAGCCATCCACCTCACGACAGCCTCCAGCGCATGCACCTTCACCCAAAGTCACCAAACGAACACCTCCTACAACCACAACCTCCTCCTCCACTCCCAAACCCCCTCCAGCTACCTGTCCCAGTGTTTCCCAAAAACTTTTCCTGTCCAACCTTGACCTCTTTCCCACACCTCCCCCACCCCGTCAGTCTCCTAGGGCACGACTCTCCAGGTCCCAACCTAGCACCTCAGCCACAACATCTCCGGGACCAGTGGTGCCTGTAGTCACCGGAATCTGGAGTGCACAGCCACCAGGGCAGCCAGTGTGGCACGGAGCCACAGCACGGACAGTCCCCCACCTGTGAAGCATCAAAAGTTGGCCAGTGCCCGGCGGGAGAGGGGGAAGACTCCAGCCGCCAAAGCCGCTCCCAGGGGTACAGGTGGGAGTGTGGAGTCAGCTGCGACACCTTCCAAGGTGGGGAAGGGCCACAAGAAAGTCTGCATGTCTGGGAAGAGCAGCACGGCGGAGAAGACCGCCATCATCCCCGCTGCCCAGGAGGCCACCGCCATCATCCCCGCTGCCCAGGAGCCCACCGCCATCATCCCCGCTGCCCAGGAGGCCACCGCAATCATCCCCGCTGCCCAGGAGGCCACCGCCATCATCCCCGCTGCCCAAGAGTCCACCGCCAGCACCTGCCCTGCTGCCCAAGAGGCCACCGCCAGCACCTGCCCTGCTGCCCAAGAGGCCACCGCCACCAGCTCCGCTGGGCCAGAGAGGACCGCCAGCACCAGCCCCGCTAGGCCTCAGAGGACCGCCCGTACCAGCCCCGCTGGGCCAGACAGGACCACCAGCACCAGCCAGGACCGCCAGCACCAGCCCCGCTGGACCAGACAGGACTGCCAGCACCAGCCCCGCAGGGCCAGACAGGACCGCCAGCAGCTGAGTCACTGCAAAGGACCCCACTGCCACAAGCACCACTGAACAGGCCACCGCCACCACAAGCACCGCTGAACAGGGCACCGCTGAACAGGGCACCGCCGCCACAAGCACCACTGAACAGGGCACCACCGCCACAAGCACCGCTGAACAGGGCTCCGCCGCAACAAGCACAGCTGAACAGGGCACCACCGCCACAAGCACCGCTGAACAGGGCACCACCGCCACAAGCACCGCTGAACAGGGCACCGCCGCCACAAGAACCGTTCACAGGGCACCGCCGCCACAAGCACCGCTGAACAGGGCACCATCGCCACATGCACCGCTGGCCCATGAGCTCCATGGGCAGTGACGCTACTGAGTCCGTCACGAGCAGGATGAGGCACTCTGGGCACCAAGCCCCCTCCAGAACCAGTGGAGACTGTCATCCACTTGAGAGACTGTGGCTTTGCACTCCCCAGGATTTTACAGTGGGCAACCCACCCACTGTAGAGACTTGAGAGACTGTGGCTTTGCACTCCCCAGGATTGAACAGTGGGCAAACCACCCACTGTAGAGACTTGTGATACTGTGGCTTTGCACTCCCCAGGATTGAACAGTGGGCATGTGGCCCCCTCGTGGATTTGGCGTCGTGCACTCAACCGGCTGAGGTGCCCCCCCTTTCCCTCCCCCTGAGGAGCCTGTTTTATTTCTATCTGATGCACCTGCAGTGTTCTCTCCGTGATGGTCGGGGATCTTGTGTGGGCCTCGCCCATACCGTGTGGGCCTCGCCCATACCGTGTGGGCCCAGTGTTCCACGGACTTCAATGGAGCATAACCTGGACTACTATTTTGGTGTATATTTTGTTTATAGTGTATATATGTATATTTTTGCGTACTGCATTTTAATATATTACAATGGTTACACTCATTTTCTTTGGTCTTTGCATTCTTCCGGGGGGTTGGGGGGTGTAACTATAATATATCATGATGTATTAGTGTGTGTGTTGTCGTGGGTGAGGGTGGGGGTGTTGCGTGATGCGTGTGTGTGTCCCTGTTTTTTCCCTCCCCTGTGTCGTAGGTGCAGTACTCACCATGGTCTTCGCAGCCGGCGTTCGTGCTCCTGGTAGAGGAGCAAGAAGATAAGGGCTGGCAGGATCTGCAGCTCTGGTTCCATGGCGTCCTGGTTCCTCGTGGGGTGTGTAGAGGTGAGCGTTTTCCCTTCGAGGTCCTGTTTCTGCCGTGTTTTTGTCCGCGGTGAATCCGCCCCGGAAAAGGTGGCGGATTGGTAGGTTGTGATACTGTGGGCGGTACTTTGTCCTCCGCCTGTCTGTTGGCGGTGACCGCCAAGCTGTTTGTTTGTACCGCCGTGGCGGTCAGAGTGTTAAAGTGGCTGTCTTTGTTGGCGGTTTCCGCCACGGTCGTAATTCAAATTTTTTTACACCCGGCCTGTTGGCGCTCTTACCGCCGCTTTAACACCGACCGCCAGGGTTGTAATGACCACCTATATTTTTACGAATTTTTAGACACCAAGATGAGCAAAATCCACCAGAGGATTCAGGTGGTATAGATTTTTAAGTAAAATGTAAATCTCAGCTTATTCATTCAAACTAAAACAAGCATTGGTAACCGTAAAGCTTAAAAACTGTGAAAAGTTTAAAAGAGTTGTGTTTGGCTAGTGCAGCCCAAATGGGGTGACCAAATCTAGCAGGGTGAAGGCCAGGTGGTCAGTAAGGAGAAGTTGGACAGTTACCCTGTCACAAAAGCAGTCTCAAGTCCAGTTTCTACAATTTACATCAAGACCGCCATAGACATCAAAGGAGTGGTCCTGATACTGGTGATGCAGGATGCTGAGGTTACTGCAAGATGCTATGGGTGCTGTGCAGTCAATGGGGTGTCTTTGATGTTATTCTTTGGCCACGTACAAGGTGGAGCGACTTTGGACACAGGGGTTGGGCCCTCAAAGTCCTCTTTGAGCCAGTAGTCAGATGACACTTCTGGGTCCAGCAGTCGCAGGCGCAACTTTTGGCTGTTGAGGATCAGTCTCTTGGTTCGCCAACCAATGATTTGATTAATGTGGGTTCTGATTTGCTGGAGTAGGTTTCTTCAGCTTTGATGACCCTTGTGCTGGTTGGAGGGTCTCAACTGACTGAATCTTTGAATCACTTCTTTGGTCTGGGGTTCGGGACTAACTTTTCCAGAAACCAGGCGCCACAGGCAAAATCCTCTCTTTGCATGCACAAGGTGTGGCAGATGTAGTCCAGCAGAGGGTGCAGCCTATTTTGCCAGGGTCAGCAAGGCAGCCCTTCTCTGGTCCTTTCTCCAGTTCTGTTGTGATCTGAGGTTCAGGGTGCCACGAGGTCCATATTAATGCCCAGAAAGTATACTTTGGGGGATGATGCAGTCACTAGCTAATGGGCTACGAGGACTCATCCGGCCCTGTGACGCCTGCCTGCTATGTGGGCATCTAGCAATCCCAGAGTTAACTATTCTGTCCACTCTGTCTGAACCCTTCCTTGGATGTTAGGAGCTTGGTAGCCCACCCTAGAGGCATAGCTACCTGGAGGAAACAATCCCACAGGAAAACCTGATTTGTAAACTGATCTCCCCTCTCTGTTCCCGCTGCCGACCTGTCTACCGGAACAAAGGGGCAGCCTTTCACGAGTGTGATTGTCATTTGCCCACTAAGGGGGATTCACCTTTGAAGACCAACCTTTCAGCCCTGAGTGGCTTACTGCAAGGGGGAGGTGACACCGTCCACTGCAGCAGGCTACTGTTGTTCCTGAGCCTTGGAGTCCTTCATACCACTTCCCAGGAGGGCAGAAAGCTGTCTGGTGGCTAGCAATCCTGCAAGGACACTTGACCAACTTGGCTACAGAGGAAAAACTTTCTAAAAGTTGCCTTACTTAAAATGACTTTAAATTCTATTGAGGGTGAACTCTGGCTTAATACCACTGATTCATTTGATATCTTGAAGTACTCATTTCAGTAGCTCCATTCAGAAGTTAGCTGTACTGAGAGGTCAGCAGGCAACTCTGTGTTAGCCAATGGGGATACTAACCTTTCCACAGCAAAAAAACACAATTTGTAAGTTTTGATGTATGGACATAATAAAAGAAAATGTCCTACTTGTTAATATGTGGCTTCCTACCTTAGGGCTCCACAGGGCTGTTAAGGGAAGTGGGAACTGTGACAGTGGTTTAAATGGCAGAGTCAAACTAGCAGTTTCAAAACTGCTTTTCCAGGCTACAGTAGCAGGCTGGGAGCCATTTTGTATTTTGCCACACACAGTAAGGCACAATTGGGATGGGTGTAGCTTGGCAGTAGGATTGTGGGGTGTAAGCTTCAGATTTCACAGCAATCACGCTGGCATATTATGATAAAATAAACTATATGACAAGCAGGGCACATGAGAGGGACTAAAGAGGCAATAGCAAGGGAAAGAAACATGGATTGGTAGGAGTACTAAATTAGAGAAACACAATAATTTGTAAAATAACCAACATTTTTGAGGACTTTCATAATGGAGATGAGAGAGAGTGTATGTGTTTTTGTCAGTGTGTGCATGCAAAAATCACAGGTGAAATCAAACAACTCACCATACCCAACTGAAAACGCCTGTACCTAATTATTAATCAGAGAATAAATGTGTTAGGGAGTGTAACACTCCAAACACCCCCACTGAAGCTGCACCACTGACAATCAGTGCTGCAGCCCTGGGGGACACTCTGTCTTACATGCCCTTGATACCTTTGGTACCATACACTAGGTTCTTATAAGTAAGTCACCCTATGCCAATCTGGAAAAGCCAGATTAACATACCTTTTGTAATGGGTTAGAACACGGGCAATGAGGTCTGTTTAGCAGCCTCCACTTCATGCTCAGAGTCAAAAAAACAGCAGCTAATGGTCAAAATAGGGACAGAATGTGGGGGGATCTGCAAAAAGCCTATTTAAGCACACACACACTAGGACACCCTACACACCATGCCTGGTCATATATACCACATTATGTCAAGACATCATTAAAGCATCATATTTCTTTTCACACTCAACTTCACTGACCATAACATATTGTACCATATCATAATACACAATTAACCTTTATCACCACACCACAGTGCTACACAGACACCATGCCCATCAACCACTTCAAAACACTCATTACTGCAACACCATACAGATCCATCCATTAGAATGGGCGTTCATTCAAAATATTTACTTGATTAAAGTTAAAGAGGACCGTACTGAGATAACGATGGTCAATCTTCCCAGAAGGGGAAAATTCCATAGTCATTGGGGACCTACCAAATTTTAGCACATTCTTAATTGGATATTATTACCTGTGTGGTCTGATACTGTGTACCCGATGACGTGCAAGCCTAAACAGCCCAACTTAAAAAAAAACAATGTCATTAAGAGTACCCTCAAGAAAGCCTGTGGTCTTAGCATGCACACATCTTTCTAACAGTTAGCCAAAGGCACAACATGCATGCCTCACCTCTACATATTTGTACACGATTATGATAAGTCCCAAGAGCAGTGTTAGATTTAGGGTTGGACGAGGGATAAGGTGAGGGTTATCTTAAGTATTATCATAAAGATGAAGGTAAGGGAAAGTGTAAGATATAGGGGGTGATTCTGATTCCGGCGGGCGGCGGAGGCCGCCCGCCAGAATTCCGCCCTCCATTATACCGCTCCGCGGTCAGAAGACCGCGAGGGTATTATGAGTTTTTCCCTGGGCTGGCGGGCGGTCTCCAAAAGACCGCCCGCCAGCCCAGGGAAAAACTCCCTTCCCACGAGGATGCCGGCTCGTAATCGAGCCGGCGGAGTGGGAAGGTGCGACGGGTGCAGTGGCACCCGTCGCGTATTTCAGTGTCTGCAAGGCAGACACTGAAATACATTGCGGGGCCCTCTTACGGGGGCCCCTGCCGTGCCCATGCCATTGGCATGGGCACGGCAGGGGCCCCCAGGGGCCCTGCGACCCCCCCTACCGCCATCCTGTTCATGGCGGCTTTCCCGCCATGAACAGGATGGCGGTAGGGGGGGTCAGAATCCCCTCGGCGGCGCAGCGAGCTGCGCCGCCTTGGAGGATTCTTAGGGGCAGCGGAAAACCGGCGGGAGACCGCCGGTTTTCCTGCACTGACCGCGGCCAAAGCGCCGCGGTCAGAATGCCCTGCGGGGCACCGCCGGCCTGTCGGCGGTGCTCCCGCCGACCCTGGCCCCGGCGGTCTAAGACCGCCGGGGTCAGAATCACCCCCATAATCTTTAGGTTTTAGATAGGATTAATATTATGGTTAGAGTACTAGTCATGATTAGTAGTAGTAGAAAGGATAGTGTTTGGTCAGAGTGTCTGATTCCTGGTGTGTTAACCTTGTATTGCCCTGCTCCTTATTTAATCATTTCCGACCAACTAGGCATGTTCCCCTGTTCATAGGGCACACATCAAAAGTCCATTTAGAGGTGCTACTTGCTGATTGTGGATGTTGCTGCCCAGAAGATGCCTCAACACTGTGGAAACGGACGATTCACTCTAAGTGCACCTTCTTGTCTATGAAGGGCTCTTATCAGGACAGGGCAGGACAGACAGTTAATAACAGTTAATCGGTTTTGTGGTTTTGTGGTCTTTTCCTTGCACTCCTATTATAGCGGTGGACTACTGCACCATCTATCAGGTTATTGTATGCGGTAGGTCAGATTTTGAATGAGCGTATGTAAATATGAAAGGGGTTTTAGAAATTGAGTTGTGGATTGACTGGAGTATCAGCCCTGGTGAAGCAACAGCCACAATCTCTTGCAGGGTGAACCACAAAAAGTGACTAAATTAACCTGTGCTTAACCCTTGGGAGCTTAGCACAAACAACAGTCCTGCTTAACTTAGAGTCAAAGTGATTTATGCAGTACACAAACAGTAATAAAGTGACAAAACAACACTAGAAAAATCCCAAACCCTTTTAGAAACGTAGAGTAAATTGTATTAAATTATTTGACATCAGAATGACAAACATCCAATCAGTAGAACCAGAGTTGTGAATTTGTAAAGATTTTAGTAGAAATAGCACCAAAAAGCAGAGAGTACCAACTCAAGATATCTGATCGTGCTGAAGCGGGTCAAAGTCAAAAATTCAGCGGACCGCAATGGAGCATAGGTCGAATTCAATCACCAGGTTAGACCTATTGAAGTTTACCTTCTCAAGATTGTGACAAAAGTCCATTAGTTTTGAAGAGGGCTGCGAGTAGCAGGGAGAGTGTCATGGAAGGCTGTCAGAAAAGAATCAGGCGTCATAGCAGGTGGGCATTTCTGGATCTTCATGTTGACAGTACCAGCGAGTGGTTGATACTGCAAAGAGAAGAGTTAGATTGCCAGGGGTTCGCATTGATTTGCCCTGTAAGCACCGAGACCTCAGTGCGAATTGGCCCATTCTCAGTCATGAAAAGCCCAAAAGCTTGATCTCAGCACCCTTGAGCCACACCAAGAGTCGAGGACCTGAGAGGTATCACTTGGGGGTCAGGAACTCACTTTAGCTGGATCCAGCGACTGGTGTATGATGTTGGGGAGCCTTTTATGTCCTTGATGCTCATATCAGGAAGCCAGTAGACTAGAAGTTACTCTGGGGTCCTGAGCTCAAGATGAAGTTGCAGGTCCAGTTCTTCTTTCCCAGGCAAGAGGGCAACAGGCAGCAGGTCAGCACAGCAGGGTAGCAGTTCCTCTAGAGCAGCAGTCCAGCAGAGTGGCAGTCCCTGTAGCAGCACAGCAGTCCTTCTTCCTGAAAGAGTATCCACAGATCCTAAAGTGTATTGAAGAGTGGGTCTGAAGGTCCTATTTTTACACCCCAGTGCCCTTCTTCTGGTAGGTGGGAGAAATGTCTGGAAAGGTTACTTGAAGTGCATAGAATTTCCTGACTCCCCCATCCTGTCTCTGAGCTGACTGCAGAAACAATGGAGGGTCGCTAGGCACTTTGTGTGAAGGTAGAGCACAGGTTATTCAGATGTAAGTGGGGCTGTGCTCGGCTCCGCCCATATCCTGCGAGCAGATGGCCCATAGAGGCACATATAATCCCTCTATTGTGTGACTGTCTGGAAGGAATTCACAAAGTCTAACTCTCATCTGGACCCAGTCATGTGACTCAAGACATGCTGCAGGCACAAAGGGCAGTAAAATGCCATCTCTCTAAAAGTTGCATTTTCAAAATTGTAATGAGAAATCCGACTTTACCACAAAAGAGGGTTTATTATTACAATTCTATAGGTACCAAACATGACATATCCACCTGCTCCCAATTAGGAATTACAGCACATTGCATTTAATAACGAATCTTAATTTTATGCTATAGGAGGGGTGGGCTTCACAATAGTGAAAAACTAATTTAGGGGGTTTTCAGTACCAGGACATGTAAAACCTAAAAGTACATGTCCAACCTTTTAATTACACAGCACATTGCCCTATGGGCTACGTAGGACATACCTTAGGGGTGACATATTTAATAATAGGGGATTTTGAGGCTTGCAAGGGGTTTTAAAGTGCAGGTCGACATCCACTCAGGCTGCAATGGTAGGCTTGGGGCATGTTTGTGGATGCTACTAAAGTGGGTGGCACAATAAGTGCCTAAGGCCCACTGGTAGCATTTAATTTTCAGGCTCTGGATATATGGTATACCACTCTACAAGAGACTTACAAGTAAATTAAATATGTTAATTGGGCTTAAGCCAACTATACCATATTTAACCCCTTCGCTGCCTGGCCTTTTCCCCCTCAGGTGCCAGGCCTTTTTTTGGCTATTTGGGGAAGGGCGCGCTCAGGCCCTCATAACTTTTTGTCCACATAAGCTACCCACGCCAAATTTGCATCCTTTTTACCAACATCCAAGGGATTCTAGAGGTGCCCACACTTTGTGGTTTCCCCTGAAGGAGGCTAAGAAAATAGCCAAAATACAGTGAAATATTCGTTTTTTTCAAAAAAATTGGAAAAAAGGGCTGCAGAAGAAGGCTTGTGGTTTTTTCCCTAACAATGGCATCAACAAAGGGTTTACGGTGCTAAAAGTACCAGCTTCCCAGCTTTCATAAACAGGCAGACTTGAATCAGAAAAACACATTTTTCAACACAATTTTCGCCTTTTACTGGGACATACCCCATTTTTATGATTTTTTGTGCTTTCAGCCTCCTTCCAGTCAGTGACAGAAATGGGTGTGAAACCAATGCTGGATCCCAGAAACCAAAACAATTCTGAAAAGTAGACAAAATTCTGGGTAATTTGTGTAGATCATACAAGGGTTTGCTACAGAAAATAACTACTGAAATAAAAAAATATTGAAATTGAGGTAAGAAAATGGCAATTTTTCTCAACGTTTTACTCTGTAACTTTTTCCTGCAATGTCAGATGTTTGAAAGCAATATACCGTTACGTCTGCTGGACTCTTCTGGTTGCGGGGATATATAGGGCTTGTAGGGTCATCAAGAACCCTAGGTACCCAGAGCCAATAAATGAGCTGCACCTTGCAGTGGGTTTTCGTTCTATACCGGGTATACAGCAATTAATTTGCTGAGATATAAAGAGTCAAAAATAGGTATCAAGAAAACCTTTGTATTTCCAAAATGGGCACAAGATAAGGTGTTGAGGAGCAGTGGTTATTTGCACATCTCTGAATTCTGGGGTGCCCATACTAGCATGTGAATTACAGGGCATTTCTCAAACAGACGTCCTTTTTACACACTGTCGTATATTTGGAAGGAAAAAATATAGAGAAAGACAAGGGGCAACAACACTTGTTTTGCTATTCTATGTTCCCCCAAGTCTCCCGATAAAAATGGTGCCTCACTTGTGTGGGTAGGCTTAGCGCCCGCGACAGGAAATGCACCAAAACACAACATGGACACATCACATTTTCCCAAAGAAAACAGAGCTGTTTTTTGCAAAGTGCGTAGCTGTGGATTTTGGCCTTTAGCTCAGCCTGCACCTAGGGAAACCTACCAAACCTGCACATTTTTGAAAACTAGACACCTAGGGGAATCCAAGATGGGGTGACTTGAGAGGCTCTCACCAGGTTCTGTTACCCTACCCAGAATCCTTTGCAAACCTCAAAATTGGCCAAAAAATACTTTTTCCTCACATTTCGGTGACAGAAAGTTCTGGAATCTGAGAGGAGCCACAAATTTCTTTCCACCCGGCACTTCCCCAAATCTGCCGATAAAAATGGTACCTCACTTGTGTGAGTAGGCCAAGCGCCCGCGACAGGAAATGCCCCAAAACACAACATGGACACATCACATTTTTACATTGAAAACTGAAGTGTTTTTTGCAAACTGTCTAGCTGTCGATTTTGGCCTTTAGCTCTGCCAGCACGTAGGGAAACCTACCAGACCTGCACATTTTTTAAAACTAGACACCTAGGGGAATCTAAGATGGGGTGACTTGTGGGGCTCTCCCCAGGATCTGTTACCCAGAATCCTTTGCAAACCTCAAAATATGGCCAAAAAAACACTTTTTCGTCACATTTTGTTGACAGAAAGTTCTGGAATCTGAGAGGAGCCATACAATTCCTTCCACCAAGCGTTCGACCAAGTCTCCTGATAAAAATGGTACCTCACTTGTGTGGGTAGGCCTAGCGCCCGCGACAGGAAATGCCCCAAAACACAACATGGACACATCACATTTTTACATTGAAAACTGACGTGTTTTTTGCAAAGTGCCTAGCTGTAGATTTTGGCCTCCAGCTCAGCCGGGATCTAGGGAAACCTACCAAATCTGCACATTTTTTAAAACTAGACACCTAGGGGAATCCAAGATGGGGTGACTTGTGGGGCTCTCACCAGGTTCTGTTACCCAGAATCCTTTGCAAACATGAACATTTGGCCAAAAAAATACTTTTTCCTCACATTTCGGTGACAGAAAGTTCTGGAATCTGAGAGGATCCTCAAATTTCCTTCCACCCAGTGTTCCCCCAAGTCTTCCGATAAGAATGGTGCCTCACTTGTGTGGGTAGGCCCAGTGCCCGCGAAAGGAAATGCCCCAAAACACTATCTGGACACATCAAAATTATCAAATACAAAACTACCTGTTTTTTGCGGGGGCACCTGCGTTTTTGGTCCTGGGCTCAGCAGCCATATTGGGAAACCTACCAAACCCAGACATTTCTGAAAACTAGACACCCGAGGGTGTCCAGGGAGGTGTGACTTGCGTGGATACCCCAGTGTTTTCTTACCCAGAACCCCCAGCAAACCTAAAAAATTTAGCTAAACAAATCACATTTTTCCCACATTTCTGTGTGGGATCACCGCACCGGGGCAAATTTCCTACCACCCAACGTTCCCCTCAGTCTCCCAGTAAAATTGATACCTCACTTGTGGAGGTGGGCCAAGTGCCTGTGATAGGGAAGAGCCAAAAACATGTCAAAATTGAGGGGGAACCAAAGCAGGTCCAAAAGGGCAGTTTGGAAAAAAACATTTGTAGGCTGACAAGTGGGGCAGAATTTCTATCAGTATAGATGAGACAATGCTGGGTGGTAGGAATTTTGTGGATTCTTGCAGATTCCGGTAGGTTCCATCACAAAAATGTGGGAAAAATGTGTGATTTCCAGCAAAGTTGGAGGTTTTCAGGGCATTGTGGGTAAGAAAATGGTGCGGAGTGCATGTGAAGCACACCACCCTGGACTCACCCAGATGTTTAGTTTTCAGATGTGTCTATGTCTTGTGGATTTTTCTACATGGCAGTGTCCCAAAGTCCGAAAAGTGCAGCCCTCACCATTCCAAGAGGGACTATTTTGAGAGTTAGCCAAGCTCTCATAGCCCAAATGTAAAACCAAAACCCCAAATAATCAAATGTCCACTTGCTTGCCGTGGGATGAGATGTCTTAGTGTGCAGGGGAGAGCTGAAAGACTATTACCCCCTTCAGTTAGGGTGGGGGCATAACCATGCCCATACTGGTTGATAGCCACCACCCCACTTTTTTAAAAAAAAATTTATTCCCTGGCATTTAGTAGACTTCCTGTCCCCCCGGGTGTGGATCGGGGGTAATTGCCCCATCTGCCCACTGGTGGGCAGAACAACTTTGGCCCCATTTATTTGCGGTGGGGGTATGGCCATACCCCCACCCTCTTATTTTGAAAAAAAATCTTCGCTGGTCTCTGGTGGGCTTTCTGCCCCCCTTGGGGGCAGATGGGCCTTTTAAAAATAAGCTCATCTGCTCCCAAGGGGGGCAGGTATGGCCAACAGTAATGTGCCCCCATGGGGAGCGATCCTTGCCCAAGGGGCTGCCCCCCCCCCAAACAAAACACACACACCAATCCCTGGTGCCTAAGTGGTTTCTGCCCCCTGGGGAAGATCGGCCTAATAGAAATAGGCCGATCTGCCCCCAAGGGGAGCAGATATAACCTAAAATATTTTTTTTCCCCCAAGGGGAGCGACCCTTGCCTAAGGAGTCGCTCCCCTTGCGTGAAATTGGCACACAAAAAAAAATCCCTGGTGCCTAGTGGATTCTGCCCCCCTTGGAGGCAGATCGGCCTAATCACAATAAGCTGATCTGCCCCCAGGGGGGCAGAAATGGCCTAAAACAAATTTGCCCCCTCCCCCGGAGAGCGACCCTTGCCTAAGGGGTCACTCCCCTCAAGTGAAACTGACAAAAAAAATCCCTGGTGTCTAGTGGTTTCTGGCCCCCTCTGGGGCAGATTAGCCTAATAGAAGTAGGCCGATCTGCCCCCAAGGGGGGCAGAAACGGCCTAGAATTAATTTTGCCCCCAGGGGAGCGACCCTTGCCTAAGGGGTCGCTCCCTACATATAGAAAACAAACAAAAAATACCTGGTGTCTAGGGGGTTTCTGCCCCCAGGGGGAGCAGAAACAGCCATAAAATTATTTGCCCCCCTGGGGAGCGGCCCTTGCCCAAGGGGCCGCTCCCCTTATGTGTACATATAATAAAAAAAAGAAATCCCTGGTGTCTAGTGGTTTCTGCCCCCCAAGGGGGGCAGAAATGACCTAGAAAAAATGTTGCCCCCAGGGGAGCGACCCTTGCCTAAGGGGTCGCTCCCCACAAATAAAACACACAAAAACAAAAAAACCACAAAATCCCTTGTGTCTAGGGGGTTTCTGCCCCCCCCCCCCCCCGGGATCAGATCGGCCTAATTGTATTAGGCTGATCTGATCCTAGGGGGGCAAAAAGAGCCGTAAAATTATTTGCCCCCCTGGGGAGCAGCCCTTGCCGAAGGGGCCGCTCCCCTTATGTGTACATATAATAAAAAAACAAAATCCCTGGTGTCTAGTGGTTTCTGCCACCCTTGGGGGCAGATTGGCCTAATAAAAATAGGCTGATCTGCCCCCAAGGGGGGCAGAAATGGGCTAGAGATGTTTTTGTCCCCAGGGGAGCAACCCTTGCCTAAGGGGTCGCTCCCCACAAATAAAGCACACACAAAAAAAAAAAACAGTCAAAAAACAAATTGCCCCCCTGGAGAGCGGGCCTTGCCCAAGGGGCCTCTCTCCTTATCATGTAAACAAAAAACTTAAAAATTCCCTGGTGTCTAGTGGCATTTCTGCGAAATGCTCAGAGAAGCCTGAAAGGAGAGAAAAGGCTTTTCCTCTCCTTTCAGGCTTCTCTGCCCCCTCCACGTGATCGGAGGAGAAATGCTTTTGCAACAAGGCCAACACAAATTAATTCAGCAAAAAAATGGAGGGTAAAGGCAAAAGGTTTAGAGTGACCCTGCAGAGAGAGTCGGGTCCAACAAGGCATCTAGGGGTTTTTTGCAGTTGTGAAATAGCACCTGGAAAACACTAAATGGAAGATTTAGAGTTCCTGTTTAGGTTTCATTAAACTGGGAAAGATATCTAGAAAGGAGAGCCAACCTTGTTTCAGGGCAGACAGAGTGACGGAGCGCCTTCATCCGAAACAGAGTTATGAGGCTTGGGTGAACAGAGACCTACATTGTTAAAGTCCACAGAATAATATGACATCAGACCGGAGGGTTCCTTAGGTCCGGTAAGGTGAATTGTGTTAGGCCAAGAAAGCGAGGGGAGGAGCAGAATTGGTGTATCAAATGACAGCTGTGGCATGGTGGCAGTGTGAAGCCATTGAGGCAAAGGGTATTAATGACTGCATGAGCTACGAGCACAAACTTTATAGCAGCTTTTCTAATACATTTAGCTATATCAATAAGAAATGGTAGTCATGGTAACAACAGTGCACTTCCCACAAGTGTCTGAAAGTAAAAGCAGAATAATATATGGTGGTGCAATGTGGCCCAATTGTCTTACTACCAAAAGACAAAAAATGAGTGTATCACAAGGAAACACAACATGTCCATAATTAGATAAGAATCGCACCACTCAATCACAAAAAGTATATAGCAGGTTAGGCAATTCACTAAATATATGTTAGTATATAAAACACCCTCTTAAGTACACAATAGAAACTGCAACAAAATAGTAATTATTTTTCCTTGTAATCTTCTTGGTTTATTTGTATCCAAAAGATGTTCTTAACAGTATAGTTCAATAGTATTGAACTAGTTGGAAATTAGTCCTTCATACAGAGTACATTTCAAATGATCCATGTACGCACGGTACATAGTACATACAGTAACAGCTCGTATGCAGTCCAATAAACAAAAATAATTCATATTTTGCTGCAATTTCTATTGAGTATTTAAAAGTGTGTTTTATATACTATCACATTTAGCTACATCTTCGGCTTGTTTTGCTCTCCCTGCCAAACGTGGACTCCCCAAAACGCTGAGGGTGAAGGAAGTGACGTGCCACACGCTATGACGCCCAATGACATTACAGGTTTGACTCCATGTCCTACCCATAGCCAGGGCCACTGGAATTACGCAGAAGGCGAGGACTAAATTATGTGGCTGGTTGAGTAAATTATGCGTCAAGAAAGGCAAACTATGCGACGCACATTTTGTGTTTTTTTTTCTTTTTAACATGTTAACGCAGTCTGGGCAAAGGTTTTACCATATTGGTACCAGTTTCACATCCAAATACAGCAATAAGCAACAGCAATAAACATCGTATTTGTGAGTAACCTTCCGCTGCCTGGCAGCAGCATGCTGGCTGATTTTTTTAAAAAAAATTGATCCGTTTGAATTAGAAACATTTTTTGTCAAAATCTGCAGGTTATTCACCTGATGATAGATAGACTATGTGGCAAATGAATATGCCATATCTGAAAAATCGCATAACTCTAGAGGCCTTGCCCATAGCGCCTCAAAAGCCTCCCTTTTCTCCTGTGGGCTGGAGGAATGGAAATGTTTGGAAACTAAAGAAAGTAAACATTACTTTTTTTGTTCCTGTCACTACCGTCAGGGAGGGTAGCAAAGTAGAATAAGCTGCAAAGGACCGCTCCGAGGTAGCAGAGTAGATCCAAGGTAGCAGCTACTACCCCTAGCTGTCCCTAATTGACGTCCACGAAGGTAAGGAAAAAAAGAGCACAAAACATAGGCCTTGCTAATGATATGGAACATGGCCTGTTTCCAAAGCTGAAACCAAACACTGCTCTGCCAGGCTGCCTTGCAGTGAATAAATGGGTAGGACTGAGCTCTGCTTTCTGGTTGGCTATGAGGAGTTTGAATGCAGAGCCTTATTTCGCCGCATAGACTTGGCAGGCCTCTGGCATCGCAACTCCAAGCTGTCTAAGTGCAGTAGGTGTGAAGCTAATTTCTTGTTTATGTTCTTTAAAACCACCTATGAACATCAATGATCCCGGGAGATGTTCGGGAGGCCCGCTCTCTCCTCGATGGAGCAGGTGGGCCCAGGTTAACAATAATGTCTTACGTCAGCCACTGAGAGCACGTACGTGAATATCCATAGATTTCCTGCGTAACACTGACAGATATTTATGTAAAGACCTTATAAGGCGGCCTTTGACAACTTCTAGCCATGAAAAAAGGAAGCAGACATTTTCTTGGAGGAGAGGATTTTTTCTCCTAGTCATATACTGACCTTATTGATGCAATCAGCAAGAACGTACTTCTCGGCTAGACTTTACAGTCACTTATTTACAAAACAGACTATTGTTTCATTAATGTGCGAGCGAGGCAATAGCCCCAAAGAGGTTTCCTGCTTGTGAAAAGGCACCTGTGAAATATTCTCATGTTACCAGCACATAAATACTGCGACCACTGTGCATACAGGTCAGGATCAATGCCTGTTAGAATTCATTTCGATTTTCCACTTTTATCAGACCTCCTATAAATGAGAGAGCTTTTGGGTAGACAGACAATCCTTTACTTCGTTTCAGCCTGAAACGAAGGAGGAAGGCGGTGCGGTTCAAACGGAATTAGGAAATTTTTCTTTCCAGAAATTGCCACGAATGGAGGAAAAACATAGAAATGGCAGAGTCATGCAAAGCCATTGCAGTTTTGGGTCCAATATCGTCTGTGATGCTAGAGGAAACAGGTATATTAAAAAACGTAATACATCGCTTTTTATATAGCGTTTCATAATGCACTTTCTAAGCACATGATCATAGTAAAATCAATTGGAAGTCTTTAAGTGTCAAAGGATTAGGTTTCTATGTAATTTTAACTGAACAGTAAACATCTTTAAACATTAAGATGCATATATTGTTATTAGAGTGCTTCGCTTAATGAAACTAGGGGGATTTCATTACTTTTAGTACTTTCTGATTCAAAAGACTATATATATACATATTTTGATTGCAAAATAGCAGAAAAATATAGTTTTCCTAACAGAACTCATTACCAGTATTGCCACCAGTATGCTTCTTATGCCATATTCCTAGTTGTCAAAGAATGTTTTATGAAAATATCTTGACTTCAAAATTCAAGCATTAAAGTTATAGAGCAGCAAGGAAAACACTCAAAGCATTGTTTTGTATTAGACGCTTTCATCAGAGTACCATCGAATATATGCAGCCTTTTGGCCATTAAAATCACTCCACATATAGTCGCCTATGCTTTCATTATGTAAAGAAGTTTTACTTGTAAAAACATATGTATACAAACATTGTATTCTAAATATGGCAATCTTCGGGAACATATTTTCATGGCAGTGTGGATCAAACAGCAACAGCATTGAATGCAAATTTGGGCCTCATTATGATTTCAAATTACTGAAGCATATCCGGCTCGAGTTCATATTACAAACGACAAATCTTGATGATCATCGTGACTACCATCAATACATAATTACAGCAATACTGTAAAACAACGAAAGCAAACACAAAAGAAGCATTTGGTAAAGCCAATAGGTTTGACGTTAGCCGCCAACCTTATGGCAATTCTTGTCTTGTCATAGTATTTTCAAACCTGTATTGTTTGGTAATGTGCCAGGCCACCATCAATCTCAAAAAAATTATTTGCTACGGGCAAAAGCGTTTTTTGGAGTAAAAATACACATTAACATAGTAATGGATGAAATAAAGAAAGAAAGAGAGAGAGAGAGAGAGAGAGAGAAGGACAGAGAGAATGAAAGGAAGAAAGAGAAGGAAAGAAAGAAGAAGGAAAAAGAGACAAGGCAACAGAAGGGAAGAAAGAGAAGGAAAGAGAGAAAGATGGAAAGAAGGAAAAGAAAGAAATATGAAAATAAGAAAATAAGGAGAAAATAAAGAAAGGAAGAGACAGAATAAGAGAGAAAAGAGAAGGGTAAAAAAGAAAGAAAGAAAAGGAGAAAAAAGAGAATTAAAGAAGGCAATAAAGAAAGAATAAAATAGAAATAAAGAAGGAAAGAAAGATGGATGGAAAGAAAGAAAGAAAGAAAGAAAGAAAGAAAGAAAGAAAGAAAGAAAGAAAGAAAGAAAGAAAGAAAAAAAAAGTAATAAGGGGATAACAATACAGCAGCCAGAAAAACAAACCACTCCAAAAGGAATTTAAAACTGCATTGGCAGGAGATGGGATCTGATAAAGATGGAGTGTGCATTTGAAGTGTCCTGCTATCACATCAGGCTCTAAACACACATACAACACAAAAGTAATTATAAAGTAAAAACCAAAACACTGGCATTGAAGGGAGCTAGCTTGTGTGCGGATGTGCTCCTTGTGAGAGAGCAAAATGCAGTCACTCAAAGTGAAGTTAACGCAGAGTCATGCTATAGTTTAAGATGGCCACTCTTCTTGGAGCTCTGTGTCAGAAGGAGGAATGGCGAGACCGCTCCCTTGGAAGGCTCCACCGTGGATGGAGGGGAGCACTGGGATTGAGGAGATCTTAAAACGCCGCCCCTCTGTCTCCATTTTGGTGATTTTATGTGGCTTCCTTATGCAGCAGTGGCCCTTCCGACATCACGCTGGGGAAGCGCCTGTGAAGCCGCATCACCTTCACCACTGCTTGTCACGAGCGGGGCACACCATGATCTTCACAGGGTGCAACTGTGGCACATGGCACAGACTGGCATGCTGAATTAATACCGCCTACGCGGCGGACCTACCCTGGCCCATCGGGAGGACGGCCCTCACTGCACAGGGCCTGAACGACTTGTCTCACCCACCCTCCTTTCAGCAGTGGGGACACTGACATCTGGGCCTACACCTCAGTGCCTTTGTGGACTTTATGGAGTCTCAAGGTGGATGCCAGTGGGGCTTGGGAGCCTATCCTCTCCATCTGCCTCCTGCTGGGCCCTCTTCCACAGCAGCTCTATCGTAGGTGCAGAGGTCCTGGGGTGCCACTCTGATCTGCCCCTCACCACCTAGTCTACAGGCCATCTGCCCCCCTGCAGAAGCCCGACCCTGCTCTGACAACACTCAGTAAGGGTCCCCTATGCCTACAGTCTACAGAGCTACACTAGCTGCCTTACTTATAGCAGGAGCCTAGCTTCTGTGCCTCTACAGACTTTTAAGGTGGTTGCAACTGGGACTGGGGTGTCCGCCCCCCTTTCTTTGATCCCGTTGGGCCTCTCCCATTGCAGCTTTGTCGGGGCTGTGGATGTTTGCATGGCGGGTCTGTGTTACTCGGCCCTTTCTCTCATCCTAGACATGTTGATTCTCCCCACAGAACCTACGGTTCATGGCTGACTTGGTCCTGGACACCTATGCCTCATTGTCACCTACCTCCGGCTCGCCCCTAGTGCTGGGGACCTATGTTGCCTGGGCGTGTGCCTGAATGGCCTTCTAGCCTGCCTTTTGCCTGCCTCTATGAGCATCTGTTGATTCCTTCCAGCGGCTGGGGCCATAAGGCCTAATCTGCATTGCCTGTCATACCAGTCCCTTGCTGCTCACGGCTGTGGCTGTCTGTCCCTGGCGCAACTGCATTGTCACCCTGGTCTCCTGGTGAGTGTGGGTGCCCCTCGGCTGTCCTAAAACACACCCACAATGGCTTCCGGAAAGCACTCAAGACAACTCCTTTTCACTGAAGTGGTGGGGGCAGCAAGCAATCCTCTTCCTCTCTACCACCAACAACTGCTCCCACTTCTGCTGCACCCCTGGAGGCTATCTATAGAGAACTTATTTCCTTTGGGACCCGTCTTTCCACCATGGATGTGAAAATCAATTCTCTTACTCAGACATGGGTCTCTTTCATTCTCATGTGGGCACCATGGATTAACATCTCACTTTCGCTGAGGATAAGCTGATGGAACTTGAGTCGACCAGTCAAAATATCTAGTGCATCAAACAGAAACTATTTGACTTGTAAGACTGCTCTCGCTGTGATAACATCTGTTTTTATGCAACACCAGAGAAGCTGGAACTTTCTTATATGCTGGTGCATTCCTACATGGTTACATTCTAAAACTGACGGGGCTGCCCTTCTCTCTCCCCCATGAAATCCAGGGGGCTTGCAGTATCTGAGCATGCCACCCACTGGAGCATGGGTGGGACTACCAAGCTTTGCCCTGTTATTACTTGCATTCTCCGGCACACACACACCCACCAGATTCTCTTAGAGGCCTGCAAACATGATCTGTGCGACTTCATCTTAACAGCTTGTGTCCTCCCCCGTAGGGAGAGGTTAAGATGGGTCCACTTCCAATTTTCGGTTTTATGTTTGGATATGAGGAGGTGTAGGTTGTCAGAAACCATATTCCCTAGCATGTTGTTGACAAGGATGCCAAGATACTTGGGGCGAGAAAAGCAAGCTGGTGATGCCTCCATTGGAAGGTGAATCCTGGCCTAGCAATATTTATGATGATACAGGGCATGGGTAAGGCTTCACTCTTGTCCCAATTGATCCTGTAACCAGATACCAAAGAGAAGATAAGCAAAATTAGGGCTAAGGGACATCTGTCCAGGTCAGTAAACGTGAGCAAGATATTGTTCACATGCAGCAGTATTTTATTAATGCCTGCAGCTGTAGAAATGCCTGTTATCTAGGCCGATTGAAGAATGGCAGCTACCAGTAGTTCCATGGTCTATAGAAACAGCAGGAGAGAGAGAAGACACCCCTGTCTGGCCCCCCTCCCAACTGGAAGGGCATCCAACGGAAAGCCCCTGCAGTTGACCTGGACGTTACGTGAGGCACGTACTCCAGGAGGCCACAAACACGCATCTCTCCGAATGCTGCGGTTTGGTAATTAGCGATCGGAGACGCTCTCTGTGTCAGAAACTAACTTCACTGGAGACTCAGCAGTTTGAAGAATACGAATACATAACAAGTTGAAGCGTCAGGAGATATAACAGGAATCACTTGTGCCCTTATCCAGTCCTGATGAGGCCTTAATCTACAGGCCGAAACGCGTTGACTTCTCCTTACAAGTACATTGGGCTTACCGAATTAATGGACTATATAGTAAAAAATATTTCAAAATGCACCAATACACGCTTGTGTGAAAGAAATACACAAGCGAGTGATAGTCAAGTGCATTAAAAGCCCACTGGCTGAGTTAATAGAAGTGGATCACCTTGGTAGTTGTGTTATAGTGACCACTGTTTAAATGTGTAGGGTATGATGTTTTGTTAGTTTTGTTACTGTACTTTGTGCAATGTGTGGCTCATTGTGGTTTATATATGAGTTTTGTAAATAATAGTGCAGCAATTTATGTTATGTGTATTAGACTTTGGATTACACTACCATAGCTTCCTTTTTTACTATTTAATTTTTTGAAATAAATCTGAGAAAGAAATTAAATCTAGGATTAACAGAATTAATGACTGTTTATTTAATTTAGGATTTAATTTGTCCCTACCTGTCATTTTCTTTTTTGTGACGTTGTATTAACCCTAGATAGGGTAGGGTGATAGGGTTCCCCCTGTGGATTTGCAGAGTTGACCTGGGCATTAGCATAAAGTCATCACATTTTGGTAATAAAGTCATCCCCCAAGCCTAGATGATGCAGCACCTTAAATAGGTAGTACCATTCTATCCAATCGTACGCCTTCTCAGCATCCAGTGAAAGGGCTGGCCATTGGCTCTATATAGCAGTGGACTTCTCCCCAGACACAAACTCCAAACAGAAGGAATTTCTGGCCCTATGTCCCCAGCTGCACAAATGGAATATCAAATTCAGACTGTTGGAGCCCACCATCATGTAGATCACCATGAATGGATGCTCTAGAGATTTTCATGATCCGCAGGAACTGACCCGCTTACTTGACTCTATGTATGACTCACACATGGATACCTCCCATCATCCCAGCTGTGAAAATAAAGTACCAGCTACTCCCCAGTCTGATTCACAATGCAGAGGGTGCCAGCAGACCCGGCTTATTCAGAAGTCACAGGACCGGATGAAGTTGATAAAGACAGTTGAGGAACTGACCCACTTGGAGGAGAGCGACAGATCCTCTTTGAAGTCTGTCACCCTGCAGACTGACAACCACAGCCAGCATGTCTAATTGGTGCTGATTTCTCTCTCCTGAAGTGCTGTACCATACTCTGACAACGATTGGTAACTTCTCTTGAAACTAATGGGATTGTGGTTCCCCGTGTCCTGCATCCAGCTCCCCTGCCCTCTTCTCCCTTTCTGATGTCCACACACTGTTCCTACTCACTCTTCCCCTCCTTCCCCATCCTCCCTCACCCTCTCTTTCACAGGGTCACTGTCACTGGCGATCACTTCTCCTCTCTCCCACCATCCTACCCCAGACCTACCTCCACTTTTTTTGTCCTGTACCCCTCCATGCCCTGCTCCCCTTCCCTTGATCCCCCAACCCCTCCCTATAGCTATCTCCTCTCCCTCCGTCTTTCCCCCTTTTTTCCTCTCCACCTCCCATAGGGTGGCTATTGCAGAGGTTCATTGGCCTTGAGAGCTTCCTTTTTGTTGCCCTGTTCCCTTGTTTTTTTTTTATACCCCTCCAGCGTTGAGCATCACCTCTATTATCACCTCTACTATTTCTGCCACAAGCATCACCCCCTACCCCACCTTCCTCTCCTCTTATGTTGGGAGACATGATTCACTTGCTGCCTCTATGCTGCCATGCTGCCCACCCACCACCTCCTATCCCACGTTTACTAGCGTCCCAGTGTTTCATCCCTTTGCGGGGAATCTCTTCCATGACATGCCCAGTCTTCGTCCATACACACATGCTCATATCTGATGCTGTCTTCCTTCCTGCTTGCTTGTCGGGCATGGGACCCTTATATTAGCATATCAGCTCTCTTGTCACTTCACGCTATGCCGTCACTCTGCCTAGCTCTCCCACCCCTTCCCTGTCCAGCCACGGCAGCTGCCTGTTACTTTCAATACCACTGGTCTTCTCTATTGGTGCTCGCAGTGACTCCAATTGGCAGTTGTCTCTTTGGGGGGCCTTGACTCGACACATAGAGCTTAGGACTGAATTTGTCCTTCCTACGGTATTAGTACCACACACCCCTATTTGGTTGTCAATCGCACCACTACTTACCTCGTTACTTTTTGTTGTCCCTCAGGGGCTTTCCCCCTTTCCCCTCTGACCCTCTAGTCCTGCCTTCCCTTGCCCCTGTCCCATTCCAAAGCCACCTACATACCAGGACACTTGCTCACCTTCTTATTGCGTGGTTGTTTGTGGTCACACTCTTGGGTCCTTCCTACCTCGCTGTTACACTTGGCCTTCCCCATCAGAGCACCTACTGCAGTGGCCTCCCAAGCACTTACTGTTGTCTCCCTTAATGTGAATGGCATGGTCATTCATGTGAAAGTCAAAACAATTCTGTCTTATTTAGCCTCCCAGCAGCAGACATTGCAGTCCTACAGGAAACACACATTTCCCTTCTGTAGGTGGATAAACTTAGGAGGGATTGGGTGGGAAGGGTCATTCATAGATGCATGCCCTTACACCATCCCCAGGAGATACCAGCTTCCTGACCTCCTCCACTGTTCAGAAAGTATAGGGTGGCCATCCTTATCCAAAAATCCTTTGTATGGTGCAGCAAAACTGGACAGATAAGGAGGGCCGCTGTGCTTTAGCTCAGAATTGGTTCCAAGATGCTTGGGAATGGTTCTTTCTATTCCGCTACGGGCATCAAATCCACTTTTCTCTCCCTCTTTCACAGA
Source organism: Pleurodeles waltl (assembly GCF_031143425.1). Taxonomy (NCBI): domain Eukaryota; kingdom Metazoa; phylum Chordata; class Amphibia; order Caudata; family Salamandridae; genus Pleurodeles; species Pleurodeles waltl. Next base: position 972,154,794 of record NC_090447.1, read on the forward strand.
CTGTTGACCAATATAGTCACCCCTCACTTCATGTTAGGAGGGGACTGGATTTTGGTGCTTGACCCAATCTTGTATTGAACAGGTCCTATAGATTGCATGAACGGGGCAGACAGGGCCATTCTATGTTACCTCTATGATAACCACAGTGTATCTGAAATTTGGCGCCTCCTGCACCCAAAGGATAGGGAATACTCTTACCTCTCGGCGGTTTATGGTACACAATCACGCTTTGACTACTTTCTAGTTTACCGTACGGACCTGCCGGTCGTGCAGAACTGAGCGATCATAGAAGGCACTCTCTGACACTATGCCCCAGTGCGATTGAGCCTGGACTACACTATTCAGATTCCAGTGCACAAGCCCTGGTGCCTCAACATAGCCCATTAGTGATTCCCCCAGAAGAAAAAATATTTTCAAGCCCAAATGGCCTCTTACCTGTCTGACAATCAGGGGTCCAGCCCCTCCTTTCAGACTTTGTGGAGTGAGGCCAAAGCCCCTCTGAAGAGGGATGTAGCACTGGCCAACAAGCAGTAGGCACAGGCCCAGCTGACCCTGGAGAGAGACATTAAAGCCCGCACCACGGAATACATATTAAAGCCCTCGCCAGCAGGGAGGTGCACCATGGAAAGGGCCAAAATGGAGCTTAATTCTCTCTACACATCTAATGAGGAATATGCTCTTCATAAACTGCGAGCCTGACATTATGAGCAAGGGAAGAAAGCAGGGTGACTTCTGGCGGTGCAACTCCGGCAATGAGAGGCTGCATCTGCCATACCAGCCATCACACATGGTTCTGGATACACCGCCTGTGATCTCCGTGGCATCGCCAACACCTTTGGTGCTTTATACTTCCATCTGTATAGCTTCAATCCAATGTAGATCGGATGGAGAGATTCCTCAGCAATTTACACCTCCTCAGCCTCAACTCTAAGGACTGAAAAATCCATGTCAGAGAGCTCACCCAAAACGGACGTGGCTCAAGCTAATACAAATCTGCAATAGAGTAAGGCGCCGGGGGACAATGGTTTTCTGGGGGAATTCTGTCACTGGGTCAAGGATGATGCGGTAGACCTTCTCCATGCTGTTTTCCAAGAAGCAAAACTCTCTCAGTGACATCACGGCTTGATTGCGGTCCTCCCCAAACCGGCAGTAGCACCCACCCCATCCAACTCCTAAATACTGACACCAAAATCCTGGTCAGCATTCTGATGATCTGCCTTAAGCGAGTCATTTTAAATCTAGTACATGATTCCCAAGTGGGATTTGTCCCAGGTAGATCCTCGTGTAACCACCTTCTCACTTTGGTCACCTGCTTTTGTTCTCTGAAGACTCTCTCAAGGTCACAACATCTCTTTCGCTGGATGCTGAGAAGGCATTTGATTGGCTAGAATGGGACTACCTATTTAAGGTGCTGCACCATCTTGAGTTGGGGGATGACTTTATTACCAACATTCGCAGGATTTACACTAAGGCCCACGTCAACTGTGGTGGTTTCCTGTTCCCTCTATATCACGGAGGGTTTGGGAAGCACCTGGGATCCTGATTTTCTGTGAGGTTATACAGAATGGACAGCTGAAATCCTTCCCCTCCCTTCAGGTGGAATTCCACTGGCCCACATCACAGATGTGGAACTTCACCCAACAGCGGCACTGCCTACATACCCAGGCCATGGCAGGTCTACCCTTCTCCCGTGCATCACTATTTGAAGACCTGGCAAACATATAAGGGAGTAATGTCAGGCTTCTATAATTTGCTAATCCAACATCTCCAATCACGACCACTACTTGCGCACCTCCACACTCCATGGCAGCACATCTTACATGTTCAGGACACAGATGAAGACTAGAGGGAGGTGATGGTGGATCTGGGCAACAGTACACAGGAAGTATGAATGAAATTCCGGCTCTTCAAAACAGTGAAACAATGGTATTTGACCCCTCAAAAACTGGTGGTCTCCGGCTTACTGTGTCATACACGCTGCTGGAAGTGTGGGCGTCTCCCCCCTCTAGGCTTGTAGAGGTGCTACCCTGGGCTTTGTGATTGACCTTCCCCTCTGTCAAAAACCCCGATCATGTTTCATGATTTTGCTGACCTCCCTGATCACTCAACATTTTCTAAGTGGTTGCTTTCAAAGGCCTTGACCATGGCAAAGCTCTGTTTAATGTGCAAATGTCGTGCAATATGTCTGTCCAACCATGATGAGTGGGTGACAGAGATGTATAAAGTGGCATCCTACAAGAGGTAGCTCCAGGACAAGGAAGAGATATTTGAATGCATCTGCTCGCCCTTTTTAAATTCGTGAGAGGGCACACAACACTGCTGCATGATGGAGTTGCCCTTCACCTGTGAGACCGTATGACTATGAGCAGCTCCTGTCTCCCCTTTCTTCTTGGATGACCTGCACCTCACAACACCATACTGCATAGCCCTTTTGTGACACTCCTTTTTATGGTCCTATAGTCTTACCTTGTCTCCATCCTACTCTGCATGCCCTTTACGGTCCCGGCCCCCTCCTCCCTTCCTTGGAGACCTCCATTGAGACGCATGAGTACTGCAAAGCCTGTCCTCATTCTATCAGCCCACAACCATGTGATGTGTACCTCTGTTGGATAGTGGATTCTCCTCTGGTATTGCACACAGGGTGCCCTGCCCACCCTCAACAAGTCAGTTGTTACAGCTTGCCTTTTGCCTTTGATTATGTTATGTTCCCTGCTCTGGTTCTCCCTTTTCTTGTTGATTTGTTGTGTTTCCTCTTGTCCTCTGACCCCATGGATGTCCAATCCATGGTCTGGTTCTAGTATGAAGTCCATTCCCATCCTCCTTTTTCTATTTCTCTATCACCAACTTTATGCATTGTGTATTGTCCTGAGCAGGTGTACTGTGATGTCTAGATTTCTGGCGTTCTCTGTGCATTGTTGTACTGCTGACATTTTTAACAATAAATGGTTAAAAAAGCAAAGTGAAGATAACCAGTGTCTTAAGTAGGCTGACCCACTGCACCATGCTATATGCAGTAGTGGGGGAGGCAAAATGTGAATGACTGAACAACAGACCAATTAATGAAGGGAGGTGGCTGAAAGTTCCCATATGTAAGTATATTATATATATATATTTAAAATCAAAAGGTCTTGGATTACCCCAGAGCTAAAAAGGAACGAAGAATAAAGGCAAAATAAATTAAACAAAAATATAGCAAAAGTTATATCAAGATAGCATGAGAGCTACCATAGTCATTGTAAGACAATTGTATATCAGAATTTACAGAGTAGAACTGGTCAAGGCAACTCTGTGACTCTTCCTCAACAGCTGCTACATCAACATGCTGCTATATAAGCACCAGTCGTTCGACCTGGCATTGCATCGACTCATATTAACTAGAAAGCTCAGCTTAAGCTTTATTCCAACAGTACAAATTCTCAATACCATATAAAAAGTATTAGGAATTGTATCAGAGGTCCTAAAGATGCAAAAAGCCCCTGGGAGACAGAAACTCATGTATGTTTAGTCTGAAAAAGGAGGGAGGGTGGTGAAGGTCAGGACAATATTTCCTTAACCCCAAGACTTTCTGGAATCGAAATCCGCACCCAAACTCCAAGCCTAACCCTGACCCTAAACTTGCATTGACGCAATAGCTTTGGAGTATTTGTATTCATATGCCAATATAGTGGAGTTGATGCAGTGGGGATGCATCATTAGGACATTACCTGCCTTGCTCTTTGATTTGTCATGTATCTTTGACACAGCTCCTAACTAGATTCCAGGCTTTTGTTCCTCCTGCAGGTCCAAGTTATTTCTTCTGTTGCTCAGATGGAGCATGAAAGGCTCCCTAAACAATGTGGCAATGTGGCAGTGCTGAGGCCTGTTCATGGGAAAGGAAAGCAAATGATGAGAATTAAATTTGCATGTGATAATCACTTGTTACATTGCATCAGTCCTGGGAAGACATCCTAAGGAGGAGAAAGAGTAAAGGCCAGCCATCATGAGCTAGTCATAGGAGGAGTTCTCCTATGAAGGTTTGGAGGTAAGAGACAAGGCAACTGTTGCAGGCATGGTTCCAACTCTCAGAGAGGTCTTTCAACAGACCACTTCAAGTTGCCATCATGAATTTTTCTCAGAATGCTGTACAGGAGGGTTGAATTAAAGGGTGGAATGATGTGTAATTGTAGGATTGGACTGGGGTGCCTAATTTCTGAAATGTCCTGCCCCACTTTAAAAGCTGTGCATAGGCGAGATGGGGGGGAGAGAAGATGGATTTCACAGGACCCTGAAGAAGACCAGACCTCTCTCTGGGATACTGGGGAACCCTAGACTTTGCCTGGATGAGCATTGGTGGATTCACGTCTCCAGGGCCAGTGCTGGTGACTACTTTACATCCTCAGAGGGACAGTAGAGGGATGGCCCTTCCGGGGGACCTAGGAAGAGAACAGTTCACATTGAACTTCTGAGGATTACACATGCAATAGGATAGCCCTCATAAGAAAGCTGTCCCCTGACATCTGCTAGCGCAGTGGTGCTTTTCAAGTGACTAATGGGTCTGTGGCACCTTAAGAGCTCAGGCTTGGATGGTATTTTGCCTTGAAGGCTGTGGCAGTGCTGTTGGAGGAAACCCCATGCTGAGGAGAGCACCAGGTGCTGAGTGGAGGACAGGTCCTGAGCATGGAGCTATGGTTAAGCAGAAGCAGGTTCCCCTAAGGAATATAAAAATGTAGAGGCTAGGAGGCCTGAAGAAACCACTCAATCACAATTATAGCCATAAAGCTGGAGAAATCAACAGGAGATGTGGGACACCTTGGGGGAACTGAGTTTTAGTGGGATGCAAATGGCATCCCCCATCCAAACTTCCAAGGCCTGCCTGTTTTGACCATGCCCCCTGGAAGAACATTGCAGTAGGGGATTGTGCGTGTGACCACATCATTTTTACTGTCCATGGGGACTCTCATTTCCCATGGTTATATTCAGGTGGACAGAAAATAATCAGGTGGCACCACACTCTGGTTCAATAATGTCCCTGGCAGGGTCCCAGTCCCCAGAGACCAAGGAAGAATGATTGCTACCATGCTTTGATCTGGAGTAGATTTCCCTTGACCCCGAGTGCCCAGGGGCCAAGCACAGTATCATGTGCTGCCAGCATCTCCTTGCTGCATGGGTTTGGGCTCCCACACAGTCCCTCAAATGAGATGACTGGTGCCCCATAGGAGGGGCCGAGGCACCCATAAAGAATACATTAAAAAAGCATAGCACAAAGTCACAAAAGGAAAAGAAAAAAGCATTTGAGTGAGCACCTTTTAAGAAAAAGGAAGCACTGGTTGTAGAGCAAAGCATCATTTCAAAGAAAAGAAAGGTAAAGACCGGGTAACAGCCTCAGGTCTGTGGATTGCCCTGTAAGTTCCTATGAGTCTGAATAAAGGAGTGCCCCAATAGCTTCTTGGCACTTTAAACAAATTGCATATTTGCCTGGTTGTGCCAAAAGAGGGCAGTGGCACCATCAAAGAATTTCTTTAGCACACTGTGGGCTGCCATTATTATTGCAGGCCTAATAGAGCACTATTGAAGGATTTTTAGAATTATCATTGCGTATCCCAGGGGATGAAATTGATGACCCTGGGAGATGCTTGTCAGTATTTGAAGCACTTAACAAAACCAAGGTACACTGTTCCAGATGCAAAAAGGGTTTAGGGAACCTAATAATTTCAGGAGCAAAAGCCCTCACGCATCACAATGGATGGCTGGCATCATCATCGGGACATGCTCCACGCCAGGCCGGCACTGCAATGCCTGACGGGCTACCCTAATGGGGGCTCTAGACCGTATTATTTCTAACGATGACTAATAGATGCAGACTAAATTGAACGCCAGTACAAATGGGAGAGCCAAAAAAGGTGTTAAAATTAGTTATTCATCTCTCAATCACATCATAAATTTAATCAGTATAGAAGAAATGAAGACCAAGGTTAAAAACAAAAGTGAAAGTAGGCAATGAGTATAATGCTCAAGAACTTTCAAAGCACAATGAGAGGACCACAAACTCTGTGGTGTCCTTAAAATGGGGTCGACATGTTTCGCGTCTAGTGGTCCAACAGGATCCATCGACGCTTCATCAGGACCATAAATAAGCTTCTCCAATTAACAATTATCAAAAACCAGTCACTTACATTTAATCTACTGATTATGTCACCAAAAAAGGTCGCCCTAAAAGACAATAATAAGAGAAACATTGCACCAAAATTAAGTGAAAGTCAGTAGTGCTAATTAATACAGTGAGTGGTCAAGTGGAACCATATAAAAATGTATGCTTACCATCCCCAACTTAGAGATGTAGCTCCATGGAAAGCACAAACTCAGGATTAGAAAGGACACTGAACATGGTAGTCATAAGTCAATAACAATTCAGGAATATGTAGTGAGTTCAACCACAGGTATGTGGAAAAACTGCAAAAAATGATATAATGAATCAAACTGGACATGAGCAAATTACTCCGGTGTCGTCGATAAAAAGATAAAGGCAGAAAAGTAGTCAGTGATTCAAAGGTTAATTGTCAAAACATACATCCAAATGTGCCCAGACTAATACATGCCCAATATGTATTTATAAATTGGCCAAAAGTTAAGTAAAAAACTGCAGCTCGTACTTACAATTTGAAAAGTAGTCAGTGATTCAAAGGTTAATCGTCAAAACAGACATCCAAATGTGCCCAAACTAATACATGCCCAATATGTATTTATAAATTGGCCAAAAATTAAGTGCCGCTCGTACTTACAATTTAATCCGTGGTCCTGAATGGTGGCCCTACCCTCTGGTATGCGCTCCCGTCAAATGACAGGGAAACGCAGTCGGAGACGCGATATATACGCGTTACTAAATCACAGAAGCAAGACGTCTTCCGGTGTCCGCGTCAGAGTGCCATTAATCAGAAACAAAGGAAGGTCACAGAAACCCAGCTCCGGGAAGCACACCTGGAGCTTTGGCATTTGTCCAGAGGTTATGTAGTGAAGTGATCTTAAGTCTGTGTTGTAGCATATCTGAAAATAAAAGAGAGACCTGTGTAGTTATTGTATTGGCAATCATGAAGACAACAGAGAAACACTACATGGCCTAATAAATTACATCATAAAATAGTCACATGTATAGTGTTGCATTAGTCTACTGTGACATATTTCTGCTTTTAGTAATGTGGAGAAACACAAAGTCAGTAGGCCTATATTTTGATAATTACATTTTGATAATTACATCCAATTATGTCTTGTCATATATATCAGGGTTCTATTGAGGTTGTAGGGTTCAGGGCTTTCTAGGGGTGGAATTGTCACAATAATTATTTCTACCTCTCATCTTGTATATATTTGTAAATTGATGCACATAGGTGAGTGGCGTGTGCGTAATAAAGCTCTTTCCATTTTTATAGGTAAAGACATTGACTGGACACTTATTTATTGAGGTTCAGGGTACTAGCCCACACCACCTTCCATGGATATGCCTTGGAATGTTCTTTCCCAATACCCTTAGAGGGCCAAGTGCTACTACAGGGTATTTGGTTCCCAGTGGATGGAAGTGTGCTGACCCACATCCTTTACAGCTAATAATCCGCTTTCCTACACTCTGTTTAATTAGCTTTGTGTTGCAGGCCCAAATTAGTGCTGTTTCTCCTTTACTCTTTAGTAGTTTTTTGGCCATGGGGTACAAATAGTTGGGACTGATGTTCTTACCTTGGTAACCTTTCTTTAACAGAGGTTCACTGGGTTTTGATATTTACGAGTCAGCGGCATTATGTATTTTAAGGGAAGATTGGCCTCCTGTTCTTAGTCTTTTGGTGTGTGGTTACTGATGCCACCTTCTGCATCACTGCAGCACCACTGCTGGACCTTTTTATGCTAGGGATGCCCCTATGGAGGATGGATGTGTTGTGGTTCAATGGAGCCTGCGACCTGGAAGACAAAGCTAATATGTGCCCAATCCCAATGTTTTCACTCAGCTCCCCTGTTCTAGAAGAAAGGTTCTCTGAAGCCAGAGAGAAATGGCTGGATGGTGCCCTCAGCAACCAGTATTCCATGTCAACTTGAGTTCAGGCACATAGGGAACATTTATGTGATGAGAGAGAACCTCTGCTGTCAGGGGCCATGCTCTCCATGACACACAGAGCAGGCTAGCAAGCACAGGGTTTTTTGTCTTTTACTCCTGGCAGGTCAAAGGTGTAGAGGATCATCTCTGATCCAGATACTCATCCAGTATGAGGTACATTTGGGGAGGAATAGCCCTCTGTTATTCCCCATGAGTCTGAGACATGTGAAGAGCGTCTTGGGTGTACTTTCTTGCACCAATATGCACTAAGCGAGAGCAGTAAACTCTGCTCCGCTTACAGAGTTTTCAGAATTCAGGCACTTCCCGCTTCGCGGATTAGCACAGAGTAACCAAATTCTGCCATGTGGCACAAGGAGAATTATTTCTTCCTATTCATGAGCGCGAGATTTGTTGTTGGCACTTGTGAGCAAGTACCACAATATTATAAGGCCCCCTCCAAGAGCGCACAATATTTTGCGCTCACTTGCGGGGCTTCCAGCTGCGACGGCTCCACTAGAGTGCCCCTCGCAAGTGCACCTCAAGTAGATTCCCTACTTGAGAAGCAGATAAATCTACTTGAAAAGGCATTTTCAAGTGGATTTTCTTCTCCAATTGACTGTTCAAGTTGTTCAGTGTGAGCAGCCTTTTTACATTTTTTCCAACAGAAAGGAAGTGTCCTAGAAACTTCAATATCCTGTTCCTGTCCAGAAGGCTCCTCCCAGTGCTTTGTCCATCTCCTGGTCACTTTTCACTTGGATTTCGAGGAGGCAGGATCACTCTCTTTATCCGCTGGATATATACCTTTGGATTTAAGGACTTTGATTTTGTGATATCATCACACAAGTAAGTTCATAAACTGTTAATGGTGCTGTTTGTTTAATAGGGCATGCACCAGTATTTCTTTGTACTTTGATTTAAAATTTAAATTTCATGGTGGTGGGTGGCCTGGAGTTTAAGTAGGAGCCTAGTTATTTTTTTGCATTTCACTTTTTCATCTTTTGTAAAGGAAACTGTTGCACAGTTCAGTAGCTTTTCTTCATGTTTGTTGCATTTGCAATATTCATTTATTTTAGTATGTGGCCTAGTCTTACAATGTGCCATCCAGCCAGTAGGCAGAGTACTGGTCATCACTGTATGAATATGTGGTATATGTTTTTAAAACATAATTTAGGACAGGAATGCATTGGATTGCATTACAAATTTTGGCTATTTTTCGTATTTCATGTTTTTCATTATGCAAAAAGTGTATCTGTGGGTTAATGTTAGATGCCATAGGAGGATGTGTATTGTTGTAAACTTTGTATAGCTCAGTTAATTTGTGTTGCTGAATTAATGGTAGTGTTTTCTTCAGTGTTACCATGCCTCTTTTGTCTGGCCAGTGTGTGTGAGTGTGTTTGCCATTGACCACCATTTGTCTTTGTTCTCCATGCAATGTGGCCTGGGGCCATTTTGTGTAGTCTGTGTCCATAAGCCTGAATGGGGTCTTTGTTCTCCATGCCTCCTTGCTTGTTGTTGTTGTGTGACCATGTGACTGGTGGGCATTTTGTGAACTCAGCCAGTGTGCTTTTACCAGAGGCTTGCATGTGTTCTTTGGTCTCCTTGCTTGCTGTTGTTGTTTTGTTTGAGCATGTGGCTGGCAGCCATTTTGTGAATCCAGCCAGTGTGCTTTTGACATTGGCTTGCATGTGTCTTTGTTCTCCTTCCGGCCTTGCTCGCTGTTGTTGTTTGACCATGTGGCTGGCGGCCATTTCCTGCATCCAGCCAGTGTGCTTTTGCCTTAGGCTTTCATGGATGTGATATCAATTTAATAATATGTTCGAGCATCATTTTAGTATATGTATATTATGAATATGATTATGATGGCAGTGTTTTATATTACATTTTTTTTTTGCATTTTCATTTGCACCTCCTTGCCTCACAATACGTTTCTCATACTCCCATATGGACATCAGCAATTCATTATCATTTATTAGATTTTTTTTAATTTGATTTTTTATTTTTTTAATTTTTATTTTGTTTATTTAATTTTTTGTTTTTATTTTTAAGTTTATTTAAATATTATACATTTATTATTTTAATTTTTCATTTTGTTGATTACATATTTGTTATTTCATGTTTTATTTACATTTTTGTTCTATTTTGTTTGCATTTGCCTCGATCCATCCACCATAGATGCATAGCCACACAACAGCATTCATTTATTTTAGGTATAATTCCATTTCCTCCCTGACACCCTCCCTCGCATAGAGTAGGTGCACTGCAGACACGTCAGCAATCACCATCATTCATTTTTTTAAATGATTATTCCATTTCCACCTGGACCACCTTGTCTGCCATAGGTATGCAGTAACCTTCATTTTTTTAAGGATTAGTCCATTTACCGATGCACCTCAATGACTGCCTAAGGTGTCTCCTTTAGAAGAGGTGCGCATAAAGCAAAGAGCTATATTTATATGTTGTGTTACTGTTATCCCAGTTGGAAATTACATTTTATGATATGGTGGTGTTTTTTTACTTTAAAATGGTTGGATAAATTGTTGCTAAATATTACCTAAGTAACCAACCAAAATAAATGATATTGCCATTGTCTGTTCAAACTGCAACAATGCAACATTTCACTAAATGTTTTTCTTGCTTGTTTGCCTTTAGGTGCAAAACAAAAGAAGAGACATTACCCACAGTATTGCCAAACAGAAGGCCTGTGCAAGAAATATGTGATATCAGTCCTCCAAATTCTTCCTCTTGTGCAGCTTAGTGCCACTGCCACCTGACAGATTTAAGATGGCCCCAGAGAAAGGTGCTTCCAAGAAAGTGGCAAGTGAGAAGAAGTAGCTTTCCACCACTGGCGTGTTGGCCACAACCATTTTTGGGAGACATTTGCTTGCCACACCGGCTTCCGGGGAGGGACCTGGGAGCAGCACTCCCATATCAACAGCATCACCCCAACCTAAGACCAAGCCCATGTCGGTCAACGAGGCAGCCACTGCCATGATGGCGATACTGACAAGCAGTGAGGTTCAATTGGATTTGACCCTTTCTCAAAGTAGTACAGAATAGTACAGAATAGTTTCAGGAAACAGAGCAAAGAGGACAGCAGCTGCAGCCAGCAATAGTAGATCTTCCTGGAGGTTGAGCTTCCTGCCAAGCAAGGACCTCCTCTTTTAGAATCATTGGCTACCATATCTCCAGGAAGAAAAGGGAAGGGTATTACTCCACCATTTTCTCCAAGCATCCCTTCTGATGATGATGATGATCTGGACATGGATTGGACTCCAGCAGAGTCTGAAAGATGCCAAGAGAGGCAGGAGAGAACAGAAAAGTTCCTGAAAGCCTTTGAGTTATGGAGGGATATGATGAGGAGGATGACAATGAGCCAGTTTTATGAAAGCTGGCACAGAGGAGTCTGACATTACCCCACCTATTAACCTCCTCCGAAGGATGTGGCACAGGTAAGACCACCAGCTCCCATGTTTGTAAAGCCCCAGCTGAGACCTGCACCAACCACTACCTCAGTAGGAGGATACACTGCAGAAAGGCTTTCAACGTCACAGCCACCTACCTCTGATTCTTCTTAAGGCATTGGCACTGGCCCACTAAGAAAGTACTCCTCCCCAGTTTGAGTCTTTTTATGCTTAGCACGCAGGAGGAGACCATTGCAATATGCTCCATTTGCCATGCAAGCATTTGTTGAGGTAAGCCTGGTTCACATTATGGTACTGGAGGTCAAACGACCCATATGAAAAAACATTACGCAATCTGGTGGGAGGTGCACCTTAGAAAAATTTCTGAACTTGGTAGTGGAGAAGGTGAGGAGATCCAGGAAACATCAGCTACAAGTACAATCAAGGTGGGAGGTCATGAAGAAGAAGAGGGTGACATCTTCAAGCAAAGCAGCCTTGTCCCCAGCAGTGCACCAGAATCACCCACCTCAGTGACCTTTAAATGGCACAAAACTCAGAGTCAGATGGAGACATCAAAGCATATAGTAACTGTGCTAAGACGCACATTGATTCTACCACATCATAGTTCTTGAAAGTCACCTGTGTCAATGGCCACAGAAAAGAAGAAAATCCAGGCTACTATTATGGGCATGTTTAGGAAGGAGGGGTCCTATGACCTCAACCACCCAATGGCACTTTTGTACAAGGGGAAGTTGCCAAATATCTTAGCACTGGACCTCCTCCCTTTTTCTTTTGTGGAAAGAGTGAGATTTTTAGAATTTGTGGCACCCCTCTGCCCAACATGAAAGGCTTCAAGTCAGACCTATTTTGCCAGAGTTGCAAATCCAGCACTGTATCACAATGTGCTGCAATAAGTTGGATAAGCTTTGCAGCAAAGTGCTGTTTATACTATACAAATGACGACAGACATGTGGACCAGTTGTCAGGTGACTGATTACATGTGCATCACTGCACATTAGATCTCTTTTGCGGTGGTAAGGCAACAGCTATTTACGTGTCTTAGCCCTGAAGAACATTTTAAGAGTGTTCGGCGGCATGCAACAGTAGTCATGTTTGCCATGGAGAAATCACATATAACTGCAAACATCTTGGACGAGTTTAACAGCAAGGTGTCTGAACTGCTGCAACCCAGAGGTCTCCAAATTGATTTGTCGCCACGGAAAATGGCAGTAATACAGTCAAGGCCATGGCAGATGGTGGCTATTTCAGGGTCCTGTGGTTGGCGCATTGCATCAGCCAGGCTGTGCAAGAGTTTCTCAAAAAAGAAGACATAGCAACATACTGACCATACGCAGAAGAATCTGCACTCATTTCAGTCATTCTTTCAAAACCCGGAAGCAGCTGCGGGTTATTCAGCATGCTAAAAAAGTACCACTTAAAGCCCCCAGACAGGAGGTGCCAACACATTGTAACTCAACCTATTACCTGTTGCAACATCTGTTTGAGCAGTACAGACAGATCAATGACTATGACATTCAAAGAGGAGGGGATGCAATTGGGAAGCTATGATCAAAGATGCAGACAAATGGGACCTAATAAAATGCCTGACACAGACGCTACTCCCTTTTGAGGTTTTCACATGGGAAGTTAGCAAAGAGGACAGTACGATGGGCCAAGCTACCCCGTTGTTGCATCTGTTACCGGACTGTAGTGAATCCTAGTTTGTTTTAATGGGATAACAGGAGTTAGCTTAGCCGTAGGCTTGTAAACTCGTGCCCCCGTCACCTAGTGACTTTTAACCTACTTAGCTTGCTTTGTCTTAGCTCATTTAATTATTTATTTCCTTTCAGATGGCTGCCTTGTTTATAGTTAAGCCACTTGTTATGAGTTATATTATCAGTGTCACTGCGCCAAGGCGTCAAGATCAAGCACGAAAGACAAACAAACAGTAGGTGTTCACACTTAGGGATTTTCCCTCTCTATACTTTCGAGGGATTGTTGATATTAATTGCCGTCCCAAGCATGCCTGTTATCTATTGTTTTGGAATACACCTAGGTCAGAGGACCTTGTAGATCTGTATAAATACATCACACTTTTAGACAGATAATCAGAGGGATTCCGACCAGAGGGCATCGCCACCATCGCTGATACCGATGCTGCAGTTGTCTTGACGCTGACCCAGTCTTCGTGTCCCTACGGAGTCTGAGATAGAGACCTCATTCCAAGGTAACGAGGGTTGGGGGCTCCTCTCATGGACACGGCTTTGGCAGATTAGGTTTAGCAAACCCAGCTCTCCTTTAGGTAGGAGGTTAGGCCTATTCTCATTAGGGTATTAGGGCATATTCCATCTCATACATATATATATATATATATATATATATATATACATATATATATATATATATATATATATTTCATATATTGCAAAAATGGTGGGGGTCTTTATAACCATGACTCTCTTCTTCACAATACTGTTGCTTGGTATATTCATTATCCTAATCATTGCAGTTCATGCAACTTATCGCAAATTGCAGTTATGTTAAATAAAAACTATTATAACTTCACTGCATCTGTGTTATTGCCTTTGTTTGTATGAGACATAATATATCTGTGAGAAAAGGGTAATTTCCGTTTAACCATGACAACCCTGAGATATCTTACTTTGAGTCCATGTGTAAGCGACTGCTACAAATCAGCTTTTACTATTGTGTTTCTGGTGAGGTACTGCTAGTGAGCCGGTGAGGTTTGGACAACAGTTACAATCAGTTGTAGGAAGAGACTTAGGTGGTCATTATGACCCTGGCGGTCAAAGACCGCCAGGGCCAAAACGACGGGAGCACCGTCAACAGGCTGGTGGTGCCTCCCGGCGTATTTGGACTGCAGCGGTAGCGCCGCGGTCGCACCGCCGGGGCCGGCGGTTTCCCGCCATTTTAACCCCAGCGGTGATAATCCGCCAGGGCAGCGCTGCAAGCAGTGCTGCCCTGGGGATTATGACTCCCTACTGCCAGCCTGTTTCTGGCGGTTTGCACCGCCAGGAAGAGGCTGGCGGTAAGGGGAGTCGTGGGGCCCCTGCTCTGCCCATGCCACTGGCATGGGCAGTGCAGGGTCCCCCTTAGAGGGCCCCATGCGGCTTTTCCTTGTCTGGTATGCAGACAGTGAAAAGCGCGACGGGTGCAACTGCACCCGTCGCACAGCCGCAACACCGCCGGCTCCATTTGGAGCCGGCTCCCATGTTGGGGCCCACATCCCCGCTGGGCCGGCGGGCGGAAACTTGGGAGTGCGGCTGTATTGGCAGCCGCCCGGCGGTTACAGCTTGGCGGGCGGCAGTAGCCGCCCGCCAATGCTGTAATGACCCCCATAGTCACCTAAAAACGAAAGTACTGTCATCCTGAGACCAGCAGTCTTGCTCAGAGCAAGAGTCCAAACTACGACATGGCGCCACCAACGATGGTGTTTAGGCACTAATTTACGGACACCCTGACTATCACTGTCTCACAGACAACAGGTACCCTTAGTACCATTATACGGAGACGTCCGTGGTCTTTGGGAGAATCCTCCTCAGCTGAACAGGTAACACCTAATTAAGCTGTAGGTTGTTCGAGCTCGAACTCTTAAAAAGGAGAAGACTTCCCCTATTTAGTGTTCCATTTCTCTAAACAAATATGGCTAATACCATAGATATTCCTGCAAATGCTAGACATGCACTTACACAACATTTATTAGCGCATGGTCTTACAGACGAGGGCGGGGATGTTACTCAGATAATAGAAGCAACTGAAGCATACCAAACAGAAACGTTCTACTGTTGGGTCACCTTTCCTGAGGCGGACCAAAGAACGCACACATTTCACACATATGAAATTGCGAACGTACCTGTACGGTACGAGGCATACCAGTATCATGAAATATTGCTCACATATCAAGAGCATCAGAACTGGTTTGAAGGCGCCCTACCACATGTACTACGAAGAGTGAGGCTAGGTCCTTTAAGTAATGAGGGCCCTACGTGGCCTATGTTTGCCACACATACACCTCACCCAGGCATACAGAATATGCCCATCGCAGATTTACAAGTTTTATATAATGAATTAGTGGCATTATATAGACGATTGGTTCAGTTCGTAATGCGAACATTGAACACTACACCAGCGCATCCCGCACCGCCAGTAGCTGGTGGATATCAATTGGCTCCTGGGATTAATCCACAAACAGTGCATACTATTATGGGTAAAGTGCCCACGGAACGGGAAAAATTACCGTTCTGGATTGCCCAGAAAACTAATCAGTTGGAAGCTGTGTTTCCCCATACAGGACCACAGGAAAAACATAGACTGCTCACTATGTGCTTGCCGTTTGGGATGGTTCCCTCGGTGGATGACTGTGCCACATGGGGTACAGTCTTCGCTGCCGTTTATACTACCACACATGGTACCCCGACACTTGCCAATTTACCGGAGGTGTTAAAACAAATACAAAATGAACATGGGGCTGCACCAGCCCTGGATCTGGTGATGAAATTAATGCGTAATTTTGACGCTGTCTCCTCGATAATACTGAGTAATATTAAAGGGGAAGCGGTGGCACTGGCAATACGCCAGCGTCTCCGGGAAACTCCAAATTTGGAACAAGAGAGAGAGCTACCAAAAATAATTTCTGATACCTATACTAGTATAGGACGGGATAGTTTGGGAGCCAAACCTAAAAAATTGGAATTACCAAGTGCCGCCCATAAGGAAGGTACAAAGCAGGCACAAGAGGGCTCTAAAAAGCGCTGGGACAAACAAAAAGATTTCAAAGAAAGGAGAAATAAGAGAGCTGATTCTCCACATCCGGAGTACTCCGAAAGGAGGTATAATCTCAGAAATAGGGGGCACATTAGAAG
Source organism: Pleurodeles waltl (assembly GCF_031143425.1). Classification (NCBI taxonomy): domain Eukaryota; kingdom Metazoa; phylum Chordata; class Amphibia; order Caudata; family Salamandridae; genus Pleurodeles; species Pleurodeles waltl. The sequence continues at coordinate 972,171,134 of NC_090447.1, forward strand.
TCCAGACAGATATACTGATTCTCGTTCCTTTCAGGACGCACCGGATAAACGTAGCGAGAGAGGGGGACGTCAAGATCGACGTCCGGAATACGTGAAAGAAAAGAAAGACTCACCACAGTCTACCATTAAGAAAGAAGAAAAGACTCCGCAGCAAAAGCCACAGTTTAAAAAAAAGAAGGTGGCAGCACTTACAGTTAAAAATGCCAGTAATATTGAGAACGCTGTTGAGGAACAAGACATGGGCAGTGACTCTGTTAGACAGCGCGGCAGAGGTCACGATATGTCGCTGGAGTCTGAAAGATCATCTGGATGCGACAGCACCTAGCGATTATATTGCGGTTGAAACAGCGGATGGCCGCGTTCTTCCCCCCGATAGGGTTTATGATTTAACAATTCAGATAGAGGGAGACGTGGAACGCACTATTAGTGTGATATTTTGGGATGAACTTACTAGTGATATCCTACTGGCCGAGAGAGACTGGCCACCTGAACACGTCCGCAAGCTCCCGCATGGGGAAGATGTCATTTTACCTTCTTTCTCCGATCTTGTTCCCGAAGCAGCAAAATAAGCCTATGCTGCTGAATGGGCTTTAGCGCAGGCACCTGCGCTATAACCAAATCATGTTGGTTGGGACAAGGAGTCTCCTTGTCATATTATTCCGGTTAGGTCTACACCCCAACCGCAGCCACAGTACCCTGTTAAACATAATGCAAAGGCTCAGGTAAAGGAGATACTATCACAACTTGAGTATCAGGGAGTAATTGAGCCCTGTACGTCTGCAATGAATAATCCATTCTTCCCTGTTGCGAAGCCAGATCATTCATATAGAATAGTGGTTGATTATAGACACTTAAATAGTCATACACGCACATATGCTATACAAAATTCTCACAGCACAGCACTGATAAACAATATAGTGCGTAAAAAATATAAAACTACATTGGATATATCTAATGGGTTTTTCTGCCAGAATTTAGCACATGAAAGTAGGGACCTCAGTGCATTTTCATTTGGCTCTCAGAAACGCTTTTGTCGTTTACCTCAAGGCTATAAAAATAGCCCAGGACTGTTTTCACCCGTGTAACATCAATCTTGCACGAGCTTTATTCCGATGCATTGTCCTATGTGGATGATATCTATCTCACTGACGACGCCCTCGACATTCATCTTGCGAGGGTCGATCGGATGGTTTTGGGGTTTGCAGACCTCGGGTATAAATTAAATTTTAAGAAAAGCAAGATAGCCTTTCTTAGTGTGTTGTTCCTGGGATATGAGCTATCAAACGAAGGGAAGAGCCTGGCCCCGCACTTTCTAGAAAAGTGTGCTCAATTACAGCCTCCCAACACACTTAAGAAATTACTGTCAATACTGGGTTTCTTCAATTTTGGCAGAACATACATTCTAGATTATGCAGAACGCATCAAGCCACTTTATGACTTAATACAGCCCAATTTTTCTAGCAGACGATGGACGATTGAACACACACATATCCTAAGGGATATGCAACGGGACATGCTCGATGCTAAACACTTACACACATGTGACAATAAAACAAATGTGGTCATCAGGATAATTGCTGGAGCACTTGGATTTACTTATGTCACCTTTAATGAGGATGACACGGTGCCGATAGCATATAAATCACACTTATACTCAAATGCTGAAAGACGTTTTGCACCTACAGAAAAGATTCTGACAGCAGTTCAGATGGCCGTCATAAAGGAGAGGCCACTTGCCCAGGGGAAACGCATTATTGTTGTCTCCCCGGTGCCGGCCTTAGAGGCTGTCACTAAAGCGAGTGTTCCAAACGCTAAGGCATTACATCCATGCTGGATTCAATGGGCAACGTCTCTGACCGCCACTGATGTTGATTATGTGTTTGACCCCAGGCTTCAGACACAAGAATTTCTCCAGTATGAACAGGAGTACCCCGCTCCTCTACATATTTTGCCACTGGACAGTTATAATACTATCATTTATACTGACGGATCAGCACAACCGGCTGTAGGTACTAAACATCAATACTCGGCAGCTTGCGCAGCCGTGTGCGGGATAATGGAAGACAGAGTTTTCCATCCTCACAATACCTACACTCAGACCTTAGGGGACTGCACAGCCCAGTTGGCCGAGCTTAAGGCTCTTCTTCTAGCGCTCGAACATACTGAGCCAGGAACACAGACTTTGATCATCTGTGATTCATATTACTGCGTCCAGTCATACAATGAATATCTCAATCATTGGAAACTGAACAGGTTTAGAGATTCTAAAGGGAACATCATTAAACACAAAATGTTGTGGGGAAGGGTGGCTGATCTTAGGGATAAGCTACCATGTGTCCATGTAGTTCATACATTAGGACACCAAAGTGTAGGAATACACGTTGCCGGCAATACATTGGCTGATGAAGCAGCCAAAGCATCAGTAGCTACGGCTTCTGTGGCTGCAGTGTCTCGTTCTCGGACGAGGTTGGATAATGAAATACTGGTTGCCGTTAAAGCTTCGGCTGCAGGCAAGACCCTTCCGAAAGGATAACCTACGAACTATACTTACCATATCAGTGCACAGAATGTTGCTTATGCAACGATTCCTGGAGTTGGTGATTGCGTAATCCCCAATGAAGACCAGAGGTTAGAGCTGATTACAGCCGCACATGAGGGTATTGCTTCTGCACATGCTGGCATACAGGCCACTATAACAATTCTACAGCAACGATACTGGTGGCCTGGTCTATGCCGACGAACTAAGCAGTATGTCCTTTGCTGTGACATTTGCCAGCAGATTAAGGGCTCTAATATCAGACGCCCTCCACAGACGTCCCTCTTAGTGTCAGACAAGCCACTTCAGTGTGTGTACCTAGACCATTGTGGTCCCTTACAGCCTGATGGTGCATACAAATACATTCTTGTGGCTGTGGATTCCTGTTCTAGATTCCTGTGGGTATGGTCACAGCGGTTGGCTGACGCTCGGACTGTTATAAAAGATTTGCTGATCTTTATCGGTACATATGCGGTTGCAGCATTCCATTCGGACCAGGGCCCTGCATTTGCCTCTAAAGCATTCAGGGACACCATGGGGACGATGGGTGTTGAACTCCATTACTCCTCACCATAACATCCCGAGGGAAATTATTTTGTGGAGAGGCGGAATCGTGATCTAAAGCAGTCCTTAACAGCTTGAGTATTAGGTTCAGGCCGCAGTTGGTTACACCACCTATATGGGGTCCAGAGAGCACTGAATAATCTGCCAAGACGGTCCTTGGGGGGAAAGTCGCAATATGAGGTCCTCTTTGGGATACCTATGTATGTCCCTGATCTTGATGCCCCTGGTATGGTGGCAGCAGAAACGCCATTTGACATAAAAGAACGTCTCACTGTTTTACAGGAGCTTCAACAATTTTGTGATGATAAATCATCTGCAAGTGCTGCCACCTTAGGAATAAGGAATTGGCAAAAACTTCGACTGGCTGGATTCCTAACTTAGGGGATCTGGTTCGTGAGAAGATCACTGTGAAAAATGAGTTTGGTCCATCATACAGAGCACCTGTACCGGTCTTGGGAATAAAAGGAACCAGGACTGTCATCCTTCCACCATTGTCAGGTTCTAAATCGAATAGATTCATATCCATTGATGACATCAAATTACACCATGTGGACGATTCTTCACAGTAGACAAGGAGGTCCCTTGGGTAGTTCCCGATCCCCTCTCACTACCCAACAGAACATCCATCTACATAGTAGGATGAATATCACTACTACTGACTATGCAACTATGTCAACTGCTGTTCCAGACACTTCCTCGACCATGGGGAGGGCGGAAAATGAACTTTTGTTGGTTCCAGTAACAACTTCGGTGACCACCCCGCTTCAAGATTTGGCTGTATTTTACACGAACACTTCCACGACTGATGACGTTGTCTATCATGAACCTCCACGAGCGGTGGATCAGAATCCAGCGGGTCCTGTGTTTGCAGAGACTTCCTCTGGATATTTCATTGACATTGATGATTTTTCTTCGTATTCATCCTCAACTGTGACTGACAAACTTTCGAAAAGTAGTAAGCTGTATCGATGGCTTAAAAAGAACTATTTGATCTATCCATGAAACTATCTATGGTTCTGTTTGACATTTATTGCATTATTTTTATGGATTGGTTTTGTGACTGTTTTCTTTTTGCTGATAAATGGTCACTATATTCCTGATCGCTCCTCTGTGGAGCCTGTTGATGAAATTTTAACACCACATCATTCTTCACATAAGGTCCGACGTGATTTGTCCCCTGTCAATATTACAGCTTTGCCAATTACTGATGGGATTGTGTGGGACAAAGTTCCATTCGATATATACGGGCCTACAGAGATAATTCAAATACCATACGTGTTCAAAATTTCAATGTCTGATGTTATTACACCTAATGTTGTCTCTGATGATTGGGATGGCCAAACAGTTGACTCAATGCTAGCTGAAATGAAGGACTATTCCGCTTTTGGAAGTGATGATGTATATGATTATAGAATGAATTATGGTGAAATGTTCTGCTATAACAATTGGGGACATCACTACCTACACCGTGCAACTAGATATAGGCCTCTCTTGAACTACACATAGTGGGAACACTGTTTGACACCACAGGTGGGGAGTCCAAAGTATTACAGCGATAAATTTACATACTTTTCTGGGCATGATACAAAAAAAGCAGAGTCGTATTATTTTAAAATACCTCCGGCACAAATTAGAAAACTTTTGCTAACAGATACGAAATTGATTTATTCAGATCCCTTTGTTTCCCGGCTCTCGATTGAGGGTTACGAATATTGGAAAGATACTATTGATTTGAAAAGTGTATGGGGGACACAAGATTGGCAGATACAGGGTAGGGAGGCTTTGTTTCGAGCATGCCTGATTCCTGTGCAAATGATTTTCTTAAATGACACTATTGAGCAGACGTCCTGTCTGGGGTTAGCAAAAATTAAAGACCTGAACACGCCCAGTATCCCTACTTCGACAAAATTTAAAGATTGGCAACACTTTCTTAATGTCTCAGAAGATAGGCTAGATGCAATGGTTAAGGCTGGTAACTATAACTCTTCACTTTCCCGTCCCGGCGGGTGGTTGGTTTGGCCCTCCGACACTGATGAGTGTCAAAAGCATTTCTTAAACTCTTCAGGGGGGTTTTTCCATTCACAGGCCTGACCCTCGCTTTCTCTCAGGTCAACATACAGGTATAATTACAACATACAGTGTGGGTAAGCTGTGCCAGCAATGGGTGCAGACAAACACGTTAACAGTGGTTAAGCAACACCTGAACACTCTTTCTGACAGTATAGACTTACAGGATTTCCTGTTAGGTCCTAGGAAACAACGCTCTAAACGGTTTTTATATGCTATGTATAATGAAATTTGGAAACTTTCCCAGATTGAGGCTGCTGCACGTTTAAGGCAACTAGATAGGGAGAATTTGGAAAAAACATTAGCTGTTGTCGACAATGGCATGAACACGCTGTCCAACAGGATTTATTCACTATCAAATATAGGCGGTCATTCTGACCGCGGCGGGCGGCAGTCGCCGCCCGCCATGCGGTTACCGCCGAATGACCGCACCGCGGTCAAAAGACCGCGGCGGTCATTCCAACTTTCCTGCTGGGCCGGCGGGCGACCGCCAAAAGGCCGCCCGCTGGCCCAGCGGGAAAGCCCCTGCAACGAGGAAGCCGGCTCCGAATGGAGCCGGCGGAGTTGCAGGGGTGCGACGGGTGCAGTGGCACCCGTCGCGATTTTCACTGTCTGCAAAGCAGACAGTGAAAATCTTTGTGGGGCCCTGTTAGGGGGCCCCTGCACTGCCCATGCCAGTGGCATGGGCAGTGCAGGGGCCCCCAGGGGCCCCACGGGACCCGTTCCCGCCATCCTGGTTCTGGCGGGAAGGGGGTCGGAATCCCCATGGCGGTGCTGCAAGCAGCGCCGCCATGGCGGATTCCCTGGGCCAGGGGAAAACCGGCAGGAAACCACCGGTTCCCCTTTTCTGACCGCGGCTTTACCGCCGCGGTCAGAATAGCCCAGCAAGCACCGCCAGCCTGTTGGCGGTGCTTCCGCCGCCCTCCGCCATGGCGGTCATGGACCGCCAGGGTCAGAATGACCCCCATAGTGTCGTCTGCTATTGATATCACTCAGACTGACTTGTCCCGGTTGTATCATGGGCAAACACAGCTACGTTCCATCATGCGACTGGGTTGGACGTTACAGACACTGAAAAGTGGCCACATTTCATGGAAGTTCATTAATGGGAGTGAACTATTCACTGCTTTTAATTTTTCCAGGGAACAAGAGACAATGGCTAAAAGGGAAGCTCGTTTCACCCTGCTTCAAGTAGAGAAATTAGATAAGTTGCCCTTCACGGTAGCAGAGAGTCCTTCAACTATCTGGCTCTTGCACGGCATTATTAATTTACCGATTTCAACCTTTCGTTTCTCGAGCTGCCTGAAACATCTTGCGGTGTGACGATATGAGCAGCTAGGAGATAGCTTTATTAAGGAAGAGTGGGAGTTGCCCTTTGACTATAAATGTCTGAACGGCGAACAGGAGGTCTTTCTTACCGGAAGTTAATGTGAGACTGCTGTTCGTCATTCTATGATATGCAAACAGGTGTCTCTTCACGGTCTTTGCAATGCGGGGGTCGCGAACTTGGCCTGTTTTCTGAAGGGTACTCCTGTCCCCTTGATTCGTCCAGTGTTTCATGTACTTTCCAATGGAAGTTATGTTCTACTGAACGATGAAAGCTGTTGCGGCTTACAACCTGGAATTGCCTACGCAATCTCAGTCACAAAGGTCGTTACGTGTTGTGGACATGTTTTGTTTCCCCCCACACGAGAGATAAAAGTATCTGAAATGTGGCCCCACATAGATACTATTAATGTGAACTATGACAAGTTAAGTAGACTAAAGGCGCTATTGTTTCAGAAACAGGTCGCCTTGACATCCGCAAAAGAGACGTGTGCTCTCCAGATTGCGAGATCATCAGCCGAGATACAATCCCTTTTAAATACCGATTTCCCCAAACACTTTGGAGAGCTGGTATCCAGAATATTCAATGCTTCAAGCACCACTGGGATTGTTCATTTCTTTAAGGCTGTCGGGTCTGGTTTCGTGTCCATCTTCCAGACTGTCTTTGGAGTCATCCCATCAGCCATCCATTCTCTCTTTTCAAGTGTGTTTGGTGGCTTTCCAATTATTTTGGCTTTGATTGGCAGACTACTACTGCTATTTATTCTGATTCGCGGTGGTTGTTTCTTTCCAGCAACGCAGAGCAATGGAGCCTCTCCCGCCAACTCCACTGTGCCGTGAGCGCATGGTTCGGATCTTCGGTACACCTTTGCTGGTGGAACTGGAGCTTGACTGGTCATTGTCATTCCGGCCACTTCTCTGGTGTGTTCAACCGGTCTTCCGCTGCATATGGTGTCTCTTTAAGCATCTGCCCATGGTCTGTCTTGCTGTTTCACCAACATCTCCTGTGGACCACGAACTGCTGATGTCCCCGGTGAGGGTTCATACACGGTCATGCCCCTTGAGACTGAGGTTGCTCCGCGAGGCCACCTATGAGCCTTCCGTTATGAGATCTAACATGGATGAGGACACTGCAGCAAGTATCGATGCACCAGTGAATATGGCTCACTTCTGCTCTGTGGATCCGTTTGTCCGCCCAACACTAGACTTCACTTCGGACGATGTTGACTCATTTTTGAGGTCCTTGACTGGTGACTTCGATGACATTCTTCAAGATCCTGCGTATAACACATAATTTGATGAATTTGCTTACTATTCCCCATTCCAAATTATGCAATTATAGTAGACGTTTGCTGTACTTGTCATAATTAATATTAACATCTCTGTATGTGTTTTTAGACAGATTTGTTTTAATGTGTTTTCACCCACAACGATTTCTTATTATTAGCTTTTTATTAGCTGTTTTTTTGCCTTTAGCTTTTTTAGTTCAGAAGCAGCTTTTTAGCATTTTTGGGTTCCTGTACCTTCATCATACCTGTTCCGGCAATGGGGAGGGTGTAGTGAATCCTAGTTTGTTTTAATGGGATAACAGGAGTTAGCTTAGCCGTAGGCTTGTAAACTCCTGCCCCCGTCACCTAGTGACTTTTAACCTACTTAGCTTGCTCTGTCTTAGCTCATTTAATTATTTATTTCCTCTAAGATGGCTGCCTTGTTTATAGTTAAGCCACTTCTTATGAGTTTTATTATCAGTGTCACTGCACCAAGGCGTCAAGATCAAGCACGAAAGACAAACAAACAGTTGGTGTCCACACTTAGGGATTTTCCCTCTCTATACTTTCGAGGGATTGTTGATATTAACTGCCGTCCCAAGCATGCCTGTTATCTATTGTTTTGGAATACACCTACATCAGAGGACCTTGTAGATCTGTATAAATACATCACACTTTTAGACAGATAATCAGAGGGATTCCGACCAGAGGGCATCGCCACCATCGCTGATACTGATGCTGCAGTCGTCTTGACGCTGACCCAGTCTTCGTGTCCCTACGGAGTCTGAGATAGAGACCTCATTCCAAGGTAACGAGGGTTTGGAGCTCCTCTCATGGACACGGCTTTGGCAGATTAGGTTTAGCAAACCCAGCTCTCCTTTAGGTAGGAGGTTAGGCCTATTCTCATTAAGGTATTAGGGCATATTCCATCTCATACATAAATATATATATTTCTTTCATATATTGTAAAAATGGTGGGGGTCTTTATAACCATGACTCTCTTCTTCACAATACTGTTGCTTGGTATATTCATTATCCTAATCATTGCAGTTCATGCAACTTATCGCAAATTGCAGTTATGTTAAATAAAAACTATTATAACTTCACTGCATCGGTGTTATTGCCTTTGTTTGTATGAGACATAATATATCTGTGAGAAAAGGGTAATTTCCGTTTAACCACGACAACCCTGAGATATCTTACTTTGAGTCCATGCGTAAACGACTGCTACAAATCACCTTTTACTATTGTGTTTCTGGTGAGGTACTGATAGTGAGCCGGTAAGGTTTGGACAACAGTTACAACTAGTTGTAGGAAGAGACTTAGGGGGTTATTACAACTTTGGAGGAGGTGTTAATCCATCCCAAAAGTGATGGTAAAGTGACGGATATACCACCAGCCGTATTACGAGTCCATAGGATATAATGGACTCGTAATACGGATGGTGGTATATCCGTCACTTTACCGTCACTTTTGGGACGGATTAACACCTCCTCCAAAGTTGTAATAACCCCCTTAGTCACCTACAAACGAAAGTACTGTCATCCTGAGACCAGCAGTCTTGCTCAGAGCAAGAGTCCAAACTACGACAGGACCAGCTAAAGAAGGTGTCTGAAAGGCTTGCAGTTGCAGGTATGAACAAAAATCCAGAAGCACATGACTTTGTTAGGAGCTTAATCCTTTGCTTGGCTTATAATGCAAGGCTGCAAAATGACATCATGTTGTCCAAAGAGTACATTTGTGTCACACTACTTGATCCACGGTACAAAAACATTCTGACCACTTTCATTCTTTTTTCTGAAGGGGATGTTTCAAAATATAAGAGATGGATTGTTGAGCAAGCTGGAGATCTGGAAGAAGAACGGCTGGAAATTAGAGTCCTATTCCGAAGTTCTGGAGAGCCACTTTCAATTTCCAGAGAGGGCAGTCTTGTCTCACAGCAGCCAACACCAGCAACAAGAACAACGGCAACATCTGGAACAGAAGAATTGCCCACAACCTCTGCATTGGTTTGGATTCAATGGGCAGGTCTTAAGTCGAGTTTGGAGGTGAAGGCAAAAGAGGTTGAGCAAGTGGCAGCACCGATGACCATTCAGAGGATGTTCCAGGAGTATCTGGATGACCCAAAAGAGGTCCTTGGGGCTGAAGAACTCTTTGCAATGTTTTTAACTGAACTATGTTATGTGCATTCCTTCATTTCCTTCCTCAACAGATTGATGATGATGTGCTGCTCACCACCCTGATGAATTTCGTTCTTGTGTTGTGTTTGTCTTTGTCACATCTTTCCCCAAATCTCCTTTCCCATCCATTCAGCAAACCTCTAACCCTCTTCCTCCAGGCTGTGTGATTTATGGAGGTGTGCCTTATTTTACACCAAATGGATCATGCACTTCGTGGGGCGGATGTTTTAAAATGCGACACCAAATCACTGAAGAATCTTCTGTTACCTGAGCAGTAGTTCACACTAGCCCCACTCACTCAACCATGCATAAGAACAACATTCCTCTAGGTCAACATGATCATTCAGGCCTTTGTTATGCATAAAATCTTAACCTTGTCGACTACAGAGTACAAACTTTGAGTATACTTGGCCTGACTTGAGGATCTCATGGCTTTGGTTTTCATTAAATCCCATGCTCATCATTGCACAGGATAATTTACTTTTGTGAGTTTTTCCTATAATATGTGGGATTCTTTGATGTGTCATGGTGGTAGTAGTCTGCATTCAGTCTTTCTAAAGGTATGCTATAAATGTATATGTATAACCCACTAACTCTGTGTTTTTCTTTCAATTTAGTTGTCTGTGATAGATATGATAGATAATCCTTTTCATTAATCCTATAGTTGGAGATCACCTTGGTAGGAATGAGCAGCCATCACTTCATCTATTCAGGTAAGAGAACTACGGGGTGAAGTGAACTAGATTAGTTAGTACATAACTCATTTCTACTGCTGATGAGAAAAGTATTTTTTGTCTAGATTTCTGTAGGCAATATAGAGAATGGCAGCACACCCTCCTTATGTTGAATATTGTTACAAATGATAGAAGGTCAAGGGTATAACTAACTGTAACTAACTGCATATACTTTGAGAAGTAGATTAAAGTGACAGACTGCACAAAAAGGCATAAGTACAAAGTTAAAGTAAAACACAAAAAAATCTTTAGATATAAAGTAGAATAGAAAGTTTTTCCCTTTACTAAAAAAACATCAAAAACTAAACCCACCCTGTCCACCCACAACAGTCCCACCCCTCTATCACAACATCTTCCCATTCTCAACCAATGTCCAAAATAAATATTCATGCCCAACTGTCCAAACATGCCATGCCCAGTTCCCACCCTCTCCACCCACAACAAAACTCCCTCCCACTAAAACAAAAATGGCGTGCAGCACTCGGTGATGGAGTAGCCAGTCTAAAGGGGGGTGGCAATGGTGGAACAGGGACAGGCAGCTCCAAGCTTCTGTCAGTGCTGGTGTGGCCTGGAGGCTAGAAGTGCAGGTGGTTGGTTGGCAAAAATGGGGCCCGAGGGACGGTGCTTGTGCCTCAACCTCCTCATCTACCAGCCATTGGTACTGGGCCCGGGTGGCCTCCAACCTCTGCCACCGGAGCTGGCCGCTACCTCCTGCCAGATCAGTGGTGGTGGTGGAACAGCAGGAGTAGCTATAGCAAGAAAGAAAAAAAAGAAAAAAGACAAATTGTAAAGAATGTTCTGTGTGTGTTTAAACGTATATAGTGACACAGCATAAGTACATTGTTGGTACCCTAGAGCCAATGGCATTTTTGAGATTAGGAGAGTCACAGGGACATGATTTTACCAACATATGCCTCACATAAAAGTACTGACTGGCTGAAAGGAGGCAGCATAATCCCAGATTAAAAAAGAGAGTGTTTTTTTCTCTTGTAAAGGATTTTCTAAAAAAAAAAGTAATCCAGACAGACACTTTGTGTGGAAAAAAGAAAAATAACTCTCATTAATGAGTAAGGCATCAACCACTATGGAGTACAAGTATTCTATCTTTGTTGTGCTAAATGACTAGAGGCATGCTAGCTAACGCATCAGGAACAAATTTGATACTCTCTGCAGTCTGCAGCTGGGGCAGCAGCAATAGACAAATAATTATCCTTGATTCCAATTGCCCTTCTTTTTTCCAAATGCCTTTAAATTCTACCCTGACTCCAAAGAGGCACATGAAAAACAAACATCACACACGTCCTAAATAACATGGAGATAATAAATATCCTGGCTCCCATAAGTAGACGGTCGAAAAAATTATGCACTGCAGTACAGGGAAAAGAATCTGATATATAGATTTTATTGGACACATTCATCACAGAGTACTCCATATACAAAACACAAAATCACAGACACTGAATCCCACTTTACTTCCTCGTCTCACCCTCAAACATGAATTATTTCAAAGAAACACATTTGTTTGGCAGTAAGGGAAGGAAACATGACTTAGGGGGTCATTACGGCATTGGCCGAACTCCCGCGGCCCCAATCACGACATCCCCGCTGGGCCGGCGGGCGCAAACCAAGTTTGCGCCCGCCGGCCCAGCGGGGATGAGGCCGCAACATAGGAGCCGGCTCCTAATGGAGCCGGCGGTGTTGCGGCCGTGCGACGGGTGCAGTTGCACACGTCGCGCTTCTCACTGTCTGCTATCCAGACCGTGAAAAGCTGGCCGGGCCCTGTTAGGGGGCCCCAGGACACCCCTTACCGCCAGCCTCTTCCTGGCGGTGCAAACTGCCAGAAACAGGCTGGCGTTAGGGGTGTCATAATCCCCAGGGCAGCGCTGCTTCCAGCGCTGCCCTGGCGGATTATCAGCGCCGGGGCTAAAACGGCGGGAAACCGCTGGCCCCGGCGGTGTGACCGCGGTGCTACCACTGCGGTCGTAATAAGGGCCTCCGTACCGCCAGCCTGTTGGCGGTACGGACGCTACATTACCCCTGGCGGTCTCCGACAGCCAGGGTCGTAATGACCACCTTAGTCTGTTGCAGCAGGGTAAGGTACAGGGGAAAGGCCGGATAGGTATGGTAGAGGTTTCGCTATAGAATAGTGGGGGAGGGGGGTCACTGATCATGTGGCTATGCTTAGGCCTAGTCAGTCACTGTAGTTGAAACCGAAAGTTAAGGAATGTAAAAAGGGAAAAATGTGAACATTATGGAAGCCATATGAACCACTTGTCCCATCTGTTGTGGCTTAGGCCAAAAATGGTTTTGTTTCAATGCATTTGGAACGCTAAGACAGAACTCAGGAACAAATGAAGGAGTGTGGTATTAGGAGGTGACTGAGTTGTACTAGGAGGGAAGAGAAAGAAACTTTGTTTTTGTTTTGGTTTACATCACATTGAAAGCTTTGTAAATGCCACAATAACAGGAGCAGATGCACATTGCACAGGCAACACTGCAGTGCCAACTTGAACCATGCTGCAGTTAGGTGGGGTCATGACCCATGGGTCGCGAAATGCCACAGGCACGGAAGTCATGGATGATGATAGGTGGGATCTGCATGGCTTAGCAAATACAGTATGTATACTAGTAATTGTCAATAACCAAGCAATGTGACTTACTACTGCCTGGCCCTGCCACCAGAGAGACTTCCCCCTTCAACTGCTGCTGCTGCATCTTCTGGTGCACTGGTGTTGGCCCCAGCACAGGTGGGTTGTGCAGCTAGAATTTTTTTTTTTACATATTTTAGATGTCAGATACCTCGCCCCTTTTTATATTTTTAACAAAATACAACTGCAATACATGCGTACAGTTCAGTCCGCAGTATCTTCTCTCCCATCTAAAATATCACTTTGGGCATTTTGTTGGTTCACAATGTTAGAAGAGCCAGCAGTCAAGCCAACTGTAATTGAGGGGCAGAGATATGATGATGACTGTGAGTCATTTGAAGTACATTGGAAGGGTAGAATTGGTCAATGAAGGACATATGGTTTTGGTTGGCAAATGCAATGAGACCGTCCTCATACTATGTTCCTACCATGCAGCATTGTGATCGAAACTGCTGGGATACTGAATAATACATATAACACAACATTGGGGGGTTCACTATGACCATGGTCACTCTGTCGTCATTTGAGCATGAGGAAGAAATAGAAAGCCTTCTCAACAGACAAGTGTACAAAAGCTTGCTTGGATCTGCAAGCTCTGCCATCTTCACAGTAGTGTACCTAATCTATTGTCTTAGTCTAACAGTACCAGTCCACAGGATATATAATATATGGGGGAGGGAAAGCTTAGTAACCAAGCAGAAGAAAGCTACAGATTTGTAGAGACAGGAGGAAGTTGGCTACAGAAGCAAGAACTACATTTGGCACTACTAATGCATTGCAACAAATGATCTTTGCTTCACAACCCCCTTTGATGGCTAACTCAGTTTCCCTTTTCAATGCATAGATGCATACTACGCATCACTAGGAGATTGCTTGGGTCTGAACAAGCTACATAAAAATAAGGACACAGAGAACTCTGCTTTACTGATATTACTACTACTACCACAGTACCATTAAGTTAGTGACAGGACAGAGGAGTTTGCATGACTTCTTAAATAATCAGCCCAAGTGAGTGCCTACAGCAACAAGCAGAACTAGGTAGCACCAAGGACCTGGCGGGCTCAAATTGGATCACAAAATATTCATATCCTTACATGAACTTAGCTTATCTCTGAGTGTGAGTAGTATGCTATTTGAAAATAAATTACGATTGTAGGGCACAACAAAATGAGTACTTTGTACTCACCTAGCCCCACAACCTGGACGCCCAGCAGGTGGAGCAGGTCCTTCTCCCAGTCGAGGATGTTGGTCCATCAGCGCGTCAGCTACTGCTGGGGGGTGCCGAACCCCAGTATGCCGGCGCACTGAACAGCGCACCTTCCCCCACAACAGCTGAGGCATCCACAGGCTGTACCCACTCCTGGGCCTGCTGCCAGCACTGAGGGGAGACGAAGCTGCACAAAAGAAACAGTGCAGCCACCTCCTCCTCACTGAAAATCACACAACGCTGGACCCCCTGGTGGCACCAGTGACCGCAGGGTGTGTGGTTAGCTGCAGCCCCTGCACTTGCACAGCCTGTCCCATGCTCAGCCATGGAGCTGGATGGGAAGAAAAAAAGACAGGAAAGAAAATAAATAGAAACGAAGAAATGAGGAAGTTATGGGAACACAAAACAAGCATTTGCAATGCAACGGGTCTCGCATTACGTCGAGTTAGAGCTATTAGCGTTGTAAACTCCTAACCGGACAGTTCTTGCCACATTAAATGAAAAAAAAACTAGCGCAATTGGAAAACATAGAACCCCGTATGTTTCCAGTAGTTTACTGGTGCTCTCAAGGAGGGCTAAACACCATAAAAGGCATCACATATGCATGCCTTTCCTGAATGAAAACAAGCGGATTTTAGAAGGCAAGCCTACGAACCAATGAAAGTGACTGACGTAACATGGTCATGGTTAAAATCCCCCTAAAGAGAGAGTAGAAGAGGGATGGAGCCCTTTGCGCTCCCTAAAAAGGGGCAAAAATTCACAGAAATTAAAAATAAGAGACAAAAACGTAAAATACACAACCATAAATACACACACTAAAGTATTAAATGTAAAACAGGAGAGGATAAGTGGGATAAGGTAAGGATTACAAAAGATAGAAACTGTATGGAAAAGTAGGCCCAGCACCATCCACAGAATAGGAAAAACAAGATGGCCACGTACGCATGAGACCGGGTGGTGCTGTTCGCACTTGCTTTGCAATGTAGGATGCACTACTCACACCAATCAGTGCAAACGAGCGGCCAAACACAACTCCGTATGCTCGCAGAGTGAGACAGAGTTCTGGGGGAACTCTGCGGAATTCCATGTAGCAGAACTTCACAAGCTCTGCTCACTCCTAATTTGCACCTCTTTAGCTCAGTACTTCATAAAGGCTCTAGTGGTTCTTCTTGCAGCAAGAGATGTGCAGCCTGCTTGGATTTTTCCTGGCAGGTGGTTTCTCTAGCATAGGTCTGGTAATCACCCAGATGAGGGAAGGCCTCAATGTTTCACAGTATATTAAGCTCTTCTGACCGCGGTCTGTCCAATAGGACTTCCCCCAGAACCTTGACTACAGAGTCAAGAAGGGAGATTGGTCTATAAGGAGTTGACTATCCCTATCCCCCTTCTTGAAAACTGGTATAAAAACAGCAGAGGCCCATGAAGAAGGGGAACCTTCCTTCACAGCAGCTTTAAAAACATTGGTCAAGATGGAGGTCCAAGCATCCACATCACTCCGATGTAAATAAGGAGGAATTCCATTGATGACCTGGCGCTTTCTTTCTAGGTAGCCCCACAATACCCTTCCGTACTTCTTTCCTGGTAAACACCAGATGGGAGACCCCTTCTAGTGACTTACCTGCCTCATTCCTCACTATGTCGGATACCCCATTATATACCTCGCTAAAGTGTGAAATCCACCTATCTACCTGAATGTGGTGCACTACAGCAGGAGCGTCAACTTGCACAACAAAAGTAAGATTAATGATGCCCAAAAACTTGGCACTATTTCTTAGGCATCCTGAGTCAAGCAACTTCTCCAATATTGCATCCCTAATCTGTTTACGTCAATTTTATAATTGTGGCAGCATTGAGACACCAAAATAGCATCTTTCGTAGACTCCTTAAGGGTGCATTTAAGTTCTCTTAGGGCAAATGAGCAACCATAATCACACAAGTTTGGGCCTGTAGGGAATTTGTACCCAGACGTTTAATCCTTTCTTAACTGTTCTTGATTGTTTAGGGAGAAAAAGTGAAACTGTATCAAAAAATTGATAAACACGTGTACATCTTTTATTACATTTAACAAGCAGTACCATGCAAACGATAAATAATGCAAAACAGTCTCTAGATTCTAGGGGTATCAGGTTGTGAATGTGTTTTAAACAGTACTAACATAACTCTGAAGTGGCAGCAGAATTCACCAAGAACTCCCATAATGCATGAGTGTCAAGACTGTCCTTACTATGCATAGCTAGGCCAGGAAGAGGAGTGCATAAGAGGGCCTGGAAGAGAGTCTTTAGTCAGTGTAGGCTAATAAATTCTAGCTAGGGCTGAACGACTCATGCAAGATTGGTGACCATATATATATATATATATATATCGAAACTGCAGGTCAGTGTGAGAGGTAAAAAGTAACAGACACTCTGTGAAGGTTATATTAGTGCTCCACCATGTCCATTATCACCACCGGCACCAGGTACCTCTCCTGCATGAGCTGCACTCGCTATAGAAATAGTTAAACCATAAGGTCTGCATACAGAAATACAAAGACCTGTCCGTACTCCTGTGAATATTGTGCATGTTGTCTTGACTCCAATAGGCATGATTCGCCAAAGCCAAAAAACTCTAGGCACGTGTAAGTGTGTCCCGCGGGTCCACTAATATGTACTTCAACTACCTGCTTTACACACAAGTAACTGAAAAGTGAGCATGAAAAAGTAGGCATTTCTAGTGGTTAAATGTGAAAGCTACTTGAATTTCTCAAGCACAAATGGAAATGGCAAAGAAGGGTCTAAGAAGTGGTCAAAGGCAGAGAAGGCAATTAATTGTGCACACTCACAAGGGAGTAAATTCTGCAGATGTGATGTCACAAACAGGAGTAGCCCATGTACTCAATGTGGCCCTTGTTATTTATTTCTACTTAAGGCAGATGTAAATCTGTTGAGAACACTTTAGCATGGTGAAAACTGCTGTTACTTTTGTTGCAGCTTATACTACAGTCAAAACAGACTTTGACATGATGGGTAAAGGTGACTTGGAGTTATTATTTACCACTTTTTGCATTTCTAAATATTGTCTTGGCAAGGGAGAGTAATACACTCACACCCTCTAATGCATGCTTCCCTGTTATCCCTTCTCATAGTGAGGAACTTTGCAGCATTTCATTTCCTGGCCAGTGTCTCACCTCAGGCAACCAGTGGAATTGCAACCACGGTATAGCTCGTCTATATGCAGCACCGTGGTGCACCACAACCACAAGCAAACTGCCATGCCAAATCTATGGAAGGCAGACCATAGGAGAAGCCAGGTATTTTAAGCCATTGTCTATTTCCATGTATGCTTGGTCCACATGACTGTACACATGTAGCATGCATGACAGCTATGGAATAATAAAAGGCATTTGTTTCTCAGTTGCAGGGATTGGCATTCCAAGAATGAAAAATTAATTGATGATGCCACAAGTTACTTTAATATTACTGTATACATGCCAGTTTTCCTTAGTGTGGGATTTGGCATTACTAATTTTCTAGTACCCCGTGGTCATGGCCTTGTTATAGCCTGGGTGATGATGGTATGGGGCTACTCGTTGAGCACCCTACAATATTATTATGAATAAGTTTGGTGAACTGCATTGAGAATGCTTTGGCCCTACGATAAAGATTACCAGTATTCAACAAACTGTGCTGGACATTGTCCCATTCTCCAACAGCTGAGACTAATCAGTGACCTGTGACTCCACCGACCACACCCAATGAAATTAATCCGGTAAATGTGTCAATGGTGTGAAATGGCATCCTGTAGTCAGTTTACCACACCACCCTGAAACACCTATGCTTCTTTGCTTTTGCACCTTCAAACACAGCCACGTGTACTGCACTTAACCTTCAACACAGTATTTGGTTAAGCAAAATGGGGTAATGCCTAAGCGACCATCCAACCCAGATGCATGTTTTGAATGTGATGATCTGTGTATCAACATGTAACATGGTGTTTGCACTTTAAGGAACACTGGCACGAGTTAAGGGACTTCACCAGTGTGAATGGTGTGTTATATGCAGCCAGACGATAGAAAGTCCAGAATTCACATATAAAGGTGTGATAATAAAAAATGACACATATACAATCTCTAATATTATGAAAGTGATGTATGTTATCGCCTGTCCTTGCCATCTAGCACATTTGGGGAAAATAATTCAAAAAGTCAAATCAAGGATTATCCAACTTAAAACGAGAATGTGTTACAAAAATATGTCAGCACCGTTGGTTGATCGGTTTACAGAAAAAGTCCATTTAAAAATGGATCTAAGAAGAAATAGACGCGAATTAGTAAAAAGCAGTCCCTCTTGAAGCAGTGAGAGGATGAAATTGGGGAGAGAGGCGCAAATAAGACTTCAATTACATACTCTTGGGGCGGAGGGGGTTGAATGAAATAGAAGAGGTACAAAACATTTATAAATTCCCCCAATGACCATCCAAAAGTAAGCACCAGTGGCAAACAAAAAGAAACATCAAGTAAAGGAGCTAGCAATGAGTCCAATAAATGGAATGCATTATGAAAAACATTGAAGAATGATGTCTGCTCTGCTAAGATCTAGATTGATAACATTATTATTAGAAGCATGCTACCTCAATTTATGTTGGATGGAGAATATCAAGAGGTTGCCACTGGTGTGCATTGCATTTCGAATAACTATTTTCCCGATTTGGTATGGAGCACACAATAGAGAAGCGGATACGGGGGTCTTTTTAACATAATCATTCACACGACCCTTAATGGATTGATGTGATCTGCCAAAAAAATCTAATAATTTGGCAAAAGAATTTCATGATGTGGCAGGAAGTGCACAATATGGCTACAGATGATGTAGGCTCTGATTCAACAGAATAATTTATTTGACCTAATTATTGAGCATGAACATCGACTGGATTGACTCGTGTGGCCCGATGTAAGGAGAACTGAGTGCATGTCAGAACCGGAGCATAATTGACGCATAAGGTTGATCTGCCAGCAATTGAGAGGGCCTGGCTTGAAAACAGATGGGATTCCATAAAAAAAATGGCCAGAGACACAAAGTGGTAATCACAAGGCACATCCAGCATCATAACCAAGATGTACACAGACACATGAATTGCACCTTTCACAGAAAGGGAATGGCATGTCGACACTCTGTGGTGAACATGAGGAGGCTGAGTGGAGCATTTAATGTGCGAAGGATTCAAATAATCAAGAAGATTATAACCGTGTTCACAAGGTGAGTAATTTAGTGGTTCTGAGCCACTGTATAGGAAACCATGGATATCGACTGAAGACTCGTTCTGGCGATATTCATCTTTTATCTTTAGAGAAATAGAGTGGTGCTTACAAGCTCCAAAAAAAACCTGCGTTCACAAATTACCCCAAGCTGAAAGCTAAGCTATTTTTGCCAAGAAGACACTTTAGATGAGGACTAATCATTAACACCACAATAATACATCATCCTATCTGCCTTAAGTTATAGATCGCTAGTGGGCACCATGAAGGTCTGACATCATATCCTGAAGTCTACCTCTACAGTGGTGGATACTAAAGAGGATCAGAACAGACTTGAATAAGACCTCATGAAATTGTACTTTCCTTGTAATACATTAGGTCGAAACATGTAAACTGAATTTGCTAAAGAGTGGAGAGAATTCAAGAAATGAAATCATAAGGGACTTCAAGGAAAATGTTCTGAGTGACTGTGATAGAGCGTTCCGGCCTAATAATTTACCTGGGTTTTGGACGCTCTTGGGCCGATGAATCTTTTGACCAAGTGGGACTCTCTTCACCCGAGATCAGTCAATTTAATCTAATCAATAATCAATAAGGAACATATGCAATACCCTGATCAACATAACACTTAACAATTAATCCAGAAAACATTTCGACGAACCATGACCTTTCGGTCATGAATAACCACACCAGTTTATTCGAAGTTAATGAATTTATTTCCCTATATTAACAAAGCTAGCACAATATAGATGTGTCTTAACACCAAATGATATATGTAAATGAACATTAATAGCTGTCCATAACGGCGGAAAAGATGCAATCTATGCAGCATTTGAATAACAATGCATTCAATAATAGCAACGCAAACTACTAAAACTATAATCTGTAATGAGCTAATTGCATACATTAGTCAGCATAACAAGGTCTCAAATTGCATCGTGCATCAAAAGGAGTCCTCATCTAACCTCAAATTAGCATCAGCATGTGGGACTTCATGCAAAAACAATTTAGCAACATTAATTTGGAAAACTCCTAACTAGGGCTCTTATCAAAATCAGCAGTTGGTTACCTAAAAGAAACACAATGCAATTGTACAATTTCCTTTCATATTTACCAAATTCAATCAGCATTCAAGGAAGTCTTCGTCTCACAGGTATCGTTTTCGATCAGCATGGGACGGGGTAAAGGGGCAGGGTGGACGGGGCATTTGCCTCTCAGCGGCAAAGGGACAAAACTATTACTTCATGCAAAGGGACGAATCAAAGTTAAAGGTCTCTAGGGCGAGAATTTCTTAAAGTCTCTTTCTCTCGATTAGAGAAAGCATCAGAGTCTCTTTCAAAATGGCGTCGCAGCAAGGTGGGCCATAATAGCTGCAAAGTCCTGCAAATGGCGGGCAACGGCTGGTAATGGCTGGTAATGTCAATGATGTCCGGGTAATGGCTGCTTTCTTCTCGTGCACCAGGTTTAAATAGACAACAGTTCAAATCCATTAGGGTCTTTCATTGGAGGGTTCATAGGTTGGCTTCAAATTGTCCAATCAAAAACAACAGTTCTCAAGCTTTTACCTAGGCATACATTATCCTTGGAGACGGTTACGTAAGTTGCAACATTTTATACCAATTAACTCACTTTCAGAGCTTCCATTGTCCGCACCTGCAGATTGACCTTAGAGCAGAGAAGAAGATGCCAGGCTGGCACGAAACCTTAAGATAAGCATGTGAACGATCTCAGTGGAAAAGTACAGCTTCAAGCAGAAATACACGTTTATTTGCACATTGGAAAAATACGAGCATCCAAATCGTGAGACAAGGCAACTAGGCCGAAGCCTGCACTAAAGTTATGCTAAGCTAAAACGTTTCAAACAAGCAAATCGTAGCACACGTTTACGATTATTTCAGATTCGTACAATTCTAATACATCACGTTATATAAAGCACGCTTATAAATGTTGGCAAACTACTCTGAGGGCACACTTGTCCCCGTACAATCTTTATTCGTTCGATTAAAGTCACACTTGATTATTGCGGCACTACGTTTAAGCGCTAATAAATGAAAAACCTTCATTTCTGCGTCATCAATCCCTCCTCTGATGACTACTTGTCATCACACAAAACTATTCCCACAAATTTTATTCCATTAAAATTCTGTCAGTTCTCTTTTCCTTTTAGTTTCCCTAGTTCTTGCTTTGTATTCTTCTGCCATTCTTTTCATCATTTTCTCTTCCTTCCTTCTCTTGATTCTTGCCATAATCATTATTATTCCCCTTTTTATTCCCCAAATTCCAAAGATACAAATCAGTACTATTAATATTTCCTGTATTATTTTTAGCAATATTCCATTCCAAATGCCACCAAGCCAATTTCCTACTGAAGCAAGTCCCTTTCCAACCTTCTCCCACACTCCTGGTTCTTTCAATTCCTTCAAATCTGCACTCTCTTTTGTTAGATTAGCAAGCATTGTTTTAATCTTTGCACTGTTGTCTAGAATATACGTGCAACAGTGGCGCGCACCAAGCATTTTGCAAACGCCACCATCCTTTGCTAAAAGAATGTCTAAGGCAAGTTCAGCATCTATCAGGATTATAGCACCTGAAAACTTTGTCAACATGTTATCCACTATAGTAGACAACTTTCTTATTTTGATGGAATTCAACACAACTCCCAATGAAGGAATCATGGCTCCAAATATATCTCCTACCACAGCAGCTGCGGTCTATCTTTTCTGGATACGATGGGATCCAGACGTCTTTGGAATCATCGATAGGTCATCCAGTTGATAAACCTTTGGGAACACTATACCCAAATAACATCTCCCCCACCATCCTTTTGGAAGACGATAATAGGCATTATGCCCACAAATGTAATATACACCTGGTATGACAGGATCAAGTCCGTTCATCATGAATGTCCATTTGGCTTTAAAGATAAACGTATGTTTACATTCACTCGCTCCTACAAAAATGTTGTCATAATAAGATTCACCTCGATATATACAAAATTTCCCTACATGCCAAGCGTCTAAAGCTATTCTCCCTTGTGTTTTTATTGCGGCAAAAGCATAATTATCTACTGAAGTCCTCTTATGGAGCTCCTTTTCTAATTTCGCATTCATTTGTGCCCTTCTATCATCTGTGCGATCTAAAAAGCTTATTTCTACTGCAGAGAGCGAGCAGGTAAGATTTTCCCTATGTGCGTGAGCTGTTTCAAAAGGTTGCATTGGCTCGAAAAATTCCCTCATTATTTTTGCATCCCAATCTTTAGCAATCTGGCTTAGCTGCGTGATTATAGGAACATATGCAAAGGTAACATCATAATTTGAGTAAAAATACTGTATGTTGGTTTGACCATAAAATCTAGAAGTTACTATACTACATGTAATCCCATATGTAAGAGGCATGTGGTGATAAGTCACCCCTTCGGTTACCGATGTCGGTATCTGTGTACACACATAACAATCTTTCGCATCCATAGTCTCAACATATTCTGTTAGCAAGCGATAGAAAACATTATACGAAAGTTCTTTCTTATCATGCAAGTGTCTCTCATCTAATTCTAGTCTTTTCAATGCGGTTAGTTCAGTGACAGTAACAGGAGCAAAAGTAGAAGCATCAATTTTCTCATTCTCACCCTTTCCACGTGTAGCAAGCACTATTGTCATTATTATTAGTACACATGCAGTTATCAAGCCTATACACGCATATTTACAATATTTCACTCTACTGTTTTGTGTAGCCATGATCTGTATAGAATCAGAGAGCTAGAAGCACTTATAAAGAAACTATTTAGCAATTTAGTTACAAAGCTGAACGAGCGCAATGTTCACACAGTTTTCTTCAGGAGCCCAGTCACTTATCGGTTAGCAGCATTTGTCTCAATTCGGCAATAACTCAGTCTTTTTTTTTTTTTTTCTTTTCAAAGTTCAATCAATAACTCAGTCTTTTATCAGTTCAGCAAATGTCTCATCCGATTTAGCAATGTCTCAGCTGGTTGTATCACGTTAGATTGTAGCAAGCAATGTCATTTATCACCCTTTCAATCAACAGTGTCCATAAAACTTTTCTTTTCTATTGGTATCTCTTCTTCTTCGTTCTCGAGGCTTAGAGATACAAATTCATCAGTCCAATCGTCATTGACTGCATATGCCCATTCTGGACCAGAATATCTCCTGTTTGGTATTCTTTTCCTTTTCAATTTTGCTTCTCTTTTCGATTCTGCCTCACTGGTACTTTCCTCTTTTGCCAAGTCTTTTCCTTCACTTGAGGTTGGTACCACGACAGACAGTTCCTTTCTTTTCTCTTTCACTTTTGGCCTTTCTCTGTCGTTCAAATTTTCTCCAGTTCTTAGTTTTATTGGGGATATACTTAGTCTCCTCTTTGCACCGTGTCCACTTGATGGACCTGCGATCTCTTCTGTGGAAGCTTGAACAGTTTCGTTCTGTTCTGCCTTGTCCCCTCCTTCTGGAGAATCAATCACGTTCTCTTTTTCTTTTTCTGTATCGTCTGCTTCTGGGAAAGCCCTCCTCTGATCAGGCTCTCCTGCTTCTTCACCTCTTTCGAGCCCTTCGTCACCGTTACTTTCGTCAGGCTCTTTATCACTTTCAGCTGCTTCAGGCTCTTTGTCACCTTCAGCTGCTTCAGGCTCTTTGCTACCTTCAGCTGCTTCAGGCTCTTTGTCACCTTCAGCTGCTTCGTCGCTGTCTGAGGTTTCTCCTTGGTCTTCCCCAAGTGAGTCGGTTGTTTCGTCCTCAGAGAATATTTCTCTCTCTCCTGTTCCTGCCTGTTCGCTTTCAGTTCGGTTTTGCTCTGTCTCAGCGCTCAGCACTGTTTTATCAGGCACTGGCAGTTTCAGCGCTTCAACTTCCTCATCTGTGGGACACAACACTTTCTTTGTATGACTGGCGTGAATCCAGTTGGGAACTCCCGCACACTTCACAGCGGTAGTGGTCGTCAGAATCACTTGGAAAGGGCCTTTCCAACGGGGTTCCAGACACGACTTCCTCATGTGCTTCTTTATCACGACCCAGTCACCTGCTTTCAGTGTGTGTCCTGGACCTTGGATCGGTGGCAAGGTGGTTGCTTCCACCTGGTGAGAGAAAGAGCGAACCACGTCAGCCAGACCTTTGCAGTAGTCTAACACCATATCATCTGTAATATTCAAAAGCGCGTTTGCGGGAACTGCAGGAAGTCTCATGGCCCTGCCCATGAGAATTTCGTGCGGGGACAATCCAGTCTTTCTGTCAGGGGTGTTTCTCATTGACATTAACACCAAAGGCAATGCGTCAGGCCATTTCAAATTTGTCGATGCACATATTTTCGCCATTCTTGATTTCAGTGTACCATTCATCTGCTCCACCAGTCCTGAGGCTTCAGGGCGATAGCTACAATGCAGTTTTTGCTCAATGTTCAGCGCTGCGCAAAGTAACTTTATCACCTCGTTATTGAAGTGACTTCCTCTATCTGATTCTAAAGAGATCGGGAATCCGAAACGTGGTATCAACTCCCTCAACAATAGTTTTGCAACTGTAAGGCTGTCATTTCTACGTGTGGGGTATGCTTCAATCCAGTGACTAAAAATGCACACAATCACCAACACATACTTCAGACCTCCATGCACAGGCATCTCAATGAAGTCCATCTGCATTCTGCTGAACGGGCCACTCGCCCTACCAATGTGGCTCGCGTTCACAACCGTTCCCTTCCCTGGGTTCATCTGCTGACAAATGACACATCGATGGCAAACTGCTTCTGCAGCTTGACGGAATCTGGGGTTAAACCAATCAGTTTTGAACAATCTTATCATGGCATCTCTCCCTAGGTGAGCCTGCCCATGATAGAACCGCGCTAGCTGCGATAAGAGACTATTTGGCAAAACAAATTTTCCCTCATTTGAAACCCATAACTCATCTGGTCTCTTTGTACATTGTGACTTAATCCAGGAATCTCTTTCATCCTCCCTGACGCTATTCTGTAATGCTTTTAGTTCATCCATTGTATCCACGACCTTCAAGGCAAATGCTTCAGCTGGTTCGAGTTCTGGTTCGCTTATCGAATTCCATTCATCCCTGAGCAATATACAGTTCAAGGCACAAAATCTTGCGACTTGATCCGCATATGCATTTCCCAGAGAAACATAGTCCTGTCCTTTTGTATGAGCACTACACTTTACCACTGCAATTTCGGCTGGCATTTGAATGGCGTGTAACAATTCCCTTATTCTCTCCCCGTTTTTCACTGGGGACCCTGAAGAAGTCAGGAAACCTCTCTGTGACCATAGTTGTCCAAAGTCGTGCACAATTCCAAACCCGTACTGACTATCAGTGTAAATGGTAACTTTCATCAATGTAGACAATTGGCATGCTCTTGTAAGGGCTACAAGCTCTGCTACTTGTGCGGAATAGACTCCTTGGAGCCAGGATGCTTCCAAGACACCTGTTACAGTACATACAGCATATCCTGCTTTCAAAATTCCCATCCCATCTCTTAGACATGAACCATCAACAAAAACAATTTGGTCATTTTCATCAAGCTTAGTATCCTTAATGTCAGGTCGAGGTTTTGTGCAAAATTCAGTCACCTGAAGGCAGTCATGCTCGACGTCTTCAGCGTTCTCAATTTCAGCATTTTCGCCAGGAAGCAAGGTTGCTGGATTCAACGTAGTGCACCTTTTCAGCTGCACATTCGGTGAGCCCAGAATTATTGTCTCATATCTTGTGAGTCTTGCTCCAGTCATGTGTTGCGTTCGGGAGCGGGTCAATAGTATCTCGACTGAGTGAGGGACCATGACTGTTACTGGGTGTCCCATCACTATTCCTTCACTCTGAGTGAGGCTGATACCAACTGCTGCTACGGCGCGCAATCACCCTGGAAATGCTGCTGCGACCGGATCCAAAGTAGCTGAAAAATAATCTACTGGTCTGTTTATGCCACCATGGGCTTGGGTCAAGACAGACAAAGAACATGCATCACGTTCATGACAAAACAATGTGAAAGGCTTTGTGTAATCAGGCATACCTAAAGCTGGAGCCCTGCACATGCATTCTTTCAATTCAATAAAAGCATCCATCTCATCTCCTTTCAGCTCAATTTGATCCAAGGCATCTTTCTGGGTCAGTTTCAGTAAAGGCTTTGCTAGAGTTGAAAAGTTGGGAATCCACTGGCGACAGTAGCTCACCATCCCCCAAAACTTCCTCACCTCTCTCCTTGTCTTTGGTGGACTCATTTGAAGTACACTTGTTATTCTTTCCTTCATTATTCTCCTTGACCCTTTCTCTATTTGATGACCCAAGTATTTTACTTTCTTCTGACAGAACTGCAACTTGGAAGGAGACACCTTGTGTCCATTCCTTCCCAAATGGTTCAGTAGAACAATGGTATCAGCTGTGCAGCCACTTTCGGTCTTAGATGCAATCAGTAAGTCATCGATGTATTGTACTAGGGCTGACTCGAATGGCAATTCTAATGCTTCCAAGTCTTTCTTTAGAATCTGATTGAATATTGACGGTGACTCAGAAAACCCTTGAGGAATTCGACACCAACTGTAAACTCTGTCTAAGAATTTGAAACAAAAGAGAAATTGGCTGTCCTCATGAAGAGGCACCGAAAAGAATGCTTGTGACAAGTCAATGACTGAGAACCACTCGGCATCGCAAGGGATTTGAAACATTATCACAGCTGGATTCGGTACTACAGGGCAGCATTTAACTATGATGTCATTTATTTTCCTCAAGTCCTGCAATATTCGGACCTTTCCACTCGGCTTTATTAGTCCCATGATTGGTGAATTACAGGGACTGCTTAACACTTCTTTCAGTACTCCCTGTTTTACAAACTCGTCAATGAGTTGGGCAACTTTCATGAGGGTGTCTTGTGCCATGTGGTATTGTGGGGTCTGAGGAAAGGTTACATTGGGTTTTACCGTCACTTTCACTGGTTCCACTCCTTTCATCAATCCCACCTCTTTTCCTGTCATATCCCACACTTCCTTTCCGACTGTTTCCCGTAATTCAGCTGGAATATCTTCTTCAGTTATCATCGGGAAAAGGTTAATCAGAGGATACTCTTCATCGACAGTTTCCATCTCATCCCCTTCTACACTGTCCTCTTCTTCCCCATCACTGCTCGTCTGAATTCTAATTCCATTGTTCGAACACATAATCGAACATCCCAATTTGCACAATAGGTCTCTCCCTAACAGTGCTATCGGGCTTGAGTCACATACCACAAATTTATGTAACCCTTGATAGTTACCAATGCTGACTGGTACTGGATCTGTTATTGGGTTCGTCAGGTGCCTGTTTGCTACTCCCACCACTTGAACTGTCCTCCCTGAGAGTGGCAATTTTGGTACTTCAATGCTCCTAACAGTTGAACGCGTGGCTCCTGTGTCAACCAAGAATGAAACACTATGACCCATAACTCTTCCCTCCACATATGGACCCTTTTGATCAACTTCCAAGGATGCTGCAAGCACACAATTTCCCTCCTCATCTGAACTTTCACTCTCCCATACATTGTTTATTCCATTCTCACTATGTAATGGGAACTGTTGTACTGTGCCATTTGTACTCATCACCTGACCCGAGACCTGTGGAGGAACCATCACTTGCTGCTGACTCATTGGTGCCAAAGGTATTTGCATTTGCTGATTAGGTACCATGGGAAACTGCTGTTGCATTGGCTGCATTTGCGTGATCTGCATACAGGGCATCTGCATCTGCTGCGGCTGCATGGGCTGTAATCCCTGCAGCTGATTTATGGTCTGAAAATTTGGGTTTGGACCTCTCATTTTCGGTCCCCTCATTGTCTGAAATGCATTGACATCATTGTTTTGCTGACCAACACCTGCACCTTCCTGCACCACCATCGGGCACTCGCGTTTCCAATGTCCGACGATTCCGCACACGTGACACGGCATCACCTTTTTCAATGCCTGCACACCATTCAGAGTCACAACAGTGTTCAAATCCGGACCATTATTCCCAAAACCTCCTCTGCCTCTGCCTCTCGCCTGTGGCTGAAACATCATATTTCCCTGCAACTGCGGCTGCGGTTGCGGTACCTGCTGTTGGAACCCTTGCAACCCTTGCAGACCTGTCTGAGCTGCTTTAAGTTGCATCATCATCACTTTCTCTTTCAACCTTTTCTGTTTCACTTCAATTTCGTCGCTACAGTATTTCGCATAATTCAACACCTCATCAATCGGTTTCGACTGCCAACAAATCAAATGCGTCTTTATCATCTGACTTATCTCTGGTCTCAGCCCTTCCACAAATCTAAACACAAAATGAAGCATGTCCTTCGCCTCTATTGTTTCCGTGCCACTGTAGTTCTTGAACGCCTTCAACAACCTCTCATAGTAACCATGAATCGACTCTTTAGCCTCTTGGGCAGTTCGATCAATCTTCTGCCAATCCACATTTTTCGCGGCAACCTTCGTCTTCAAATGCTCAATCACCTTATAGTACAAGCTCATTACCATAGGTGATGGTGCACCCGTATCCCTGTCTCTCTCTGGTTCACTTGTCGGCCAACCTACAGCTCTTTTGCAATCCTCCCACAAATCTGCCGGAACCACAATCTCAAAGAGGGTGTTCAGGTCTTCCCAAAGACATTTTGCAAGCTTCACAAACCTATCAGTCTGTTGATACCATTCTATCGGTTTCTCTCTCAGTTTGGGAAAATCATCCGTAAAAGACTGAATGTCGCTTCTGTGCCACGGTACATGTATTAATTTTCCCCCTGCTGTCTCCCTCATTGGTAACATGGTTATTGCATCACTACTCTGTGGCCTTTTCTCATTGTGCTCTGGAGCACTGTCTTTCTTCTTTTCCTTTCTCTTTACCCATCTGCTTTCCCATTTGTCTAAGCACCTCCACACTTGTGCACTCTGCAGCAATTCTCTAAGGTGCGCCTTCATGCCTGCTGACCTCATGTGTTCAAAGTCTGTGGTCCCGAAATCCAATCTATAGCTCCTGCTCAAGTGTTTTGTCTTGTCTATCTCAACCCCGTTTTTGTCAGCTATTTCTTGCAACCTTCTATGTACCTTGTTCACTTCTCTCGTAATCCTGGGACATAGATACCTCAGCTCTTCTTCCGAGTAGGACTCTAGCCTATTCACACCCATAGTCCCTTCCACCAATTCTTGTGCTTCCATGTTCAACCTGACCCTATTCAGATAGTCTTCTCCCTTCCCACTGGCTGAGCTTTGTGTGGAATTCAGACTGTTGAACCACTGTGTCAGCTGTTGCGCATTCAACCCCATCAGTGTAGCATTCACATCAACTGCCATTGATGGTTGCGGCAACTTTTCAGTGTTCGATGATAGCGGTATCATCAGTGGGGGACTCGACCTCACCACTGTTGACTGAGCACATATGGGACTAAACTCCATCAAGGACCCAGATCCAGTTGGCAGAGCCGCTATCGGAGTTGTCTCTGGAGTGTTTTGAATGCACCTCCTTTCCATCCCACTCTGCACCATTGATCCTTGACTGCTCATACCTGAGTTAGGCTGAATGTACAAAGGTACCGGTGGACCTACAGTAACGGGTAGGGATATCGTGTCTGCGTTCTGTCCATTCCCCATGTTCTGAGACATGTTCATTCCCACACTATGGGTCATCATTGCCGGCATGCTCATCTGACTCCCCGTCATCTGAGCATGTGCGGTTCCCCCCTGCATCTGCTTTTGAGGCATCAAAAACTGGGTTGATTCAGCTTGTGCCAATGTTGGGTTGCGACCATTCTGTACTCCCATTACGGTTGGATCTAGGATCATTCCCGTACTGTTGTCACTGCTGTAGTACCTTGGGACCTGCGGCTCATAATTTTCTGCTGTTTTCAATATCGGCACATCTGGATATATTCTCCTAACCTGCGGTATCTGCGGGGTGAACAGTAAACTCGGGTCCTTAGATCCCGATGGCGTTCCTGAACTCGGAGTTTCATTATTCTGTACCGGTGCCAGAGGGGCAGAACTGGTACTTGGACCTTGTCCACTCTCTGCATAAGGTGGTGGACGGTCGTTCAGCAATTGCATGATTAACTCCTCATCCTCTAACTCCTCTTCTCTTCTCAACTTTTCCTCGTCCTCTCTATCTTTGGAACACCTCCTGTTTGTCTTACAGGTAACTTTCTTGCCTGTCGCCTCTTCTTCCTTAGCAATTGTGGGAAACAATTTTATCCCCTGCAACACATCTGACCTCCACACCTTCTGTGCATTATCCCACCTAGCATCCGCTAGTGTCTTTTCTACCTTTCTTATCCTGGTCTCGAACTTATTTTGCTGTTGCTGTCTAGCCATCAGTTCCCAAATCGCTAGAGCCTCAAACTGTGCTGGCCTTGGAGGTACCTTCATGTCGTACATCGCAAATCTCAAATTCTCTAGGATCCTTATATTGAATGTCCCATGGATCGGGAACGCTACGCTCCCATGTTTCTCTGTCAGCTTGTGCCATTGCTTTAGCCAAAGACACGGAGCTACCCCCTTTTCCTCCATTACAATGTAAGCTGGTGTACCTTCGGGTGGCGTCTCCTCTCCTACGCTCGCTTTAATGTAAGACTCCCCCTTCATCGCACTCTTTAATGCTTTAAAAAATTTCATTTTCTCGTCTTTTATTTCACAAAATTTGTAATCAATAGGTGACTTTAATTCCCGGAATACTCTTCGCTTGCCTTTCCCCTTCCAATCGAGCCCCACGGACTGCGTCCAATCCGTGCGCGACCCTTCTCTGCAACCAACCTATCCCAGCGCGGCTCCTAGTGACATCACACTCACGCACACTGCGGCTGACAAAGCCTCGCGGCTTGTCCTCCTTCACTCAGCTCCTCTCGTAACAACTTCTAGCATATATCGCGAGCAACCAAAAAAAAAACTAATAATAAAACAGATCTGTCGGTTTACTACAGGAAGGGTAACACAATCGCTTCAGGACCTTAGGGATTTTTCACTAGCCTCGGCAGTTATTCCATCTTTCTCGGTCCCCACTTTCGCAAGCAAATCTGACCCGCAGACTCTGCTCTCAACTTGTCAATGATCTATTCTAGTGCACTTAGAATTTGTCAAAGCCCGAAGTCGAAGTTTCTTTCACTCCCTTAACACACGTACCGACTCGTTGACCATGCCCGGTCAACCTACTAAACC
Organism: Pleurodeles waltl; assembly: GCF_031143425.1. NCBI lineage: Eukaryota > Metazoa > Chordata > Amphibia > Caudata > Salamandridae > Pleurodeles > Pleurodeles waltl. Next base: position 972,203,036 of record NC_090447.1, read on the forward strand.
GACCAGACCACAACATAAAACAAGTGTCTCATACACTTTTCAACATACTCCGGAGTCTCTTGACCTCGCAGGGCCCGTCTCAACAACAACAACCACGTGGACCTTTTTCTGCACAAAGCGCCACACGCACATGAAGTTCGACGACTTCCCTACTCTCACACTCGGAGTCGCACCTCCGCTATTTTCTATGAAGTTCGACGACTTCCCTACTCCTACACTCGGAGTCGCACCTCGGCTATTCTCTAAAATCCTCGCAACCTTTTCACACAATCTGCAGCAATAAGCTGTGCAAGCGCAAAACCCTAACTTCACTCATACTGTCACTAGTACCGCCAACGCCGATCCCACACCTCCATTCTTTCCATATGCAAGCTCCGAGATCCCGGGAAAGTCGCGGGGGACCTAGCCCATCATCATTTTCTCAATCTGTTTTACCCAAGAAAAATCTAATTCAACACCATATACCTCTCGAGCGGGGTCCCAAAAGTCTAAACCGTCCTCTGCTACCATCTACTGATAGAGCGTTCCGGCCTAATAATTTACCTGGGTTTTGGACGCTCTTGGGCCGATGAATCTTTTGACCAAGTGGGACTCTCTTCACCCGAGATCAGTCAATTTAATCTAATCAATAATCAATAAGGAACATATGCAATACCCTGATCAACATAACACTTAACAATTAATCCAGAAAACATTTCGACGAACCATGACCTTTCGGTCATGAATAACCACACCAGTTTATTCGAAGTTAATGAATTTATTTCCCTATATTAACAAAGCTAGCACAATATAGATGTGTCTTAACACCAAATGATATATGTAAATGAACATTAATAGCTGTCTATAACGGCGGAAAAGATGCAATCTATGCAGCATTTGAATAACAATGCATTCAATAATAGCAACGCAAACTACTAAAACTATAATCTGTAATGAGCTAATTGCATACATTAGTCAGCATAACAAGGTCTCAAATTGCATCGTGCATCAAAAGGAGTCCTCATCTAACCTCAAATTAGCATCAGCATGTGGGACTTCATGCAAAAACAATTTAGCAACATTAATTTGGAAAACTCCTAACTAGGGCTCTTATCAAAATCAGCAGTTGGTTACCTAAAAGAAACACAATGCAATTGTACAATTTCCTTTCATATTTACCAAATTCAATCAGCATTCAAGGAAGTCTTCGTCTCACAGGTATTGTTTTCGATCAGCATGGGACGGGGTAAAGGGGCAGGGTGGACGGGGCATTTGCCTCTCAGCGGCAAAGGGACAAAACTATTACTTCATGCAAAGGGACGAATCAAAGTTAAAGGTCTCTAGGGCGAGAATTTCTTAAAGTCTCTTTCTCTCGATTAGAGAAAGCATCAGAGTCTCTTTCAAAATGGCGTCGCAGCAAGGTGGGCCATAATAGCTGCAAAGTCCTGCAAATGGCGGGCAACGGCTGGTAATGGCTGGTAATGTCAATGATGTCCGGGTAATGGCTGCTTTCTTCTCGTGCACCAGGTTTAAATAGACAACAGTTCAAATCCATTAGGGTCTTTCATTGGAGGGTTCATAGGTTGGCTTCAAATTGTCCAATCAAAAACAACAGTTCTCAAGCTTTTACCTAAGCATACATTATCCTTGGAGACGGTTACGTAAGTTGCAACATTTTATACCAATTAACTCACTTTCAGAGCTTCCATTGTCCGCACCTGCAGATTGACCTTGGAGCAGAGAAGAAGATGCCAGGCTGGCACGAAACCTTAAGATAAGCATGTGAACGATCTCAGTGGAAAAGTACAGCTTCAAGCAGAAATACACGTTTATTTGCACATTGGAAAAATACGAGCATCCAAATCGTGAGACAAGGCAACTAGGCCGAAGCCTGCACTAAAGTTATGCTAAGCTAAAACGTTTCAAACAAGCAAATCGTAGCACACGTTTACGATTATGTCAGATTCGTACAATTCTAATACATCACGTTATATAAAGCACGCTTATAAATGTTGGCAAACTACTCTGAGGGCACACTTGTCCCGGTACAATCTTTATTCGTTCGATTAAAGTCACACTTGATTATTGCGGCACTACGTTTAAGCGCTAATAAATGAAAAACCTTAATTTCTGCGTCATCAACTGTACCTGTACATTATTAAGGAGTCCAGACACCTGTACCAGAGTGAATAGATCATAACAAGGGAACTTCATAAAGAAAGGAGAGAATAGAGAGAATACTGCTATATATGATCCTTATAACAAAACAGTGAATGTCACAGGGTCCATTAATTGACAATTTGATTTTAGAGTGACGCAAAAATGACAAAAAGCGATAGTTACGAGATTTAAGGGGCCCTTTGTGCATTATAAATGTCTTTTTACTATTTTTCTTATGGTGCAATTAATGCTGGAGGCCTATGTTATGTACTGTTGCTACTGACGTGTTTAACGTGGTGTTATAATGCAAAATGATAGAACTAATTAATGAATCTGGTTACTGTTGTTAGAAACATGTCCCTACAGTTGTTTGTTGCTAGAATTCAATTAGTGGTCAATTGGGGATTCGTTATATGGTGTTGTAGATGTGTGTATCAATGCACAAATCTAACTTGTGAATCTGTGTGCTGTACGGATGATACCACAGTGGTATGTCTTGTGTTTGGTGATATACCTCATGATAGGAAGTGCAAACTAAATTTCCGTGCATTTTCTTATGCAAAACCCACACATTATATGGTAATGTTTACTGCATAGTGTGCATTCTGTATACATGGATTACATTTGTTGCATAATGTGTATTCGAACACCAGATAGATCTTTTAGGTTGTGTGTATCTCTCACAAGTGTACTTGGAAACATTACTAAGACATTGTATCATGACAGAGCGCATAAGGTAGCTGGAAAGAACTATGGGAAATGGCCCCAAACTTGAGCTCATAGGTGGGTCATGTCATGAGTGGGTCATCCAACAATTTCCCCAGTTCTTCTGAGATACTGGAGGGCAGATAAGGACCAGGACCATGACCAATTTCTGGGCCCAAATTATAGAGGAGGTCAACCACTGAGTTGTGTTGCACAAGCAAATGTAATCTCGAAGTCGCAAGCACATCCCCAGGCAGGCAATGATGAGTTATTCCGATCAGGAAGTTTTCAGGTGCAGCTAGAGATCACATGACCTTGCGCTTCTATGTGTTGCAATGTGATGCACAGATGTAAGTTGTGAACATTACATTCTTGATCGATCCAGGCTGGAATAATGTTCCGCGGCCTGGCTCCTGCCACTAAAAAGTTGGTCTGCCCACTCAGCTATGTCTAAAACAAGTTACTGGCAGTTATATTAATCTGTTCAATTACACTGAGTACTTGTTACTGACTAACAATCAGTAATGCAAATCACTAAACTAATAAATGAAAATACATTAATGTACTAGACAACAATATTTATTTTAAAGAAACACTGCTATAGTTACCAACAACAACACTCATCAACACTAATCCCTAAAAACCCCAAACTACTAATTCCTCAACCTATGCCAACATACCCAATCCCTCACTAGCAAAAGCACCTCTCTAAATATTCAATCTGTTTTTTCTTATTCTTGGCCCTGTTTTAGGGTCCCCAGATGCCCTAGGACACTTATGGTGGAGGACCTCATAGGTGTGGGGCAAAGGGGTTCATAGTTGACTTCCGAAAGGTGATCTTCAGTACTTGGCATCTGGGAGATGCTACCGCTGCGTCCTCGTCATTTCAAGGCCCCTCAGCTGGTGTAAGGTTGCTGCACTTGCCTCAATTTTCTCGAGCCACAAACAAGTACCTCTCTTCTGCCTGGCCATGTGCCCAGTGGTGTAACAAAACTTGAGGGGGCCCCCCCTGAAAAGTACCTGCAGGGGGTCCCCTCCCCCCGGGTCCAGTCAGGGCCTGCCACCATGTGCACAGTGTACTATGCTGAGGGGGTCCCCTGGTGCTCGGGGGGGCACACCATGGCTGCTGCAGGGGCCTTGTTACACCACTGCGTGTGCCGTGAGTCTTTATCCTGACCTCTGGCTGGAAAAGCAGGCTGATCTCAGAAAGCACAGAACTGCAGTACCCACATCTACCTAATGTCACTCAAATTTTGTGACTCCAAGCCCCAGTTTTTTTTTTGCTTAATTAATTTTTACAGTACTTGCCATTAATTAATCCATTAACACCTGCACAAGGGAAAAACTGTTTTTAGCTCAAGCAGATGAAAGAAATTTAAAAAAATGAATAGATGTAAACGTTTTACAGGACATAATTAATCCGCATTTAAAAAAATAACTAGGCCTGGGAGGAATTTAGAAATTCCAGAAATTTAGCAGTATGTTTGTTATGTGAAATTCCCAAAACCACACAATTATGCCACGTTGCATAATTTTGCACCATTTAATAGCAATTTTTACAATGAACACGCAGGAACAACAGAACACGAATGGCTCTTGTTCATGGTGCTTTTGTTTTTTGCAATGATTTTTTTAGCACACAATGCGTCCTCACATCCAAATTGACAGAAAGGCGCAATCTACTCTAACATACAACGCAAAATGTTGGATTTGTATTTTGGGTAGATATGAGTTATTTTTATTGTACTAACACAAAAGCAAATTACACACTTTTCACTCACAACTAAGAATAATCCAAATGAAAAGCTATACTGCCATAGGAAAATGTGGCACACTCATTTATGAAGCACAATTTATTTGACTTTTCTTGCAACTTAATTCGTTCATCTAACCCCGTCATATGATTTTGTACAACTGTTGATGCATAATCATTTTTCCAGTAGCACTGCCCTTCTCCTACCTGACTTGCAACCCACATCACATGCTCCCTGTAGGAGGTTGGCCCTCTATGTAGTGTGCAAAACGTTGTACACTGTGCAGAGGGTCCGGGCAACCACATGTTGGTTTACAGAGGTAAAAAAAAGGACCACCTAATGCTCTTATATGTTATGGTAGCTTGGTCAAGCAGTTAGGCTAATCTTGGAGAAGTGCAAAGCATTTGTTGTACACAGAGTATCAATAAATGAAGACACACATTCAAAAGAATAACTCAACAGCAATTTACAAAAATACTTCTGATTCTCCGTTCTGTGCGTAATTACTCACCATCGGAATCAATGGAGAAATACTTTAAAAATCCATATAAAATCATGCAATGCTTCTATCAATGATTCCTTTTGCAGATAGGTCAAGGTCATCAGTGGGCCCTGTGGACCAGCTGGAGAAGTTCAGACGGCTCATGGTTTTGGAGGGAGCAGCTGCAGAAAGCAGTTGGAGCAGGTGCAAGGCCACTGCAGGGGACCACTTGAAGAAGCACTGCACAGGTGGACTGCAAGGTGAGTCGGGTGGGTCCCCCTGGAGTGTCGAGGTAGTAAGGGGCCCTTAGAGCACACCTGGATCTTCGGTGCAGGGCACAGGGCAGCCGGGTGCAGTGCGAATCTTGGAAGCAGGAGGTAGGTCACTTTGAGAGTTACTTGCAGGTCAGCAGGGGAACTCTGATGGGAGGTCCTGCTGTTGAAGTCCCTTGACTGGGGATTCCTCCTGGTCCTTTTTCAGTCCAGAGTGGACTGTCTTTCTGGGTGTCCCATGCGGAGTGACCAGTACCCGAGGCTAATGCATGCTTCAGCCACTGGAGGTTGCAGTCCCACCAAACCTGGCACACTGGTAGGCTTAGTCCCAGAAGTCAATCCAGTGACATTTGGTCAGGCTGTGGTGTCTAGTTCCTTGGTCAGCAGTCGGTCAGTGAATTGGACTTCACTGGCCTTTTCGTCTTTGTTGCAGGAGAGTGATGCCTTCATTCTGAAGGGACATCTTCAGTGATTTTTAGAAGAGTGGAGGTCCTTGGGGGTTTGTAGAGTCTGTCTGATGTCTGACCAACACCCCAACGGTGATTGTTGAGTCCTGGGTACAGGAGGCAGGGTTTGGCCCCTTTTTCTTGGTGCAGCAGGACTTCAATTCTCGAGCTTTGGGTCTTCTTAGTTGCTGGTCTTCTTGTGTCCTTGGAATCTGAATCTCTGGTCTAAGGGTTCCCTCTAAATACTGTATTTAATGTTCGTTTAGGGGAGTACCTAGTAGTGACCAATGGGTCATCTATCTTAGGGTGGCTACACCCACTAAGTGACCACTTCCTGTGAGCGGAGGTCACTTCCCTACACATGATTGGCTACTTTCCTTCTATGCAAGACGGAAAAAAATGAAATGGAGGGGTCACCTTGCATGCAATACCTTTGAGGTGGTGTAAGCTGGGGCTGACCACTCTGTTTTCCTGCTGTTACTCCCACCGAACGTGGTGGTTTGCAACAGGGGTGGCCATCTGCTACTAGCAGCATGCTTGGGGGTCGCGTTTCAAAGGTGGTAAGGCATTTGAAGCTTGTTAGCAGGGCAATTCACATTCCTGAGGAGGGAGGTGTGACACCTCCACCCAGGAAGGCTTTGTTTTGGGACCCAGAGAGCAGAAGCACTCACCCCAGGGTTCCAGAATCTTCTCTGGTGGTGTCAGTGTTAGTTAGCTACTCAGGGGTCACCTCAAAGGTGGCCCCTGGGTACATTTTGCAACAAATCCAATAATGGTACCAGTTTAGATTTATCATTCTGAGTTGTTTGATACCAAACAATCCAGGGTTCAGAGTAGCCATCATGTAGCTGTGAAACTCGCACTGACCAATGTCCAGGACATGAATGTAAAATGGCTGCTTTGTTCACTTACTATGTCCCAGGTTTGGCAAGGACCCAGAAGGGGCATATTGCTCATGCATCTATGGACTCACTTCAGTATAGTGCACCCTGCTTTAGGGCTGTAAGACCTGCCAGAGGGGTGACTTACCTACATTGCATTCAGTGCCTAGTGGAGAGGGCACATAGGCTGTGTGCCATGTCGAGTTTGCTTTTAGGATTGCACCAGGGCACTCAGCCTGCAATGGCAGTGCTGTGTGCATCTGGACGCATGACCCCTGAGGGTGGCACAATCTGTGCTGCTGCCCTCATGGGTCTACCCTTAGTACCCCATGCCCTGGGCACCTATGGACCATTTAATAGGGGCTTATAGTGGCAGTTAAACGTATTGTCAATTGTGCCAATGCATCACAACAGTTTTAGGGAAAGATATCTGGTCCAGGGAATCTGGTTAGCAGATCAAATACCAGGCAAAGTAGGGGACTAACCATGACAAAAGAGCCCTTTTCTCACACTCCCCCAAATTTGTCATGAGTACAGCAAATATTGTCCCTGGGTTAGGGAGTGAGTGAATGTCAGGTAAGGTTCACTTCAGGCCAGGACTTGACCTTAGTTTAGATTTGGTTATGGTTAAGTTAGCTTAATGGAAGGTAGAAGACAAACCAGTTTATGGAACGGCATAAGAAAAAAACTTAGGAAGAAGAAACGGGAGAAATGTGACACGCGCAGTGATGGGAGCTGGTAGGTGCTGGTGGGCAGCACATTCATTTCTGCCTATTAAATGGTCAAGGTGCTGACACACAAACATAGTAAATTGGGCAAAAAGGATTACAGAAAGCAGTGAGGCTCAAGAAAGCAAGACAAGACCTTGCTAGGGTTAAAAAATGCAGCATATGTTAAAAAGAGAACTTGACTTACCCTGCCTCCAGCAGCCACTTCCTGTCCCTCCAATGCCCTCCATTGTTTTGCCCTTTCTCTTGCTCAGGATTAGTAGTATTGACTGCAAGGAGTGCATGTAATCTACAGCTTCCTGACTACTAAACTGAATAAGAATGTCATGCTACACAGGCTCTACTATGTTTCCCTTCTGTTAGGTATACACTATGAAAATACACCAAATAAATAGGCAATAATGTATGCAGATAGTGTCTTCTTCTGTGTAAACATGATGGGTCCTGCTGTGCATACACATCACCTCACTAAGGTGTAAAATGAGACAGATATGACATTCAATGGACATGCATTCTTTTTAGACACATGGGGGCATATTTACAAAATGCGTGTGCCACCAGAGCATCACTTTTTTGACTCTCCGGTGTCACAAGTCTCTCACTTATATCTATGAGACCACGCAAAGCTACTTTGTGTGGCTTTTCATGGCCTCACTGATATGGAGTAAGTTAAAGCAGCACAAGGTGCTGCATTGCCTTACTCTGCACCAAGGGGGCTTTCCATGGGTGTTGGGGTGGGTTTTCTCAAGTAACACCCGTGGATTTTGACACTCTTCCATATTTACTAAATGACGTAAAACTGGGGCAGCGCTGAAACCTTACACCTCCCCATTGGTGCAGCACACATAGAGCAAAACGCCTCTCTGAGTTGGATTGTTTTTGTGCAGGAAGGTGCCCCATCCCACATAAAAACAATCCTGCATGCAACTCAGACACCCTAGCACCATGGTGCACGGGTTCCTGCATTGCCGATAGGCACCAAATTGTACACCGGCGCTGGGTGTAAGGACCAGGAATGCACCATAGTTCATAAATAGGGTGCAATCCTGGCCTTTCACATTAGCTTAGGGCATTGCAGCAAAAAGACTTGCAGTGCTGCCCTATGCCTATTGCCCATAAATATGCGCTATGGTGTGACCTGTAACTCAGTGAGTCAGGAGGTTTGCACCTTCTGTTAGCAATTGATTCCTCTCCAGCACTGAAATATGCATGCAGCTCAGAAAATGCGCTCTGGGTGTAAAACAAAAACACAACAAAAGCAAAATTGAATCTATTCAATAGCGAAATCAGAGTAATGTAAAATCAATCAATCAATCAAGCAATAAATGCATATTTGTACAACAGTGCTTTTCACTCATGAGAGTATCCAAGAGCTAGGTTGCTGGGTTCATTCGAAAAGCCAGGTCTTGAGTCTATTCCTGATGTCTGCTAGGGAGGATGATGTCCGTAGGTGGAGGCCATTCCAGGACTTGGCGGCAAGGTAGAAGAAGAACAAACAGCCTCTTCTTAGATTTGGTGGATGCACGGGGTCTGTGCAAGGATGAGGGAGTAAGAGTGAAGACGTCTAGAGGGTTGGAGGAATTTCAGGCAGGGATTGATGTATGCTGGTCTTTGTTTGTGAAGGGCTTTGTAGGGGTATGTCAGCATCTTAAATTGGCACCTTTTCTGGACTGGGGAGCCAGTTGAGTTTCCTCAGGTGGGGGGTGATGTAGGTCCATTTGGGAAGTTTGAGGATAAGTCTGGCTGCTGAGTTATGTATTGTCTGGAGTCTCCTCATGAGTTGGGTTATGGTTCCTGTGTATAGTGTGTTGCCGTAGCCCAGCCGGCTGGTGACTAGGGCTTCAGTGACGATTTTCCTTGTGTTGATGGGGAGCCATTTGAAGATTTTTCTGAGCATGCGGAAAGTGTAGAAGTAGGGGGAGGGGACTGCATTAATCTGTCATTTCATGGTGAGTTTGCTGTCCAGGATAATACGGAGGTAGTGGGTGCGGTCTGTTGGTGTGGAAATGGGTCCAAGTTGAGACCCATGTCCTCAGTCTGACAGATCAGATAGCTCTGCTGTCTGAGAACCCAGTTCGTATATCTTTGTCACAAAAGAAGGAGCTCTGTTTTGGACTCTATGAGTAAACTCTGTGTATCTATAAAGGCAGTTTTGCAGACTATTGCCAGAGCCTGTAAACATTTTCAGTTTTTCTAATGTTTTGTTGCTCAAATATTTACCTTAAACTTCTGCACAACATAACTCATTCCAAGGGGATGTGGAGTTAAAATAGCAAATATATAATTCATCTTCAAAGTCATGTTGGTGTGTGTATCATTCAGTGTATACTGTATAAAAACAATAATTAGATTGAAACACAGATATTCATGATAGAAGATAGCTGGAGGTTAGGAACCAGTTGCTAACTTGTGTAACATGTATTTACATGATGCATGTCATTGTATAAAAATTCCAATTGATCCACCCAGCCTTCTATCCTTATGAACAGCAAATAATTTAGGACCTCCTCATCCATCAATCCTCAGCTGTCATTCCTCAACCCTCATATATCCGTTACAAACTGGGGTCTCAGACAGCAGTGCGATCTCTAAAGTTAGGTTAATCTGACAAACTGAACACTTAGCCAGCAAGTTATTCTGCAATTTATATTACTCTAATTGCATAATTGAATGAAAATAACTTTGCTCAAGCTAGTGAGCAGCTCTGGGATGTGGACTGATGGGCATTAGATGGGAAATGAGGTATGACGAGTGAGGGGTGAGTGATGATGAATGAGGAAGGATGCATTATAAATGATTAATGATGAAAGAAAACTAATGGATGAATACTGAGGAATGGTAATTATGAATTTGCAATTAGGGGATGATGAATGTCAGATGAGGAACGAGAAATGGTTGTGTATGAAGGATTAGGAATGATCTATTACAGATGAGAAATTATAACTATGGGATGCAGAATGATGGATGAGGAATGATAAATGAGGGATGACTGATGAAGGATGAGAGTGTCCTAAAATGGATGTCGTACTTATTATGTCAATAAAGTGAGTGTCAAAGAGTAAATTAAATTAAAACACCTGAGTTGGTATTTCATATAGGAGGTGCTGATCTGGTGTATGCCTTGGAACATGTTTAGCAGGGCGCATCAGGTACAGACTGGAACCGGGCATCCTTTTGGGCATGAACCCGTGCCTACATTGAGAACAGTGGGGTAGTAAAAGCTGGACCAGCTGTTTGAAGCTGCTGACTTGCCATTTGCTATCGACAGTAGACACAACCTCTCTTTTAAGGGGAGGACAGGGATCCCCTAACAAAAGGGTGCAGCCTGCCAGTCACTATAGGTGGTAGAAGCACACTCTCTTTGAAGAGGCGAACTGGGATCCCCAAGCATATAAGTGCAGTGTTTGATTGTATCTGTCTGCAGTAGAATGTCTGGAGCATGGACAAGACTGATTTGCATATGGCTGGGTCCAAACTGAGGTGACAAAAATAATGATGGATTGGGATGTGGCTCGAGTAATTACCAGTGGCTGAGATTAATTGAAGCATTTCATCCATTACATTTTTGTATAGTTTTGTGTGTCACCTTAAGTGGGATGAGTATGCCCAGACATGGCTTTCATGCACACTGTATCAATGGGACCAAGCTGTACCCTGCTGATGAGCTCATAACTAGAGTGAAACCGGTCCTGGGTTGCTTGTGTTCCAGATCAGAGAGGAACCGGCTTGGCAGTTTGTGCTGGACTGTTCTGATTGGAGCAGTGTCAAGACTGATTTGCATATGGCTGGGTACAAACTGGGGTGACATGGTGTGCAAAATAATGATGGCTTGGGATGGAGCCCAACTAGTTACCTGTGAGATTAATTCAATCATTCCATGCATCACTTTTTGCATATATTTTAGTGTGTCGCCCTAAGTGGGATTGGCATTCCCAGAAGTGGGTCCTGTGTACACTGTATCATCGAAACCAAGCTGTACCCAGCTGATGAGCCCATAACTTAGGTGTGACTGGTCCTGGGTTGCTTGTATTCTGGTTCAGGGAAAACCTAGCTTGGCAGTTTGGGCTGAACTTTTCTGACTGGAGCAGGGTCAAGATGGATTTGCATAAGGCTGGGTCCAAACTGAGGTGACAGTGTGCATAATGATTGTGACGAGGCTTGAGTAGTTATCAGTGGCTGAGGCTAATTCAAACATTCCATGCATCACTTTTTTGTCTATTCTGATGTACGCCAGGGCACATCTTAACCCGGGTGCATCAGGCACAGACTGGGACATTGCATCCTGTTGGGCATGAACCCGCCCCTGCACTGAGAACATGGGTTTGTGAAAGCTGGACCAGCTGTTTGAAGCTCCTGACTTGGCATTTACTATAGACAGTAGACGCAACCTCTTTTTTAAGGGGATGGCAGAAATCTCCTAACAAACGGGTGCAGAGTGTGACTGTATCTGTCAGCAGGAGAATGTATGAGAGGTTCTTGTGACACTGCTTTCCTCAGTGGACAATCTGGAGGGTACACATTAACTGCGTGCCAGCTCATATGTGGTCCACAGTGAGTGCGCCTCCTGAAGTTTCCTGCATTTGCACCCAATGTTTGTTTATGGCATGAGCACAAAAGCAAAAGATTCCCTCATTGGTGTGGGTCAGTGTCCCCTTGTAAATGAGGGAACCAGCGGTATAACAAAGGGCCCCGAAGCCCCCATGGTGCGGGGGGCTGAGCTCTAGGGTGCTCCCTCAGTGCAGTACCCTGGCCTGAGAGCTCCTGATTGACTCGAGAGGGGGCCCGACCTGTACTTTGCAGGGGGGTGGCCCTCAAGCTTCATTACGCCACTGGAGGGAAGTCTCTTGGTTATTAGGTTGGTGTAATTCATATTACAGAAAGGGTCACAGAAGCACTAGTGGCCCCTTGTGTAATGGCAAAACGCTCAAATAGCTGGGATAAACATCCACTGCACCCTCAGAGCTCCTTGTAATGTAAAGTCCTTTGTAATCACAGTACTTTTACACAGCGAAGTCTGATCTGTGCCAGTCAGAGTCATGCAGATGCTCGGTTTTGATTGTAGCACTAGCTGGCAGTGTCGAGTTCATGCGGGAACTATGTTCCATGTTTGGGTGAGTGCCCTTGTGAAAGCATCCATTCATTGTTCAGTTTCATTGCATATGCAAAGACTGATTCTTTTTCTAAATATACAATCAGCTGAAGGGCTTGTGACTGCAGCATCATCGCTGTTAACGGTAAGACTCCTTTCATGGCGCGTTTACTGGTAAGCAGACTCCAGTCTGTGATTCACATTATATTTGGGGAAAGTCTGCAGAGCATAAGGGAGATACCATAATCAATAGCAGCTCGTCCTCCTCAGTCAATTAGCAAAGCATGACTTTTCCAGACATGTTTTTTTGCTTATGCATTTGGAGGAAGTGGGGGGCAAGTAACAGCTTGATTTTAGGAACCCTGCTAAGTGAACATGCTTTGCTGCCATATATTAACAAGCAATAACTGAAGCTGCCATTAGCATGAAAGTGTCGTTTTAGAGAAGGAAGGTCAGGAGATCAAGGCTCTCTCTTGTTAAGCCGAATAAATGAGCATCTTTGATGGGGAACGTGTTTTTATTACCAGCACCATCTTTTTGAACTCACGTGCGGCCATGATGCCATTCATACATTTAAGATGAATTTACAATGTTTGTGTCACCTACTAGTCTAAAGGTTCACTTGGTTTACAATGAATTCCCAGAGCGCAGCCTCTGTGGTTGGCTCTCTGTAGAGCAGTTTAAGGGAGACATTTCCACTGTATCCTCATTGACAGCTGCCCACATTTCTGATGTTTCCAAATCTTTTCTTTGTGCTAGAAGAGAAAACAGTCTTGAGATGTCCACTTTTTTGAAAATCACAACTCTTTGCGTGAACCACATGCATCCTTAGGCTGTTAAGGTTAATATCTGGAGTACTTATCAATAATCTTAATAGGGAGGGATTGAGGAGCCAAAAGCAGCCCTGGCAAAAATGCTCAAGTTAACCCCACACCCTACTTCTCCTCGTGCTAGCTCTCTCTTTCCATTTATCCATTCATTCTCTCTCTCTCTCTCTCTCTCTCTATCACTCCTTCTTTCCTCTCGCTCTTTTCCCTCTTTGATGGCTTTCTCCCTACTTTCCTCTGCTTTCCCTGTTGAAGCCTCCTGGTTCCTGTTGCAATTAACCTCGTGTAGCTGGAGAAGTGACAGAGGACCCAGCAGCCTGGACCTTCAAAACCGTCTTCCAAGGTCACCTTACACCTGGGGAAATACCCGGTAGAATAAAAAGGCAGCTCCGTGCAGGGATGCGCTGTAGTTACCCAAATACGGCACACCCCCGTGTTTTCCCTAGAGCTGGCACTAAATTTAGCTGCCAAGGCAGGCATCCTTGTACCATAGTGCAACGGTATCTGCGTTGAAGGGAATGATTGTCTGAGTGTATACCAATGTCTCCTCTACCCATGGCTGCACAATATCTCCATGTCCCAGTGTTTTCCTGTCATTGCGCATCAACGTTCTGTTTTATCCTTGTCTGAATATCTCTTGTTCCGTTTCCCTTGTCACAGTCATTCCCATGTGTAATTGTTTTCTTATCCCAGTTTGTCACTTCCAAGTTTTTGTTGTTCCTGTCCTTATTTCTCTGTCTTCTAATTCTCATATTGGTGGCCTTGTATCTACCAATCTATACATTTCCTTATTTCCATGTTTCTCTCTCTACATTTTGCTCTGCTCTTGTTTCTTATAGTTTCTGTGTCATTCCACTCTCGTGTCTCCTCATCGTGGTCTTCCTCCCTTCCTAGTATGAAAAAGCAGTGAAGAAGTACCTCTTTACCTCGGTGTCAGTGACTTGGTATATGTGTCAAGTTGCATATAATGCTGTTCGGAAATGTGCAGTGGCTTATGTAAATGACACCTGCCATGTTAATGTACTATTGGTGCAGGTATCCCTGGGGGCTAATAGTGGGTGCAAATGACAGGTAAGATATACACTGAAAATATCCCTGGGCGTGGGCACAAATAAGGGTGATTGGGTGTAGGCGCAATGGAGATGTTATGAGTGTTGATGCAGTGTTCGGGTAGCTAATGCAGTTTTAGTGTAAATGCTATTGAAAGAGGGGAGTCATGCAGGTGTGAGTGGGTGCAAGTGCAGTGCTGGTTTAAGATGTTGCAGGTGCATAGCCAAGTTCGAACTGGGATACGAAAAATGTCCCTGGCACTAAAATAAAAGTGCCCCCCATTAGTGAACTTTATAGCTAAAAAAATGTTCCACACTTCCAAATCAGGCCAGTTTTGAACTTGTAAAGACACGCCTTATTGGTATTTGTTATAAGGTATGGCAGACTGCAAGCATTTGTGTTTACCTGGGGCAATATAACAGTGAAAATGGCCTACCTGGCCATAAAATAGTCTAAACGTCTAAAAACTAACCCACACGTTGATCTGTCAGACCAGCTCATCGAGCACTGCATGATTGGCTTATAGGCTAGTCTGACCCTGTTCAGGGCTAGTGTAGAGGGTAGATGCCAACAGGTGCAGGTGCTTTGTTGTTGCCATTTTATGCAGGTTGTGTCCAGACAGATTTTACTAGGTGGACAAGTGGTTTGGGAGCACGTTTATTGGATAGTGATGGCCACTTTCTTGATGACAAAGTAAATAAGAAAGAACAGTCACTAAACCTCTGAAAGTCTGTCTCAGATTGTAGCAACATGATACAGAAATCTCTGGTTTCTTTGTCGTATTTTAGAGCTGTGACTCAAGCAAATGTACTCTCATCCATTTCAGAACCAAAGTATTGTCCGAGTTCCTTGAATAAATGCCCCAATCACAGTAAAAAGATGTTGACCCCTCCGTGGCACCCTATTTAACAATCCTACTTAACACTTCTTACCCTCAAGGCAATGTGGTCAGAATTTTAATAAAAGATGTTATATCTCTCCCTTCCGTAAGAAACCAGGTCCGGGCATCAATGATCTGAACAATTTCCACCTTTACAAACCTTCCCCTTCTAACTAAAGACCAAGGCCCATATTTATACTTTTTGACGCTAAACTGCGCTAACGCAGTTTAGCGTCAAAAAGTTTTGCGCCGTCTAACGCCATTCTGAAGCGCCATGCGGGCGCCGTATTTATGGAATGGCGTTAGACGGCGCAATCAGACCGGCGCTGCCTGGTTTGCGTGGGAAAAAACCACGTAGACCAGACAGCGCCGGCGTAGGGGGAAAATGGCGCATGGGCGTCTTAAAATGGGGCAAGTCAGGTTACGTCGAAAAAATCGTCTTAACCCGACTTGCGCCATTTTTTAACGACGCCCATCCCCCATCAACATGACTCCTATCATTGGAAAGATAGGAGTCATGCCCCCTTGCCCAATGGCCATGCCCAGGGGACTTCTGTCCCCTGGGCATGGTCATTGGGCATAGTGGCATGTAGGGGGGCACAAATCAGGCCCCCCTATGCCACAAAATATTATTTAAAAAAAAAAAAAAAAAACTTACCTGAACTTACCTGAATGTCCCTGGGGTGGGTCCCTCCAGCCTTGGGTGTCCTCCTGGGGTGGGCAAGGGTGGCAGGGGGGGTCCCTGGGGGCATGGGAGGGCACCTGTGGGCTCATTTTGAGCCCACAGGCCCCTTAACGCCTGCCCTGAGCAGGCGTTAAAAAGTGGCGCAAATGCGCCGTTTTTTGCCACGCCAACTCCCGGGCGTCTCTTTTGCCCGGGAGTATAAATACCACGTAAAGGCCTGGGAGTCATTTTTTAGACGGGAACGCCTCCCTTGCATATCATTAACGCAAGGAAGGGGTTCACGCTAAAAAATGACGCACATTCCGGGAACTTTGGCGCTATTCGCCTCTAACGCCATAGTATAAATATGGCGTTAGTTGGCGTTAGTTTTGCGTCGAAATTGCGTCAAAAAAAACGACGCAATTTCGGCGCAAACGGAGTATAAATATGGCCCCTAGAGTATTGCATGGAAAGAGCTCAAACTCTTCATCATCGAGAAGCATCTTCTTGATGAGCTCTGATCAGGGTTCAGAGCAGGCTGTGGTATTGAAACATTAAGTTAAAAAACAAAACTGATGAGGATCTGAAAATCAAATTTAACACTTAAAACTGGGAAACTTCTCAAACCCATGTATGTATGTATGTTAAAACAAGGAGTTCCACAAAGCTTGTAGCTTTCTTCAACTCTATTCAAGCTATAAGTCGAACCCTGGTCTTCCTCCCTCAAATATGCTGATATTATGTATATGTGAAATGTTTTCAAGCTAACCTTCATCACTCATTAAGCTCTGCACAGTGGTTCTCTATCGTACCTATCACAGGACTTAAATATCATAGATGGAGCACACCTTATGCAGAACATGGAGTCCTTCCTTTTGAAATCCTATCAGTTAAAAAAAAACTAAAACAATCTTTCTCCAGAAGTGTCCCACGAATCTGGAATTCTTTGCCTCCAAACATCAGACTAATTCCATCCTATCTGACTTTTAAAAAGAAATTGAAGCATCTGCTTTGGGTAAATCAGCTTTTATTCTGACAATATATTCTGAACCCATTAATCTTACATAACATATCTTCAAGTAAGCCTATTTCGTTGTGCTCTGTATATGATGGGAAAGAAAGAAATACTAAGAAAACTATAGTAGGTGTATGCATGGAGGATGGGGAGAAATGGAGAAAAATTAACTAGAGGAGTTATAGGATGAAAGATACTGGGATGCCTCTATGCACGTGGTCACCATCAGTGCATCCCAGGTCTATAAGACAGAGAGGATGTTTGTTTATGTGAGGGTGTATGTGTGTGTGCCTGTGCGCATGTGCATATTCAGAGTTGTCCTGCTTAATGACAGACGCTGGTTTTGCAATAGAGAGCATAAAATATAACATCCCCTCCAAACAACATGAGCTGGTCTTGGAGCTTCAAAATTTGGTTGACATTTACAGTTTTGTTGCTCAAAGACATAGCTGCTCATTTTAACTGATGTTCATGGATAAGGGCAGAATGATCTATGAAACTGTATCTCAAAGATACTCTACCTTTAATTTCACTTAACTGTTGGATTCTTCCAACTACACAGGTCAATTTCATCACATTGAGCAGAGGTTAATCCATTTTTAGTACATCGTATTAGGCACTACTGTGACTCTCGTGAAGCATTGACCTCTGCAATTGTAAAACATTTCTGTGACTGCCTCATTTTAATTCCTCTGGAAAAATTAAACATTCTGAGTCATGAATGATGGGTTTTTCTCAGCTACTTGGCGCAACTCAAGGTGTGGCTAGCAGTGGATAGACTGTGAATACATTTTCAATGTGAATCGATGATCTGCACAATCTCTGTTATATACAATAGCTATACCATGTTGGCCCGGCTCACACACTCATTGGTGGTACTCTTCTTTCTCTGTTATAGAAGTAGCGAGTTTTGCAGTATAAATGGGAAGGTGATTTGATGCAAGATGTGGGTATGTTTGTTGGGTCAAAGATATGTACGTGGCATGGATAGGAGAAAGGGGAGTGAGTGGCCAAGATAGGCAGGGTGATGTTAGGGAGGGATGAGAGATATATGTTGTGCGGTGGTTACTTGAGGGCGGGGAGGTTTAGTGGAGAAAAAGAGATAAAAGTGTCAGACAGATGAAAGAACATGGGAGAGGAGGGGAAGGTATGAACATGGAAGAGGGAGATACTTGAGACACAGTGAGAGGAGGAGGAGGGTTGTGGTAAGGTCCTTGTGACACTGATGTGCATAAGTGATACTGGGTGTGGTCTGGTGGAGGACGAAAGGATAGAAGAGGAGATGCTTAAGTTGGAGAGAGCAGAGAAGGGTGAAACAGTGTATATGATCTGGCTGGTGTGTTGGGGCTGTGAAATAGAGAACAAAGAGATTTAGGGAGGGCATCGTAGATCTATGAAAAAGGGATAGTGGGAGACGATTAGGAGAGAGGTTTGGGGAAAGGAGATGTATGGGAGGTAGAAAGGAGACAAGCGAGAGATGACTAGTAAGAACACGTTTTTCAGCAGATATGGTTCTTTGCCAGGAGCAGGGGATACAAGAGCGATCAATGTGCAGAGAATTGACAGGATTAGATGTATAGGAATGAGAGGGTTGGAAGAGTTATGAGAAAATGGCAAACAAAAGAGAGCTGAAAGAAAGATATAGCATATGAGAGGTTTGAGATAAGGAGAAGGTGTAGGAGTGACACAGACCAGTGTGAGAGAGAGACTGTGGAGAATGGAAGGGCTAAATGGACAAGGTATGTATAGAGAATGGTGGGACAGAATGATGATAGATGAGAGAGGTGAAATGGGGGATTTAGGAGAGGTAAAAGAGGAGAAAGGAGTTGCAGTGGTGGGAAGTGAGAGTGAGGAAAAAGAGAGAGGATGGGATGGGAATTATTGAGAGATGGTTGGTAAGTGTTAAATAGATTGATAAGATGCAGAAAGGAGAAGGTGAAAATGGAGGTGGGAGATGGAGGAATGTGAGAGAAAGATGGAAGGGTGAGATACACCAATTGAGAGGTGAATGGTAGGAGGAATACAGGTGAGAAAGTGGTAGGGTAGAAAAGTTGGAGGTAGGTGGAAAAAGGATGCTAGGTTTATTTCCTATTGGTTTCAGAAGAATTGAGCAGAAGCAGTTCTTTTGCTTCACTCAGAGAGAATACTTAGCATCTTGCATCCCCAAACTGGAAGGAAAGTGAGGGGCTGGGTGTGAGTAGAACAAAGAGAACAAAGAGAGAAGATGATAGAAAAGGGTATTGCCGTTGAGAGTAGTACATCCATCAGAAGAGTATGACCTGGTGAGCACCTGTTAATCATTGACATGCATGGATGCCACAGCCCTTTTCTCTTCTCATAAACACAGTGCCCCCAGAATGCAGCACAATTTTCGTTGAACACCCCTTCAATTTTACAACACAGGCCATGATATAATGATAATCCCCTTAATCAGTGTAGAGATATCTCAAATAACTCCATATTGTTAGTAGTGGTAAAACAAAAAGGATCCTGAATGGTGTGTACTGGACCTGTACTGCAACACCACAGTGGGAGCCAGGAGACAGTCAACCATCAGAGTGAGCCCAGGACTAGACTTGCCTCCAACTGGTCGCAGAGGAAAGTATGACAAAATGTGAATGGGCTTCTGTGCATGGCTGAGTAGTAATAAAGGGGCATATAAAGCAGGGTGTGACTCTTGAGTGTGTTGACACAACACACAACTATTAGGAAGGATATTGCTGCCAGAGTCCTTTCTGGCCCCACAGTAATGGAAAATTGGGTGGGAATAAAAACAAAATTCATGTGGCAGAAAAGGGGAACTGTCAAGGAATGGGCAGGATTGGAGGTGAAGAGGTGTTGGCATTTATAATGCTGAAGGGTGGATCAATGGCATGGAAAATCATCTGGTCACTAGGTGACAAGAGCCTCTGTAGCAGGGAGAAATCACACGAGGCGGTAGAAGAATCAAGAATGTACTCAATACCAGGTACAACATAACAGAAATGCCATGGAGGGGAAAGGAAAGGTTTGGAGTCAATGTATGTGAGAAGCTCAAGTGCCAATGTTAGGAAGATAAGGGAATGGAGGTGCACTCTCTCCGTAGCCGCACAGAAGCATTGTAGAGTAGATGAGGGAAATGCAGGCAGGTTAGCGGCTTTTGTAAGTCTGGGGTCCTCAACTTTCGTGGAGCCTCATTGATCAAGTAGCAGCTCAAAATAAAGAAGGTAAGAACCTTGAGAAAGAAGATACACAGAAGTTGGCACCACTTAGTAGTTTTGCTCGTTAGCTGTATCAAGAAAAAGATGACCAGGTCTCTATATTATTTATAAGCAAGCTGTAACAGGAGAACAGGGCCCTAAAAAAGTGCAGGCTGGGCATAGAAGCCAGAGAGGCCCTCTCCTTATGGCAGTCCCGGTGATGTAGAGGGATGTAGAAGAATTAATAATATCGAGAGTCCACAAAAACATGTCTACCACATAGTAGAGCCTCAGGGTATAATAGTGAGAGTCTCCTCAGGCGGACCTAGGACTCTGAGGATAGGAGGGTTGTCATTGAACAAGGTTTGCAGCTTGTCACTCTGAAGGCCTTCTAGCACATATTCAAATTTGTGGTCCAATATTTCCCTACACATATGTGATGACCCTATTATTAACTTCCAAAATAGCATTATGGCAAAGTTGTTAACATAGATACTAAACATATATTTACAATATTTCAGGAGTCTGTTCAGACCAGAAATAATGATAAAGGTGTTAAAAAACGACTTCAGTCAAATGGAGAGCACTCACGGGAGAGAAGTGTGAGAGGAGAGTGGCGTTCTAGTCTAGAATGCCACACAAATATAGAAATGATGCCTCCATTAGACATGGTGCCAGCAGTCCATTCCCAGTGCATGAGTAGGTGTGCTTATATGCAACAGTGGCCTGCTCAAAGGGGACAGCATATTTGTTACAGACTCAACAATTTTCCTTCCAAAGAAAAATTTTGTTATATGTGAGCTTCAATGACTTGAGCTACTTATTTTAGTTCCTCAGTTTCACTGATGGTTGAAACAGGCAAGAGATAGTCTATTAAGTGACTTCCAGGAGCAGCTCTTATTTGATTTCTCCTTGACTGCTGGATTCTTACCAGTCCAAAGTGCATTTACATCTCCAGTACACTACGTTATGCCAGGAATCACAAATTCACGAAAGTTCTACTGCAGGCTGCGCCTTTTCTGCAGTAATTGACTAAGCCTGCACCGCTCTTACTTTATTTATTTGCTCTGAAACAAGCCTCACTGGCTTCGTAAAGTGTTAAAAACCCACTTGTTCTCTTTGTAAACTCTGTCCCAAGCTCTGGTTTTCTTGAATGCCAAGATATGTTCTTATGTAGGTAGTTTCATGTTTTTAAGATGTAAGAAAATAAAATAAATATCTCTCTCTCATCTGGCTTACTTGTTGTCAAGATCACTTTCTGCGTATTAAGCAGATTGATCGGCCTTCTCCTTCCACCTACTAACTATTTTCTAATGATGCCCGATACCTGCCTCCGGGGCAGGATGCCCTCTATAAAACCTTCTGCGACTGATTCTCATACCTTCTTGAATAACAAACACATTTGGGTGATGGTTTTCTTCCTAATGAAGCAGTCATGATACTGCAATAGGGAACCAGCAGCACACAAGCATCTAATGCCACTTAAAATATGCTGTATGAATGGCAATGGTTGGTTCACACCAAGTCTCCATCATAAATAGCTGATGGCCATGCTTGAGAGGACCTACTCAAAAATCATTGTTGATTCTTTTCTTTCTTATGATGTAGTCTGCACAGAAAGCAAAGGGAGACTGCATTCCTTGTGCTAGTAAGAAGGCTGCTACAGCTATATCAAAGAGCAACGCTGCAGCTGAACAGTCAGTGGAAGAATGCTTATCTGGAGTGTTATTGCCAGTAAGTGCAAGCCTCATCTTAGTCCCTTGTCCAAAGGCAATCCACAGGCTCTTCTTTAGTGTTTTTGTGAACCTCCTACGTCACACGTTTCCCGAAGCTTGCAGGAAGTAATAAGTAGACATCTGGTCACCAGTCCTTCGTGGTACCTTTGGAAATCCCTTTTTCCAAATCAAGACCAATTTTGTTCTTAAAGTCTTAACGAAGGGACTAGGAAGGCAACATTCATCAAGAAATGATGAAAATTGCACTGTTCAAAAACATCTATTAAACAGCCAAAATAAATTATGATTCACTAGTTTAGTTTACATCTAGAATAAGCCATAATTTATTCATAAAGATAAATCACTAGTTCAGTGAGCTCCCTTCAAAATGGATATTGCAGTATTAACATTTCCACCCTCATTCCCTAAGGGACTTCTTACTGCACAGTCAGTTCTTGAGGATCTGACGCAAATAGTTACCATAAATCAGACTTTTTTGGGGAAGCAGACATATTGGTCAAGAACCTCATAGATAGAGGGTACCTGAAAAGCCAAGTTACACATTCACTTAAATGTGCATGGTATGGCCTTCGGGATATATTGCTTACACCACAGGAGTGAAGACAAGGGAGAAAAACTTATATGTGTAACTTTGCCACTATTTCTTCTTTGGTTTCCAAAAGCATCAGAAAACATTGGCAGGTACTGGCAGCTAGAGACCTTGCTCTGGAACAACCATGTTCACATAAGAGGGGAAAGAACTTTAAAGATCGCCACGTCTGGGCTGCCTTGACATCAGATAATCATCCAAACACAGAACATTGGGGCCTACTTCCAGCCATTCTGCATTTCAAATGTGCCTGTTGTAATGTATGCCCTTTTTCTATAGAACCCAAAGTGTTTGTTCAGTTGGTACCACTTGAAAGTTTTTCCAACTGCAATACTTCTAATATGTTATATGCAATAACATGTCCATGTTGTAAACATTACATTGGACAAACCACACAAAAAATATGTGTACAAATTTGTCAACACCATAGACATATCAGCTGTAAGGTCGCCACTGCTTCTTAAGTAGAGCACTACTTAACAGAGGGCCACACAGAAAATGATATCCAATGGCAAGTGATCAGTGTCCTCAGATTACCTTAAAGAGGAGGGAATATGAAACAATTGCTTAATAAAGAAGAATTAAGATGTATTCTGAAGATGGACACAGGGAAACCCAGGCTAAATACCCTTTTCTTTCTCTTTCACCATTTATCTAAATGTTGTGGGATTATCTTCCTCACTTTTACTTGTTTTATATGACTTTTTCAAGATGGCGGCTAACAGACATAGGATCTCCTTTTGTATACTCTGGACTGCCTGTCCTCTATTTTCATTACCCGGGTGTCCATATTTAGAGCAGTGTTTCCTCCATTTCTATTAACAAGGAGAATAAGCTGCTTTTGGGGGTATTCCCAGCTGACTTCACTCAAGTTTTCCTTCAAGCAATATTGTTTGCTGTCCAGGAAGATCTTGTGGCATTCCTCTCTAGGCCCGCTTGCATTCTAGAAGCGGCCCACTCTGCCCTGCCCTGCTCACTTTACCATGTGTGCACCCTTATGATAGGACATTTATTCCTATATATTTTTTTATGGACCTATCCTTTGCCTGACATTACTTTCCAACAGCTCACTGTAAATCCTCCTAGACCCCATCCAAACTACACTGTCAATTTTTTATGACTTTGAGAGTCTATACAATCTTTTCACAGATACTTTTGAGGCTACTGAGATTCTTTCTAATTTCATTCACTATGTCCCACCCCCCTTTTCTGTCCCACCGTTTTGGTTGATGTTCTGTGAATGTTTAATCTATAGGTGTAGCTGAATTAAATAAATAAATCCAGGAGTTGTAAATAACAGCAAATCACCCTTGAGGGTCTCAAGATGCTGCATTGTAGGCACAGGGAGATTAAGTGATTTGCCCAGGATCACAGGATGTTGAGCCAATGACAAGGCTCAAACTTGGTTCTCCTAGCACTGACGTCAGCAGCTCAGGCCATTATGCCATATCCTCTCTGATTGAGCCCATTGGTGCCTTAAGCAGTGTTTTCTTAGCATCCAGTGAGTATGCACTCATTGTATAAATTAGAATCCCACACTATGGCCTTCTCTAGTCGAACACAGTATATTTTCTATGTTCTCTTCCATTTCTCTATTTTTCTCGGGTACATGTATTTGATTGTACATAGAAATTACTCTGTGTTGTTTTTACTTTATACACACTCTTGATCACTTATTGTCACAAATGCCTATCACTTTATGAGAGCACCGAGCATGTTTCTTACCACACACCCACTGAGCCATCACATTGTTTATAAGGTTTTTATATACAATTCAATAAACTGATCATTTGATGTATTTGTATATGGATTGTGGTAATTATGGTCTGGGGACCAATGTCCATGATGAAGGTCAGAAAGCAGATTATCACAGAATATGCTTGATCAAGGTTGCAGTCCCTGGTTGAGATCAGATCTCACTTTATTCCAAGTGCACTGAATGTGTAGATATTTTACCATAGACTCAAGTACTTTTGTAAGATAGGGTGGTGGTCGGATATTGTAAGCATTTCAGGGTCCACATTGGATTGCTTAAAATTACTACAAAATTGAAATGACAAATTAGTCATTGCCTAATGCGCAATGCATCATGAAAAGTGCACAATCATTTACAAAGACAAACTGCTTATTTCATATGCAGCTGAAGGCGGGTTTCAATTGTAGAAACTGGAATGCGCTGTGGAAACTATGGCACATCTGGACATTGGTGGACAATGTTTCAAAGTAAACACTATCATATGCTAAGATAAGTGCCTTTGTCAGAAATGTAGAGATGTATTTTCATAGAATATGCTGCACAAAACACTTCCTTAATGGTTCAAAGGATAACAGCCATATTTGATGGTTTACCCAGACCAAGTGTGCTTGAGAGGAATGGAACAGAAGCACTGCTGAATGCGTGGATGAACAAACCAAAAAAAGACTATGTAAAGTACAGCATATGCATTATTTATATACTACGGTAGGGGCAAAATTATATATTTACATTACATGACTGATGCTGTGTGAGAAATTATTCTTTATTCCTTTCTTTTATCAAAATATTACGTGTTATGGCTGGTTTGTACTCCTGTACAGTGGGTGTACACCTGAAATCAATTAGCAGTGAGTTCCACTGGTGGAAAGACCAGATTGCGGATGACAGACATGGTGGCTTGGGTTCAGTTAGAAGGTAGGGATTGTCAGAACTAAGGTTCCAGTTGAGAGTGTGTTGAGTCAAGATATCAAAGATGTAGTGATATGCTACTGATAGCCATGCAGACCAGTCTGGTGAAGATAGTGAGATTTATGGGTGTGTCAAAGGAAGTTTTGTAGGGTTCAGGTAGGGTTGTATGTCAGACTGTTATGAAAAGGTATTGTCTGATGTCTGAATATCATTCACAAAATTATCGTCCATTGTGTGTAGATTTTCTATTATGAGGGCCAGTAGGGTGATATTTTTTATAACCGATATTTAGGACACAATGTTTATGTCAGACAATATCCTGACAATGATATTCTGGTACCAATCCTTAAGTAGCCAAGTGCAAGACTTTATCCAGAAGGGAGAACGGCTATTAAGGGAGACCAATGAGGAAGCTGTTAAAGTAGTATAACTTGCTGAGAACTAGTTAGTTGACTACTGTATTGCTGTCTGGTATGGGATATACATGAGGGTCTAACTTATATTTGGGGCCTAGTATGTTCCTTCAGTGGTAGTGGTTGTCATGAAGAACTCCATCCATATAAATGGGCTAAAAGACCCCTGCGTTTTCTGGCAGATGAAGAGACTTTCAGAGCGTTTGGTGAGAAGTGGAATGAAATAGGAAGTGAGGCTGGTGCAGGGAAGAAAGGAAAGAGGAGCATGGTCTTTGATGAGTTTATCATGAGGGAATTACGACTATATAGTGATATATGGCAATTGAAACTATCTAAAGTATGTGTGACGAAGGAGTGAGAATGTTGGGCGTGAGAAGTCTTTTGTGTCGTTCACATGTGGGTGGTAAGATAAACCAAATGGTGAGATGATATTTCCAAGGAAGTTGTATTGAGAGAAAAATAGAAGCGTCTCAAAGCATGCTCCTGTCGCTTTGTGCCAAGTCTGCATGTGCGCACATTTTTTAATATAGCAGGGCCTTGGAGTTTGTTTACTTTTGAAGGCAGGACCAAATAGAAACACCCACAATCGTCCACCTAACATTAAGGCCCAAATTTAAGAAAAGTGGCACACATTATATGCAGCACCACTTTTCTTGCACCCCCCCTTAGTGCATTAAGCATACATAGCACCATGGCACAGGTTAGGGACAATAGCATAAAACCTTTTTATGCTATATTTGTACTTTGTAGGATTAACGCTTAAAATTTGGCACTAATCCTGCAAAGTAAATGGAGGCCTATTATAAATGATGGTGTGCCTCCTTTTAACTCCTGCTCTGTGCAGGTGTCAAACAATGCCACAAAAATGGCACAGTGAAATCTCATAGATGGGGGAATGGCTCCCTTGCATACATTATGCCTGGCATAGGCATAATGTGGCAGAAGGGGTTACAAAGTGGTGCATTGCATGCATTGCGACACTTAATAAATATGACAGGGCAAATTTGGCCTCGTTGAGCCATATTAGTGTCGTAAAAAATTACTTTAATGTGGTGCAAGGTCCGCTTAAATTTGGGCCTAAATCTGTGAATGCATGCACTCATCATCATGAAAGAAATAACGCATCGGCGAGTCTCTGTAAATCCGGAAAGGGCATTTACCCTATTTGTGGCTTTTTGTTGAAGCCTAAATGCGCAAAAGATAAGAAAACAAATCAATCCGTGCACCATCTGGTAATATCGCACTCTGCTAGCAATTTTTTTTTTTTTACAATTTCAGTCACATCGGAAATAATGTGTCAAAGTTCGGCCTGCTAGGTGCAGCTGAGCTCTGTGTTTGTTAGTGCTCGCGCCCGCGGCCCTCGCTCTTTTCCTCAGCCTCAGGCTCTTCTCTCTGCCAGAGCAGTGTGCGCACCTGTTTTGCGTCTGTCACAATTAGAAGCTCGTAATTACTGGGCGCAGCCGGTGCCCATGGCTTTCGGATCTGGCATTGGAAAAAAGTTTGGCTAAAAAAGGCACAGGACTTCTACTTGAAAGAAATGCATGTGGGGCCCTGCTTTATCGGCTCTCATATCAACCACCTCTCTGTTTTCAGCACACAAAATGTTTCAGAAAAGGCCAGTGCTGGGAATGTTTTTAAACATAGTGCTTAGTTAGATGTCAGGTTCCAAAACTGAATTGTGATTGTACTGTAATTGTATTTATGTTGCGCTTATTTCCCCTGAGGAGGGGTTAAAGTGATTTATAGTGGGTAGCACGCTACTCCATCCACTTCCTCATTCTTTACTTGTTTGGAAGTAAAGGTAGATCCGGATCACCTAAATTAACAATGTACAACATTGGCCATATCTCATAAACAAAGGGCAATTTTTATCACAGTTGTGCATTGCCTTTGTGTTATGCAAGGGTGGTGCAAAACCTAGATAAGACTTACCAAGCCACACAAGGCCACCTTGTCTGGCCCTGCAGTCTTGGTAAACCTGGAGTAACGCAAGGCAGCACAAGTCTCTGACTTGCATTAATCTGCCCCAAGGAGGCGTTCCATGGATGGAGCATGGTTGTTCAAATGCACCCGCCCACGGATTTTGGTGCATTCCCAGATTTACCATGAGTGGAAGACCTGGGAATGTGTCAAAATGCTATGCCTAATGAGGCGGGGAGGGGCTCTTCCTCTTTCCACATGTGCTGCATTCTAAGACACACATAGCTAGAGGAAAAAGCCTCAAAGAATTGTTTTTGTGCTGGAAGGTCTCCCTTCCTGTATAAAAACACCATGGTGCAAGTGAGCCTGTGTTGGAGCTAGGCAGGCAAAAGTGTGCCAGCGTAAGGAGAGAGCAGGAATGCACTATATCTTATATGTATATCAGATACAAAAAAATAGGACAAAACAAGGCATCAAACAAAGTTTCTGTGCTACATTGAGAGTGGGAGAGAAAGCAACCCTGAACCATATTTACTGAATATGGCCTGTTGCTGCTGTCTTCTGAAGCTCTCATGGACTTCAGTCTGCCTCGCACCACACACACACAACCCTGGATACAAAGGACGGGAGGTGGGCAACTACTTAAAAGTCCTTGGCTAATGAGAAAGGTCTGAATACAAGCAGGTATAGAATTATATAGCTATCTTCATAAAGGCCGCCTATTGTATATGAGATGTTTTTGTTTGCATCTGTATTTATCTTGCACAGCAGTATTTTTAACAGACATATTCTGCATAGGAAACAGAAACTACATAGGGACAAAATCAGTTTGGTGGAATACATTTAGAAACATTTGTGATATAATGAGGTGTGGTTAGGCACAGGCAATTGTGTTGCATAACCTGAAAACTATATTAGAGAAATCATTAAGAATTGGATTAGGGTTGTCAACAGAGACCTACATAGTTGTTTTGATTCTTGTGTTGCATCATGTAAGCTTTCAATGCAACCTTGAATTTAAAGAGGGGTGGACTTTCGTAGGCCAGTGAGGAGTGAGTTATTTTCGAGGGGCTAGTTATGATGAAAGATTAGACATGGATGAAGCACATGCTGGTTGGCAGACATAAGGAAATTCAGATTCAAGGAACAGATGCTCAGGTCTGGGCTGTGACTGGAAAGAGGTAATGTATGGGAAGCTGCAATAGTGCCTTTAAAGTCTCTGTAAACATTAGTTAGCATTTGAAAGAGAGTTCTGTGTCTCACAAATAACCTTCTTCGCCCCATCTCTGAATCTGTCCTGAAAAAAGCCATCTCAACCATCATCCTACTCTTCCAAACCTTTAACAACCTCTCTGGCCAAACCACTTGCTGACCCACTCTTGCCCAGGTAGTTGGGCATCATGAACTCCTCTTTTGCTCTTGGACCATTCCCTGGTTTTTTTCAAGTAGACTGATTTACATAAAACTGCTGTGGAATATGTACTACATCTGCTAGTTTTTTATGAAGTTATTGCCAGCTGTCACAAAGACCCAAAAGTAGTCAATGTACAAAAGGCAGGAAAGATGCTACCACACACGATGAATTATCACAACTGTTCAATGTTCCTCCAAAAGAGTTTTGTATGCAACACTTTGGTTCCGTACTTCACATTTGATTTAATTGATTTCCTCAAAGGCATATAGTATTCTTTAAAAACATTTTTGTTATTGAGTTCTTTGATTAAATTCACATGTATGCAAAAATAGAGCAACCAATGAGTTTCTCTCCTACAATCAGAACTTCTTCACGTCTGTCATCATGTTTTTACATATGTTCATAGTGCAATGCACAAAATTGCCATATGGCAAATGAAAGACATGTTTCAGCACTATGTTAGACTATCAATACAGTTTCAATCTTCAATTCATATATCAAATCACTGAGGCTGATATTTGCTGATTCTGTCCAAGAATTCTTTCTAAAAATGTATTAATCATTACATGCAAAAATATAGATACTAATTGTTTCTTTGAGAGTTAGGAGGAAATTAAATGTTTTCATAATTGAAAACTCAAAATTGGAAAAATATTTAATGGCTGCTTAACAGTGGTTGTGGATCATCTTACCTAAGCTTTGCATTTAGGTGTGGTTCAACTGTTGTGAGACAGGTTTGCTTACGTCTGCTAGACAAACCATAAAACATTTGTAACCTACAGAGAACAGATACACAGCATTAAATACACCAACAAGCTAGCCTGATGTCTATCCAACATTAGGATGTAGATATCATATCGACATATCAGGCTCCTAAACACCGATTATAAACTGCTGTCAAAAATCCGGTCCAATCAGATTATACCTGCAGCTCAGGCTTTCATTCATATGGACCATTCTGGATTCATCGCCGGTCATTTGATGACATCCAATACTGGCTATTTAATCCAGACAATGGACTATTTTGCATGTCACCAGATTAGTGCAGCAATAATGATGGTTGATGCTGAAAAAGCATTCAACCTTGTAAACTGGATAGCATTGTTTTACAGTTTAAGGAGGCTTGGATTGCCGAACAATTCATCTCAATGCTTGAGAACATGTATGAAGGCGCATTGGCGAAGGTGTACATTAATTCTAGTCTTGCAGGCTAGGTGGCAAATAATAGGGGTACCCAACAGGGATGTCCCCTGTCCCTGATTGTATTTACTTTTTTTATTGAGTGCCTAGCTGTCAGGGTTCGTAGTAATGAGGGGGTTATTCCATCAGTATGGGTATGTCTAAATTAAAGCTTTTCACAGATAACATTATTTTATACTTGAGTCCAGACAATTCGAATGTGCAGAGGTTTATGAATGACTTTGACAAGCTCTTTAAGGTTAGTGGTTATAATATGAATCAAGACAAAGAGTTGCTTCTTTTTAATGCAGTACCAAATCATTTGCCTCTGGCACTACAACAGCGAGCTTCCTCACACCGCCCTATCTGTTATTTAGGAATGTGTGTCTCAAATAGCTACTTGCAGTTTTTTCAATTAAATTACATAGTAGCGTTCTATAAAATCTGAAGGCTATTGTAGAGATGGCCACTACTGTGGTGGGCAGGTTGCCCTATTAAAATGCCAATTTTACCTCTCTTTTTATTTCTGTTTGCTAATGTGCTGATAAAAGTTAGTAATAGTTATTGTAAGGATCTTGATTTGCTGATTAGAAATTTTATTTGGAATAAGAAAGCTTTCAGGGTCAAATATGCAGTTGTGCAGTTGGATGTTGTGCAGGGTGGTTTGACTCTTCCTCATGTGCAGACTTAATATGAGGTCACTCTGTGTGACTTCCTGGCAAGAGCGTTTGAAGGTGGTGGATTGCTGGATCTTTTTTTCATGGATAGAATGATCCAAAAATCGGAGATTAGTTTGACACTATTTATTAAGATAGCAAAGCTGCCTAAAAGAATAAGGTATAAGATATTCCAGAGAATGAGCATTTGACAAAGAGGTCTTTTTGTATCTCATAATATTCTAGAAGGCTATATATATCTTAAACTTCAGGAGTGCCATTGTCTCAGACTGGCTCTCTCTGTGTTCAATATTGGGTATTGGAATTCATGCAGCTTTGTAGAGCTTGGTCATTTTATCCTAGGGATAAACACATAACCTGTCAGGAACTGTTGGTGTGGTGCAGGGAGCAGGCCAATCGCTTGTTTTCAGTTATCAACAGATTATCCATTTCCTAATCAGTGATTGGGAGGAAGGCAGTCAATCTGGTCCTCCTGCTATGTGTGCGATTGTCTGATATGGGCTTCAGGGAGTTGGGAATTGGTATAGGCTGTTGCGTAGTCATGGGACTGAAGATCTAGTGACTGGTTTTCTTGAAAAGATTTGGTTAAAAACCCAATGACGTGTTTCTGAAGGTGACTGGCAGATTATTTGTGACGTTGACAATAGGTCTTTAAGGGCAGCTAAGTTCAAGAGAATGTGTTTTCTGTCACAGTGGAGGACATTTTAAACACCTGTAGTTCTTCATAAAATGTTTCAGTCCAGCCAGGACCATTGCTTTCGTTGTTTTATATATATATCTTCTAAACAACTAATAAACCATTAAAAAAAAAACGTATCTTAAAATTCGTTGTTCAGGCAATTGTTGTTCAGGCAAAATCGTTGCTTAGACAGTAGTTTTTCAGTACTTCGTTGTGGAGACTTTTTAGTTGTTTAGCAGTAGTGGTTTGGGCTATCATTGTTTAGGACCCAGTGGAATCATGCACTCTAACACTTTATCCATATTTTTTCATTTGATGGTATATCTATAATATGATATGCAACCTGCCTGGTCGAGGCTGAATTTTTATACCTTACATGAATCTGTTTTTACACTGATTCTGTTTAAGAACAGGAACTAAAAGTTTGGGCTCTGCTTTAGCTCCATATCTGTAACCGCACTTTATTTTAGTTTCTTTCGGGACCCAGATGGGGTTAATGGCGAAATTGTGTAAAAGGCAGCAGGTGGCTGCTGTTTTTTCATGGCTTTGAACTTGCTTATGTGGCTATGTTGTACTGAAACTCTCGAGTATGATCCATTTTACTCTTGTTACACCTGCTCAGAGAGAGAAGGTTATTACGCAAATAAGAAATGTTGCACCTTTGAAATGTTTCTTTGTCTGTAGGACCATTAGTCCATTTGTTTTTCTTGCTGATGTACTGTAATATGGAATTTTGCACTTTACTTTTGTATTCATTTCCTTTGTACTGTATGTTTACCCACGCACTTTATGATGATATTTATATATTTTGTATTGATATATTTATTAGCCGTCTGTTCAAGAAAAAAAAGCTTGCCTAATGTCTTCCCAATATTAGGACATAGATATCATGGATGAAACTCAACCTGAGCCCACACAAAGCAGAGTTTGTCCTTACTATCCCTAAAAAGGTCCATGGTCCTCTCTTTCATCTGAATCCGATAGATATCAGTGTCTAAATATCTACCCCAAAATTATAAACTTCTAAGACCCTCTGTCTTGACCTTAACATCCAGGAAATCACTAAATGTACAACATTCCAACTAAAACTGCTTCACAACATTAGATAGTTCATTCCTAACCATGACTTTAAATCTATGGTTCAAACCCTGGTGGTGTCCCTTGTTGAGTAAAGTAAGCCTTACTAACTGGGCTGCTTAAGTATAAACTGATTAATCCCCTCAACTCAATTGTTTGCTTAGGTGTGCTCAACTTCCTCAAATGGTTTTCTCTCAAATATTCCCCCACTTACAAAATAGCATGCATCTCTTACAAAGTCATATGTTTAAACGCACTGAAAACTGGAACTGCCTTGTAAAACCAGCAGGTTAGGATGCTCATCAACATGAATTCCCAGAACATCATGCTACAAAATAAAATCCCACCTCAATCGGACCATTTCAGGAAACACCTCCACTACTTAGAATTCACTATCCAGACACATACATTCATCCCCATCAGTCTAAATATTCAAAGCATCTACTGAAATAAAAAAAAAATCGCTGACTACTGCACTGGTCTATTCCTATCACGCTAACGTTGTCCTCCCCACATAAGCTATGAAACATAACTGGTGTTAATGTCTATTATATACGTCTTGCTTTACTTTGTATACTAGCCTTTAGCCTCAATATAATCTCTATGGGGCCCGGTTACACCACAACTTTACTGTGCTCACATTGTCTGTTAAATATGATGATTTTTTTTTTTAACAAACTTATATGCCGAAGTTGACTTCAGTGTATGTCCACCCTCCTCACCAATGTACTCCCTATGTCACACTATCAACACCAAATATGTCTTATTTTTTTAAGTGCTCTGCCACTCTTTGGACCATACCACTACTATATCAAAAACAAAAAAATAAAATAAAATAAATGGGCGTTGATAATAATAGCTAAATTGTGGAATGCTGAGGCATGCTAACAGACACATTCAAATAAAGTTTTCCAGCAGTGCTACAGTGATGTATGAAAGCAGGATGTGGCATCTCAGTCGTGAACACTGATTTGCTTCTGCAGCAAGTAAAATGAATGATGGCCCTGAGAAATCTGAGCCTAATTATTTGTCCTGTGGCCCTACAGAAGGGGCAGAGCTAACGTGGTGTAAGACTGTGAGCGGGAACAAAAGAATGTCAAAGCAGAAATGGCAATTATTTTGATGAAGACAGTGAAAGTGCTGGACTTTGGAAGGAATATATATACTAATCTCACTCCAATCTGAGTAATAGTAGAGGAAGTGTTGGGCCTTGGAGGGGTTAGAGTTACTATTCCCACTCTAATCTTGGCAATAGTGTGTTGGATGTTCGAGGGGGTCATATTTAATATTCTTGCTCTAAAAAAAGCAAAAGCAGGGAAAATGTTGGACTTTGGAGTAGTTAAATTTACTGGTTGATAACCAGATGAATTGAGTGACATAGTTTTCCTTGCAAACCCATTACAGAGAAAGGTGTGATGATTGTGAGTCACAAAAGCAGTGTTTTTATGCTGAATGGTATAGCCAGTGGTCCTGAATGTCAATTAGTCATCGCAGGAGCGAAATTTAACTTACAAGCTTTCAATGTGGGTATTGGCTATAGGCCTAACCGAGATAAAGAAAAATGTTTCCACCATTTACAGCTGTGTTTCTCTTGCCCTCTGGCTCTGAAAATGGTGCTGAACTCACTCATCAATGAAGCATCAGAGTACTGTCTGTATTGGAAGCACAAAATATAGAAATGTATAGGGGAACTACAAAAAAGGGAGGGAAAAGGGAGAAAAACACTGCAAATTGTGTAATTTATGTTAGAGAAAGAGAGGCACCATTGTTGAATAGAATATACTCTGGATGACAATCGATACTGAAGCTCGATAATTAATTGAAAGAAGTGCTGGACCACTCACAGAGCTAATTCTCCAGCTATTTGTAATCTCAAAATAAGTATACAGGAGATGCACTATAAACAGAAAATTAATAAGAGAGAAAATTTTTGAATTCATGCTCCACGAGGAACTAGATATTTCTTTGAAAGGAATGCTAACACTTAGGGTGAAGTCCCTTAATCACCGAGTTTTCAGTGTACAAAGGAAAATTAGTAAAAGAGTAATTAGGAGAGTTCAGGAAGTAAGTAGGGTTGAGAGGGATCTAATGAAAATAAATGATTTTGATAGTGGAAGGAGACACTTACACAGGACTTAAAAAGTCAGTTATCTTAGGGTGCAAGGCATATTCTATCATAGAAATAAAAAATCTGTAATATGTAAGGAGCTGGTGATTTTTAATATAATAATGTTGACGTATTTTGTATTGTGCTGTATACTGCATTTTTGTACAGTGCTATTTCTACGTGCTGTAAGTAAAAGGGGGAGGATTATGAAAGTGACCCACGGCCACAGTGGGTATTTGTACTCCCAGGACACTATATTATAAAAGAGGGCACTGACACTTATGGGCGCACATTTCACGGCCCTGCAATGTGAAGTGAGATTTACTCACTGCATAGTGGAATGGCTAAATGTGAATACAGGAATGCCCTTTCCCATGTGTCAATATGACACTACAGATGCAGTCCGGTGGGCAAATAGACACTTAGATGTTGTACTAAGGGGCATATTTATACTCTGTTTGTGCCAGATTTGCATCATTTATTTTGGTGCAAATCCGGCGCATACTTAACTCCATATTTATACTTTGGCACTAGACCCGTCTAGTGCCAAAATTATGGAGTTAGAGTCATTTTTGTACCAGGAAACCTACCTTGCGTTAATGAGATGCAAGGTAGGTGTTCCCAGGCAAAAAATGACTCTAAGGCATTTGCGCCTTATTTATACTCTCGTGCAAAAATGACGCACAAGGGCAGGAGGGCTGTAGGAGGCTGGACTGGCTTGTAGTGAGTACCAAGGGGTACTTGCACCTTGCACCAGGCCCAGTTATCCCTTATTAGTGTATAGGGTGTCTAGCAGCATAGGCTGATAGATAATGGTAGCTTAGCAGAGCAGCTTAGGCTGAACTAGGAGACGTGTGAAGCTACTACAGTACCACAAGTGTCACTTGCACAATATCATAACAAAACACAATACACAGTTATACTAAAAATAAGGGTACTTTATTTTTATAACAATATGCCAAAGTATCTTAGAGTGTACCCTCAGTGAGAGGATAGGAAATATACACAAGATATATGTACACAATACCAAAAATATGCAGTATAGTCTTAGAAAACAGTGCAAACAATGTATAGTTACAGTAGGATGCAATGGGGACACATAGGGATAGGGGCAACACAAACCATATACTCCAAAAGTGGAATGCGAACCACGAATGGACCCCAAACCTATGTGACCTTGTAGAGGGTCGCTGGGACTATTAGAAAATAGTGAGAGTTAGAAAAATAACCCTCCCAAAGACCCTGAAAAGTGAGTGCAAAGTGCACTAAAGTTCCCCCAAGGACATAGAAGTCGTGATAGAGGAATAATGCAGGAAAGACACAAACCAACAATGCAACAACAATGGATTTCCAATCTTGGGTACCTGTGGAACAAGGGGACCAAGTCCAAAAGTCACAAGCAAGTCGGAGATGGGCAGATGCCCAGGAAATGCCAGCTGTGGGTGCAAAGAAGCTTCTACTGGACAGAAGAAGCTGAGGTTTCTGCAGGAACGAAAAAGGCGAGAGGCTTCCCCTTTAGTGGATGGATCCCTCTCGCCGTGGAGAGTTGTGCAGAAGTGTTTTCCCGCCAAAAGAATGCCAACAAGCCTTGCTAGCTGCAAATCATGCGGTTAGCGTTTTTGGATGCTGCTGTGGCCCAGGAGGGACCAGAAGGTCGCAAATTGGACCAGGAGGTAGAGGGGACGTCGAGCAAGACACGGAGCCCTCTTAGCAGCAGGTAGCACCCGTAGAAGTGCCAGAAACAGGCACTATGAGGATGCGTGAAACGGTGCTCACCTGAAGTTACACAAAGGAGTCCCACGCCGCCGGAGACGAACTTAGAAAGTCGTGCAATGCAGATTAGAGTGCCGTGGACCCAGGCTTGGCTCTGCACAAAGGATTTCCGCTGGAAGTGCACAGGGGCCGGAGTAGCTGCAAAAGTCGCGGTTCCCAGCAATGCAGTCTAGCGAGGTGAGGCAAGGACTTACCTCCACCAAACTTGGACTGAAGAGTCACTGGACTGTGAGAGTCACTTGGACAGAGTTGCTCGATTCGAGGGACCTCGCTCGTCGTGATGAGAGGAGACCCAAGGGACCGGTAATGCAGCTTTTTGGTGCCTGCGGTTGCAGGGGGAAGATTCCGTCGACCCACAGGAGATTTCTTCGGAGCTTCTAGTGCAGAGAGGAGGCAGACTACCCCCACAGCATGCACCACCAGGAAAACAGTCGAGAAGGCGGCAGGATCAGCGTTACAGAGTTGCAGTAGTCGTCTTCGCTACTATGTTGCAGGTTTGCAGGCTTCCAGCGCGGTCAGCAGTCGATTCCTTGGCAGAAGGTGAAGAGAGAGATGCAGAGGAACTCGGCTGAGCTCTTGCATTCGTTATCTAAAGTTTCCCCAGAGACAGAGACCCTAAATAGCCAGAAAAGAGGGGTTGGCTACCTAGGAGAGAGGATAGGCTAGCAACACCTGAAGGAGCCTATCAGAAGGAGTCTCTGACGTCACCTGGTGGCACTGGCCACTCAGAGCAGTCCAGTGTGCCAGCAGCACCTCTGTTTCCAAGATGGCAGAGGTCTGGAGCACACTGGAGGAGCTCTGGACACCTCCCAGGGGAGGTGCATGTCAGGGGAGTGGTCACTCCCCTTTCCTTTGTCCAGTTTCGTGCCAGAGCAGGGCTAAGGGGTCCCCTGAACCGGTGTAGACTGGCTTATGCAGAATTGGGCACATCTGTGCCCAAGAAAGCATTTCCAGAGGCTGGGGGAGGCTACTCCTCCCCTGCCTTCACACCATTTTCCAAAGGGAGAGGGTGTAACACCCTCTCTCAGAGGAAGTCCTTTGTTCTGCCATCCTGGGCCAGGCCTGGCTGGACCCCAGGAGGGCAGATGCCTGTCTGAGGGGTTGGCAGCAGCAGCAGCTGCAGTGAAACCCCGGGAAAGGCAGTTTGGCAGTACCAGGGTCTGTGCTACAGGCCACTGGGATCATGGGATTGTGCCAACTATGCCAGGATGGTATAGAGGGGGCAATTCCATGATCATAGACATGTTACATGGCCATATTCGGAGTTACCATTGTGAAGCCACATATAGGTAGTGACCTATATGTAGAGCACGCGTGTAATGGTGTCCCCGCACTCACAAAGTCCGGGGAATTGGCCCTGAACAATGTGGGGGTACCTTGGCTAGTGCCAGGGTGCCCTCACACTAAGTAACTTTGCACCTAACCGTTACCAGGTAAAGGTTAGACATATAGATGACTTATAAGTTACTTAAGTGCAGTGTAAAATGGCTGTGAAATAACGTGGACGTTATTTCACTCAGGCTGCAGTGGCAGGCCTGTGTAAGAATTGTCAGAGCTCCCTATGGGTGGCAAAAGAAATGCTGCAGCCCATAGGGATCTCCTGGAACCCCAATACCCTGGGTACCTCAGTACCATATACTAGGGAATTATAAGGGTGTTCCAGTAAGCCAATGTAAATTGGTAAAATTGGTCACTAGCCTGTTAGTGACAATTTGAAAGAAATGAGAGAGCATAACCACTGAGGTTCTGATTAGCAGAGCCTCAGTGAGACAGTTAGTCACTACACAGGTGACACATTCAGGCACACTTATGAGCACTGGGGCCCTGGGTGACAGGGTCCCAGTGACACATACAACTAAAACAACATATATATACAGTGAAAAATGGGGGTAACATGCCAGGCAAGATGGTACTTTCCTACACAACCCCCCCACAAACGAAGGACAATAAGACTAGCCATGACCTGATGAGTCTTCATTGTCTAAGTGGAAATATCTCGAGAGTCCATCTGCATTGGAGTGGCTACTCCCAGGTCTATGTTCCACTGTATAGTCCATTCCCTGTAGGGATATGGACCACCTCAACAATTTAGGATTTTCACCTTTCATTTGTTTTAGCCAAAGTAGAGGTTTGTGGTCTGTCTGAACAATGAAGTGAGTGCCAAACAGGTATGGCCTCAACTTCTTCAGAGCCCAGACCACAGAAAAGGCCTCCCTCTCTATGGCAGACCAACGCTTTTCTCTAGGGGTCAAACTCCTACTAATAAAAGCAACAGGTTGATCCTGGCCCTCAGAATTAAGTTGTGATAGGACTGCCCCTACTCCTAATTCAGATGCATCAGTTTGGACATAGAATTTTTTAGAGTAACAAGGGCTTTTCAGGACAGGTGCAGAGCACATGGCCTGCTTCAGCTCCTCAAAAGCTTTCTGACAGTTTGCTGTCCATAATACCTTTTTAGGCATTTTCTTGGATGTGAGGTCATTAAGAGGGGCTGCAATGGAGCCATAGTTCTTAATGAACCTCCTGTAATACCCAGTGAGGCCTAGGAAGGCTCTCACCTGAGTCTGAGTGGTAGGGGGAACCCAATCAATAATTGTTTGGATTTTCCCCTGTAGTGGTGCAATCTGTTCCCCACCAACAAGGTGTCCCAGATAAACCACCTTACCCTGCCCTATCTGGCACTTTGAAGCCTTGATAGTGAGGCCTGCCTTTTGCAGGGCCTCCAAAACTTTCCATAGGTGGACCAGGTGATCATCCCAGCTGGAGCTAAAGACAGCTATATCGTCCAAATATGCTGCACTGAAAGCTTCCAGCCCTTGCAGGACTGTGTTCACCAACCTCTGAAAAGTGGCAGGTGCATTTTTCAATCCAAAAGGCATTACAGTGAACTGGTAATGTCCTCCAATGGTTGAAAATGCAGTTTTAGGTTTAGCATCTTCTGATAATTTGATCTGCCAATACCCTGCAGTCAAATCAAAAGTGCTTAGATACTTGGCAGATG
This sequence comes from Pleurodeles waltl, assembly GCF_031143425.1. Classification (NCBI taxonomy): domain Eukaryota; kingdom Metazoa; phylum Chordata; class Amphibia; order Caudata; family Salamandridae; genus Pleurodeles; species Pleurodeles waltl. The sequence goes on from NC_090447.1 coordinate 972,242,376, forward strand.
CCAGTGTATCTATGAGCTCATCTTCCCTGGGTATAGGGTGAGCATCAGTTTTGGTTACCTGGTTGAGACCTCTGTAGTCTACACAAAACCGCATTTCCTTCTTTCCATCTTTGGAATGGGGTTTTGGTACAAGTACCACAGGAGAAGCCCATGGACTTTCAGAGTGCTCAACCACTCCCAGTTCTAGCATTTTCTGCACATCTTGCTTTATGCAGTCCCTGACATGGCAGGCTGCCTATAGATCTTACTTTTGACAGGTAAACTGTCTCCAGTATCTATAGTGTGCTCACACCAAGAAGTGGTACCTGGCACAGTAGAGAAGAGTTCAGAAAACTGACCCAGGAGATTTATGCAATGGTCTTTCTGCTCAGCAGTAAGACAATCAGCCAAAACTACACCTTCCACAAGAGCATCTTGTTCTGTGGAAGAGAACAGATCAGGTAGAGGATCACTGTCTTCTTCCTGTCCCTCATCAGTTGCCATGAGCAGGGTGAGATCAGCCCTGTCATAGTAGGGTTTCAGGCGATTGACATGGAGCACCCTAAGGGGACTCCTGGCAGTGCCTAAGTCAACTAAATAGGTGACTTCACCCTTTTTTTCAACAATTGTGTGGGGTCCACTCCATTTATCTTGGAGTGCTCTTGGGGCCACAGGCTCCAAGACCCACACTTTCTGCCCTGGTTTGTACTGAACCAAAACAGCCTTCTGATCATGCCATTGCTTCTGGAGCTCTTGGCTGGCCTGAAGGTTTTTACTGGCCTTTTTCATATACTCAGCCATCCTTGATCTGAGGCCAAGTACATAATCCACAATGTCTTGTTTTGGAGCTTTTAAAGGTTGTTCCCAACCCTCCTTGACAAGTGTTAGTGGACCCCTAACAGGGTGTCCAAAGAGGAGTTCAAATGGGCTGAAGCCCACTCCATTCTGGGGTACCTCCTTGTAGGCAAAAAGGAGGCATGGTAACAGGATATCCCATCTCCTGCGGAGTTTTTCAGGGAGACCCATAATCATGCCTTTGAGAGTTTTGTTAAATCTCTCCACCAGTCCATTTGTTTGTGGATGATAGGGTGTTGTGAACTTGTAAGTTACACCACACTCCTTCCACATGGCCTTTAAGTATGCAGACATGAAATTGCTTCCCCTGTCTGATACTACTTCCTTTGGGAAGCCCACCCTGGAAAATATTCCCAGGAGGGCTTTTGCCACTGCAGGTGCTGTAGTGGTCCTTAAAGGAATAGCTTCAGGATATCTTGTGGCATGGTGCACTACCACCAAGATAAACCTATTGCCTGAAGCAGTAGGAGGGTCAAGGGGGCCAACTATGTCAACCCCTACCCTTTCAAAGGGAACCCCAACCACAGGCAGTGGAATAAGGGGTGCCTTTGGAGTGTCACCTGTCTTGCCACTGGCTTGACAGGTTTCACAGGACTTACAAAATTCTTTTGTGTCCTCAGACATCCTAGGCCAATGAAACAGGGGAACAAGCCTGTCCCAAGTTTTCATTTGTCCCAGATGTCCAGCTAGGGGAATGTCGTGGGCAAGAGTTAGTAGGAACTTTCTGTACTCCTGAGGAATCACTAACCTCCTGGCAGTTCCAGGTTTAGGATCCCTTGCTTCAGTGTACAAGAGGTTGTCCTCCCAGTAAACTCTGTGAGAGTCACTGACATCCCCATTAGCCTGTTTGACAGCTTGCTGTCTTAGACCCTCTAGTGTGGGACAGGTTTGCTGTGCCACACTCAGCTCCTCCCTGGCAGGCCCCCCTTCACCCAAAAGCTCAGCAGTGTCTGCTTCCAGCTCCTCTGGTGTAGGTTCTGCACAGGGTGGAAATTCTTCTTCCTCAGAAGTAGAATCCACTGTAGAGGGAGGGATAGTAGGAAGTGGTTTGCTTCTACTAGCCCTAGCTTTAGGGAGCACTTGGTCCATTGTTCCAGGATCCAAGCTTCCCTGTCCTTTTTGCTTTTTGGCCTGAGCCCTGGTTAAAGCAAAAATATGCCCTGGGATGCCCAGCATTGCTGCATGGGCCTCCAACTCCACATCTGACCAAGCTGATGTCTCCAAATCATTTCCTAGTAGACAGTCTACAGGTAAATCTGTGGCTACCACAACTTTCTTTGGACCAGTAACCTCCCCCCAGTTGAGATTTACAACAGCCATGGGGTGGCTAAGTGTGTTGTTGTGAGCATCGGTTACTTGGTACTGGTGACCAAGTAGGTGTTGTTCAGGGTGGACCAGTTTCTCTATGACCATAGTCACACTGGCACCAGTGTCCCTGTAGGCCTGAACCTCAACACCATTTATTAGGGGTAGCTGCTTGTACTTATCCATATTAAGGGGACAAGCAACTAAGGTGGCTAAATCAATAGCCCCCTCAGAGACTAACACATCCTCTGTGGCCTCCCTAACAAGACCAACCCCAACTAAGTTACCAATAGTGAGCCCAGCTACTCCCTTGGATTGGCTATTAGTAGGTTTGCTCCCACCACCACTGCTATTAGTAGAGACACTAGGTGTAGCAGTAGGGGTTGTAGTGGTAGGAGGCTTGGTGCTTTTCTTTGGACAACTGGGATCTGTTGTCCAATGGCCTTTTACTTTACATAAATAGCACCATGGTTTCTTTTCTTTGTTTTGATTAAAGGAGGATTTGGGCCCACCACCCCCACCAGAGTGTTTTGGTGGGCCTGATGAAGACTCATTTTTAGATTTGTCCCCACCCTTGTCAGAAGACTTACCATCCTTCTTTTTGTTGCCATCTTTGTCACCCCCTGTATGAACTTTTCTGTTCACCCTTGTTCTGACCCATTTGTCTCCCTTCTTTCCCAATTCTTGGGGAGAGGTCAGATCAGAGTCCACCAACTACTGGTGCAACAAATCAGACACACAATTATTAAGAATATGCTCTCTCAGGATCAAGATATACAGGCTGTCATAATCAGTCACTTTACTGCCATGTAACCACCCCTCCAAGGCCTTCACTGAATGGTCAATGAAATCTACCCAGTCTTGTGAAGACTCCATTTTGGTCTCTCTGAACTTTATCCTGTATTGTTCAGTGGTTAAGCCATAACCATCCAGGAGTGCATTCTTAAGAACTGTAAACTTATTGGCATCACTTTCTTTCACAGTAAGGAGCCTATCCCTACCTTTTCCACTAAATGATAGCCATAGGATAGCAGCCCACTGCCTTTGAGGGACATCCTGTACAACACAGGCCCTCTCAAGTGCAGCAAACCACTTGTTAATGTCATCCCCCTCCTTATAAGGGGGAACTATCTTATGCAGATTCCTGGAATCATGCTCTTTTGCAGGATGACTATGGGGAATACTGCTGCTGCCACCATGGGTTTCTAAACCCAACTTCTGTCTTTCCTTCTCTAGTTCTAAATACTGTCTATCCAAATCCAGCTGTTGCTTTTTAAGCTTCAGTCTGGTTTGTTCCACCCTCAACTTATTGAGTTCCCTTTCTAACAATCTGTCATCAGGGTTGGTGGGAGGGACATTTCTAGATACAGAGGTATGATGGGAATGAACAGAAGGAGACCTGTCCCTTACAGAGGGCACCCTAACAGCTTGGCTGACAGTGTAATGTGAGAGCACATCATCTGGATGATGTGACTCCACCTCAGTACCAACTATGCTAGACTGTCTAGTAATGGGCAGGCTAAGAACTTTCTTTCCTGAACCTTTTCCTGGGGGAGTCCCTGGATCAGATTGGGAACCATTAGCTACTTTTTCAACAGATGGGGCATTTTTAGCCCTATCATGTTCTCTAAGCATATTAAGTAACAATTCCAAGGAAGGATTCTTCCCTACACTCAAACCTCTTTCTACACAGAGACTCCTTGCTCCTTTCCAGCTAAGGTGGTCATATGCAAGTTTGGACAGATCAACATTTTGGCCTGTGCCAGACATTTTTAGAAAGAGTTAAAGTGATAGAAAAAGAGAAAAAAGTTTGTCAGAGCTTTTTAGAAAGACAGAAAACAACTTTTTAAACTTTTAAGAACTTTTTGAAAGTTTAGAAGTACTTTTCAGCACTTAGAAAAGAGTGAAAAGAGGAAATGCAAAACTTTTTAGTTATGTGTACACACACTGAACTTGTTTTGTATATTTTTCTCTTATGAAAAGTACAATGGCAAGAGTGGTAAGTAGTCTCAAAGCACTTATCCCACCACTGCACAACCAATGTAGGAGGCTGGACTGGCTTGTAGTGAGTACCAAGGGGTACTTGCACCTTGAACCAGGCCCAGTTATCCCTTATTAGTGTATAGGGTGTCTAGCAGCATAGGCTGATAGATAATGGTAGCTTAGCAGAGCAGCTTAGGCTGAACTAGGAGACGTGTGAAGCTACTACAGTACCACAAGTGTCACTTGCACAATATCATAAGAAAACACAATACACAGTTATACTAAAAATAAAGGTACTTTATTTTTATGACAATATGCCAAAGTATCTTAGAGTGTACCCTCAGTGAGAGGATAGGAAATATACACAAGATATATGTACACAATACCAAAAATATGCAGTATAGTCTTAGAAAACAGTGCAAACAATGTATAGTTACAATAGGATGCAATGGGGACACATAGGGATAGGGGCAACACAAACCATATACTCCAAAAGTGGAATGCGAACCACGAATGGACCCCAAACCTATGTGACCTTGTAGAGGGTCGCTGGGACTATTAGAAAATAGTGAGAGTTAGAAAAATAACCCTCCCAAAGACCCTGAAAAGTGAGTGCAAAGTGCACTAAAGTTCCCCCAAGGACATAGAAGTCGTGATAGAGGAATAATGCAGGAAAGACACAAACCAACAATGCAACAACTATGGATTTCCAATCTTGGGTACCTGTGGAACAAGGGGACCAAGTCCAAAAGTCACAAGCAAGTCGGAGATGGGCAGATGCCCAGGAAATGCCAGCTGTGGGTGCAAAGAAGCTTCTACTGGACAGAAGAAGCTGAGGTTTCTGCAAGAACAAAAAGGGCTAGAGACTTCTCCTTTGGTGGACGGATCCCTCTCACCGTGGAGAGTTGTGCAGAAGTGTTTTCCCGCCAAAAGAACGCCAACAAGCCTTGCTAGCTGCAAATTGTGCAGTTAATGTTTTTGGATGCTGCTGTGGCCTAGGAGGGACCAGAAGGTCGCAAATTGGACCAGGAGGTAGAGGGGACGTCGAGCAAGACAAGGAGCCCTCTTATCAGCAGGTAGCACCCGGAAAAGTGCCAGAAACAGGCGCTACAAGGATGCGTGAAACAGTGCTCACCCGAAGTTACACAAAGGAGTCCCACGTCGCCGGAGACCAACTTAGAAAGTCGTGCAATGCAGGTTAGAGTGCCGTGGACCCAGGCTTGGCTGTGCACAAAGGATTTCCGCCGGAAGTGCACAGGGGCCGGAGTAGCTGGAAAAGTCGCGGTTCCCAGCAATGCAGTCTAGCGAGGTGAGGCAAGGACTTACCTCCACCAAACTTGGACTGAAGAGTCACTGGAGTGTGGGAGTCACTTGGACAGAGTTGCTGGATTCGAGGGACCTCGCTCGTCGTCCTGAGAGGAGACCCAAGGGACCGGTAATGCAGCTTTTTGGTGCCTGCGGTTGCAGGGGGAAGATTCCGTCGACCCACGGGAGATTTCTTCGGAGCTTCTAGTGCAGAGAGGAGGTAGACTACCCCCACAGCATGCACCACCAGGAAAACAGTCGAGAAGGCGGCAGGATCAGCGTTACAGAGTTGCAGTAGTCGTCTTTGCTACTATGTTGCAGGTTTGCAGGCTTCCAGCGCGGTCAGCAGTCGATTCCTTGGCAGAAGGTGAAGAGAGAGATGCAGAGGAACTCGGCTGAGCTCTTGCATTCGTTATCTAAAGTTTCCCCAGAGACAGAGACCCTAAATAGCCAGAAAAGAGGGTTTGGCTACCTAGGAGAGAGGATAGGCTAGCAACACCTGAAGGAGCCTATCAGAAGGAGTCTCTGATGTCACCTGGTGGCACTGGCCACTCAGAGCAGTCCAGTGTGCCAGCAGCACCTCTGTTTCCAAGATGGCAGAGGTCTGGAGCACACTGGAGGAGCTCTGGACACCTCCCAGGGGAGGTGCAGGTCAGGGGAGTGGTCACTCCCCTTTCCTTTGTCCAGTTTCGCGCTAGAGCAGGGCTAAGGGGTCCCCTGAACCGGTGTAGACTGGCTTATGCAGAATTGGGCACATCTGTGCCCAAGAAAGCATTTCCAGAGGCTGGGGGAGGCTACTCCTCCCCTGCCTTCACACCATTTTCCAAAGGGAGAGGGTGTAACACCCTCTCTCAGAGGAAGACCTTTGTTCTGCCATCCTGGGCCAGGCCTGGCTGGACCCCAGGAGGGCAGATGCCTGTCTGAGGGGTTGGCAGCAGCAGCAGCTGCAGTGAAACCCCGGGAAAGGCAGTTTGGCAGTACCAGGGTCTGTGCTACAGGCCACTGGGATCATGGGATTGTGCCAACTATGCCAGGATGGTATAGAGGGGGCAATTCCATGATCATAGACATGTTACATGGCCATATTCGGAGTTACCATTGTGAAGCCACATATAGGTAGTGACCTATATGTAGTGCACGCGTGTAATTGTGTCCCCGCACTCACAAAGTCCGGGGAATTGGCCCTGAACAATGTGGGGGCACCTTGGCTAGTGCCAGGGTGCCCTCACACTAAGTAACTTTACACCTAACCTTTACCAGGTAAAGGTTAGACATATAGATGACTTATAAGTTACTTAAGTGCAGTGTAAAATGGCTGTGAAATAACGTGGACGTTATTTCACTCAGGCTGCAGTGGCAGGCCTGTGTAAGAATTGTCAGAGCTCCCTATGGGTGGCAAAAGAAATGCTGCAGCCCATAGGGATCTCCTGGAACCCCAATACCCTGGGTATCTCAGTACCATATACTAGGGAATTATAAGGGTGTTCCAGTAAGCCAATGTAAATTGGTAAAATTGGTCACTAGCCTGTTAGTGACAATTTGAAAGAAATGAGAGAGCATAACCACTGAGGTTCTGATTAGCAGAGCCTCAGTGAGACAGTTAGTCACTACACAGGTAACACATTCAGGCACACTTATGAGCACTGGGGCCCTGGGTGACAGGGTCCCAGTGACACATACAACTAAAACAACATATATATACAGTGAAAAATGGGGGTAACATGCCAGGCAAGATGGTACTTTCCTACAAGGGCCTTAAAAAATGGCTCTAAGCCTGTTTAGAGTCGTTTTTTAACACCTGGGTCAGGGAAGCGTTAGGGGACCTGTGGGCTCATTTCCATGGTCTCTGAGCATGGACGCAGACCCTAGGTGCCCTTCCCTGCAACCAGGGACACCCCCTGCCACCCTTAGCCACCCTTGGAGGACACCCATGGATGGGGGGACCCATCTACTGTAAGTCCAGGTACGTTTTGGTAAGTATTTTTATTTTTTATTTTAAAGTGGCATGGGGGGGCTAACTTGGGCCCCCCTACATGCCACTGTGCCCAATGGCCATGCCCAGGGGACAGACGTCCCCTTGGCATGGCCATTTGGCAGGGGGCACGACTCCTGTCTTTACTAAGACAGGAGTCATTTCCATGGGGGTTGTGCATCAGAAAATGATGCTAGTCAGGTTAGAGTCAATACTTTTGACTCTAACCTGACTTGCACGATTCTTTGATGCACAACCCCAGTCTTCCCTATGCCTCCGCTGCCCGGTCAGCATGATTTATTTTGACGTTAACCAGGCCACAGAGCCGGCTACCGTTATTCCTTAAATATGACGCCCGGCGGGCGCGTTGAAATGGCGGGAGCCGACGTTAAACTTTTTGACGCAAACCTAGTGTCTGTCACCTAGGAGGCACTCGCCACACTTCATGAGGCATCATGTGGCAACGGGCATTGAGACACTTCCAATCACCGATCTTGATGCCTACCTAGGGAATGGAGTGCCTATTTGGAGTGAAAGACAGAGTGGCAGTTTAAAGCCCAACTCTGTCTTTATCTGCTGCGTTCTCCACAATCGTTTCTAACTATTCAAGTACGTGCTTGCACAAGAAAGAGTAAAACATTTTTTAAATCAGATGCGTTATCCCAGTTTATGCCAGCTCGTCCAGTAAGACTGTGCACTAGTGCCTAAAAAGGACATGCTTTTAATCTGTAACCAGGAGCCAGATCTTATTAGCGCCCATTTTAATGGTACCTAATTTATCCACATCAGAAGGATGAATGTTCTCGGATTCAAAGTCATGGTCGCTGATTTCTCTGTACCTCAGAGTTCATTTATATTTTACTGCTGTCTTAAGTCAGACTTTTTTTTCTTTTCAGTTGTTGCGAGAAAGTTTTATTAGCCATGTCTGGACTATGTATTATATAATTGTGTTCGGATCTGTATTATATCAGGGGGTAATGTCTTTCTTCTTCTTACTTTAATGGCATTCTCAACAGGCATTGGCAAAGCCAAGGCATCATGCTTTTTTAATGAGAGTGACAATGTTTGTTTGTAATTCATTGTAGGAGAAAATATTTCAAAATATAGGGGGAAAAGCAAACACATATCTTAAGGTACCTCAAAACTGAACATTGAATTCAATATTTTCAATCTTTTTAAATTGCACTGCTTATTCTTAAATACTTTTTTCACTTTAGAAACTCTGAACAGAAGTTAAAATGAATAAGGACGTTTAAAAGAAACAGGATTCACAACTGAAACATGCTCCAAACATGCCAGCAGGAGGAGAGACATCTCCTTTTCAACAATACTATTCACACCTTGTGTCTCAAATACAAGCTGAGTGACTGCAGCCTTTGCACGCCAAGGCCTAATCTTTGTGCAATTTGTAGAATACAGGAGATAAAACAAAACCAACCCTTAAAGTCTGTTCTCTATTCATACTCAGGCAAAAATAAACATGTTGCAAAGTTTTTGCAAACAACCTGAGGAGGGTGAGGAGCAACACAGAGCATGGGGCAGGCATTTGAGAGAGGTAAGTATCACGTGAGGAAGAGAGCAAGAAAACACATGCACTCTTGTGAAAGTGCCGAATGAATACAAAAAGTAGTCGCCTAATTGTGAGCAGCGGAAGGATGCAAGTGAAAGGATAGAAGTAAGCCAATAAAATGATGGTAGAGAAGGTATGCTTCAACGGTGGGACAAACACAAGAAGAGGAAGAGAAGATATTAATAAGGAAGCAAGTAAATACGGATGGCAATAAAGTCAATCAATGGTAAACAATGGCTGGTCTCTAAGCCTACTTTGAGTTTATAGTATTGTCCACAACAGGCTTTCGCCTACATACAGCTAAAAGCTGTCTGACAGGCGTGACCTAAACATGTTTTTTGTGGTTCTTATGAATGGAATAGTGTTTTTAAAAAAATCAAACAATTTGCTAAAAAAAGTTTTTAACTTGAAATAAACAGGGCATGACACTTTCACCTGTTCGATCTGGGACTTGATCCATGATGATTTCCCTAGTTTCTGATTGCAGTAAAGCTAACCCTAAAAAAACTAAGCTATAATTTAGGCATTTGTTGATTTTGAATGATAATTGACTTGGTTGGTAAGCTAAAAATGAGATGCTTTTCGGGACAATAAAACCTAGATTCATAAATGTTATGACTGTCTCAGCCTTTTGTAAATAGGCAACGCAGAAAATGTTTGCTCTGGTCTAATACAGAAAATCTGTGTATTTATTAATTTATTTAGAGTAATATTTAGTGCACATAATTCCCAGGGGACATCAAAATGCCATAAAATGAGAAAAGGCAAGAATGCAATATAGAATGTAAGCAGACCCCAGGGATGTTCCTTTGGAGCCTTGTACAATGGAAAATGCAAGAATTACAAGTTGTATGCAGGCTTTGAATGGACATAACGTGATTAGAAATGGGAATTTCTATGAAGAGTCAATGTGTAAAATGTATACAGTATAAAAGGAAAAGTGCAAGCATTTATAGATAAAAATGTGTTACTGGATCTAGGTAGTGGAATTCACAGTAGAGATAGTCATTTATCTATGGGGGTTTCCTGCATCACCGAGTCAGGGAGATGTAAGTTGTAGGAGGGACAGAGACACTACTGTGCATAGGTTGATACAGGTTTGCTTAGAATGATTGGTGTCATAGGATCTGCAGTGTTAAATGCTGGCAACAGGTCAGCATGTGTTTCAATTATTTTTCAAATGTCAAGTGTGAGACAGTCAGGTGGAGTTCAAGGGGGTGAATTCCAAATTCTGGAGGAAAGTCAAGGCAAAGATTGTGTGATAATGCAAAGTTTCATGGAAGCAGAAGTTCCAAGGTATAGGACCTCACTGGTAGGAAGTGAGCAACCCCAAACAGAGGTAATTGCCCCACCCCTGCCAGAAGTTGAAGAAATCATTTGCTTGGAATTTGTATACCAATTATTTGCTGTAGAAATTACATTTTGCTGCAATAGGGATGAATTTTAGGGTAATAAAGAATGTATTGATATAATCAACATTAGGAGGGTTAATGACTATGGAAGCTGCTGTATGAAGGGCTACTTTCAAGTGCAGTGAATAAGTTGGTAAGTGAGTGTTTCCATAGGACTAAAATAGAGAGGTAGTAAGGGTGAAGAATGCCGCACCTCCAGGGAAGTAAACACAGTAATCAGAATTTTACAATTCATAAGTGGTGCAGGTTGTCAAGTGACTTACTACCCATAAGCACAGAAAATGTGTATGGCTATACACAAATAACAATGAACAACAAAGACCACAGCACACAATGTAAACAACAACAATATGTAGGTAATAACATCCAAGGTATGTGAATTCCATTGAAGAAAAAGGCACGTAAGTATCCCACGTTCTTAGAAGAAAGTCTCTTTAATTGAAAACGCAGTTTGCTTCATTTAGAGAAAACTTCCATCAAAATACAGCCAACACGTTCTGTGCTGCTCTATGTGCCAGGGAAAGGGCAGGAATGTGCTGTATATAAAATAATACAGCACATTCCTGCCTTTCCCAGGGCTAGCGCAAAATGTGCTGCCTAGTACCAACGTAGACACTAATGAACCCCTTCCTGCACAAAAACATTCCCCTGAGGCATTTCCCTCTTTCTATGTATCCTGCAGGATGCAGCACACATAAAGGAAAAATAAGGAGAAATAAACATATTTCCCCTTGTTGCGCCTCACGGAAAACACGTAGTAGTTTTGGCGCCTTCCCAGGTGTACCTCCCATGCCACATCTGGGAATGCATCACAATCCATGGGTGTTGCATGGGTGCACCCATTAACCACCCATGGAACGCCTCCCTGGGGCAGAGTAAGGCAATGCAGCAATTTGTGCTGCGTTTGGTTACTCTGGATTTAACAAGCCACTCTGGGCCATGCAGAGTTGCCTTGCGTTGCTTGACAAATTGCACTTAAAGGTTGCATCTCGCTTGCACCCCATTGAGTGGTGCGAAAGCCATGCAGCCCTTCAAAAATATGGCCCACAGCCTTCAGAATTTCAGCACAATGTTAGCTTTCAGCGCCAGGGCACTCTTTGTTACATCCTAGCAGTAAATACTCTCAACTGTCCTCAAAGGCAGGCAGCAGGAATTACATTACTGCTGATTCATTAGCTCATGCATGCTTTCTCAACATGTTTTATTCTGTCTCTTCACTTTACCAACCAGCAACACCAGATGATTCGACATTCACCACAAGCTACAAAATAATTTCAGAGTCATCCGGTTGATTTATGGAGTGTTGGGCAAACATAAGGAAATGTAATACCTTTAGTAAACGATTGCAGCAGTTTTCCATTTACATTTCGCTTGGAGTAAATCAGTCCATGGTGGAACACCTTTGAGGGCATCCTATGTGTGTGTGGCGCGACTTGCTTGGAATTCAGCTATGTGCTGTTTTTACCCAACGCAAATCTGATGTTTACTCTGCAAGCAGCATGAACCTCAGGGTGTGTATTAAAACGCCAGCGTTTCACTGGATCCTGTATAACAGGAGCGATAAAAGCCTTAACTTGTAACTATTTGCACATAGATATTCAACTGCAATTTGGTGCCCGTCTTCTTCCCTTCTGACTAGATCGAACCATCAGCTGAAAAATATATTTTGTAGCATGTATTTATGTGGCACCATTCCATGCAGAGGAAAGCAGATTGCCTCAAAACATAAACCAACAGATTTACAAATATCTTACGTCAGGTTTGCGTCACTTTTTTGATATAGACAAGACACAAAATCAATTTTTTCATTTACAACACATTGGTTTGCATTGCACTGAGGAATAAGTAACTCAGTGGAGAATACTGTGCTGCCTTGGATTACTTTGCATCAGGGAGCTGTTCTGTGGGAGGTGCATGGGCATCCCCACGCATCCACTCGTGGATTTTGATGCAAACCCATATTTGCAAAGAGTTGAAGACATGGGTTTGAGCCAAATGGTTTGCCTGCCTGAGACTGGCTCAACGAGAAGACATATCTTTATTTCTTCTTGTTGTTTCCTCTTTGCACGTGGACTGCATTCTACAGCATGTATATAAAGAGGAAAAAGCCTTGAAGGATATTTTTATTTGCTGGAAGCTACCCCTGCCCAAAACGTATCCTGACCACAAACAGGCACCCTTCACTATGGTGCAAGGGTGTCTGGGTTGGAGCTATGCAGCCCAAAGCTACTCCAGTGCAGAGGGAGTGCAGAACTACTCAATGCCTTTGAAATTGTGGCACAGTTCTAATCTGTCCCTTTCATGCAACACAGTGCAGCAACGTCCCTTGCTGCACTGCACTGCACTGCATTGAGTGGAATGTTTGTAAATCTGGGCCATAACGGTTACCACCCTACTCCGGATTCTACAGCATCAGTGGCGTAGCGTGGGGGGTGCAGGGGGGGCCGGCCGCACCGGGCGCAATATCTGGGGGGGGGGCGCGCTCGCACTCGCGAGTGCTAAAATCCACGGGTTAGGGGGCGCAAATTACTTGCCTTGCCCCGGGTGCTGACAACCCACGCTACGCCACTGTACAGCATCAACCATGTTTGTGCCCTAGCATCTGATGCCTTCTATATTTGAGGTGTTGCACAAATTCCAGTTCATCTTGATAATCTACAGGAACAGCACCCAGTGCTTAATTTGTAAATAAAAACGTGCCAGTGACCAAAGCTCTCCCCGGAAACAGGCGGCTGCGGCATATAAATGTGCGCACACAGAATACTTATGCAGCATAATCCTGAAACCATTTTGCACCTCTGTAATCCATTTACAGCCTCTCCCTGTCCCTTCAACACACTCTTGCAGGCTTATGCTTTGTCCCTTTGTTACGTGTTTTAGTTTTTCTCTTCCTACGTCTTTCCCATATGTGTCTTTTGCTCACAGTAAATACTTGAGGCAGAAACATGAGTGCCGGCCCTCAAAAATAAGTGGCGGTGCCCCGCACCGGAAACCACCGGCTCAAATTAAGTACTGATGTTCAGCACCACCTTTCAGGTTAGTGGTGGTGATTTAAGCTTAGTACCAGCTTGCACGCCAACACGGACTTTCCGGTCACCAATAACGTCACATGTTCCTTAGATCCTACAGGAGTTTCAGTGACGCGTGTTACATCAAATAAGTTTTTCTTGTATCTCGAGTAACTTTTTCCCTGCCGCACGAAAAAGCAACGAAACATACTGGAATACTGATTCCAGAAGAAAATGTCTTGCTAAGTTAGAAAATGTTTAGGTGACACATTTTCTAATCGAATCTGTGAGCTAGAACGTACCAAATAGGACATTATGCAAAATGGTAAATATTTTGCACATTTTGAGTAACACAGAATTTGAGAATTATGCAAGATTGTGCTAGCCTAGCAAAACGTTAGCAAAGGCTTGCACATTTTTTCCCCATTGGAGTCGATTAATTATTATTCGATGGTACATGCTTTTTCACACAGTCCGTGGTTGATATTCAGAGTGCTGAATAGACCTCACAGTCAAACGGAGGCGATGCGGAGGCTAGTGTTTCAGTTTAAGTGGCAGTAAGTAGTTCAACATGAGACTCTCGCTTCAGAATGTAAACTGTATACCTGGAACGTAAAATGTTTCCACTGGGCACTTACAGTCTGCGGATTGTTGCTGAACATGTAAGAGCAAAGGGAAGCCACTTCCCCAGTGCTTGGATTTAGTGAAACAACATTTCCTGGAATCAATGTGTATGTGCTATTGTGCCCTCCCAACAAGTGTGGGCTTTGTGAGTTAGTGCATAGTTACATAGCCCCTGTGCTAATTACCCGGATTACTCACATTTCATACGAGCAGGTACAGTGAAGCAAAAACATAAAGTCCTTGTAATTTCAGCCACCCGTTTTAGGCTTTGGTGAAATAACATTTTGCAGGATTTCCTTTATAATTCTTCCCAATTCTGCTTGGATGTTGCTCATAAGACATCAATGTTGCATGAGGAAATAGACGATTTGAAAAGAGTTAAAGGCTTTAAATGAATAGTAAATGTAGAACATCTGTATAATCTCCAACGGGAAGTTCTAACTTTAAAATAATAAAGGTTTGTTTACAGAAATTTGCAGATCTAAATATAATTCCAGACTTAGTGCAAAAGCATTTCTTAATTTTTGTCATGAAAACGTACACAGAGATTCTAACTGTATATTTGATTTCATTCAAGCACCACATTTTATGAGTTTCCTTGAATTGCCTCTATTAGAATAAAGCTGACATTCTATTTTAGGCTCAATAATTTAGGTAGCAATAGATCTGTGTGTGGTTAACCATGAGGTCCGCTGGTTCGTGTGGTTAATGCCTTCCGGTTCATCAATTAATTGAGCTTTCCTTAATTTATATAAAATTATTGCGCTTTAACTACGTCACTTCAGGGGATGGATTCTGCCCACAGCTCAGAAATTAGCAAAAATATAACTTAGTTTTTCAGATGTAGAGAATGCCCAATATCTGTAGATGAACAGTGGGAAACCTGTGCTTCGCTTTTTAGGGTCAAGCCTGTGTCGCATGCGCTCACGCATGCGTATCGCTAGCGGGACGCTTTAGGCATAAGAGTTCGGAGCCCCATCGACGTCACGTCAGTGTCTTTCATTGGCACGTTGGCTTGCCTGTTAGAATCCGCTTCCTTTGATTAGTGGAAGGCACGCATACGTCATGCCTTTTCCGGTGATTAGCCCTCCTCGAGCGCAGCGACCAAGTACAGAAAACATGCAAGGCTCGCTGTTTCCCGTCAGGTTTGTGGACTACTTTTTCTCTATTTTCGCAACGCGATCTCGCTGGGCAGAAGTCGAGCGCTTCGCATACTATCGAAGTTGTTACACAGTTAATTGCACTTTTGCCGATAGGTATTATTACGTGTGAACTGTAGCAGCGCAATCGTGCTGTTTTTTTCTTTTAATGCAAGAAAAATCCGGTTGGGAGTTTACAACTGTGAATAGCTGTAACTCCGACAACTGCGAGACCCTAGTGCATTGCAAATGCTTGTTTAAATTATTGTCAAGGGACTTGGTCATATAACAAAAAAAATTACTTTAGTCGGGTTGGGCTGGCAGTATGGAAGAAGGGGGTTTTGCACCAAAAAATGACATTAGGCAGGTCAGAGTAAAAAAAATGACTCTGACCTGCCTAGAGTCATTTTCTGACGCAAAACCATCCATACCACATGGCTCCTGTCTTTGAAAAGACAGGAGTCATGGCCACCACCCCAATGGCCAGCACAAGGGACCAGGGTTCCCTGGGCATGGCCAATGCACCCAGTGTCATGTAGGTGGGCTCATTTCAGGGCCCCCAATGGCACTTTAAAAAATAAAATAAAATACTTACCTGTACTTACATGTACTTACCTGTGATGGGGTCCCCCATCCTACACTGTTTCTCTGGTGTGCGTGGGGGTGTCCCTGGGGCCTGGGGAGGGCACCTGTGGGCTTATTGCATGGTGTTCCACCATGGAAATAGGCCAACAGTTCCCCTAACGCCTGCCCAGACCCAGGGTCAAGCTTTGCCCCATTTTTTGACCCCTCCTCCCTCCCGTGTACCATATTTGCACGGGAGTATAAATATGGCGTTGAGGCCACAGAGTAATTTTTTGCATGGGAACGCCTACCTTGCATCTCATTAAGGCAAGGTAGGTTTCCACTTCCAAAAAATGACTTTAACTCCATAAATATTGTGCTAGACCTGTCTAGCACCAAAGTATAAATATGGAGTTAGTTTGTCACCGAATTAGAGTTAAAAAAAATGACGCTAATTTGGTGCAAACAGAGTATAAATATGCCCCTTAGGCCCTTATTTATACTTTTTTAGTGCCGCATTGCCATCATTTTTTGACGCAAAAGCAGCGCAAACTTACAAAATACATTTAGATCTTGTAAGTTTGCACTACTTTGGCTTAAAAAAACGACGCAAATGCAGCGCTAAAAAAGTATAAATATGGGCCTTTGTATCAGATACCAATGGGTCCGATGCTCTTTTTTAGATTGAAGCGCAAAATTATCACTATTATTACATATGTGTATCACATTTAAGGAAGCACCAAGCATGTTTTATTCACTGACACCCACTGCGCTATTGTAATGTAATCTTTGTTTGCATTTTATGATTAAATTCCATTTGGTTATGTAATCAATTGTTCTTCATTGATATATTAGGAATTATTGTTCTTGTACAAGCTAGAATACCCACGGCCCCTAGAAATCCTTGGGTTGAGCCATGTGTCATTAAAAATTCACAAACTATGGTCATTGCTCACATACAATTTCTAACAAGCCTTACTTTATTAAGAACTTTATCCAAACTGTGACTATAATTTGTTAATGGCACAGGCTTTTCATAGCCTTTATAAATAACTGATTTTGAAACTGGACACCTTACCAGCACTAAAGGAGCTATCCACACCTTCTGGTTAGCTGTTTCACTAATACAGCCTGTAGTTTTTTTCAATTTACTGGCTCACTTCTGATCAATTGGAATCAGCCACATATTTCTTATGACACAAATTACTGGACTCAATACTTCATTCAACACTATTTGAACACTTAGCCCATCATTACAAGTGTGGCGGACCAAGGACCACCACACTCACAGTGACAGTCGACCCGCCGCACTCCAGGCAGTCTGACCACCACATGACAACCCTGGCATGCAGACCCCCCTAAAGACCACCATCAGTGCCAGAAACATGGTTCCCAATGGGGTGACGGTGGGCTCAGTTGTACTCAGCCAGGGCAGCACTGAACTCAGGCCTGGGTGATTACAACTCAGCTTTTCACCAGCCTTTCCATGTCGGGGACCCCGCCATGCAAAGGCTGGTGGAATGCCAGTGCAGGGGCCCCACTGCCCAGCACCGTCCAAATGTGATCTGTCTGCTTTGCAGACAGGGCACATTCCAAGGGTGCTTGAGTGCTATGATGTTGGCCTCGGCACCCTTAAGGGAGGCAAGACCAATATCGCAACACTTTTCCCACCGGGAAGCCCGGTGGGTACTGCCTATTACAATGTTCCTACTGGTCAGCCTCGCAGGAACATTGTAATATGCTCAGGGGAAATTGTCACTGCCATGGCTGTGGCTTCCTCCACGCAAGTTTGGTGGACTCGCAGTGGGACCACCAAACTCATAATGAGGCCCTTAGACATATATGACCCTTGAACAAGTCAATTGGCTGTTGGATGCTTTTTGCTAGTGTACGCCTCAATTTAATGGTGATTTGTATTAAAACCTCAGAAAAGATTCACAGGTCTGCAGACTACTGCATAATTACTTTGCAGCTATGCATTAAATAACTATTGAGTGTGTGATCTACTGTGTTAAATGGATTGCAGCTGAAACCTAATTGGTTGACATTCATATTACATCCAAGTAGTTGGGTGTTTGATATGACTGTAGCCCCTTTATCTCTACAACCATTTTTCTTCTAGTGTACATTAACCCTTTACTACAATAAATGGGGAAGTACAGACTATGATTTGTTCACCACTACCCTCTGTAATAGTTGTGTTTGTGAATGTTTACTTGACGATTATTACAAATTTAAATTTAAAAAATGAAAAGGTTACACATTCATATGCGACTCCTAAACATGTAAGCAGGCATTCCCAGTGTAGTTTGTAATAATAATACAATGCACATATTGTGAACACTAGCATCAGTGAGACCATAGAATATTCTGGTACTTGAAGCCTTTTATTCAACAGTCTTTCATGTTTATTCTCAATGTACAGTCAGCATCATATTGCATTCAAGCAATCTCCTAATCTGTATTTTGCCATTTGTATTAATTTTCAAAGGAGTTTAGATTTTCGAATGTTGCTTTGCCTAGTATACTTCAAAGAGTATTCGTGTAGAGAATTTCAGAGTATCGATCAAATACCTCTATTCAGTTACAAGGGTGCACTCCCTCTGCTGCAAACTATTATGTCCAGTTGCCCACTGAATATGTTTAAAAAGATCCTATGGGTTCATTCAGATAAAGTATCTGCATAATTTATAGTACATTGGTGTTGGTCCCCAGTGTGAGTACAGAATATTATTGTATCTGTAGTCCTTCGCAGTTCATATGTTTTTGACTGGTGTTGGTGCACAGAGTACAGTGCATTGTGGTACTTGTAATTCTTCACACATGTTATATATAAACAATCTCTTAATGTACACTTCCTGTATATAACTGATCTTCGAAGGAGCTCAGTCTTTGGGTAGCTGCTCCGTTTTTAATCAATGTATTGAGCAGCAAGGGTGCATTCACTCAGAAGCAAACTACCCAACCAGTCTCAGTATACCACAAAACATTTGAGATGGATATGGGGGTCATCTCAGACAAAGCAGTGTCCGTATTTATGGTACTTGTCACAAGTGAGACCCTAGTGAATTCTGGTACCTGCAGCCTTTCACATCACATCAATTTTAGAATTTGCAAATTCATGCAGAGGTAGACCCAAGAGTATTCTTATGCTAGCACTATTTTGTGCCGCAGTCTTTCACATATTTGTATCAATTTATAATCGGTATCATTCTGCATTTGATAAATAGCTTTACATAAATTTCATGGTGACTGCAGACCTTCAGAGAAGCTCAGCTTTTCAGCAGTTGCTCTGCTTTGAGTTCTTCAAATAATAAAAGACTCCCTTGATAAAGAAGCAATTGTGCAGTCACTGAACAGTAAACCATCCAACTCAGGCAGCTATCCAAAATTGCTTGAAGTGAAGGCATGATTGCTGTCAAGCAAGCATCCATCACTTATTAATCCTTAGGACATGATCAGTTTTGCCACAAGACAAAGGTGATTATCCTAAGATTGCTGAGCCCAATGTCATAGAACTCCCAAAAATGCTTTCCCATTTTATAGATGTCACTGAAGATTCATCGATTTCTCAACCAGATCATCCACTCAAGAATAGCACAATACAAATAACTTTGTTCCCTTTATGTTTGAACATGTGCGTTTATACCTCTGAACATTGACTTTGCTTTTTTGATGCTGATGACTTCTTCATAGAAAATTTCCTTGTCACTGTGAAAGCTTTATTTAGATTAATCAAATTCTTGTTATGTGCTTTGTATCGTTTTATATTTAGCATTTTGATCTTCATAATATACAAATTCAAATATCACAGACATATAGATTTACATGCTTTTTGGATAAATTGATTTACAGATTGATTAATTTATAAAAAAAATGTATGTAAGCAACATTAATCGGTATTTTCATAGTAAACCAGAACCATATGTATATCCATTGGACAATACTTATGGAAAAAAACGATAGAGCACAACTCCCTAATACTCTCAACTCTGTCTGTCTGGAGGATTTGAACGCTTTTCCTCATAGAAAATACCCTTGCCACTGTCAAAGCTTTATTTAGATTAGGGAGGTTCCTTTATGGAACAAATGGATTTCTTGTACTGTGCTTTGTATCTCGTTATATTATTCCTTTTGTTCTTTGATAATAAATAAATTCAGATTTCACAAATATATAATTAGACATGCTTTTTGGATACATTGATTTACTGATTTATTACTTTATAACTATTTTTGTAAACAAACATTATTGGTATTTTTATAGTAAACCAGAAACATATATACATCCATCAGACAATATGGTAACAGCTGTTAGGGCAAAACTCTCTAGTACCCTTAACTCTGTGACCCAGCTGCCCATTCCAATATTGTATTCGTAACTTAGATGTTGAACTCCTGTATGGTGCCCTTTACCTGTGCAGTTTGTACTCACCTTCATACTCGGAGAGGTACATATGTTCCCAATATCCATGGGGGGGGTGTCCATTGAAGGGGTGGATAGTCTCCTGGAATAGTCCGAATATCTCTGTGTAGCTGTCTGCCTGTTACATGCAATGGGTAGTCCCTGGAGGGTCAGACCCGGGGACGCATCCCTTTAGTCCTGTGGGGGGGGAGCTGCCTTTTGAGGTGTGGTCAGCTGCTGTCATCTCCTCCACTAGACCCTCCACTGCTCGTGAATGATTAATTTATAACTTGACTAAAATTTGCTAATAAAACTTCATGGTTCGGACACCAAACTCTTTGTTGTTTTTGTGTAAAAACATTGGTTTTATTGTAATTGTGTTGCTTCTGCTAGCTCCTTTCATATGCTTCCAGTCGAGGACCAAAGATTCTTACGACTAGTGGAGGATACTGCACAACAATTATACTAAAGTGTTTAGATTCAGTGAGATCTGGCAGGTCAATTAAAAAAAAAAACGTTATGATTTTCATCAAATAAACACAAGGTAGTGTTGTCAAGGACATACATTTTACACCTAAAGCTCCATACTTGACCTATACAGGAAGCAGTTGAGAGAAAAGGGGTCTGGGCATTACAGAGGCACAATGCAGGGTACAATGACAGTATAATATTAGCAACCCAAGGTGCGGATATCTCTAGATAAACAAGCACTGAAAAAACAAGGGGGAGCAGTCATCTCCTTAATGAAGACTGATCTACTGTGGTATGTCCAGCAATGCAGCATTCTTAGGGGTTCCAGTCTCCAGTGTTAGCAAATAATCCTGTGATGACTGCCAGATGTCCTTAGGCCTGGACATAGGGGACTGCAATGCAGCATAGAACTCACTGGGTTGGTCACAGAAAACCAGATCTTTTAACCAGTCTGATTTGGCAGGGACCCTGCTGCTGCTCCAAAATATTGCCACCCTGTGCTAAGCGAGCAGTAATGCTAGTGCAGTAAAATACCTTATTATCCACAGCAAGGACTTGACATAACCCAGCAGTACCAACATTGGGTCTGGATCTATATGCAGTTCCACCATTTTCTAAAGGGTGGCTAGGGTGGCTGTGACCAATACATCTGAATAATGAAGCAGTTCCATGTGAGGCAGGCCAATTTGTAGCACTAGATGATGGTTTGTCACTGAGGTGTAGGGAGGCAGAACGTTCCTGAAAAGATTCAGTACTTGCCCAGGTCCAGCCCATGTCCCTAAAATCCATGGTCTAGTTGGGTTATTGCAGCACAGTGGTTCAGCAGTTCTGAAGGAGAGTGCAGTGTTAAAAAAATGAGTATAAGTAGAGTTGCACATTGCAGAATTGTGTATGACAAGCTCACAGTGGTTGTGCTGATAGTGTTTCTTGCAGTGTAATGCATATTATAAATCTGAGAAGGATATGAAGCTGGATAGAAAAGGATAATATGCTGTTTTGTGTTCAAGTCTATATGTATACACATGCATTTGTTGAAACGTTGAAGTTGTATTTGGACTCATCACAGTCCAAGATCTAAGGGCAGGTAACAAATACATTATAGTTAAATTATCTGTTAAGGTTTGTGGTGTTGGTCTGTAAGGTACCATTTGCCGCATAATTGAGATGGAAAACTATAACTGTTGTGAGTGTACTAATTGTGAATGGTGTTGGTAGATCCTGTTGCGCAGAAGAGAAACTGCATTAGTCAAGGTGATTTCTCGCTGGTCAAGATTTCACTTGTGTGATAATGTTGGAAAGCCTTATTCCCCATTAACCCTCTTGAGTAAGTGATAACTTTAATTTCCTTAGTGGAACTCACAAGAGTTAAGAGTTGTAGAGGAGTGAGAGCCTCTGTGAGGTGTTGCACCCTATGTCGTTCAGTGTTGCATTGGTATTGGTTGGTGTAAGTGCCACGCTTGGATTGGTCATTGTGTCATCAGGTGCCACACTGTGAAAGGTCTGCATAGAAGATGCCACTCCTAGATTGGACGGTGACATTGTTACCTGTTGCATTGTGAATTGTTGAAAATTGATGGTCATTCAAAATCAAGACTGTTTATGCTTGATTATCAAACATTCTTGCAAAAATGAAAGGTTTTAGAGCACCTAGAGATTTAGTGAGAGGTTTTATGGGGTTTGTGTCCTAGTGGGTGAAGAAGCACCTGTAGGGGGAATGCCAGGTCTACCAGGGAACCTGGTCAACAAAGTCTGACTCCACACAAGCATTAGGCTTAACTAGTGGAATACGATCACTGAGAAAGAAGGATCCTTGCAATTTTCCCTGATAAGGTACCTTTAATTTTAATATAATCGATAATTTGAGATGAATGCTGCACACGCCAAAATTTAAGAAAGTTATCAGCATAAGGCTAAATGGACAGTTTGTAGTTAGATCTACGCTAAATGGGATGCTGAACAGCTGGCATGGAGGAGGGAAATGTGGCAGGGAGTTAAGCAGTACCCAGCACTGATAAATGCCAAGCCAAATAAAAAGGAAAGCACAGGGAGGGAAGGATACATGTGTTTAGAATGCAGCTAAACTAAGCTAAGCTACTCCTGCTGTCCCCACCACTCAAAATTCACAAGTAGCTGTATGTGATCCCAATCCATTGACAGGAACATTTCCCTCAGAAACCGAATTTAGTGTTTCCAACACTGATTGCTCAGGGTGCTACTGAGTTTGGAATCGAGGAGCAAAGCCCGGAATGGAGGGAACATCCTCTGGGAGCAGAGAAACAGAGGCAATGGATGATAGTCCACTGGCTCAAATTACTTTAAGACCTTTAGATGTCCTCAGACTGGATATGGAATTTGATGATATCATTAAAGGAAATTTGGATACAACATATCTTGATTGGCATCATGAAAATGAGCTCCAATTTCTTAGTAAAGAAATATCTCGGCTTGTTTTAAAGGCACATGAGAAATTAGCAAATCTAGAAAATTTGTACATAATTGATATATCCAAGAGTCCTGCTTTGCAAAGGAGGTTTAGAGTGCATGTTGCTAAAGAGATGATTACTACTATAAGAACTTCTGGGATGAAGATCTACCTTAGAGAGTTGGTGATAAGCATAAAGAAATTGAGTAATTTGAGTCAGATAGGCAACAGGTGGTTTAGAAAGGCACAGAAAAGGAAGAGAAAGGAGGCTGCTAGGATGAAAAAGTGACCCATTGGGAGGAGACCAGCCCGGGTGCTTTCACTTTAAAGGAAGTGCATAGTGGGGGATATGTGCTTTGGAGTAGAGGTGATCTTGACACATTTACAAACCAGTTTCCTAAATTAAGAGAGAATCCCAAATAGTGGTATGCCCAGATTGAGGGGGTCATACCGACCCTGGCGGTCCATGACCGCCAGGGCCGGGGACCACAGAAGCACCGCCAACAGGCTGGCGGTGCTTCCTGGGCTATTCTGACCGCGGCGGTAAAGCCGCGGTCAGAAAAGGGGAACCAGCGTTTTCCCGCCGGTTTTCCCCTGGCCCAGGGAATCCTCCATGGCGGCGCTGCTTGCTGCTTGCAGCGCCGCCATGGGGATTCCGACCCCCTTCCCGCCAGCCCCAGGATGGCGGGAACAGGTGTCGTGGGGCCCCTGGTGGCCCCTGCACTGCCCATGCCACTGGCATGGGCAGTGCAAGGGCCCCCTCACAGGGCCCCATACAGATTTTCACTGTCTGCTTTGCAGACAGTGAAAATCGCGACGGGTGCCACTGCACCCGTCGCACCCCTGCAACTCCGCCGGCTCCATTCGGAGCCGGCTTCCTCGTTGCAGGGGCTTTCCCGCTGGGCCGGCGGGCGGCCTTTTGGCGGTCGCCCGCCGGCCCAGCGGGAAAGTTGGAATGGCCGCCGCGGTCAGAATGACCGCCTGAGTGGTTTGTGAAAATTTCAAAGGTGTTGTTGGAGGATTTGAACACTTTTTTCAACATTGTGGTTCCTAGCAATTTGTGGGCTGAATGCCAGGTGATGGTACGTTGGCCGAGTGTGGAACCTCAGAGACTAGCTGAGACCAATGTGCTATCTCCTCAAGTGATGGAGTAGTATCGGCAAATGATAAACCTTTTGATGGGTAAAGATCTGCAGAAGGACGTTGACTGGTTGAAGATAACTCACGTCAAGCAAGAAGCTAAGAAGTCAGTACATGCTTATTATGAACGTCTCATGCAGTTGTTCAAACAACAGAGTTAGGTCAAAAGCCCTGAAAGGAGAAATATGAGCAATTTTGTGTCACAGTTTGTTCTTGGGTTACATCCCAGGAAAATGGGATTTGTAGGCAGAGCAAGCTTTTGGGTGAGACACTTTAATATACTAAGGGCCATATTTATACTTTTCGACGCACAAATGCGCCAACGCAGTTGTCCGTCGAAAAAGTTAACGCCGGCTAACGCCATTATGAAGCGCCATGCGGGCGCCGTATTTATACAATGACGTTAGCCGGCGTTAGCCGGCGGCGCTGCCTGGTGTGCGTGAGGCGTAGGGGAATATGGAGCTTGGGCGCAAAAAAATGGGGCAAGTCAGGCTGAGGCAAAATTATCGCCTCAACCCGATTTGCGCCATTTCTTCGACTCCCAACCCCCATTGAAATGACTCCTGTCTTAGCAAAGACAGGAGTCATGCCCCCTTGCCCAATGGCCATGCCCAGGGTTCTTCTGTCCCCTGGGCATGGTCATTGGGCATAGTGGCATGTAGGGGGGCACAAATCAGGCCCCCCTATGCCACAAAAAAAAATAAAAAAATTACTTACCTGAACTTACCTTATGTTCCCTGGGATGGGTCCCTCCATCCTTAGGTGTCCTCCTGGGGTGGGCAAGGGTGACAGGGGGGGTCCCTGGGGGCATGGGAGGGCACCTCTGGGCTCCTTCCGAGCCCACAGGTCCCTTAACGCCTGCCCTGACCAGGTGCTAAAAAACGGCGCAAAAGCGGCTGGACGTCATTTTTTTTGACCCGCCCACTCTCGGGCGTGATTTTTGCCCGGGAGTGTAAATACGGCGCACATGCCTCGGAGTCAATTTTTTAGACGGGAACGCCTACCTTGCATATCATTAACGCAAAGTAGGTGTCCACGCTAAAAAGTGACGCAAACTCCATGGACTTTGGCGCTAGACGCGTCTAACGCCAGAGTATAAATATGGAGTTAGTTTTGCGTCGAATTTGCGTAAAAAAAAATGACGCAAATCCGGCGCAAACAGAGTATAAATATGCCCCTAAGTATTGCAGCAATGAGCTGGAGATGAAACAGAAGGGGCTAAAAGAGAAGTTTATGCTTGCATACATTAAACTTCCACTGAAGGGATTTCAGAATTGTCTCTATGTGGGAAATGACAATGGAGGTGGAATGCAAAGAGTTGGATTTCAAGGCAGAGGACAGATGAGGTAGGGTGGAAATGGTGTTCCACAAAGTAGAGGCAGTGGTGTTTCAAAAAGACCCGAACACTGGAATAGATGTTGTGACTTTGATGCGATTGAATCACTGTCACAATTGTAACAAGCTCACACATTAAAAGTGAGAGTATAGGCTCAAAGTAAAGAGAATATATGGTGTTGGAAAAATGCAAGGTTTAACTCCAATGCAGATGCAAAATGGACAGATGTGAAGGCCTCAAAATTCCAACATGTCCCAAGTTCCAATGATGCAAGTTGTCCAAAGCCACCATGGCCCATTGAATTTAGCAAACCTTAGGTTTAATGTGAACCAGGTTCCAAGAGCTAATCTGAATCCCTTTGAGAATCAAGCCAGTTTCCAAACGTTCCTGGTCTTTGATATTTCTAAAGACAATGGTGGTCATTATGACATTGGCGGTCAGCTGGCCGCCACACTGGCGATGGCAGTAGTACCATCACCAGGCCAGCGGTGAAGACCGCCAAATTATGACCATGATGGTGATCCCTCCCATAGACAGCCAATGTACCACCCAAACTGCCAGTGCAGTCCGTCCACTGACCACGGCGTTAGCCATCTTCAGGCAGGAGGAAGACAACGACCCACCCACCATATTATAACATAGCAGACCGCAAGGATTTCCGGGGCGGACCACCACCCCCGAAAGCCTGGCAGACACACATCATATAAAAAGAGACACTCACCTCCAGGGACACAGAGGAGTCCGCGGCCGCCATGAAAACCAAACTGCAAGTCCTGCCGATGCTGTACCACGCAATGGCAGTCCAGGAGCACCAACGACGACGGTGAGTACAGCCACCTAGCACAAAAGGGAGGGACGGGAGGGTGACAGACACACGAACAACACATTCCAAACACACATACCATACACTGAGAACCATCTGCAGAGTTAATCAACATTAAAATAACCCAGGAGCAAAGAAAGCCAGGACTCATACCTCTGGTCCAATCACTTTAATCATGTGGGAACAGCACCCTCATTGGAATATATATAAATATGAACATATGTACAAACATATACGACAAGGGCCATTGGCCAGTACATAGACAATAAATGGCCACAGGACAACGTCCAAGGCCCAACTTGACTCCTGACAGCCCATTACTCCACTGGGCAGGAGCATCATGGTGATGATAGGCTAGCACCTCAGAGGGTGGGGGTTTTTTTCTTGGGAGTGGGGTCCTTGGACTTGGGTTTGGGAGGGGGAGGCTCTTCACCCTTCTGGTTAGGGGGCAGAGGAGTGGGTTTGGGGCAGGGGACTTGAGTGCCACTCTTGAGCCCCTTAGTGGCAGGTATAGCTTTTAGGGGAGGAACAGTACTGGGAGCTGGAGGTATTGGGCTGGGGAGAGGGATCTTTCTCTTACGGGCAAGATGGGGGAGTAAGAGGTCAAGGCAGTAAAGGAAAAGTTTCATAGGACCAATGGGGGAGGTTGTGGTAGGAGGGGAGTGGAGGTAGAGGGAGTGGTTGTAGGAGGAGTAGGTGTGCTGGACTTGGGTGCAGGTGCATGGACAGTGTGCATGTGTGAGGTGGATGGCTTTTGAGTGTCTGAGTGGGAGGGTTTATGTGTAATTGGGGAGGGTCAGACAGGGTGGGAGAGGGCAAACAGGACGTGTGCATGTATGTTGTGGTGGTGTCTGCAAGGGAGGTGGGTGTGCTGTATGAGGTTTTGATGGTAGTAGTGGTGGTGACTGCGCACATGGTGTGTGGGGTGCATGTCTGCGTGTCTGCTGTTGTGATGACTGTGGGCAAGGCTGTACAGGTGGCAGGATCTGGGACTAATGATGCAGTGCATGCAGGTGTGAGTGTTGATATAACTGTTAAGGAGGAGGGGGAGACAGTGGAGGCAGTGGCTGGTGTTGCATGTGCATCTGTGTGTTGGCTGTGTGTGTGCTTGTGGAGTGAAGTGTGGTGCCTGTGTTTGTCTGTGCGAGTCCTGTCTGTTGGGTGCATGCTTATCAGATTGTGTGTGTGGGATGGGTTGGGGAGAGGGAATTGGGACTGGGAACAGGTAGTTGGAGGGGGGACGGAAGAACCAGGGACACTGGCTGCTGTCAAAGAGGAGGCCAGAGCCTGAAACGATCTCTGTTGGGCAGCCTAGCCACCGTGAAAGCCCTCCAGGTAGTTATTGCATTGCTGCATCTGGGATCTGACTGCCCTACAGAGGTGGTTCTCAGGAGGTCAATAGTCTCCTCACTGAGGGCAGCAGGGCTTACTGGGGCAGGGCCTGAGGTGCCTGGGGGAAGGAGACGCCCACCTTCTGAGTGAGCGGGTACAGGCAACTGGGTGGGGGGTTACTGGGAGGGCAGCTGGTTTGGGGGTGGCAGAAGATCTTGTAGCTGGGGTGGTCCCAGAGGGGTCCGCCACCACCAGGGAGCTTCCATCGGAGGAGGAATCTGAGTCTGTAGTCGTTGCTCCAGTCCCTCACGTGGTGCTCCCCTCACCCTCCAATCCACTGGTCCCCTCAGCATCAGTGGACTCTGCCTCCTGGGTCCCGAGAGCTGCAGCTCCCCCACTCTCCCGTGCCCCTGCTCCTTCAACAGATGATGCTAATGTACACAAGGACAGGATAAAAAAAGGCAGAGAGGGTTGGGGAATGAAAGGGAGCACAACAACAACAGCACATATAGCATACACATCACAATCACTAACACTGTGCAGTATGGACCACAATGACAAGCCATCACCTGGGTACAAATCAGTAAAGGACCCAAACACTACCATCTGCACACCTACTGGGACTCACTAAGCTAAGTCTGCCATGCAATACTAGCTACTTACCAACATCAAATCTACATACCTCCAAATTGCTAAGCAGGACCACACAAGAATACCTAAACCAGCATATTGGGGCATCCACTTAATAGAACCTTGCGCCCAAACCCAGGCAACATGAACAAAATACTGCACAGTCTGTACTCACCCCCTTGTGGCTGCTGTGTGCAGGCCATTAGGGGGGTCAGGCTCTGACGGGCACCCCTCTGTCGTTGGGATGCCGTCCCAAGCTGGGCCAGGCATCTCAGGTCCTCCCACCATTTCCTGTAGTGGGTGCTCTGCCAGCTATGGACATCCAGGGTCTGCACGTCCTTGGCGATGGCATGCCACAAACCCTTTCTTTTGACTGACCTGAAGATGAGACACAGGCAGAAGGACACCATGAACTCAACAATCTATTCTGTAACACAAATTGCTTACATTCTGCATATGACCCACATTAAGCACACACATGACCCGTACCTCTGCATACACATTGTATGCAGCCAAACTCCCCCCAGTTACACACTGCCATCACACACATACATATTCATGCAGCCATGTCGCATTCAACCCAACTATTATGTTCTCACCTGTAGGTCTGGAGGCCCAGACAACTGCCCATACAGGGGTAGGACTCCATCCACAAGCTTCTCCAACTCCTCAGGTGTGAAGGCTGGGGCCCTTTCCACTGTAGCACGGGCCATCGCAGGTTCTAGACACAGGACACAGCAGCACACGCAGTGGAGGTGTTGAACCGGAGAGAGTCAGGAATCAAGTGAAGTGGTACAGAGAAGATGGCGGTCACGTCCGCAACGGTGAACGTCGTCACCACTGGCGCTGATCCTCATTGATTCCTGTACTCCATAGAGCTCCATGTTAGCTAATGAGGAGTTGTACAGCGGTGTAGAGCGCCTACCGCCATGACGCCAAACACCAGCGGAGTGAGGTCATTTCAACCTGTCCCTACATACAGGGCAGGCAGTTGTTATTTACTTATGCTAGTACTCATGTTGGACATATTTATGTGCTTCATAGATATCGATTGTACACACCTATAAAATTCCAGTCTTCTACATGCATATATAAACTGTGTACTGTGAAATTGTGTGTCCATTCTCCCTGTAGTCACACACATCTCATATTTGGCTCACTTAGATACCTACCACTGCGGAGGAGGCAAGTACCTGTGTACAGACACCTAGTGCACTTGGCTACACTGGAGGACCGGCACATCATACTCACCTATCGTCTGGACAGGGCCACAATAACTGAGCTGTGTCAACAATTGGAGCCAGATCTGATTCCTGTTATCCGTAGCACTACAGCGATTCCCCCTGTAGTACAGGTGCTTTCAGTGCTCCAAATCCTGGCAAGTGGTTCATTCCAGGTGACAGTGGGCTTGGCTGCAGGAATGTCACAGCAAATGTTTTCGATTGTGCTTGGAAGCGTTTTGGCTGCCTTGCTCAAACACATGAGCAGCTACATCTCATTCCCCCACAGTGAAGATTTGCCCACAGCAAAGGCTGGATTCTACGCAATGGAACACATACCACATGTGATTGGGGCCATTGACGGGACCCATATTGCCTTGGTCCCTCCAAGGGCAAATGAGCAGGTCTACAGGGATAGGAAGAGTTACCACTCTATAAATGTTCAGATGGTGTGCCTTGCTAATACATCTCCCAAGTCACTGCCAGGTTTCCTGGATCTGTGCATGATGCCTACGTATTGAGGAATAGCAGAGTCCCACAGGTGAGGGCACAATTACAGAGGCACAGAGTATGGCTCATAGGTGAACGTGAGTCTTCACACAGTTTATGTCAGTGTATGCCAACTGGAGTTGTACTCCACGCCATTGTACATGAGTAATGTGTGTCCCTCAGTACTTCCAGGTGACTCAGGATACCCAAACCTGTCCTTGCGGTTGACCCCTGTGAGGAATCTGAGAACAGGGGCAGAAATTCAGTACAATGAAGGACATGACCATACCAGGAGGTTTGTAGAACTCACATTTGGTCTACTGAAAACCAGGTTCCGGTGCCTCCATTTAACTGGTGAATCCCTATGCCACGCCTCTAAGAAGGTCTGCCAGATAGTAGTGGCTTGCTGCATGCTGTACAATTTGGTCCTCAGATGCCATGTGCCCTACCTGCAGGAGGAGGGGGGAGACAATGCACCTGTGACAGCAGAGGACAGTGAAGACAGTGATGAGGAGGAGGAGGATGTGGGCAACAGGACATATGTCATACAGCAGTACTTCCAATGATACTCAGGTAAGACTGTAATTCTGTTCATATCTCCATTTCAGTTAAGTGCTGTGTGCAGCTCTGTTGTGCCAATCACTTGCTTTTCATTTCTATTGACTGTCACTTATGCCTTCCCTTTTCGCAGATGTTGGTGTGGTCACAACTATGCACTGATGTGATGACTACAAACTGCTTAAACACATATGTTGAATGGATTCACACCTTATAGGACATTTGTACAGGATAATACAGTGCAATACATTGCAATTCTATGTCTGATAAAGCACAAATACTCTAGTTGTGTTCAAGGGTGTATATTGAAGTGACAATAAGGAAGGGATAGTGCTATAGAGTGGGGTGATGGTGTATGGAAACTTGAGTGTAGTGGCCCAACTGGTTTGTAGCACAGCACCAGTGTCCATGGGGCCATAGGAAAAGGAGCAATGGCAGTCCAAAGTGGGCAAGGTGACTCAGTGGCAAACAAGGGGGACATTCTGGAGGGGCTCATTTCCTGGTAGTGGTTATGGTCTTGGCAACAGTCTCTGGTGTCTGTCTGGGTCGCAGGGAATGTTTGCGGGGTGGTTCAACTTCTGCAGGGGGAGAGGTGCTGTTGGCCTGTAGGTGGTGTTGCAGGTCCTCCTGTCAACTAGCTGCAGCAGATCTTTCTGGCTGGTGAGTGGAGTGGCTAGTGGAAGTGGGCCGCTGGTGTGCCCTTTACTCCCACTTGGTGTTGGCCATGTCACCCAGCACCCCTACAATGGAGGCCATGTTGGCATTCAGAACCTGCAACTGCTGCATGACCTCCTGCTGTTGTACCCCCCTGAAGCCGCTGGTTCTCCTGCAAGATTGTGATCACCTGACCCATCCTGTCCTGTGATTTTTGGTGTACCCTCCAGGACATGTGTGAGTTCCTCCTGGGCAGTCGGTTCTCTGGACCTGGCCTCCCCCTGGCACACAGCTGACCTCCCACTGTCCCTTGTCCCCTGTGCTTGTGTCCCCTGATCGGTGTGCCCACTCCCACTTATACCAGGATCTTCACCATCTTGCCTGTGTGGTGTTGTCTTGGGTCTCTGTACAGGTGGGCACACTATTGATCGATCGATGTGTCCTGGGGACAGGGGATTGGGGACATTGGAGTTGGAGGGGGAGGGCCCTGTGGTGAAGTGACTGTAGGATGTGGAAGCCGACTGACCTGTCGTCCAAGATGGGCCAGGGAGTTAATCCAGCTCGGGACATCCAGAATTGCTGTCATCACTGAGGGCATCTTCAGGTGGGTTGCTGTGACAACTGCTCACCACTGACATTGGCTGGGGCACCTGTGGAGATGTAGGTGATTTGTTAGGGTAATTGTCTGTCACATGTTCTGCATTTCTGGCTTTTACTATGGGTTTGATGTTGTTCTCCCACCTTTTATAATTTATGGTGATGGATTGTGGGATTGGTATTTCTACATGCTGGCAATGCATTGCTGTTGTGTGTGCATGCAGAGCTGGGAGGGATGTGCTTGCAATGGGTAGGGCATGCAGGGGTACACAATTGAGGGTGGTTATTGGGGTGGTGCACTGTATGGGATGGAGCGGGATGTAGGGAGTCAGGGTGAGGGGGTGACATGCCATGCAGGTATTTGTGGAGGTTGGTTAGTAATGGTGACTTACCAGTGTCCAGCTCTCCAGTGACTCCAGTAGGGCCCTCAGGATGCAGGATTGCCAGGACGTGCTCCTCCCATGCTGTCATCTATGGGGGAAGAGGTCGGGGTCCACCGCCAGTCCTCATGATGGCGACCTGGTGCTGTGATGCAATGGAATGCACCTTCCCCTATAGGTTGTTCCACCTTGTGCGTGGATATTGTCCCACGGAGTTCACCCTGTCCACGATCCTCCGCCATAGCTCCATCTTCCTGGCAATGGAGATCTGCTGGACCTGTGCACCAAACAGCTGTGGCTCTACCCTGAAGATATCTTCAACCATGAACCGCAACTCCTCATCAGTGAATCAGGGGTGCTTTTGTGGGGACATGCCTATTTTGTGGTGTGTGTGTTGTGCAGAGGGTGTTCGGTGTTGAGGTAGGGTGTGTGGTGTGTGATACGTGATGAGGTGTGGCAGTCTTTTCGTCTTTGCAAAGGATTGTGGGTTATGTGGGGTGTGTTTTATTTGCTGTTGGTGGGTGTGTAGGGTGTGTGTATTTGTGTCAGGTGTGGATTTATTTTTTCTCGCCAATGTTGGCTTCAAGTGGTGTTGGGAGCCCTATTGCACCACCAATATCTGACCGCCGTTGAATGTCAGCTGTGGTGATTTGTGGGTCATCATTTGGAGAGTGGTGTATTGCTGGCATAGCGGGAAGGGTGGTGGGTCCAACAGTTTTTCGCATTCGTTGGGACTGCCGGATTTGTGGTTGTGGCTGGTTTCTGTCGGTTTGTGTTTGTGTGAAATAATCTGGCAGACAGATTACTGCTTCCGAGACGGTCTGTTGGCGGCCGTCACCACGGCGGTCTTCGGAAAATACCTCTAGTGTCATAATAAGGGCCTCTGATTCTGATCAATCACAATGTCAGTGCCTGAGAGGGCAAGAACATTGCATATTTGGCACAGTCGTGGAGGTAGACCAAAGTGGTTGATTCGTAGAAGGAGAGGTGAATGGTCACCAAGTGTCCTTTTTAATCGACACCCGCAGTACCTGTTCCACCATCAGAACAGATCCACGGTGCAGGCACTGTAAAGAGATCATAAACCCTGGATCAGAAAAGGTCTGTGTGAAAATAGGGTCCTTTGAGGAAGACCATGAGTTTATGGTCTGTGAACCTAGTCTGGTCACCCTGTTGGGCAAAGACTTATTATGTAAATTGAACTTTGTAAATTACTGTAGACTGGAGGATGTTGAATTCCAGACCCATGATGAAGATATGGATTTGAAGATTGTTCAACAAGGGATGGGCGTTGAGGTATTTCCCCTAATAACTGTAGATGATTTATCCCCAAATCAGAAAGACACTGTAAAGCCAAAAGTCTGGGACTTCTCAGACACAGATATTGCAATAAAAAAAGGTGTTAAATCTATCTGGATTACAGTCAAACCAAAAGCCGAATATCCCCAAATCTCCCAATACAATCTGTCATCAGAGATGGTAGCTGGAATTGCCCCAGTGACTGAATCGATGATACAGCAAGGGATCCTGAAAGATATTTTGAGGAGTCTATGTAATTCTCCTAGTATGGGCCTGCAAAAGCCTAGCAGCAAGTACTGCATGGTCCAGGACCTTAAAAAGATTAATAACATCATCATCTCATGTTGTCCTGTGGCACTGAATCCTGCAGCAATATTGTTTCAAATACCATGTGAAGCTGAGTGGTTCACAGTGATTGATTTGTATCACGCATTCTTTTCCATTATATTTAACTCAGAGAGAGTCAGCTTCTCTTCCTATTCTGGTTCGAAAATACAATTCGGGCATGGTGCTGATTTCCACAAGGGTATGTACAAAGCCCCTTGATTTTCAACCAGATCTTGAAAAAAGAATCTGGAGACTCTGGAACTTCAGTGTAACTCAGTTCTTGGTTAATACATTGGTGACTTGCTAGTGGTGTCAATGTCAAGTAAAGCATGCAGGCAAGGTACTTTTGCCTTGTTACACCATTTAGCTGAAAATGGACATAAACTGTCCCTGAGTAAACTGCAATACTGACAGAAAGAATTCCTGTATCTGGGACATCACGTTGTGAAATGTGCAAGGAAGGTGCCACAAGAGAGAATCTCTGCAATTCTGAAAGTGAACCCTCCAACTACTCAATGAGAAGTCAGGATATTTCAGAGATTGGGGGACTACTGTCATCACTGGATGCCCATGTTTTTCCTAGTGTGAAAACCTCTGGAGAGGGTGATGCACAAGTATGTATCTTATCTGATACCATAGGACAATGAGAGCATCAATGTATTTTTTAGAATTGAGAGAAAGTCTCCGCCGTGCCCCAGCCCCGGGAACGGTAGGTTACAGTAAAGAGATTGGATTATTTTCAAGGGCTGCACTCTCTCAGTGCTTACACAAATACATGGTGATTCTCAAAGACCTATTGTCCATTTTTCAGCCACACTTGACCCTGTAGCCAATGGACTGCCTGGTTGCCTTAAAGCTACCATGACATTAGGTGTCAGCATTCAGCAAAGTGAGAATATAGTAATGAGTGCTCCTGCTTTTTATTCGTACTAAGACCCAACACCTGACCAGTGGCTGATTAACAAAGTATGAACATAATATACTAATGGATGATAACTTAACTTTGAGAATGTGGGAGGAAAGCACCACAGGAGTCCAAAGTGTTAGAATGTTGAGCTTTATTCTTGACACCCCAGCCACAGCTCATTGGGGGCACTAGTTTCTGACAGTTGACAGCTAATGTAATCTCAGTGATATGGAACGTTCCATTATACATAGAAAGGAGGAAGGGGAAACATAATGGGGAAATAACATGGAAGATACCACCCCCTTCATTATAAAACAGAAGTGGAGAGCAAGGAAGGATGTCACAGGAGTATAAGGGTATAGAAGGGTAAACTGTGGCAGCATGGGGAAAAGAGAACAATGCCTACCAATCAATCACTTATCTAAGAAACTTTGTTACAACAGTGATGGAGAGGCTTCCTTAAGAGTATATTATGACTTCACTCAGTGACAGTCTTTTAAGTACTCAGGTGATCTAATTGAACGTGCCCGCACTCTATAAGGGGTTTCAGTCATGAGATTTTTTTTTTATTCCTCTATTCAGTGTGTGGACCTCATCTCCTGACTTACTATCATTATTATTGTCCAAATTACCTAGTGGTCAGGTCACATTGTCCTTAGCTTCCAAATGGCCAAGCATCACTGCTCTCCTTGGGATCCAAAATTCTGCCATCTTCAGTTTTAACTGCGTTACAGAACAATTTGGTTACTCTCAGGATTTTAGATGAATTTCGACCATCTGATAACCTCTCATGGCCATTTTTTCTTCACCCAATCGCCCACATGTCCGTCAGACACTTTGGTGTGGCTGTCTTGGTCATATCTTTCCTTCCTTTTGACCTGGTGTCTCTTCTCTCATTGTCTCCAGAGCAGTATATTTATGATGCCAACTCGATCCTTTTGCCACTTCATCCAGGCTGAGATAATGTTATGAACGGGGCCTCCTTCCTTTCAACAGTTCAAATGTAGTTTTTAGTGTGCTTTGGTGTGGTGTAAGCTCTAAGGGCCACATGTACGTAGGTTCAGATTTGCGACTCGCAAATTGCGAGTCGCAAATCCGAATGTAGGATGGTGTCCTTGACACCATTTGCGATTTGCAAGGGGGTCGAAAACGCCCACCTCATGAATATTGATGAGGTAGGTCGCAATTTGCGACTCCCCTTGGGAACGGCAGCCGTCACAGGGATGGTGGCCTGCTGGACCAGCAGACCACCATGTCTGTGACTGCTTCTCAATAAAGCAGTGGGATTAACGTTTTCGTTTAATTTTTACAGAGCAGGCAGTGGTAGGACCACTGCCTTCTCTGAAAAAATGTTTACAGTCACATTCACAACGGTGAAGAGGTCCCATGGGGACCCCTTCCCTTTTGCAAATGGGTTAGCAACTGCGATTGTTTTGCGACCGCGTTCGCAGTTACAAAACAATCCTACATTGCACTGTGAGTCGCAATTAGGAAGGGAACACCCCTTCCTAAATGCAAGTCGCAAACCCGTTTTGCGATTCGGTAACCAGGTTTGCACGTCGCAAATAGCCAAATTCGCTGTTTGCGAGGTGCAAAAAGCTACCTACATGTGGCCCTAACTCTTTTAAATACTTCCTCGTTGCAGCACAGATGGTTAGCCTCCGCAAGTTGTTTTCCTCCCTTTAGGGTTTTATTAAACTGTTCCACTGTCCCGTTAGTTTCAGGTTGGTACAGTAGTGAATGTAGATGAGTGATACCATTTTCTTCCAGGAATGCTTGCTTCTTCCTTCAGCAGAATTGGACACCGTAGTCTGTCAGAATCATTGAGGGCAATCCTTCTCTTGCAAAAAAATTCTGTCAGGGATTTTATGATGTTTTTCGAGCTGGTGTTAAGTATAATCTTAATTTCAGGCCATCTTGAGTGGAGATCAGTTACTAACACCACATATCGAGTGGATAGTTCTCCCAGTAAAGGGCCTATTATGTCCATAGCCTGATCATTCAATGGATTCTCTTGGAGCATGTGCATATACATTGGAGGCTTTCCTGTGATTAGGATTTTGTCACTTTTAATGCACATCATGCACTCTGTTATGAACCTTTCTATTCGAATGTCAATGCTTAGCCACCAAAGGTCTACCCTCAGCCTTTCTTTTGTCTTGGAGACACCAAAGTGGCCTTCATGCGCCATGTTTATGAGTTTCTTTTGTGTTCCTACAGGGGGAATCAGCTTGGTGCCTCTAATCAAACAGCCTTCCATTTCTGACAGCTCATCTTTTACAAACCAATATGGTTTGATGTCTATCCTAATATTGCTCTTGCAAGGCCACTGCACCTTAATATACTGTCTCACATTATTTAGAATCTCATCATCTTCCAATTTTTCTTTCCATTCGTCCTTTGGAATCACTCTGTTTGTTAGCACACAAACATTGGTTGCAGGAAAATCCTCTTCATCTTTTCATATTTCATCGTCTTCATAGATGAAAAGTAACCTAGACAGACGTTTGGCTGCTTTGTTTTCTTTTCCTGGGATGTATTCCACGGAAAATATGAGCTCCTGTAGATTGACTATCCATCTTCTGCTGGAGATTAAGGGGGTCATTCTGACCTCGGCGGTAAAAGGCGTGTACCGCCGGTCAGAAGACCGCCATAACACCGCCGCGGTCGCGGTTAACCGCCACGGTCATTCTGACCCACAACAGGCAAACCGCCAAAATCCCGACATCCTCAAAAGTCCTCCACACCAACGGCCAGCGAAAAACTGGCGATGACCAAACCTCCATCGTCACGCCAACAGAAATACGCCCATTCCATTCCGACCCACGAATCCACGCGGCGGTCTTTCAACCGCGATATTCCATTGGCGGTACACACCGCCGTGGTCGGAATACACACACACTTACAAAACACTGCCACATTGGACATTTTGAAATACACACACCTGATACACATACAAACACCACTCCCACACACCCAACACAATATAAAACACACACCCACATCACCCACAAACCCCTACGACCACCATTTATTGACTAAGGCCAGAGAGAGACACCACCAGCTAGTACAGAGCATACACAGGCACATAACACCATCACTCACACAACATCCATGCACTAAACACCACACACCAGCACACTCACCACACTCATCACCACAAACACCACCCCACACCTCATCCACACCACCCCATTGCACCCCAAAGACACCCCAGGTTCTCAGACGCCGAACTCAGGGTCATGGTGGAGGAAGTAGTTCGGGTAGAGCCCCAGCTCTTCGGGACACAGGTGCAGAACACCACCATTGCCAGGAAGATGGAGCGATGGCAAAGGATAGTGGACAGGGTCAACGCTGCGGGACAGCATCCTCGAAATCGGGATGACATCAGGAAGCGGTGGAACGACCTACGGGGGAAGGTGCGTTCCATGGTATCCAGACACAACATCGCGGTGCAGAAGACTGGCGGCGGACCCCCACCTACTCCCCCAGAATTTACAACATGGGAGGAACAGGTCTTGGCGATCCTGCATCCTGAGGGCCTCGCAGGAGTAGGCGGCGGAATGGACTCTGGTAAGTCTAATCTCAACTACTTCATCCCCCCCACCCACCGGCATGCCAAATCGCCAAATCATACCCCGACCCTCCCCCCCCACCACACATCCTCCTTGCTAATGTCTCACCATCACAACCCACCCATCCCAACACCAAGCCCTGCATGCGACCACAAACCATGGACACCCATCACCTAAGCATGCCCACTGCACATACCCATCCCCGCCCAAACCACCGTCACAACAGCCCCCACAAGGGAATGCCAGCACTGGGGTACACGGGCACCCACCCATTGCACACCATTTGCACACACAGAAGCAATAACCATACTCTTATACCCCTGCAGGACCCGAATGCCACAACACCGCCCAGGAGGGTCCTGAAATGTCCATTCCACCCCCAGAAGAGGCCCACAGTGATGACAGCAGCTCTGTCTCCCTGGACCCAGATGACCAGCCCGGCCCATCGGGGACCTCGGGACAGTCGGTTCCCCTCAGACAGCCACAGCAGACTTACCCCCCTCTGGGAACACCAGCACAGCACCCACCCAGCGGGCCCATGCCTCTGTCACCAGGACACGTCAATCAGCGGTGTGTCCACCACTACAGGGCACCCAGGTTAACCCCCCACCCCAACAACAACAGGAACCTGGGGGCAGTGGTAGTGGGCACACGGTCCAGGGGACAGAGGCCCAGGGAAACAGGGGAACTGGGAGGGCTGCTGTGCGACAGGGGGGGGACAGGCCCAGGGAACCCACTCTCCATGAGGCCCTATCCTCCATCATGGGAGCATACCACCACTCCCAGGAGATGATGGCGACGGTCCTGGCCAGGTTCCAGGAGATCCAGGTACTGCAGGAGGAACAGTTTATGGGGTTCAGGGAAGAACTCAGAAACATAAGTTCCGCAATGGGCACCATCGTTGTGGCTCTCAATCAGATAGTCAGCACATTGCGGGACCATGTGGCACCACAAAGGGCCCCTGTCACTAGCATGGACCAAGAACAGGCTACCACCTCCGTCGGCGCTAGTGCACAGGAGGCCCCGACACAAGAACAACAGGACACCAGAACCCCACCCCCTGCAGAAGGAGAACCACCCCGCAAGCGGTGCCTGAGATCTAGGAAGAAGACAGAGTAGGATGCCAAGACCCCCGCCAGGAAAGGATACCCCCTGATTGTCATCCCACTGTCCCACATTGTCACCCTGTCCAACCTTAAACTGACCCTGCTACACCTTCCACAGGCATATGGACAATGCACCTGTGAGACTGAAAATCTGGACTCTGCCATGGACATTCCTCCACCATCACCCATCACCGAATTGCAACCATTACCCACAATTGAGCACTTTAATAAACACACTTATTGCACAAAAATAATCTGGAGTCTGCCTGTATTTTTGAACAAATGTATTACACAGAACTGTGCAAAAATGTCCAGTTACATTGTGATGACAACATACCACTGTCACACAGCTGTAGTCCATGGGGAAACAAAGCAGAGGTCACGGAGTGGGGCCCACATTTCTGAAATTGGAAGTGAAAGACACAACTCAGTGAACATACACTGGGTGGAAACTCAGACAGTAGAGAGGCAGGAGACTTTAAGTAAATGTAAATTCCGGTGTTGATTCTTACCTGTATGTTATTGAAAATACTGCTGTATTACTCTGTCCCTGTTGTCTGTGTCGTCCTCTTCGTCTTCCTCCTCTTCACTCTCCGCAGGCTCCACAGCTGCCACAACACCACCATCTGGACCATCCTCCTGCAGGAAAGGCACCTGGCGGCGCAAAGACACGTTGTGAAGCATACAGCAGGCCACGATGATATGGCACACCTTCTTTGGTGAGTACATTAGGGATCCACCTGTCATATGGAGGCACCTAAACCTGGCATTCAGGAGGCCGAAGGTCCGCTCGATCACCCTCCTAGTACGCCCATGGGCCTCATTGTACTGTTCCTCTGCCCTTGTCCTGGGATTCCTCACTGGGGTCAGTAGCCATGACAGGTTAGGGTAACCAGAGACACCAATTAGCCACACACGGTGTCTCTGAAGTAGTTCCATCAGGTAAGGGATGCTGCTATTTCGCATGATGTACGCGTCATGCACTGACCCAGGGAACTTGGCATTTACATGGGAGATGTACTGGTCAGCCAAACAGACCACCTGGACATTCATGGAATGATAACGTTTTCTGTTCCTGTACACCTGTTCACTCGTGCTGGGGGGGACCAAAGCAACATGTGTCCCATCAATTGCACCAATGATGTTGGGAATATGTCCAAGCGCATAGAAATCACCCTTCACCGTATCCAAATCGCCCACCTCAGGGAAAACAATGTAGCTCTGCATGTATTTCAACAGGGCAGACAACACTCTGGACAACACCTTGGAAAACATAGGCTGTGACATCCCTGATGAAATGGCCACTGTAGTTTGGAATGACCCACTTGCCAAGAAATGGAGTACTGACAGAACCTGCACTAGAGGGGGAATCCCTGGGGGTTGGCGGATGGGTGACATCAGGTCTGGCTCCAGTTGGGCACACAGTTCCTGTATAGTGGGTCTGTCAAGCCTGTATGTCAGTATGACATGTCTTTCTTCCATTGTCGACAGGTCCACCAGCGGTCTGTACACAGGAAGATTCCTCCATCTCCTCGCAAGTCCCAGCGGACGGTGCCTAGGAAGGACAACATGGAGCACAGAGTCAATCAACCCACAGGTACGTTCCCACAGCTTGCACAGTACACAATTCTCAATGCATTGAATGGCTTGTATGAGTGTTGATGCAAGGCCTAGGTATGTGTTACACAGTAGATTTTAAGCCATGTGGGCCCTTGAAATGGCGGCTGCCTGACCTGTGAAGTGCGACAGTGGGATGTGAGGTCAATGCGCTGCCGTGGCACACTGTGGCGTGAGGCGGTCGAAGACCGCGGCACAAAGCCGCATTGGTTAACATTGAACCCTATGGGTCTCAGGAGCCAATGAGGATGTGCGGCGGCGGTCGCGGTACGCACCGCCGCGGTACGCACCGCTGCGGGCGTGACCGCCATTTTCTATCTGCTTAATCACTCGATACCTGATCATCCACAGGAGAGGACCTATACTGCAAGTGCTGCTGTGACCTCGGTCTAGAAGAGACAATGGCTGCTGCGACTGGGGAATGGGACCCTGCCTTCACTTCTGAAGAATTGGAGAAACTCGTGGATGGGGTCCTCCCTCAGTATGCGCTACTCCACGGTCCTCCAGACCAACAGGTAAGTACACTGGGACCATGCTGTGTGGCCAGTGCCTGGGTTGAGTGGGGTGAATGAACGATGGTGGGGAGGGGAGCAAATGAGGCATGCATCAAACGACAGATGAGAGCATGTGCCACATGGCAAGGGTGGGGATGGGAGGCCACTCACATCGAGCATGCAGAAAATGATTGTTTATTTTTCTCCCCCTGTACATGTCACATAGGTCAGCGTCCATCAGAAAATCGACATTTGGCGTGCCATTGCCAAGGACGTCCGGACCCTGGGGGTCCACAACAGACGGGGCACCCACTGCCGCAAGAGGTGGGAGGACATCCGCCGCGGGAGCAGGAAGACCGCGGAGGCTCTTCTGGGGATGGCCTCCCAACGTAGGAGGGGTGGCACTCGTCAATTGACCCCCCTGATGTCCCGGATCCTGGGGGTGGCCTACCCCGATTTGGATGGGCACGTGAGGACATCACAGCAGACACAAGGGGGTGGGTACAAATACATTCTGCTGACTTTGCGCGCAGTGGAGGTGTCTGGGTGGGGGAGGAGGGCTGTGGCTAACCCTAGGCCAGGGCGATTTCCGTAGGCTAGGCCCCTCCGTTAGGCATGGCCCTGTGCCCCCGCCCCCCACCTCTGTAGGTTGCCTAGTACAGCTAATCATGGCCCTGTGTCACCTATGTGTGGATTTGTCGTCCATAGGCTTGTAGGCCATGTCCCACGGATTGAGTAGTGTACCCCAAGTGCGCGGCGTAGTGCAGGGGGCTTCTGTGTCTGTCTTCTCCGCCAACTGTGTCGCCAATGCATGCACTCAACATGTCTTTATTTCTCCCCCCCCCTTTTTTTGGTGGTCTTCCTGTTCATGTGTGCATTAGCATCATCAGGCCGAGGAGAAGTGGCATCGGAGCACGAGGGAGCTGCATCTCACATGGCCATGGAGGGCCATGCAACCGACTCGGAGTTCACCAGTGAGACAGAGGGCGAGGGGAGCTCCACTGCAGGGACACGTGGTGACACCAGCGACACAGACACGTCCTCGGAAGGGAGCTCCCTTGTGGTGGCGGCAACATCGTGCCCACCGCAACAACAGGTACAGCCGCCACCCAGCGCACCTGCTCCGCCCTCCCAGCAGCCCCTCAGCCTTCGCCCCGTGCCCGCTCACCCAGGAAGGTGGGCATCTCCTTCGCCCCAGGCACCTCAGGCCCTGCCCCAGTCACCCCTGCTGCCCTCAGTGAGGAGGTCATTGACCTCCTGAGGACGCTCATTGTTGGGCAGTCTACCCTTTTGAATGCCATCCAGGGTGTAGAAAGGGAGGTGCACCGGAGTAATGCATACCTGAAGGGCATTCATTCGGGTCAGGCTGCCCATCAGCGATCGTTCAACGCTCTGGCCTCAGCACTGACGGCAGCCATTGTCCCTGTCTCCTGCCTCCCTCCTCCAACTTCCTCAACCCAGTCCCACTCCCCTGTACCTCTGCCTATCCCAGACACACCTACAGACCAGCCTGCACACACCTCAACACCCAAGGGAAGCTCATCCAGACATAAGCACCACACATCACACAAGCATTCACACAAGCAACAGCCACATGCAGACATTCCAACAGCCACTGCCTCCTCTGTGTCCCCCTCCTCCTCGTCTCCCTCCACCCTCCTTGTGACGTCTCCACTCACACTTGCATGCACAACATCATCAGCCACTACGTCCATCACCAGCACACCCACCAGAACACTCCGCACACGTGCAGTCACCACCCCCACTACCATTTACACGTCCCCTGTGTCCTCTCCCAGTGTGTCTGTCACCCCCTCTTCCAAACCACACAAACGCAGGCAGCCACCCACCCAACAGCCATCCACCTCACGACAGCCTCCAGCACAAGCACCTGCACCCAAAGACACCAGACTTGACTCACCTACAACCA
The DNA here is from genome assembly GCF_031143425.1 of Pleurodeles waltl. Lineage (NCBI taxonomy): Eukaryota > Metazoa > Chordata > Amphibia > Caudata > Salamandridae > Pleurodeles > Pleurodeles waltl. The sequence continues at coordinate 972,285,801 of NC_090447.1, forward strand.
CATCCTCTTCCTCCACTCCCATACCCACTACACCTACCCTTCCCACTGCTCCCAAAAAGTTTTTCCTGTCCAAAATTAACCTCTTTCCATCACCTGACCCACCCCCTCCATCTCATAAGACTCCAATCAGCACCTCAGCCACCACAAAACCTGGACCTACAAGGACAATAGTCCAAGGATTTTGGAGTCCACCACCTTCAAGGCCAGCTACTTCGGCTAGGAGTAAAGAGACAGCCAGCCCACCCCCTGGAAAGAAAGCCAAGCAAGCCAGTTCCCGGCGCGAGAGGCCAGAGACAGCAGGCTCCAAGGGCACTACCCTGGCACCGTCAGGAAGTGGGGTGCCACCTGGCACACCGACAAAGGGAGGAAAGGGCCACAGAGGAGCAGGGAAGGGTGGCAAGGTCAGCACGCCCGACAAGTCCGGCAGCAGGCGAGCTGCCCAGGAGGGCCCCACCAGCCCCATTCCAGGGGTGAAGGAGGACACCCACGGGCCCGGGACGGCAGCACAGGAGGGCCCCTGCCAGCGAGAAGACAGATGTGCACGAAGGGCACGGCAGCCACATGTCGGGTGGCGAGTAAGATCCATTTCATGGCCGGATCTGGTGCCCTGGAGACACATGTCAAGAACCGCTGAACAGGGCCCTTCAAGACAAGCACCGCTGAACAGGGCACCGCCGTCTCAAGAACCGCTGAACAGGGCCCTTCAAGACAAGCACCGCTGAACAGGGCACCGCCTTCTCAAGAACCGCTGAACAGGGCCCTTCAAGACAAGCACCGCTGAACAGGGCACCGCCGTCTCAAGAACCGCTGAACAGGGCCCTTCAAGACAAGCACCGCTGAACAGGGCACCGCTGTCTCAAGAACCGCTGAACAGGGCCCTTCAAGACAAGCAGCGCTGAACAGGGCACCGCCGTCTCAAGAACCGCTGAACAGGGCCCTTCAAGACAAGCACCGCTGAACAGGGCACCGCCGTCTCAAGAACCGCTGAACAGGGCCCTTCAAGACAAGCACCGCTGAACAGGGCACCGCCATCTCAATAACCGCTGAACAGGGCCCTTCAAGACAAGCACCACTGAACAGGGCACCGCCGTCTCTGAACCGCTCTGCTGGGCACCGCTGTCTCTGCACCGCTCCGCTGGGCCCTTCAAGTCAAGCACCGCTCCGCTGGGCCCTTCAAGTCAAGCACCGCTCCGCTGGGCCCACCGTCTCTGCACCGCTCCGCTGGGCCCTTCAAGTCAAGCACCGCTCCGCTGGGCCCTTCAAGTCAAGCACCGCTCCGCTGGGCCCCGCCGTCTCTGCACCACTCCGCTGGGCCCTTCAAGTCAAGCACCGCTCCGCTGGGCCCTTCAAGTCAAGCACCGCTCCGCTGGGCCCCGCCGTCTCTGCACCGCTCCGCTGGGCCCTTCGAGTCAAGCACCGCTCCGCTGGTCCCTTCAAGTCAAGCACCGCTCCGCTGGGCCCCGCCGTCTCTGCACCGCTCCGCTGGGCCCTTCAAGTAAAGCACCGCTCCGCTGGGCACCGCCGTCTCTGCACCGCTTCGCTGGGCCCTTCAAGTCAAGCACCGCTCCGCTGGGCACCGCCGTCTCTGCACCGCTCCGCTGGGCCCTTCAAGTCAAGCACCGCTCCGCTGGGCCCTTCAAGTCAAGCACCGCTCCGCTGGGCCCCGCCGTCTCTGCACCGCTCCGCTGGGCCCTTCAAGTCAAGTACCGCTCCGCTGGGCCCTTCAAGTCAAGCACCGCTCCGCTGGGCCCGCCGTCTCTGCACAGCTCCGCTGGGCCCTTCAAGTCCAGCACCGCTCCGCTGGGCCCTTCAAGTCAAGCACCGCTCCGCTGGGCCCCGCCGTCTCTGCACCGCTCCGCTGGGCCCTTCAAGTAAAGCACCGCTCCGCTGGGCACCGCCGTCTCTGCACCGCTCCGCTGGGCCCTTCAAGTCAAGCACCGCTCCGCTGGGCACCGCCGTCTCTGCACCGCTCCGCTGGGCCCTTCAAGTCAAGCACCGCTCCGCTGGGCCCTTCAAGTCAAGCACCGCTCCGCTGGGCCCCGCCGTCTCGGCACCGCTCCACTGGGCCCTTCAAGTCAAGCACCGCTCTGCTGGGCCCTTCAAGTCAAGCACCGCTCCGCTGGGCCCCGCCATCTCTGCACCGCTCCGCTGGGCCCTTCAAGTCAAGCACCACTCCGCTGGGCCCTTCAAGTCAAGCACCGCTCCGCTGGGCACCGCCGTCTCTGCACTGCTCCGCTGGGCCCTTCAAGTCAAGCACTGCTGGACAGGGCACCGCAGTCTCATGCACCGCTGGCCCATTGGCAGAGGGGGCAGGGACGGATCTGTGTCGAGCAGGGCTGCACGAAGCACTCTGGGCACCATGCCTCCTCCAGAACCAGTGGAGTCTGTAATCCACTTGATTGACTGTGGCTTTGCACTCCCCAGGATGGCACAGTGGGCAATCCACCCACTGTAGAGACTTGTGAGACTGTGGCTTTGCACTCCCCAGGATTGCACAGTGGGCAATACACCCACTGTAGAGACTTGTGAGACTGTGGCTTTGCACTCCCCAGGATTGAACAGTGGGCATGGAGGCCCCTCGTGGATCTGGCGTAGTGGACTCATCTGGCTGAGGTGCCCCCCCTTCCCTTCCCCCTGAGGTGCCTGTAGTTTTACTTCGCTGGGCCCTTCAAGTCAAGCACCGCTCCGCTGGGCCCTTCAAGTCAAGCGCCGCTCCGCTGGGCCCCGCTGTCTCTGCACCGCTCCGATGGGCCCTTCAAGTCAAGTACCGCTCCGCTGGGCCCTTCAAGTCAAGCACCGCTCCGCTGGGCCCCGCCGTCTCTGCACAGCTCCGCTGGGCCCTTCAAGTCAAGCACCGCTCCGCTGGGCACCGCCGTCTCTGCACCGCTCCGCTGGGCCCTTCAAGTAAAGCACCGCTCCGCTGGGCACCGCCGTCTCTGCACCGCTCCGCTGGGCCCTTCAAGTTAAGCACCGCTCCGCTGGGCACCGCCGTCTCTGCACCGCTCCGCTGGGCCCTTCAAGTCAAGCACCGCTCCGCTGGGCCCTTCAAGTCAAGCACCGCTCCGCTGGGCCCCGCCGTCTCTGCACCGCTCCGCTGGGCCCTTCAAGTCAAGCACCGCTCCGCTGGGCCCTTCAAGTCAAGCACCGCTCCGCTGGGCACCGCCGTCTCTGCACTGCTCCGCTGGGCCCTTCAAGTCAAGCACCGCTGGATAGGGCACTGCAGTCTCATGCACCGCTGGCCCATTGGCAGAGGGGGCAGGGACGGATCTGTGTCGAGCAGGGCTGCACAAAGCACTCTGGGCACCATGCCTCCTCCAGAACCAGTGGAGTCTGTAATCCACTTGATTGGCTGTGGCTTTGCACTCCCCAGGATGGCACAGTGGGCAATCCACCCACTGTAGAGACTTGTGAGACTGTGGCTTTGCACTCCCCAGGATGGCACAGTGGGCAATCCACCCACTGTAGAGACTTGTGAGACTGTGGCTTTGCACTCCCCAGGATTGAACAGTGGGCATGGAGGCCCCTCGTGGATCTGGCGTAGTGGACTCATCTGGCTGAGGTGCCCCCCCTTCCCTTCCCCCTGAGGTGCCTGTAGTTTTACTTCGCTGGGCCCTTCAAGTCAAGCACCGCTCCGCTGGGCCCTTCAAGTCAAGCGCTGCTCCGCTGGGCCCCGCTGTCTCTGCACCGCTCCGCTGGGCCCTTCAAGTCAAGTACCGCTCCGTTGGGCCCTTCAAGTCAAGCACCGCTCCGCTGGGCCCCGCCGTCTCTGCACAGCTCCGCTGGGCCCTTCAAGTCAAGCACCGCTCCGCTGGGCCCTTCAAGTCAAGCACCGCTCCGCTGGGCACCGCCGTCTCTGCACCGCTCCGCTGGGCCCTTCAAGTAAAGCACCGCTCCGCTGGGCACCGCCGTCTCTGCACCGCTCCGCTGGGCCCTTCAAGTTAAGCACCGCTCCGCTGGGCACCGCCGTCTCTGCACCGCTCCGCTGGGCCCTTCAAGTCAAGCACCACTCCGCTGGGCCCTTCAAGTCAAGCACCGCTCCGCTGGGCACCGCCGTCTCTGCACCGCTGGACAGGGCACCGCAATCTCATGCACCGCTGGCCCATTGGCAGAGGGGGCAGGGACGGATCTGTGTCGAGCAGGGCTGCACGAAGCACTCTGGGCACCATGCCTCCTCCAGAACCAGTGGAGTCTGTAATCCACTTGATTGACTGTGGCTTTGCACTCCCCAGGATGGCACAGTGGGCAATCCACCCACTGTAGAGACTTGTGAGACTGTGGCTTTGCACTCCCCAGGATGGCACAGTGGGCAATCCACCCACTGTAGAGACTTGTGAGACTGTGGCTTTGCACTCCCCAGGATTGAACAGTGGGCATGGAGGCCCCTCGTGGATCTGGCGTAGTGGACTCATCTGGCTGAGGTGCCCCCCCTTCCCTTCCCCCTGAGGTGCCTGTAGTTTTACTTCGCTGGGCCCTTCAAGTCAAGCACCGCTCCGCTGGGCCCTTCAAGTCAAGCGCTGCTCCGCTGGGCCCCGCTGTCTCTGCACCGCTCCGCTGGGCCCTTCAAGTCAAGTACCGCTCCGTTGGGCCCTTCAAGTCAAGCACCGCTCCGCTGGGCCCTTCAAGTCAAGCACCGCTCCGCTGGGCACCGCCGTCTCTGCACCGCTCCGCTGGGCCCTTCAAGTAAAGCACCGCTCCGCTGGGCACCGCCGTCTCTGCACCGCTCCGCTGGGCCCTTCAAGTTAAGCACCGCTCCGCTGGGCACCGCCGTCTCTGCACCGCTCCGCTGGGCCCTTCAAGTCAAGCACCACTCCGCTGGGCCCTTCAAGTCAAGCACCGCTCCGCTGGGCACCGCCGTCTCTGCACCGCTGGACAGGGCACCGCAATCTCATGCACCGCTGGCCCATTGGCAGAGGGGGCAGGGACGGATCTGTGTCGAGCAGGGCTGCACGAAGCACTCTGGGCACCATGCCTCCTCCAGAACCAGTGGAGTCTGTAATCCACTTGATTGACTGTGGCTTTGCACTCCCCAGGATGGCACAGTGGGCAATCCACCCACTGTAGAGACTTGTGAGACTGTGGCTTTGCACTCCCCAGGATGGCACAGTGGGCAATCCACCCACTGTAGAGACTTGTGAGACTGTGGCTTTGCACTCCCCAGGATTGAACAGTGGGCATGGAGGCCCCTCGTGGATCTGGCGTAGTGGACTCATCTGGCTGAGGTGCCCCCCCTTCCCTTCCCCCTGAGGTGCCTGTAGTTTTGCTATCTGATGCCCCTGCAGTGTTCTCTCCAATGGATTCGAGTATCGTGTGTGGGCTTTGCCCATGTGTTTAGGCCCATTGGCCCACGAACAATGGCTGATACCCAATTTGGACAGGACAATTTACATTTGTATATATAGTTATAGATGTTGGATATATTTTTTTACTTAGCCGTTCAATATACTTCAAAATTCATGATCATTTTATTTTGTCTTTGCATTCTTCCGGGGGGTTTGGGGGGTGTCACTCTGAGTTGTTGCTCTGCATTAATGTGTATGTAGTTGTGGGTGAGGGTGAGGGTGGGTGTGTCGCGTATGTGTGTGCCCGTAATGTTTTCCCTCCCCCCTCCCCTGTGTTGTAGGTGCAGTACTCACCGGTGTCTTCTGCGCTGGCGTTCGTGCTCCTGGTAGAGGAGCAAGAAGACAATAGCTGGTAGGATGTGTAGTTCGGGTTCCATGCTGTCCAGATTCCTCGTGGAGTGTGTAGAGGTGAGTGTTTTCCATTCGTAATGTCTGTTTCCGCCGTGTTTTTATCAGCGGGGCTACCGCCCCGGAAAAGGTGGCGGATTGGTGGGTTGTGATAGGGTGGGCGTACATTGGCTCCCGTCTGTCTGTTGGCAGTCACCGCGCTGTTTGTTTGTCCCGCCGTGGCGGTCGGAGTGTTAAAGTGGCGGTCTCTGTTGGCGGTTTCCGCCAGGGTCAGAATTCCACTTTTTTTACTGCCTGCCTGTTGGCAGGTTGGCCGCCGCTTTAACACCGACCGCCAGGGTTGGAATGACCCCCTAAATCCAGCCCCTTTTTTTCAAAGGTCTCTTTCAACACTTTAAGTTCACATCTAACCTTGAATATGTTTTCCCACGTTAAATTTTGGAAATTGTGGAGAGCCCAGAACACTGCTAGGGTCTCTTTCTCTATCACTGAGAAGTTTGTTTCAACCCCTTGCAATGATCTTGGTATGAAGGCAATGGTTTCCTCACCTTCATCAGTTACTTGTGACAAAACAGCACCGAGACCTTTTGTGCTTGCATCTGTAGTTATTATCACTTTCCTGCCTGGCACAAAGGAACTCAACTTGGGGGCATGTCTTAGACTGTGTTTTACATCCTGAAACTCCTTTTCACATTTGTCATCCCAGGTGAGATCTGCTCTGCATTTTATGAATGTTCTCAAATGAAATGTCCTACTTGCAAAATTCTTTATGAATTTGCTATAGATTTCTATCATCCAGAGCAAGGACCTAAGCTCATTTTTGTCTTTGTAGATGCCAGATTTCATATGCAATTCACAAGTTCTTCTCTTGGTTCTGTTGTTTTGCTGGTGATTTTACTTTTTCAACTCTTACTGTTAGTCCAATTTCTTTAAGCTTTTCTAGAACCTTCCCAACTATTTCATTGTGTTCAGTTTTTGAGGTGCCACACAGCTAAACATTGTCTTGATAGTAGAAGGCTCCTGGGATGTTTGTTTTTTTTAACAGAGAAGACATGGCTCTTTCAAATAACAATGCAATGGGTACTAAGCCAAAGGGCATGCACTTGAATTTGCAGGTGTCTATTGGTGTAATAAAGACATTGAGTTCTGGTGATTCTGGGTGCAGATATACTTGGTAATAGGCTGCTGCTAAATTGAGAGTGGATACAATATGGGCCCCTTTGAGTGCAGTGAACATTTCAGAAATGGTGGGCAAAGGGAAGCTATCAACAACTTTCTTTTTATTGAGGGCCCTGAGGTCCATGCAAAGTCTTACTTTATTGTAAGCCTTATGTGCTACCACAATGTGTGCCAGCCATTCAGTGGCTTCAACTAGTTCTATTACATCTTGTTTGCACAACTTTTCCAAGTCACTCTTCACTGTATCAAGCACATTCACCAGTAGCCTACATACTTGGAAACCACCGATGTTGTGTTATTATTTAACTTTATCTTGTAGATATGTATTTTGAGGCAATGAAACAAATGAAAGCACATAGGAAGCAGGTCATAGGATTTGGGCGCTCACAGTGAGTCCACATAATAACATTAACATTCCAATCTTATCATGGTGCTCCTGGCAAGAGGATCTTCCAAATTCCTCTAATGTTTCAAGGGAAACTCACAGTGACAAAAACAGCTGTCAGGGCACCCATGAACGTGTAATTAGAAGTCAGTGATGTATCAATTATGCAATGTATATTGGCATTAATACCATGGAGAGTTTCAAGCCCAATTTATTCATGAAGCAGAAAAGTTCATCATAACAAACAAAAAGTCGTCCTTGAGGTCAGTATTCGTGTAGTAAACACAGCATTGAAGTCAATATTCATGTAGCACATACAGCCAACACGTGTTTCGTCCTATGAGAACAATACTCTCACAGACTTCATCAGGGCTGAAAATAAATGAGAACAATGACTACAACCATAGTATGTATTCAAAACTGTTCACAGCAGACCATAAATTTATCTTATCGTGACATTTTGTGAGAACACAAACAAAAGACATGCCATTCGTGACTTCATGTGCCCAATAATCTAGTGGAAACTGAAATGTTACCCCCTCACCGGAATAAAATTACCTAAAAGCATAATATCCACATTGTCCATACAGTAAAAACAACAAAGTGGAAATATACATGTGACTATAGAATTGTTATAAGGAGACTGGTTGCACACGCAGACTTACTTAAGTTAAGGTATGTTTCGAACTATGAGGTTTTTTACTGTTGAGTATTTAGGGCTTTGATGGTTATTCTGACGTGGGCTTAAATGTTGTTGGATAGTTTGCACTAAAAAAGCTATTATTTTCTCGCGCACTTTGTTGATGACTGGGTTTCTGTGGTTAGTATTTTCTCTAATTTGGAGACATGCACACTCATATTATGATAAACCCTGTACACATGGGAAATTCACATGTATATTTCCACTTTGGTGTTTTTACTGTATGGACAATGTGGATATTATGCTTTTAGGTAATTTTATTCCGGTGAGGGGGTAACATTTCAGTTTCCACTAGATTATTGGGTGAAAAATGGAGATGAGGTCTGGTTTTCAGCAGATGGAAGACCTGTATTGCCAGTTTCTTGTCAAGTGAGCGACGACGACTCTGGAGAAGGACCAAGTAATATGACCAGGGTGAACCGCAGAAGAGAAGAGTGGCCAAGAAGTCATGGGAGACTGAGACCAGGTTTATCTCTGGAACGCATGCCAAGTCAAGCAGATTAAGTGATAGCGAAGATGAACAGTTAGTGTCAGGAGATCAAAGATAAAGAGTGTGTCCAATCAAGGTATTGAACTCCGGAGTGGATGTATTTTGTTGACATTGAACTTGACCCAATTACCTATAAATATGGTGATCCATAGGCAATGTCTGCAAAAGGCTACTGCAATGAAAAGTTTGAATTTCTTTAGGCTGCTGATTTGACAATTGTAACTGAATTGTAACTAAACTGAACTTTATTGAACTCTGCATTTGCTGAATTATGAAGATTCCGTAGGGCTGAGGTTCCTAAATAAGAGTAGGGTTGCCAATTTTAGAAGGTGGAGTAGGGATAAGGATGGCTCAGAAAGACAACTGTACACAACCAAATCATGTAATAAAAATCATAGGCCCAGATTTAAGAGGGCCTAGCACCATTGTGATATTAGCAATATTTTTTTTACTCTAATGTGGCGCTGGAATGCCAAAAACGGCGCGTCATATTTACAAAGTGATGCAATGCTTGTGTTGCGCCACTTTGTAATCCCTTGCGCTATATTATGCCTGCGCCCGGCATAATGTATGCAAGGGGGCATTTCAGGGCTAGGGGGGGGCCGAAAAAATAGGGCAAAGAAATCTAAGAGATTTCTTTGCGTCATTTTTAATGGCATTTTTTTAGCACCTGCTAAGAGCAGGCGTTGAAGGGAGCCTCTGGGCTCTTTGCAGGATTAGCGTCAACATTTTTTATGCTAATTCTTCAAAGCGCCAGACTAGTGTAAAAAATAATGACTCTAGTCCCCCGACTACTGCCATGGTGCGCCGTATTTTATTTTTTAATAAAGACATTTGTATTGTTTTGGGAGAAATTAGCAAATAGGTATACAGCGTATACAAATGCTTAAAAACAATTAACACAATTAAATTAACACAACTAACACAATTAATGCTCAAGCATAATCAACCCGGTCCCACACCGAACTCAATGCGTATTGTCTGTGCCTCAAAATGGTAGAGAATAATTTGGTCTCAGACACATGCTGAGAGGTACGGGCAGTGGAAGAAAGACGGGTAGAGGGAGGCCCCGGCCACGTCTCTGGAACGGGTGCTCTCACCAGACGCAGGGCTTTGCTTCGCATTAGTCTCCTGTCAAGGCATCCCACTTCCCCCATACTTTGTCATGTTTACTTGGGCATCCCCTGGCCTCATACACCAGTCTCTTGCGCTGTGCACACCAGTCCACTCCCCGTCTCCATTTATTCAGAGATGGTGCTGCTCCCGCTATCCAGTCCGTCATAATGTCTCTTTTAACCACTAGGCATACTACTCCCAGAAAAGTCTGGTCTGCCCTCCTCAAGTCCACCCCTCCCATTACCCCCAGCAGGAGTGGGAGTGGAGCGCTTATCACATCCTCTTGCAAGGCACTGGAGATCTGCTTTGTGATTGTTCTCTAGTAAGTCTCTATAATTGGGCATGCCCATACCATATGGAAGAAATCAGCCTCTGGATTGGAACACCGGGGGCAGCCGAATGTGGGGCGGAGGCCTGCTTTGTGTAGTCTTGCAGGTGTAAGGTATGCAGTGTGTAGGTAGTAGGATTGCAAGAGACGGAATCGGGTCGACATCGTTCGGGTTCTGGGTGCCATCAATGCCTCTCTCCATTCCTACTCCTCGATTGGTCCTACCCATCCCTCCCATCTGCGGCGAAGTCCCTCAAGGGGACACGAGGTGTTAGCTATCAGTGAGTGGTATATCTGCGAAACTCCGCCTCTACCTAGATTACCCATTAGTACCTTCGCTTCCATGAGGATGTATTCAGGAACGTGTTCACCTATTTGTGTGTGTATCAGCAAAGCGTGGCAGAGCTGGAGGTATTTGTGGAATTGTGTTCCGCTTAGTGAGAAGAGTCCCTGGAGCTCTTCGAAGGACCTCATATGCGATCCCCCCCAGACGACTCCCAGTGTGGAGATCCCTATATTATCCCATTTCTGGAACCCCCTCAGTTCTGCCACCTCAGCGAGTAGTTTTCCGTGCCATAACGGGGCCTGTTGGGTGATACGATTCCACCAACCTGAAACCTTCTTGGCGTCTCGCCACCCCATCAAGACCACTTTAGTCACTTCCGGGATAGTCCGAGGAATCGGGCACCCGTAAAGAGCGTCGAAGACCCTGGGGTAGCCCAGTGTGTGGAGCTCAAGTTGGTATGGGGGGTCTGACCAGCCTCCCCCAACCCAGTCATTAATGACCAGCAGGTGTGTTGCAAGGTGGTAGTAATAAATATTAGACATTCCCAACCCTCCGTCGTAGAGGTCTCTTTGACAGGTAGTAAGTGCCAGTCTGGGGCGGGTATCCTTCCACAAGAAGTGGCGCGTCACTGAGTCAATTTCTTTGAACCATCTCTTGGGGACTGGGTATGGGAAGTTCTGTAGTAAGTAGAGGAGCCTAGGAAGGACCATCATTTTGAAGAGTGCTATTCTCCCAAACAGATTAAGGGGCAGGGTTTGCCAATGCTGAAGATCATCCTTGATTCTGACAGTGAGTGGTGTGACATTAAGTTCCCACGCTAATTCTGGAATGAGAGCAACGTGGACCCCCAAGTATTTGAAACTATTTCGACGGATGGGAATGTTCTGTTGCTAGTCAATACAATCCCTCGTGGGGTGCTGCGGAACCAGCAGAGATTTACGGGGATTTAGCGTGAGGCCAGAGGCCTCTGAGAAGAGGTCCAGGATCTGTAGGATACGTAGGCCGCTTGGGGCCTGGTTAGCGATGTATAGGAGAACATCGTCGGCATAGAGCGCCACCCGGTCCTCCGGTCCTGCGGGCCAAGACTATCCCTCAATCAGAGGGTCCTCTCGGAGCAGTTTTGCCAAGGGCTTTTTTACGAGTGCAAAGAGCAGCGGGGACAAAGGGCATCCCTGACGAGTGCCACGGCTAATGGGAAACGAGCCAGATATAACTCCGTTCACCTCCACCCTAGCCGTTGGATGGGAGTATAGTAGCCCCACTAGCCTTCGGAATTTGGGACCAATCCCATTGCTACGCAGGTCTTGATCAAGGTGGGATCAGTCCATGGTGTCGAAGGCTTTTTCAAAATCGAGTAGGAGTAGGGCCTTGGGGGACTGGGTCAAGACTCCGCGGTGTGCCAGGGCCAAATGCAGCCGCCTAATTCAATGTCTGGTACTTCGGGAGGGCATAAAGCCACATTGGTCGGGGTGAACCAGCGACGGGAGCGCTGTCTTCAATCTGGAGGCGAGAATAGAGGACAGTATTTTAACTTCGATGTTTAGGAGAGATATGGGCCGGTAGTCCGAACAGTGCCGCGACGGAGGTTGAGTCTTGGGGATTACTGCAATTGTGGCTTGGTTGATTCCGGGGGGGGGAATCGACCATTGCTCTCTGCTTCGTCGTGCATGTTGAGAAGGTGAGGACTTGGTATGTCGCTGCATTTACTGTAAAGTTCTGCTGGGAAGCCGTCTGGGCCTGGGGTCTTGCCCGAAGCCAGGGTGGCTATTGCGCCTGAGACTTCTGCCAAACTTATTGCCTTTTCTAAGTTATCTCGGACTGCATGGGAAATTTTGGGGAGGCTAATGTCGTTGGTCGGGGGCGTTCTTCGTATAATCACGCATAATAAGAAGCAAAACTTTGTGCAATATCTCTGGGTGTCTTGGAGAGGGTCCCCGTTTCGTCTATGATCTCTGAAATAACCCTGTTAGCCATAGGTTGCGTGGCCAGCCAGTGTAGGAGTTTCCCGTTCCGTGCACGGGAGGGAGGAGGGGTCAAAAAGCTTGCTTTGCCCCATTTTTTAATGCCTGGGTCAGGGTGGGCGTTAGGGGACATGTGGGCCTATTTCCATGGTGGACCACCATGGAATAAGCCCACAGGTGCCCTCCCTAGGCCCCAGGGACACCCCACCCACACCAGAGGGACAGCAGAGGATGGGGACCCCATCCCAGGTAAGTATGGGTGAGTGCAGGTATGTATTTAATTTAATTTTTTAAAGTGCCATAGGGGGCCCGGAAATGGGCCCTCATACATGGCACAGGGTGCAATGGCCATGCTCACGGGACCCTGGTCCCCTATGCTGGCCATTGGGGGGGTGGGCATGAATTCTGTCTTTTCTAAGACAGGAGTCATGTGGAATGGATGGTTTTGCGTCTGAAAATAACTCTAGGCAGGTTGGAGTCATTTGTTTTTTTTTACTCTAACCTGCCTAACGTCATTTTTTGGGGCAAAAACCCCTTCTTTCACACCGCCAGCCCCACCCGACTAACGTCATTTTTTTTTTACACTAGCCTACCCTTTGCACTGGCTTGCACCATTCCATAAATATGGTGCCCGGGTGGTGTACAGAAATGGTGCAAGCCGGTGCTAAACCTTTTGGTGCAAAACTGAGTTAGTGCAGTTTTGCCCCAAAAAGTATTAATCAGGGCCTCAGTGCACTAAGGGGGCAAGGAAAGTAGCTCTGCACTATGTGTAGAGCCACCATTCATAACTCTGCCCCATAGTTCTGCTATTTTGCACAAGTAGAAGTAGTTTGCAGTTATCATAAACTTTTTTGCAACTGTTCCTTTTCTTTAAGGTCTGACTGTAGAGAAACAATGTTTATCCTTTCAAAGAACCAACGTAGAGCAATGATGGCTGTAGCATTGTTTCTTATTATAGCTTTCCTGATAGCCTTAATAAAAGGTCCAAGTTCCCCTGAAGATACAGTTCCTGTTAAACCAGGTCTCAAACCCAAACTCTCTGTTACTCATGTGGCAGAGCAGCATAGTTGTGATTGGAAGACTGCAAATAGAGACGTTTCCGAGGGGAACTTCATTTGAATGTATTTTTTAATTCATTGTATGAGTACACTGCTATAATGAAGGCCAAAGATTGTCACATGTCTACTCATTTACCTGCCTATGTACCTGAGGGCATAGCCTGTCATCAAATTCTAGTCAGAGATAGAATTTCTTGTAGTTTAATCCTATTTTTCAAACTACGATATGGTTCTTCAAGAAGGGTCTGTGTACAAACATTTAAATCCCCATTATAATGCAAGTTACAAGGACACTGCATGGCACTTTTTGAAATCCAGAGTTAAGCTTGATACTGACCGTGCCCATAGACACAATTTAACCTGTAAATTGATGCGTGTTGAAAATGATTTTATTGATACTTTGGAAGACAGGAAGGAGGAGATTGCTCAGAGGACGAAACCGGGGACAAGATAGTGGAAAGGATTAGTGGGGAAGAGAAGAGAAAAAGTGCAAGATACTTGAAATACAGCCTAAACTAAGTTTAGACTGACAACATCAAAGGAAATTGTGTTTTGCCTGGAAAAAAGTAAGAGCTTTATAACACTCAGATAAAGGGTTGGGGTATATGTCCTCATAGATTTGATGTTTTAAGGTGTACAGATCGAGTTTTTGTGGGGAATGACCCTGTCATTCCTGGAGTTTATTATGTACTTGGAACAAATGCTTTCTTCAAATCTCCTGTAAATTGGTTAGGGAACTGTCATTTAGGCCCTTATTTATCATTTTTGACGCAAATGCAGTTTTCCGTTAAAAAGAATACCACCGGCTTGCACCATTCCTGAGTGCAAGCAGGGTGCCATATTTATGGAATGGCGCAAGCCGGAGGTAAGGATCGGCTAGCGTCAAAAGAAAAGACGCTAGCCAGGGGGTGCGTAAGGAGGAAATGGCGTTAGGGTGGCAGAAATTACACTAGGCTGGTTAACACAATATATATGGCGTTACCCAGCCTAGCGTCATTACTTGACGCAATAGCACCCAAAAATGACTCCTGTCTTAGTAAAGACATGAGTCATGTCCACCACCCTAATGGCAATTCCCAGGGAACCAGTATCTCCTGCTCATGGCCGTTCCACCAAGTGCCATGTAAGGGGCCCCCAATGGCACAGCCAAATAACTTAATATAATACTTACCTATCCTTACCTATACTTATACAGGGTGGGGTCCCCAATCCTCTGGTGTCCCTCTGGTGTGGGAGGGGGTGTTGCTGGGACTTGGGGTGGGCACCTGTGGGCCCATTCCATGCTACCGTAACACCTGGTCTGCCCCAGGCATAGCGTCGTTATTTAGGCCCGCCTCCCACCCTTGTGTCATTTTTGTATGGGGGATGAATATGACGCTATGGGCTTAGAGTCATTTTTTGGATGGAAACGCCTACCTTGCACCTCATTAACGCAAGGTGGCATCATGCATCCAGAAAATGTAGCAAACTCTGATATTTTAACGCTAGACGGGTCTAGAGTCAAAATATAAATATGGTTCTAAGTTTGCACCGTATTAGAGTAAAAACAAAATGAAGCTAATCCGGCGCAAAGGGAGTATAAATATGAGCCTAAGTTTGCACTGTTTTTGCATAACAAAATGACGCACAAACAGTGCAAACAGAGCATAAAGATGCCCCTCAGTTTGGATTTTTCCTAAAGTGTATCATGTAGACAGGATTCCACACACTAAAATTGGGCCTCCTTGTAGTGCTAAATGTAGTGCTCCTCAAACAGTAGTGGATATTTTTGGTGACATGATTCCTTCTGCACGGGTAGTTTGTTTGAAATGATTTGAATATTAGAAAACTTTCTATCTTGGTTGACAGACGTGCGACTAATTCTGCTGGAGCTTACCTGGCTACTAATACTGAATTAGTGGCCATTAGTGGTAAGGACCTTCAAACCAGGCTTGCTTCAAATATTTTGCTTGCAAAAGAGACCTGAGTTTGTAAAATGTTGAAAGCCCTAACGTGTTGCACGTATGTGCTGGATACTAGTAAGGAGATCTACAAGAATATTAGAAATATTACTAAATTGTCAAGGGATTTGAAGTACTTTGAGGAAGCAGGTGCATGGGAGGCAATTGGGAAAGGGTTTTCTGCTACAGGTACAGCTTAGCAATATTGGCAGTGGCCTTTCAGGTACTATCGTGAGGCCTATTTTGATCATTGGTATTTGTATGATTTGTTTATTTGCTATGGTAAATAGATTTATATATGATAACCAAGGAAAGGTCTGAAGAGGGTAAAGGTGTCAAGATAAAGAGATGAAGTTGAGATGGAGGACAATATAAGGCCTATGATGGGTTGAAGGCCTCAGTAGAGTCAACAAGCAGAAGACAACTCATTTTTCAAGCTGGACTCAGAAATGTAGGCTGCTCTGTTTAATTGCTATTCTAGCCATCAGAGGAGGGCCTGGAATGGTGATATTTCTAGCCATCAGAGGAGGGTGAAATTTAGTGCTTTACAAATGTATTCATGCTTGCGTATGTAATCAAATATTAATCAGTGTGCAATGTATTTCTCATTATGCTATGGGTGACTGTATTATCTATAATGAAAGCCACTTTTATATAATCACACTGTAACCTATGTATTTGCTTATGGTAACGGTATTCATTTGACTGTTGGATTCTTTCCTAACGTCGGCCTGACTTTGACAAGGCCCAAACCATCTGAGCTGTTTCGTATTAACTGCACTATGAGTTTCATGTTCTTCTTTCCTCTGCAGGAGGTTATCAAGAAGCACCCATTATTTAAAATAGTTTTTTGTTTATTGTTGGGAACTGTCAGGCTAGACATTTTAATTAGAACTTGGCCATGGATGATTAGTGCATGGGGATGAGAGACAGCTCCAGCATTTGTGCCTATGCCTCTAAACCTTAATTTGGTTCTTCTGATGCTGACACCTTCCTCATAAAAAATAGTGTAGCTACTTTCTGAACTGAGTTTTAATAAACAGTTTAACAGTCTGGGGTTTGAAGTGGATGTTCCTGTTACTCAATAGTTGGACACTCTGCTGTTCTGTTATACATTGGCTCTTGTTCCTACATAGAGTCCCTAATCGGGCCTGAACCATCAAGACACCACAATTAAGCAGCCATCCATTCCAGGGTCAGATCTAGTCAAGATATAACAGGGTACCTCTGTATCACCGTAACAAATGAGTGCTCCAGGTGAATCAAAATAATTTGTTTGTGGAAGTGTGGACCACTTATTAGTTGCTAAATAATAAACAGACACATTTGTCTCATTTTAATGATTAAAATTGCAAGTCTGTAAACCAACATATTAGATTTAAGTATGAATATTTTGAAACTTAACAGAGTTTATAATTTGATGTGCATCAAACAAAGAAGAAAGAACAAAACAGAGACACAAAGTAAGAAGATACAGTTTTCTTATCAAATGCATATCAATATGACTGGAGATCAAGGAAATACGTTGACTATTATTTCAAAAACCGTGAGAGTGTTGTTGCCAAATAAAGTAACCCTGTAATATTATAATACAATAGAACCATATTCTGGGATGTCAGAGATACATAGTCAGCCTGGCTAGTGCTTCTGCAGGTTCAACTAAGGCATCAGAGCCATGGAGACCTAGAGGCCCAGTCACTGGGCTGCTGAGATGCTGCAGATGTTGGGGTTATGGAAGGGCATGACATGTGAAGCCTATGGGAACCCCAGGCAGGTAGCCCAGGACAGACCACAAATAAATGGTGGCACACCTGTGTGAGTCACTCCGCAGGAACTTAACAGTCACACTGGAGAGGCTCACCAGGGTGCAAAGCCCTGAGTGGATGCAGTGATCACTTCAAGGGGTTGTTGTAACCAGCCTTGGTCTTCTAATTAGAGGAACAGAGGAACAGAGTTACCTGCCTGGACCAATAGGAATCCTTCTTTGACTCTTGGGAGTAACAAGGTGGATGCAAGAGGTACTGAGGCTTCCATTGTTCAGGGGCGCCACCATTCCTTTGGAAGGGAATAGGTGTTTGAACAAGTAAACTTAATAAGTGAGGTGTTGAACTGATTTTTTGCTGGGATGAGGTGGCAGATGCAAAGGGAACACCACAAGACATGAGAGCCCAGTCCTATTGGCCCAGCACCATATTCTTAATAAGTAGTTTTTTTTAAAAAGAGCTGATGGAGATAAAATCAACTGAGAAAACTGATTCATTGTGAAAAGTTCTACTGATGGTCTGGAAATCCAAGGCAAGCAGAAGTGAGGCTTTTTAAATCAACCTGCTGCGGGATGATAGGGATCAAATTTTACTAATACATTAGTGGCATTGATATTAGGATATGATGACTTATAAAACTTCATTTAAAAGCCTAACAGAAAGATTAATATGAAATGTAAAAATGTGCACGGTTGAATCATAGTGGACAATGTGACTTCCATTCGTATTTGACATCGTGTTTTGCTATGAAAGATATTGTGCATTTATGTTTGAGTGAACTACTGACATGAATTTATATTAAAAGTATTATTCTTAGAAAATGTTAGAAATATAAGTATTAAATTAATATGAATTAATCATACTTATGCTGATTTAAATTCATTTATTAACTTGAGTTTCATGTGTGCAGAGAAATAAGCATACATTTAAATTGTTTCCTAATATTGTAAGTGAATAATGATTGCAATTAATAATTTGCTTTGCATATTTGATTCAAATTGTAAGGAGCGCAACAGGATTTATATGTGCTAACAGTATTAATATGTTTTTAGGTTTTCTTCACTAGACTAGGCCTAAAAATTAATTTTGCAGCCGTTAGACGAAAAGTACTGATTTATTCTGTTCCCTCTGACCTGAGTTAATTCCTACGTTGCTGATGTGAATGCCCTATTGTATTAAAGTCAGAGAACATGTTTTAATTAACTACAGATGTAACAACTGTCGAACAAGACAGGAAGATTTTACATCAGAACTGTTGTAATCATCCCATGAGCTGTGGGAAAGAACTGTTAAGTTGCAATCAACTAACAAAAGTTATATTCTGGTGGAACTGTATGAATTCATCGAGATGAACGCATCTTCCCTGAGAAAATCTGGAATAGTTGCAAATTGGATGTCATCAATGGTTTTCCACTGGACATTGATTAATTTGCACAAGATGAGCCCACACAGTCAACTAGTCAGAACATTATGGACATTTCTAGTTAAGGAAAGACTTCTAAAACTTGTAGTCAGGATGTGAGAGTTCTTCTTGAAAGTTCATGCTGTCACCTTCAGTTCCTCTACAGGTCTTCTGCCATATTTAGTCTTTATGATATGAGTTTTTCTTTAGTTTATATGTCCCGTTAGGTATGCTGTTCAGTACTTATATGTCCAATAAATTCTGAACTTGTGACCTGCCCTATGTGCAGCTTGTTTTCTGCGCTGCCCCTGATGCTGCTGCCTACTGATGCTGAGAAGCTGTGAATGTTCTTTTTGATTAATCTTTCCTGTCTGCTGTCCATTAGGCTAGGTATAATCTATATTGTGATGTTTTGTTTCCTTTTCAGCTTAGATGATTACACCAGTGTATTTTTATAGTGAGTTACCCTAATTAGATAATTTCCCTAAATTATTTTTTTCTTGTCTTTCGTTTTGTCCACATGTGTTAGCCCATTCCCAAACTTGCAGGTCCAAATTTGTACTACTGATAAAGATGGCCCAGCCCTGAAAACTAATTGTTATTAATTGAATTTTGATGATTTACTGATGTCACCATCATCTGCTTTGAAATCTGATTTTAATGTGCGTATTATAGTTCTGCTGATTTGCGTTATCCTTTTGGAGTGTTTAATAAAATTGATGGTAAACAGGCACACTCTTGTTAGACATTTTGGTCGGCCTATGATTTTCATGTAAGTTTATAACTTAGTTTTGCCCACCATTACGTTACATTGACTTTGTGGTTGTAATAAAGCTTTGAAACTTTATACAATTTGAAGTCTTGTTTTGTGGTCGAATTAGTCATGCTGTTTGAATTTGTTCAAGTTTCACATGTTATTGATTTGTGTTAGATTAATCTAATTACCACACTCCTCACTGAGTCTAAAGATCCGGTCGACTTCTAGTGCAGGTGGGATAAGTAATTGTTTTTCACCACAGCATGTGTGGTTTCTAAAGCTGGATGCGGGAAGAAGCAGGGACAAGCTACAAAAAGTTTCTAACAAGGTGGTGATGGTTGAAAAGATAGTCTTGGGCCACGCCACAGACAACAAAAACCTAAAGGAAACTGATTTGACTAATTTGACTACTGAAACAGGTGTGTGATTTCCCATGCGGCCTCCACCATAGCATTTATTAATGTGAGCAGAAGGAGGAAGTTGATTCTCACCCCATTGATATTATTTAAGAAGGTAGTTTGTCCCTCCTTGCATACCACCTCTCTACACAGGGAAGGATTAGCGAACTATTCGCCCTCTTTCAGAATCAGGCAGTAAATGTTCTCCACTGTCTAGCTGAAAAGCCTGTGCACGAGGCAGCCTTGATTTTTCATAGGCTTTCCGAAGTTTTAAGTCTGGCTCTGGATCTGCTTTGGATCTTGTGAGTAGAATAGCATCAGTAATTACAAATAACCTATCAAAGAGCAAATTAAAATAAAATTAAGCACTTTAAAATATAATACACATCCTTTTAGTTCAAGTTATAGATAAATATGTATTTCTTTTTAAATTACAGGATGTATTCTTTGATATTTTTTAGGGATTTACAAAACTTTCCCTAGAGCCCTTTGTCTTCAGTTTCTAATTCTTTTCTCTCACAGACCTCGAAAGACTCTGAATAGACAAAAAGGTGACTAAGGTGTGCTATATAAAATACCATAAATGAATAGATTTTCAGCACACACTTTGCTACTTACCTGTTCTTTCTTAGGTACAAATACACATGTAAATAGTCTTACCTCCTCTCTCCAACTTCACTGCAAGATCATCCCATTGGCTCTTGCCCCTTTCTACTCATCCCTGCTTTGAACCTCTATCGGGCGCTTCCAATAAATTGCCTTCAACCAATTCTCTTGCTCTCTCTTCTCACTCGACAGAGTTTTATTTAAGCCGATGGTTGCAGGTTGGACCGCAATGGGAATTATTTTTGGAGAGCTTCACATTTTTCCTCATCAGATGTTCACCTAGAGCAAGAGAGGAAAAACACACAAGGGGAAAAGAAAGAGTGAAAAAAAACTGAATAGTCATGAGAAATGGAGAAAGTAGGAACCTGAAAGAATGAGATAAAGAGACAAGGAGTGAAAAAGGCATGAAGTAGGCTGTTCCTTTTGGGGCGGGTCCAACACTGGTTTACATATGGCTGGGTCTAATCTAAGGGTATGAGGGAATGGCCCACTGTGCCAACAGAATCAAACTACTCCCAAATGAAGAAGCCCAATCAGGCCAAACCGTTCTTGGGTTGCATGTGTTCTGGTTCAAAAAGGACCTGGCTTGACCATTCCGGCTAGACATTTCCTGTTGGAGCAGGACCAAGACTGGGTCTAATCTGATGTGGCATGGTAAGCAAAAGAACAATGGGTTGTAATACTACCCGAGAGATTGTCAGTGGTTAGACTTTTTACAGTTATTGCTAGCATTCTTCCGATCAGCTTTTGTTTGTTTGATGTAATGCTCTAATGAGACGAAGAGCATGCCCAGCCTTGCTCACTGTACCATTAAAACCATGCTCTACCTGACTGAAGAGTCACAGCCCAGCCGAAACTAGTCTTGGGGTGCTTGTGTTCTGGTTTGGTGAGGACCCAGCTCAGCAGTTTGGGCTGGACTGTTCCTTTTGGAGCAGGGCCAAGATTAATTTGCATGTGGCTGGGTCGGATCTGAGGAGGCATGGTAGGCAAGAGTACCGTGGGTTGAAATGCTACCCAAGCGACTGCCAGTGGTTTGATTTAGTACAAGCATCCCCCAGCACCCTTTGTGTCATTGGTGGAAACAAAGCTAAGCATCCTTGGTATTCAACACACCTGACATTTGAGCAAAACTTTAGGCCTCAGCACTTATTCTGTTACAATTAAAGCACTGCTTTTACCACATTCCCCGGTTAAATGTCCCCTCCTACCAACTGGTTTCAGGGTCTCAAAGAGCCCATAGAACCTCCATACATAAAGTTGCGCTATTCTTTGCTGGTCCTTCACCTGTTTTCACCATCTTTGTTCCTCTCCAGTGGAGGCTGATGAAGTTTCAACCCGATGTGGGGTAAATCTCTGTCCACATACCAATGGCACTGCCAAGAGAGATTCAAGGGGTTTCTTAGTTAAAACATATTTTTTTTAATGGGGCTAACTTTTTGTATTCTGCAAAATATTTCTCTAACTGACTACAACATTGGTTATACAGGCAGTTCAAAGAAACCTAGTAATGCATTTGACATAAGTTGTTGTTATTGTTTCTTAACATTAATATGACCATCTTCCCTACCTTTTATCTTCCAGGTGACGCAGATATAAATCACAGGCCTTAGAATACAGAACTATACCTCAGGATAGACATATTAGGCAGGTTTAGAGAGCACATCTACTACTAGGGTTACAGAGGGCTCGCAGGTTCGGACAACCAACTTATTGCTTATTTTCCACTGATGCTACAGATGAGTGTACATTACAGGAGTGATAATATCATAAAAAGCCATGATCATAGATAGTAGAATGGCTCAACATCAGTAGGGAAACAGCTACCTTAAAAGCAAGTAAGTGATCTTTTGAAGAAATAATCTCATATCATCAATGTTTCCCAAACGCAGCATTTTTCACACAAATTGAATCTAAATTTGAATTCAGAAATACACATCTTTTCCATAAACATTAGCATGCCATTTGTTCCCAAATAACAGTGTGTCATTTTTTTAAAGAACACTTGTTGCCTTTCAAACATGAACCTGTCCTTGTTTGGTAAGTAGGCTAATTTTGCCGAAAACCCAAGCATGCAACTATTTGATACATATAGTTGTTTTCAAATAGCAACCAACATTAATTCCGTTCAATTAAATGAACACTTATTAAGTGCAGATTCATGCCCTGGCATCTTAGCATTAGGGCAGGTTTAGCACAAAGGATTACAAAACAAATATGCTTTATAACATTTTTGCTACCACCCATGACAATACGGTCAACACAAGAGGAAGGAAATTTCAAAGTTTGGGCATCACATTGTTAGTGTGTCAGACCAAAATAAGTATACTTACAAGGGGACACGAATAGGTAGATGAACCTCTTGACTCACAATTAAGTTCTTACCATAGCTCCAGTACATAACCAAAACACAATAATCATTAGTAATCAATAAAATCAATAATCAATGGAGTCAGTAAATGTCACGCACTTCGTCCTTTCAGCCATAAATAACCACACCTTTAGTAAATGTTTAGTAAGTTTATTTCCCTATATTAACAATGCTAAGGTCATGTAGATTAATCTCAATATCAAATGAAACACATATAAAAACAACACTGGTTGTCCAAAGCGGTGGAAAAAACGCAATCCAATCGAAGCTTGGTTTACAACACATTCTAAAGTTACAATGCAACTCAATAGCAGAGTCAGCTGCGTTGATGAGATGAAACACATGAAGTTAAGCAGAGAAATCCATCAAGCATTAGTCTTTTCCTTCGTATCTCAGAATCCTCAACTAACCTCAGATTAGCATCAGCATGTTGGGCTTCATACAAAACAATTTACTGACACAAATTTGGAAAATACCTAACTATGATTCTATCAAAACAGCGCACTTGGTACCTAGAAAGAAAAAAGAAAAAGCAAAATATGCATAACAGTCACAGTTTATAATTTTATACCTATCCTCGGTTGGGTCAGCAAAGCAGAATCAGTCTTCGTTCTCAGTTCATCAGTCGATCAGCAAGGCATCAGGTCTCAATCAGGAAAGTATGGGCAAAGTCATTTAGCATTAAAGATAAGCATGTCTCTAGTAAAGACGCACAAGAGTAATAAGGGTATTGGCTGTCTTCTCTCCAAACGTCGGAACGAATTATCCGAACAGTCTCTCTCTGTGGCGTTGTTATACCAAAGTCACCTAAACTATCCCATAATTCCCTATTGGTTAGTTAATCGTATGTTCATACTTTGTCCAATAATATTTCTATGTCAAATCTATGAATTCTAATATTTCTCTGTTCACATACAGTTGATTGATCCGCCTTACGATGTTCTCATCATCCGACTTGTCAGGTAACAATATTGTTGCAGCTTCAACTCCAGTCAGTATCTTCATTGTTCTTGTCCTGGGAAGGTCAGTCTCACACACATTACACATAAAATGTTACACTAGCAAGAACATCATCTACTAGTAGTCGGTTCTCAGGAAAAACTTCTGTTAAGCACATTTAACAAGACAATGGACATTTCACAGTTTAATTCACTTGGTCAGCATTTTTATTAAACGCTAAGAAACACAGTTTCTGCTTGAGGCCTGGAAAAATAGGGCAGGACACTCGCTAAATTAAGGCTTACAATTAGTAAAGCTAAAGCATACTTCATAACCCTTAATATGACATATTACTGCATTAGTCTAATATCTTTTCAACATTTCATAAGTATTGATCATTAGTTAGTACACTTAGTGAACATTTGTGGCCATTCTTCGAGGTCACATTTTCAAATGCGTTCATTATTTTTCTATGTTATTCACTTTCTACATGAACTCATTATTGAAAATACAAAACCACTCATTAATAAATGTAATGAAAGACACCTGCTCTAGCAATCCCTCCTCTGATAACTAAATGTGTATTCACACTATTACCCACAAATGTCACACCAGCTAAAACTCTTACAATTCAATTTTTTCATACTTTTGTCTTCCCCTTGAATTTTCCCTGTACATTTTTTTCCTTTTCTTTCCTCCTCTGATTATTCTAAGAACTTTTCAATTTAACCCTTATATATAATTTGCATAAGTCCCCATATCCCAATTACACAAATCACAACAATTAATATGCCTTGTTATGTTTTAAATAGAACCCCATTCCAAATGTTGCTGAGCCAATTTCCCACTGAAGCAAACCCTTTGACAACCTTTTCCCACACACCTGGTTCTTTCAATTCTTGCAAATCAGTACTTGCATTAGTCAGATTAGTAAGTAAATCTCTTATCTCTTTACTCTTATCTGGTACATACGAACAACAATGCCTTGAATTAATCATTCTACAGACTCCTCCATCCTTCGCTAAAAGAATGTCTAAAGCAAGACGATTTTGAAGAGTCATAGCTTTATCAGCAGCTAATTTACTATCTATCAGGAGTATGGCCCCTGAAATATTTGTCAGCATGTTATCCACAATAGTAGATAACTTCCAAATCTTAGTCGTATTCAGGATGACTCCCACTGAATGAATCACCGCTCCAAATATATATCCCACTCTCACAGAAGAGGACTCCCTCCTCTGTCTCTTATGATGTAATTCAGTCACTTACAGAAACTTTTTCGAATCATCCATTTGATAAATCTTTGGGAAAACTATCCACAAATAAAATGTGTCATACCACCCTCTTGGAAGAGAGTAATAAGCATTAAGTCCACAAATATAGTATATTCCTGAGACTGCAGGGTCCTGTCCACTTAGCATAAAAGTCCATTTACTCTGAAACAAAAACACATGTCTGCATTCAACCATACCCACAAATAAAGTGTCAGTGCGCGATTTAGGCCTATATATACAAAGCTTCCCTACGTGTTGTGCATCTAAAGCTAATTTTCCTTGCAATTTAATTGCAATATAAGCATAATCATTCTTGTAAGGCCTTTTCTCTAAGCCTTTTTTAAATTTCTCTTTTAATGCCTTTCTCCTGTTATTTGTGTGATCTAAAAAGCTCTTCTCTAAAGGTGTAAGCAAGCATGTCAGATTGTTGCGATGTGCATATGCTGTGCCAAACATTATTGTAGGTTCAAAGAACCCTCTAACTAATACTATGGCCCTCATTCTGACCTTGGCGGGCGGCGGAGGCCGCCCGCCAAAGTCCCGCCGTCAGGTTACCGTCCCGCAGTCGAAAGACCGCGGCGGTAATTCTGACTTTCCCGCTGGGCTGGCGGGCGGTCGCCTTCAGACCGCCAGCCAGCCCAGCGGGAAAGAGGCTTCCACGATGAAGCCGGCTCGGAATCGAGCCGGCGGAGTGGAAGCTGTGCGACGGGTGCAGTTGCACCCGTCGCGTATTTCACTGTCTGCGCAGCAGACAGTGAAATACATTTAGGGGCCCTCTTACGGGGGCCCCTGCAATGCCCATGCCAGTGGCATGGGCACTGCAGGGGCCCCCAGGGGCCCCGCGACCCCCCCTACCGCCATCCGGATCTCGGCGGTCCGACCGCCGGGATCTGGATGGCGGTAGGGGGGGTCGGAATCCCCGCGGCGGTGCAGCAAGCTGCGCCGCCGCGGAGGATTCAATGGGGCCGCGGTACACTGGCGGGACCCCGCCAGTGGTGCCGGTCCGACCGCGGCTTTACCGCCGCGGTCGGAATCCCCATTGGAGCACCGCCGGCCTGTCGGCGGTGCTCCCGCGGTCCTCCGCCCTGGCGGTCAAAGACCGCCAGGGTCAGAATGACCACCTATGTCATTATCCTTAGCTACTTTACTCAAATATCTAATTATAGGAACAAACGAAAACACAAGATCATGATTCGAGTAGAAGTATTGAATGTACTCCTGGTTATAAAGGGGGTTATTCTAACTTTGGAGGAGTGTTAATCCGTCCCAAAAGTGACGGTAAAGTGACGGATATACCACCAGCCATATTACGAGTTCCATAGGATATAATGGACTCGTAATACGGCTGGTGGTAAATCTGTCACTTTTCCGTCACTTTTGGGACGGATTAACACCTCCTCCAAAGTTAGAATAACCACCAAAATCTTGTTAGTAACAGACTACAAATTATCCCGTAGGCTGGAGGTAAACTATGATATGTGACTCCTTCCTCAACTGACGAAGGAATCTGCGTACACACAAAACAATTCTTCGAAACCATTGTCTCAACATACTCACTCAATAAGCAATAGAAAATGTTAGAAGAAAGTTCTCCCTGCCCCTTATTATACTCATGCAAATATTTCTCATCCAGCTTCAACTTCTCTAAAGCTTTTAGTGCAGTAGTCGTCTCAAAAGCAGAAGTATGGTTGGCTCCTCTCGTGTCCAGAACAGACATACCCACAATCAGCACCACAAACAATATCCCACACATACTTGCCAAACCAATGCTCATATATTTACAGCACCTAGCACCTCTACCTTGTTGACTAATGTGACTCATGATCTGTAAAGAATCAGAAAGCAGAAGAAATTTAGAAAATTTGCAGCAAAAATCAAAAATAAACAATTCTTCTTTCAGCAGTTCAGCTTCACTTCCAGGATCCTTTTTTTGTTCGGTCACAATCAGTTAGGAGCTTTTTAAAAATCAGATTTCAAAAGTCAAATCAGGTTATCCATGTCTCTTCCGGTTACTTTCAACAGTCTCTTTTTCTCAAAATTGTTCTCTCAGATTGTTTCAACAGTTCAGTTCATTAGCTTTTTTCTGCCACCTCGAAATACTGACCCGGAAATTCTCTATCAAAACAAAAAGACAAAAACTCTTGCTGCCATTCATTTGTAGTTGCATACCCCCATTCAGGACCTGCGTATTTTTGACTTGCTATTCTCTTCCTCTTCAAATTTCAATCACCATTCAATTCTCCTTCACTTAGATCTTCTTTCCTTGTGGTATCTACTTCTTCCTCTATTGTTGGTTTGACAACCCTCCCTTTCCCTTTCTCCACTTGTCAGTATTCTTTTCAAGATTAAACTTGAACCTTTTCCTTGTTCTGTGGTGCTTTCTCTTGATGGACCTACAACCAGTTCAGGAGGAGTCAGATCACTTTGACTTTGATCCATCTCAACACCTTCCCGTTCAGGGTCTGGCAATTGCTCTGTTTGTCACTCAGGATCATCTGCTTCTGGGAAAGCCCTCCTCTGACTAGGTTCTCCTGCTGCTTCAGTTTAGATAGGCTCTTCTATACTCTCCTAGAGGTCTCCACCCCCGTCTCTCACAGGAGTGACTTAACCGTCCTCAACGAGCTCAGATCCAGTCTCAGTTCCTCTTTGCTCTCCTTCTGGCCCTGAGACTTTTCTCACTGTTGTTGGCACTCTTAACACCGCTTCTTCATGATCCAGTGGACATGCCACTTTCTTCATGTGGCTGGCGTGAATCCAGCTCTGTATTCTAGCGCACTTCACAGCTATAGTAGTCATCAGGACCACTTGATATGGTCCCTTCCAACGAGGCTCCAAACAGGTCTTTCTCACGTGCTTTCGGATGACAACCCAGTCCCCAGCTCTCAGGTTGTGCTCTGGGTCATGGATCAGTGGCAGGGTGGTGGCCTCCCCGTGCTGAGAAAAAGAGTGGACTACATCAGCCAGACCCTTGCAGTAATCCAACACCATATCATCTGTAATGTTGACAAGTGCATTTGCTGGCACTGCTGGTAACCTCACTGCTCTGCCCATGAGGATCTCTTGGGGCGACAATCCTGTCTTCCTGTCAGGTGTGTCCCTCATTGACATCAACACTAAGGGCAATGCATCAGGCCATTTCAAATTTGTAGCTGCACAGATCTTTGCAACTCTTGACTTCAAGGTACCATTCATCTGTTCCACTATTCCTGATGCTTCAGGGCGGTAACTACGATGCAGTTTCTGCTCAATGTTCAATGCTGCACACAGTAATTTAATTACTTTGTTATTGAAGTGACTTCCCCTATCTGATTCTAAAGAAATTGGAAACCCGAAACACAGTATTGGCTCCCTAAGCAGTAGTTTCGCTACTGTGAGACTATCCTTTCTTTGTGTATGGTACACTTCAATCCAGTGGCTAAAGAGGCATATAATCACCAACACATATCTCAAACCTCCACACACACACACAGGCATTTCAATAAAATCAATTTGCATTCTGCTGAATGGACCTCCTGCTCCTCCAATGTGGCTCAAATTAACCACTGTCCCTTTCCCTGCATTTAACTGTTGGCAAATTACACAACAATGGCAAACTGCTTCAGCAACTTGTCTAAACTTTAGGTTGAACCAATCATGTTTAAACAGATGAACCATGGCATCTCTTCCTAAATGTGCTGGACCATGATAGTACCTTGCCATTTGAGACAACAGGCTATTTGGCAAAACCACTTGACCCTCCTCAGAAACCCACAATTCATCTTGTCTTTGTACTCATTTCAGTTTACTCCATGAACACTTTTCCTCCTTGTCAACATTATTCTGCAAAGATTTCAATTCTTTCAAAGTATCAATTACTGTCAATGCATAGCTTGCGCAAGTTTTGTCTTCTTCAGGTAACAGTTTGTCTTTGAGTGATATACAGTTCAATGCGCAAAACCTTGCGACTTGATCCACATATCCATTTCCCAGTGATACAGAGTCCTGCGACTTCAGATGTGCACTGCATTTCACCACTGCAATCTTTTCAGGCATTTGAATTGCATTTAACAATCCTTTAATTCTCTCACCATTTCTCACTGGTGAACCAGAAGAGGTCAGGAAACCTCTTTGTGACCACAATTGACCAAAATCATTGACTATTCCAAATCCGTACTGGCTATCCGTATAGATAATACTCTAAGCTGAGCAGAAACATGGCACGCTCTAGTAAGGGCTACCAGTTCCGCTACTTGGGCAGAATACACTCCTCGAAGCCAGGAATCTTCCAAGGTACCTGTAATTGTGCTCACAGTTTATCCTGCTCTCAGTGTCCCTGTATTGTCTCTCAGACAAGAACCATCCACAAAGATAATTTGGTCATTTTCTTCCAATCGGGTATCTCTAATGTCAGGTCTCGGTTTTGTGCACAAATCAGTTACTTCGAGACAGTCATGCTCAACATCTTCCTCTTTTTCAATTTCAGCATTTTCACTCGGAAGTACGGTTGCCGGGTTCAGCACTGTACATCTTTTCAATGTCACATTTGGCGACTCCAAAATACTAGTTTCGTACCTAGTTAACTTCGCACCAGTCAAATATTGGGTTTTCGTCCTTGTCAGTAAAATCTCAATAGAGTGAGGGACCATTACAGTCGCGGGATATCCCATCACCACGTCTTCACACTGTGAAAGACTTTGACCAACCGCAGCAACTGTACTCAAACAACCGGGTAAGGCTGCTGCAACTGGGTCCAAAGTAGCTCAAAAATATACTACTGGGCGATGGGCGCCTTATGGACTTGAGTCAAGACAGACAATGAACATGCATCACGCTCATGACAAAACAATGTGAAAGGCTTTGTGTAGTCAGGCATACCCAATGCTGGAGCTCTGCACAAACTCTCTCTCAACTCAGTGAACGCTTCCATTTCGTCCTGGTCTAAAACTATGGGATCAGTGACTTCCTTATGAGTCAGCTTCTGCAAAGGTCTTGAAATGACTGGAAATTTTGGAATCCATTGGCGACAATAACTCATCATTCCCAAGAACATCCTGACATCTCTCTCTGTGTTTGAGGGACTTATCTGCAATATTGTTGTAATCCTTTCTCTGGATATCTTTCTTGACCATTTCTCAATCTGGTGACCCAAATACTTCACTACCCTCTGAGAGTACTGCAACTTCAGTGGAGACACTTTATGTGTAGGAAAGTACCATCTTGCCTGGCATGTTACCCCCATTTTTCACTGTATATATGTTGTTTTAGTTGTATGTGTCACTGGGACCCTGGTAACCCAGGGCCCCAGTGCTCATAAGTGTGCCTGAATGAGTTACCTGTGTAGTGACTAACTGTCTCACTGAGGCTCTGCTAATCAGAACCTCAGTGGTTATGCTCTCTCATTTCTTTCCAAATTGTCACTAACAGGCTAGTGACCATTTTTACCAATTTACATTGGCTTACTGGAACACCCTTATAATTCCCTAGTATATGGTACTGAGGTACCCAGGGTATTGGGGTTCCAGGAGATCCCTATGGGCTGCAGCATTTCTTTTGCCACCCATAGGGAGCTCTGACAATTCTTACACAGGCCTGCCACTGCAGCCTGAGTGAAATAACGTCCACGTTATTTCACAGCCATTTTACACTGCACTTAAGTAACTTATAAGTCACCTATATGTCTAACCTTTACCTGGTAAAGGTTAGGTGCAAAGTTACTTAGTGTGAGGGCACCCTGGCACTAGCCAAGGTGCCCCCACATTGTTCAGAGCCAATTCCCTGAACTTTGTGAGTGCGGGGACACCATTACACGCGTGCACTACATATAGGTCACTACCTATATGTAGCTTCACAATGGTAACTCCGAATATGGCCATGTAACATGTCTATGATCATGGAATTGCCCCCTCTATGCCATCCTGGCATAGTTGGCACAATCCCATGATCCCAGTGGTCTGTAGCACAGACCCTGGTACTGCCAAACTGCCCTTCCTGGGGTTTCCCTGCAGCTGCTGCTGCTGCCAACCCCTCAGACAGGCATCTGCCCTCCTGGGGTCCAGCCAGGCCTGGCCCAGGATGGCAGAACAAAGAACTTCCTCTGAGAGAGGGTGTGACACCCTCTCCCTTTGGAAAATGGTGTGAAGGCAGGGGAGGAGTAGCCTCCCCCAGCCTCTGGAAATGCTTTCTTGGGCACAGATGTGCCCAATTCTGCATAAGCCAGTCTACACCGGTTCAGGGACCCCTTAGCCCCTGCTCTGGCGCGAAACTGGACAAAGGAAAGGGGAGTGACCACTCCTCTGACCTGCACCTCCCCTGGGAGGTGTCCAGAGCTCCTCCAGTGTGCTCCAGACCTCTGCCATCTTGGAAACAGAGGTGCTGCTGGCACACTGGACTGCTCTGAGTGGCCAGTGCCACCAGGTGACGTCAGAGACTCCTGCTGATAGGCTCCTTCAGGTGTTAGTAGCCTATCCTCTCTCCTAGGTAGCCAAACCCTCTTTTCTGGCTATTTAGGGTCTCTGTCTCTGGGGAAACTTTAGATAACGAATGCAAGAGCTCATCCGAGTTCCTCTGCATCTCCCTCTTCACCTTCTGATAAGGAATCGACTGCTGACCGCGCTGGAAGCCTGCAAACCTGCAACATAGTAGCAAAGACGACTACTGCAACTCTGTAACGCTGATCCTGCCGCCTTCTCGACTGTTTTCCTGCTTGTGCATGCTGTGGGGGTAGTCTGCCTCCTCTCTGCACCAGTAGCTCCGAAGAAATCTCCCGTGGGTCGACGGAATCTTCCCCCTGCAAACGCAGGCACCAAAAAGCTGCATTACTTGTCCCTTGGGTCTCCTCTCAGCACGACGAGCGAGGTCCCTCGAATCCAGCGACTCTGTCCAAGTGACCCCCACAGTCCGGTGACTCTTCAGCCCAAGTTTGGTGGAGGTAAGTCCTTGCCTCACCTCGCTGGGCTGCATTGCTGGGAACCGCGACTTTGCAGCTACTCCGGCCCCTGTGCACTTCCGGCGGAAATCCTTTGTGCACAGCCAAGCCTGGGTCCACGGCACTCTAACCTGCATTGCACGACTTACTAAGTTGGTCTCCGGCGACGTGGGACTCCTTTGTGCAACTTCGGCGAGCACCGTTTCACGCATCCTCGTAGTGCCTGTTTCTGGCACTTCTCCGGGTGCTACCTGCTTCAGTGAGGGCTCTTTGTCTTGCTCGACGTCCCCTCTCTCTTCAGATCTAATTTGCGACCTCCTGGTCCCTCCTGGGCCCCAGCAGCGTCCAAAAACGCCAAACGCACAATTTGCGCCTAGCAAGGCTTGTTGGCGTCCTTTCGGCGGGAGAACACTTCTGCACGACTCTCCAAGGCGAGACGGATCTGTCCACCAAAGGGGAAGTCTCTAGCCCTTTTCGTTCCTGCAGAAACCTCAGTTTCTTCTGTCCAGTTGAAGCTTCTTTGCACCCGCAGCTGGCATTTCCTGGGCATCTGCCCATCTCCGACTTGCTTGTGACTTTTGGACTTGGTCCCCTTGTTCCACAGGTACCCTAGATTGGAAATCCACAGTTGTTGCATTGCTGGTTTGTGTCTTTCCTGCATTATTCCTCTAACACGACTATTTTGTCCTTAGGGGAACTTTAGTGCACTTTGCACTCACTTTTCAGGGTCTTGGGGAGGGTTATTTTTCTAACTCTCACTATTTTCTAATAGTCCCAGCGACCCTCTACAAGGTCACATAGGTTTGGGGTCCATTCGTGGTTCGCATTCCACTTTTGGAGTATATGGTTTGTGTTGCCCCTATCCCTATGTTTCCCCATTGCATCCTATTGTAACTATACATTGTTTGCACTGTTTTCTAAGACTATACTGCATATTTTTGTTATTGTGTATATATATCTTGTGTATATTTCCTATCCTCTCACTGAGGGTACACTCTAAGATACTTTGGCATATTGTCATAAAAATAAAGTACCTTTATTTTTAGTATAACTGTGTATTGTGTTTTCTTATGATATTGTGCATATGACACTAAGTGGTACTGTAGTAGCTTCACACGTCTCCTAGTTCAGCCTAAGCTGCTCTGCTAAGCTACCATTATCTATCAGCCTAAGCTGCTAGACACCCTATACACTAATAAGGGATAACTGGGCCTGGTGCAAGGTGCAAGAACCCCTTGGTACTCACTACAAGCCAGTCCAGCCTCCTACATTATGACCATTCTTTCCCAAATGGTTCAACAGGGCAATCGTATCATACTTGCACTCGTCCCTTGTTTTGGATGCAATCAGTAAGTCATCAATGTACTACACCAAAGTCGATCAGTAAGGCAATTCAAACGACTCCAAATTATTTTTCAAGATCATATTGCATATGGAAGGTGACTCTGAATACCCTTGAGGAATTCTGCACCAACAAAAGACTTGATCCAGGAATTTGAAACAAAAGAGAAATCGGCTATCCTCAGGAAGAGGCACAGAAAAGATCGCTTGTGACAAGTCAATGACCATGAACCACTGTGCATCACATGAAATTTGGAACATTATCACAGCTGGATTAGGCACTATGGGACAACATTTGACCACAATCTAATTTATTTTTCTCAAATCCGGAACAATCCGAACCTTCCAACAGGGCTTTTTCAAAACGATTATCAGTGAGTTACACGGACTGCTCAACACTTCTTTCAGAACTCCTTGCTTCACAAAGTCTGCAATTATCTGAGCCACTTTCATCAGGGCATCTTGTGGCATGTGGTACTGTGGAAGTTGGGGAAAAACTGCATTCAGTTTTATGGTAACTTTGATTGGCTTCACTCCTTTATTCAGACCTACTTTTTTTCCTGTCAAATCCCACACCTTCTCTTGCACTGTTCCCTGTAAATCGGGATGGAGCTCTTTCACTGTGAACATCGGGAAAAACTCAATCAAAAGGGTACTCCTCATTTGTAGTTTCACACTCTGTTTCTGGGGCTTGGTCTTCCACATCATAGCTATTTGTCTGAATCTCAATGCCGTCATTTGAGCAAGTAATCAGACATTTCATTTTACACAGCAAGACTCTTCCCAATAGGGATACCGGACTTGAATGGCAGACCACACATTTATGAAATCCCTGAAAATTGCCAATCTCGACTTGAACTGGGTCGGTAATCGGGTTTGTCAAATACTGGTTTGTTACCCCATAACCTGAACTGTTCTACCTGAAAGGGGCAAATTTGGAACCGCTGTACTTCTCACTGTAGAGCATGTAGCTCCCGTGTCGACCAAGAATGAAACTCTGTGACCCATAATCTTTCTCCTCACATAGGGTCCTCTCTGATCTACTTCTAAAGAAGTTGCACGTACACATGGCTCTTCATCTGAACTGTCACTCATCCATTCACCATTTATACCATCCTCACTGTGTAACTGAAATTGATGTACTGTGTTGTTACTTCTGTTTTGCCTCTGTTTTGTGACCTGTTGAGAAAGCCTCATCTGTTGCTGCTCCATCGGGGCTTGAGGTATTTGCATTTGCTGTTAGCAAAGGAATGCTAGAATTAGGAAGGGGAGCTCGCAGCCAAGATGGAAGAGAACTGCTTAAAGATACTGGTGGCATTTGGGAGCGCTACCCGTAAAAACCTTTATGGACCAGGGGAAAATTTTGCACTCTATGTGCCGCTGCTTGGGAAGCCAGTGCCCTTTCCTACTCCTTTGGAAATGTGATCAAAATTGCACATATTTGGTACTTAAATGAACGTCTTCCTCAAACACCAGCTTCTCATTTTCTGACAATACATGTGTTTTGCCCTCAGATGCTAGTTTTCTATTTTGGTAATTTTACCCTAACAAGCAGGTTCTTGATTTTGCTAATTTTGCTTGCATTATCAACTGTTAATTTTAGTAGTAAACTAATTTGACACAAATTGTAAGCTGCACATTTGAAACTTGCCATTTGTTTATCGAGTGCTCTGATTTACTTGTTTTCACATAGGTGTATAATGCCTTTTTCATGTGCCAACTCATGATCCACTGCAACACAATCAAATGAAAAGAACAGTTTGATTTAACAGGCTTAGCCTCATATGTCCAAATTGGCCTGCACATGCCATACATGCCCATGTATTTCCTTCATGAAACAGAGACAGTCTCCATATATTCTGTTATTTGCTAGGGATGCTCACCATCTATCGGGGATGCTCACCACATGCCAGGATAGTGCTCCATATGACCTGGTTCACCATCCATCAGACACGCTCACTATGTGCTAGAGATGGCTACCAAAGGTAAGAAATGGCCACCAAATACATGGATTGCCAACATCATGCCAATAATGTCTTCCAAACGTCAGTGATGATATCTATTTGTGAAGCATGACAACCAAGTTAAGTAGATGTTCATCACATGCCAGGGACCACATTTGAGTGAGGTCTTCCATGTGATGAGATGGTAGCCATATACTACGGAAGATCATTATAGCCAAGTATGTCTAGAGTATGCTAAAGATGACCACCATGGGTGAGGGATAGTCACAATGTGCTACAGATGCCACCTAAGTACAGAGATGACCCGTTTCGCAAGTTGTGGGTGCATTTTTCATCCTTTACAGGAATCAAATGCTCAACGAGGTCAACGGACCATTAGACCCAGAAAATAGTGTGACTGACCATCAACAAAATTTCAACAACACCCAATACAATTTAGACACCATGACCAATGTGGTCACAGTAAAACTCTAATCAGAATAAAGTTAAAAGATTTATTACAACCACAAGTTCAAAGTCATGAATTGCGCAAAACCACATTATAAAGATACATAATCACCAAAGGTTGTCCAAGGAGTCAAAATAAGTGCATTAATAAAACTAGACATTCAAGAAGAAGAATACAAAATATCAATAAGAATATCTGAGACACAGTTAGTATTCAATGCTCAGAATTTACAATCATTATTCAATTCAAATTTAGCAGTCAATAATCTTTGGCTTGGCACAGGTCAACCCTCCAGCTAACCAAATCAGGGAAATAGATGTGTGGAGAGGAACAAATGTGGGCAAAATACAAAAAGTACAGCAAGGACAAAAATAATTTGGAAAGAGATAATCTTGGACCGCAGGTCACTAACTAAGGTTGACAAAAGATAGGTAAAAAGAGAACGCATCAGCATATCAAAAGCTCAGACACAAGTCTTCTGGAAGAGCAAAACAAAAAGACTAAGGCTCTCATTACAACCTTGGCGGGCGCCTATGCGGCTGCAATCCCACCGACCACATTCCAACATCCCTGCTGGGCCGGCGGGCGGAAACAGAGTTTCCGTCTGTCAGCCCAGTGGGGATGTCGGCCATAACATTGGAGCCGGCTCCTGATGGAGCAGGCGGTGTTGCGGCCGTGCGACGGGTGCAGCTGCACCCGTCGCGCTTTTCACTGTTTGCTGTGCAGACAGTGAAAAGCAGGGTGGGGCTGTGCCTGGGGGCCCCTGCACTGCCCATGCCAAGTGCATGGTCAGTGCAGGGGCCCCCAGGGGCCCCGCGACTCCCATTTCCACCAGCCTTTCCATGGCTGTCTCTACCGCCATGGACAGGCTGGCAGGAAGGGGAGTCATAATCCCCAGGGCAGCGGTGCAAGCAGCGCTGCCCTGGTGGATTGTAACCGCCGGGACAACGATGGCAGGAAACCGCTGTTCCCGGCGGTGCGACCACTACGCTACAGCTGCGGTCATAATATGCCAAATTGTACCGCCAGCCTGTTGGCGGCACAATCGCCAAAACAACCCTGGAGGTCTTTGACCGCCAGGGTTGTAATGAGGGCCTAAGTCTAAAAAGGGCGTTTCAGGGGTAAAGGCAACTGGCAGAAAGATAGATACCTCTCCAAGGGTACAGCATTCAAGGAATCTCCATCGGTAAGACATCAGGATCAACAAGGCATCTGCAAGCATCTGGGTCTGCATAGGACTGCTCAGGAAATTTCTGCAGACTCCTCACAACTGTTCAAATGTCCAAGGGTATCAGTTCATGTCTCAGTGAGTAGGCATTAACCAATGAGGGCTAATCGAATGAATCCAAATTGAAACAATCGCATATCTGCCCAGGTGTGTCATGGCAATATCTCCTTTCTGTGTGACTCCAAGGAGGTTTGAAACAAATGTATACGATCACCAGTCCATGTTCCTGCAATGTTCTTTCTCAAGGGCAAAATAATAAATCCTTCCATGTTTAAAAAATGGGTCTATTACAAAAAGGCTTTCAAGACCTCACGTTATGAAAAAATCTTTCAACATTTTTACATGGCTGCAAAATGCATGCTCTGTAGGCCTAACTTATTCTAACACAACGTAAAATGCTAAATGCATTTCATTATTATGTTTTAGTAAAACACATATAATAATCAAATTTATAAATTCATCAATAATAATATTTCAACAAAATGATTAGTATATTGCATTTCATTTCAAACAAAAAAGCTTTGTTATTGCATTTCATTAAGTATAACAGAGAAGTGCATTTCTCTTATTTTGCATGTATTTCCAAACTCATTAATTTTTCATTAATCACAAAAAATAAATTCAATATTGTTTTTATATGCACTGTTAGTCTAGAGTCTAAATTACACTCTAGCATCCGTTTTATCCTTCTAATATGTGATTTACTTCAAAAGACATCCTAAGTCAAAATTTAAATACAAGCAATTGCACATTTAAAATGTGTGTTAGTTCAGCTTTCTCTGTTAGTTTTTCACTCTTTTACTTTCACAAACTTAAACTTGTCACATCCTGATGACCCTTGTGACACGAGGGACAGCACTAATTTTTAAGCTCTAACAAAGTTATAGATGCCAGCATACTTGAGATGCCATCACATTTCAGGAATACCCACTATACACCAGAGATGCCCATAATATGACAGAGATACCAAGTATGTGCCAAGCATGGCCACCATTTGAACACTGGGTCAACAATTGCCATAAGAGTCCACAACATATTATAGACGCCAACCATATGTCAGTGATTGCTACTACATGTCAGAGATGACCAGAACAGTGTCAGGGATAGTCAACACTTGCAACGGATACCCACACCATAAAAGGTAAATCACAAAATGACATGGGTGGTCACTGTATGCCAAGCATGTCCTCTACATGTCAGAAATGGTCATCATGTGCCAGACAAGGAAATCAGAGGTGTTTGCAGTGTGCTAAAGATGCACAGGGTACCCCAGGCGAACCATTCATTACCAAAGCCCCCAAATGCAGGGATGCACTCCTGCCAGGGTTTGCAGGCATGGAAGGATCAGCACAACATACAATTGATGCTCACCATAAGCTAATGATGGCCATCACATGTCAGAGTCAGCATGTGGGGGCAAATATGCACACCACACGCCAGAGATATCAAGAACTTTACAGGGATGCTCATAAAATATCGTGGATAGTCACCAAATGCCAGCCAGGTGACCCAAATGCCAAGATTGCCCCATTCATCAGAGATGAGAACGACAAATAGGAGATGGTAATCATATATCTGAAGTTTTCCATATGCTGGTGATACACATTGTATACTAAGAGAACCAAGGGCCTGATTTATGAAGAGTTAGCGCCACCTTTGTGTCATTGTTTGACTCAAAAGCGGCGCAAACTTACAAAATATAAAATATTTTGAGTAAAAAAATGACGCAAAGGCAGCGCTAACTTTTCAGAAGTCAGGCCCCAAGTGTATTCCTGGAGTAGCCACCAAATGCAAGGCAAGCCTACCACATGCTAAGAATAGTCACGATATGCCTGAGTTACCTCTATATGCTCAACAAATCCAGTTGTACCACAAACATATACATGCACAACTAAAGAGCAAAACAGAAAACGCATGAACAGTCAGATGCAAACTCACAGAGACATACATTCAGAGATAAACACAACCTCTGAAGCACATAATCACTGCTTACTCGTTGTACCACTGCCCTTCCCTGTTCCTTTCTGGTGGGGTTGATCAGCCTGAGAGTTTGCAGCATGCCATTCAGCTACAGATACAGCCACAGAGGCCCCACTATACCTAGACTAGGGCACTGGCATATCACCCACATGTTATTGCGTGTAGAATCCGAGGTCCATAGAAAAGAGTCCTCCACACAGGGTCAGAAAGGAAGTACCTTATATTGCTGCTCTACTCGAAGTAATCTTCTCATGGGGTTGTGGTTTCTCTTATAATGGTGGTCCAAACCTCCTTATATTAGCTTGCAATGCAGGGTAGGCTGACCAGACTCTCCCTCAGAACTGACCACCACCCACAAGTTCTGTATCTGCCCCACGGCCAGCGCTGGTGGTCAATAAAGGAACAGCACCCTTATCCCAGTGGTGTACCTATATTATTAATTCACATTTCACAGCAGACAGATTGGTTGCGGATCATCAGTTTGGAGCTAATGTGGATTTTAGGAATGATAAGGAAAGGCAAAATGGCGGCTCCCTAACCGCACACCAAGAAATAGTTACAAACACAGCGGGAGATGTGTTTTGAAGTAAGCAGCAAACAGAAATGTCCAGAAAAAGAACTATTGTAATTTGTAACACAGAATGAATTGTTCGACAATTTTACCTTGGCCCTATTTTCTTTCTCACAGAAACTGTCAGTAGGTTTTCAAGCCATGGAGAATCGGTGAATGTGGGAATACAGCATCTAATAGGAAACATTTGGCCTGTTTCCAGATGTTGCATACTCCAGAGTTCAAGTTACGGTTATCGGAAGGCATCTATGGAAAACCAATCTGCACACAACTGCAGATCATCAGCGTGGCTTAACCTTGTCAAGTGGGGATAAAACAGGAAGTGTTTCGCGACACCGCATGACAGGAACAGAAACTGATGAGGAAACCACACAAGTGCGCCAGAGGTGTCCCCCTCCGTGTGTGCATGACAGCACGAGGAGGACGGCTACATTCCACCTTTGACCAGCATCTGAGAAG
Source organism: Pleurodeles waltl (assembly GCF_031143425.1). Taxonomy (NCBI): domain Eukaryota; kingdom Metazoa; phylum Chordata; class Amphibia; order Caudata; family Salamandridae; genus Pleurodeles; species Pleurodeles waltl. Next base: position 972,325,333 of record NC_090447.1, read on the forward strand.
GTTTAGGTGACACATTTGACAGATATTTCATCATTTGGATCAATTTCTGCAGCCAGTTTAACGTTTCGGTAGTCGAACATTAGAAAAAGCTTGGCTTGCGACATGTTGTGTTCAGAGAGAGAAGTTCATGGTGATTTTTAAAATGAACCGAGTCCTCGGGTTAATTTGATTTCTTCAAAATGCACCTGCCAGGCATTTTAAAAAGTCAAATGCACTGGATAGGGATCGCTGTAAAAATATGTAGATGATTCTACTTTTTCAGTAGGTAAAATAACACTTCCGTTACATGGCTGTTTCCAAATTATTAAAGATATATTGGCGACAGGCAGTGCAACATAGAATACATCCGATGCGAATGCACTAAATTAATTGAAAACTGAAGGTTATCAGAAATAGATTTCATATTTTTGAGGTACATTCGTGGTGCCGTTGTTTGAACTAGACGGGAGCAGTGAAGTCTTTTCACTTACAAGTCTCTTTCCACCGTTCCATTCAAATCTGAACCATTAAACAATTAATTTCGTTTATCAAGTAATTACTGTGATTTGCTAATTCAGAATAATTCAAGCATTCCACCTATCACTTTTTGATATCTACAGGGCAGCACCCTAAGCGCTATGGGAATGCCCGAAGGCGGTTCCTCTGCTCACTGTGCCAAAAGATTCCAGCTATACCCCATTGAAAAGGCCAAACTAAGCCAAAACAGGTTGTGGCTACAGTGCTTGCTGGCTGGGATTCATAGGCACAGTACCAAGGGTATATAATAACCAAGTTGTGCTTCCATGATTCGTGACACACTGAATGGCAGAAGTCAGATTCTCTCTTCCTTTGAAACCAGGAAGAGTATGGATCCTACCACCCATATCGCTAATGAATGTAGATATTTGTGAAGATTTTGACTCTACAGCTGGAGGACCTGACATCGCAATTGATCCTTTCTGGCCTAAAAATGTTTAGAACTAAAAACAGGTGGGAGCTAACACAAAGGAGTGGTGCACCTGATAGAAGGGTCGAATAAGTGAGTGAAAGATGATGTTTTTCTCATTAGATCCAGCTAAATCACTTGACAGGGTTAGTTGGAGCTTCCTTGTTGAAATGTTGCAAAATGAAGAATTTGTCACACTGTGTCAATCTATAGTTATGGTCACCTTATGGTCAACACACGACAAAAAGACAAAGACTCACTGAAAGTTGGAGGGCAGCATGCAGCACAGATGTCTGACGTTCCCTCTGTTATTTTTACTATATCTCAAATCCCTAGTTCAGTCATTAAGGGAATTGGGCACTGAGGAGTTCAAACTATGATTATTTCCTGATTACATATTGGTCTTATTAACAAATCCCAAGGGATCATTGGCCAATTTGATTAGGGAAATTCATGATTTCTGCCCTGTGTGCAGAATTGAAAATCAACATGCACAAATCAATATCAATATTTTGAAGGAAAACATAGATGGGCTACGGACACATTCCTTATTTATTCAATCACATTTTTAGGGGGTGGCACGCGGGCCAGCCTTAGCTGAGCTTCATGCTGCTAACGTTCCTCCAATACCTAAGGAACTAAGGAACTTAGATCACATCTCCAAAGATGGCATAACCACTCCTTGTTATGGGTAGGGCATATTGCAACCATCGTAATGGTGGTGCTCCTTAGATTACTGTTTCTGTTGTAAACACAGTTTTTAGTTACTGACCCGCAACTCTTGTCTCAAATGCAACTAATTTGTGAAGAATATTTTGGAGTGGAAAGAGATCAAAAAGCCCTTCTAGAAAATGGGGTCAGGGTATGTTTGAATGTGACTTTTATAATCAACATTAACATGAAAAGCTTGCAAAATAATGTATAAATGATGCTGAATAGAAAACGTGGTAGAATAAATATTAATGCACACGTTTGAAATTTGCCCACGTGGAGTGGCCACCAATGTATACGATGATTAATGACACTGACTAATAATTAATTAATAATGTACTCATGTATGCTTCTGTATTTGCACTATCAATTATGTATTATGGCTTTGCTAAGTTAATCACTAGGCCTTAGTTAGCAAGGGTCTGGGCCTAGCGGCCTGGTCCCATATTAAATGTGTTTTTCTAACGTGCAATGTGCTGTCTTCCTAAAGGACGTGAAACTGTACTTTTTCAGAAGCTAGAAATATGTGTGTAACCGTAGTAAATTATTTCTCATGAGACCGACTTGCTCAAGGAGACATTCTTGCTGAATGCAACATTCTTGCTGAATGCAACAGTGTAATTCGCAACAGGTACAAGGTCGCCTAAACTGGTAAAGACAATGGAACTACTGACTGGAGCGAGGAATGTAACTTTTCTTACCTGACATTTTACCCGCTGAAGACGTCAATCACAGGAACCAATAAACTGCATGAGAACCGTCTTTGGTGAAAATTCTTATAAGGTGATCAACGGATTATAGGACAGAGATAACGATGCACCAAACGATGCACCAAATATTGCCCAATTGGAAATTAGGAACTTGTTTGACAGATTCAATATAACGACGTGACACAAGGAGAAATCAGACATTCTTGGCATTTTTCCTCGCCACTTTGATGACATTACCTAGCCATTATGTGCCTTTTACTGTGGGACACTCTTGCTGTGGTACCCTGCTTTAAGACTTTGTTGTTCTGATACCTTAAACCATCCTCATCCTCTCTTTGCCCTATAACGCACTTCTCCTCCTTATGAGGTAAGCATTCCTTCTCACCCCATCTTGCTGAGACTTTGCTGCTTATCCTGGCTGATGGCGAATCAACTGCTGTCCTGAGGACGAAGACTGACTCTGTATGCTGACCCATTACGGAGGGTAACTATATGATAATGAATTGTAATTGTCTGTTTGCCTTTTCTTTCTAGGTACCAACTGCTCTTTTGACAGAGACCATAGCTAGATGTTTTCTAAATTTGTGTTGCTAAATTGTTTTGCATGAAGCCCCACATGCTGATGCTAATTAGAGGTTAGTTAAGGAATTCACTAATATTGGGTGCAAATAGACAAATGACTGAATCTTTGCTTTGTTGAATACTGGGTTAATGATACCCTGCCAAAGTTGATTAATGTTGACATCGTGCTTTGTTCTGATGTTCCTGATTTTTGCTTTGATAAAGTCTTATTCAAGCTGCCATATTATCATGCTTTTGATGTGCTTATTGATATTGAGACTAATAAACTTGACCTTAGAATTGTAACTAATAGGGAATAAATATCTTAACCTTTCTTAGCTTTGGGTGATCATTTACTGGCTGGAAAGTCATGGTGTTTTCGGTCTTATTGGAGGGTATTGGTAAATTGAATTGATTAGTTATTGTGAATACTGATGAAGTGATTAATCTATTGATTGAAATGCTAAATAGCTATCTCGTCTTAAGGAGTCCCCAATCAGGGTCAAAAGATTAATTGGCCTAAAACGAGTCCCAGTATAAATAAATGAGCTAGGTCGGGACGCTTTAACAGTTCTGGTAGCAGAGGACGGTTTAGGCCCTTTGGGGCCCTAAGACGAGGGACCATTGTTTTAGAATTGTTTTCGAGATAATGCAAATTGGAAGGATGATGTGCCCCTAAGTCCCAAATGACTTTCCTGGGACCCCGGAGCCTGCTGAAGTGAGTTGAGTTCTAAAGTGCACTAGGACAAACCATTGACAAGTCGAGAGTAGAATTTGCAGGTCAAATTCTGCATGCGAGTGCGGGATCTGAGAAGGAGAGAGTAGCAGCTGAGGCTTAAAGTGAAATCTCTATAAAGTTCTGAAGCGATTGTGTTACCCTTCCTGTAGTAAACCAACAAATTTGAGTTTTGGTGCTCGCGATAGATTGCATTAGTTTTGTGCGGATCGAGAGTGAGGGAGAAAAGCCGCAAGACTTTGTCAGCCGCAGTGTGTGTGAGAGTGATGTCATTGGAGCTGAGCTAGAATAGGTCAATCAGTGAGAAGGGTCGCGCACGGATTGGCAGCCGTCCGTGAGAGGCAATTGGTTGAGAAGGTAGGCGAAGGGTGTTATGGGATTTAAAGTCACTTCCTGATTCAGTTATAAACTAAATGAAAGATGCAAAAATGAAGTTCTTCAAGGCTCTAAGGAACGCTTTGAGGGGAGATGTGTACATTACTGCGAGTGTGGGGGAGTCTACACCGCCAGAGGATACTCCGGCTTATGCCGTAATGGAGGAGAAAGGAGTTGTGCCATGTCTTTGGCTAAAGCAATGGTGCAAATTAATAGAAAAGGATGGGAGCTTAGCGTTTCCAGAGAACGGGTCATTTAATATAATGATCTTAGAGAATTTGCAGAAGGCGTTAAATGAGCAAAAGCCACCTCCGAGACCAGCACAGTTTGAGGCCTTAGCAATTTGGGAACTGATGGCCATACGACAACGGCAACAAAAATTTGAGAGGAGAATGAGGAAAGCAGAAAAGACACTAGCGGAGGCTAGATGGGATAGTGAACACAGAATGTGGAGAAGGGAGATAATAGAGGGAGTCAGGATGTTCAGGGCAATAACTCAGGAAGCCGACACGCAAGGAAGAAAGGCCACTTGTAAAACAGATAAAGGTTCTAGCAAGGAAAGGGAGACTAAAAGGTCTTGGGCAGATGCAGATGACTCAGATGATGATGAGTTTCTCAATCAGTCGTTACATGAACGTCCACCGCCATATGCCATGGATGACCATAGACCAAGTACTAGTGCAGGTCCTATTAACTCAACACAGAGCCAGGGAACAGCGAATACAGCACAGGTAAATACAGTTGTGACACCAGCTCCAGTAAAGAATAGTGTCAGTGTGTCCACTGCTCCAGAGATGCAGACGCAGTTGCAGCCACCACCAGTTCAGAGGCTCTACCCTGATGTCCCGATATTAGAAACAACTACAAGCTTGATGGTGCCGCCTAATGAGGCATATATGAGACCAAAGTTAGTGCATATTGAGCCAACTCCACTTTTACTGCCCCAGGCGCAGAAACAGGTGGTTCCGAATTACACTTCGGTCACAAGATCGCAGTTAGCTATGGCACAGATAATGAATCAGAATGTGGGAGCCAGTGTTTCACAGGTTGTGGGAAATAAGCCAACACCAGCCACCATATCCTTACCCATCACAGTTGGTCCACCGGTACCCCTGTACGCGCAGGAAGAGCCTAGCGTGTGTGATCAGGTAGTAATGACCCAGGACATGACAAGAGGAGGGTTCGTAGGGAGCTTGCAAGGGATGACTCCAGTGGAACAGATGGTAACGAGGTTGAGGTCCCTGTTAGACTTCAGTCCGATAGGGGTTCCTCCAGATGCCATGAGACACTCAGGTTTGGGACTGCTAACGCCGCAGATCGCAAGTGCAAATGTGCCGCAAACAACAGTGATGCAGGCTGGGAATATCTCTCTGCAAGGTCTAAATGCGCAATAACTGAATGAATGGTTAGACAAGTTAAATTCACCACAGGTTACCCCTGCGACAGCAGAGTGGTCAGAAAGAGAAGAGTACCTAAATTTTGTGAGGTTGGGCATGAAAGCAGCTGAACTAGTTGAAGAAAGCATGGGAGTGAACAGACTAGAGTCTTATGCTGAGGCAGAATTGAGGTACTTGTACCCAAAAATAACTAAAGAAGTGAGCAAGGTGCATCAGAGGTTGGCAAACTTAGCAGAAAAATATGGCATAGATTTAGACAATATTAGGCATCTGAAGAGGAGCTACAGGTTAGACTTCGAGCCGAAGGATTTTGATCACATGAGGTCTACTGGGATGAAGGCACACCTCAAAGAGATACTGCAGAGCGCCCAAGTTTGGGGAGCGTTAGAAAAATGGGAGGGCAGATGGGCAAAGAAAAGAGATAAAAGGAAGAGTGATTGCTCAGAGCAGCAGCAGGCGAAGTCAGCACCGGATACCGGTACAATAAAAATGCTACCCATGTGAGAAACAGCTGGAGGGGTCCTTGTCCATGTACCATGGTCTCGAGGTGACATTCTGTCATTCATAAATGACTTTCCCAGGTTGAGGGATAAGCCAATAGAATGGTATCAGCAGGCAGACAGGTTTGTGAAGCTTGCGAAGTATCTCTGGGAAGACCTGAATACCCTGTTTGAGATCATTGTTCTTGCTGATTTGTGGCTCGAGTGCAAGAGAAGTGTTGACTGGCCAACCACAGAGCTGGCAAGGGACAGGGTTACCGGAGCACCATCGCCAGAGGTAATGATGTATTACTATAAGGTGATTGAGTTTTTGAAGCAGAAGGTGTCGCCGCAGAATATTGATTGGCAAAAGATTGATCGAACGGCACAGGAAGCTAAAGAGTCGATACATGCCTACTACAAGAGGTTGTTGAAAGCGTTCAAGCATTACAGCGGTACAGAAGTCATAGAGCCGAAAGACATGAATCACCTTGTGTTCAGGTTTGTTGAAGGGCTGAGGCCAGAGATTAGCCAGATGATTAAGAATCATTTAATCTGTTGGCAAGCGAAGCCTATTGATGAGGTGTTGCAGTATGTGAAATACTGTAGTGACGAGATTGAGTTGAAGCAGAGAAAGTTAAAGGAGAAAGTGATGGTGATGCAAATTAAGGCAGCTCAAGCAGGGATGCAGGGAAATTGAGTACAACAGATGGTTCAACAGCCGCAAGGAAACGGGATGTTTCAGGCGCAAGCGAGAGGCAGAGGTCGAGGAGGTTCTGTGAACCATGGTCCAGATTTAAATACCGTTACAGTTCAAAATGATGTACAGGGGATGAAGAAGGTGTTACCATGTCATGTGTGTGGGGGCGTCGGACACTGGAAGCAGGAGTGCACGATGATGGTGTAGGAGGGTGTTGTTCAACAAAGCAATGATGTCAATGCATTTCAAAATGTTAAAGGACCAAGAATGAGGGGTCCGAATCCAAACTTCCAGAATAATATGGTTCAGATGCAGGGTCTTCAACCCATGCAACAAGTGCGGATGCCACATGTACAACCAGTGCAGATGCAGCAAATGCAACAGCAGATTCCCATGGTACCTAGACAGCAAATGCAGTTGCCCTTAGCACCAATGGGACAGCAACAGGTGATGCTTCCTCAACAGGTCGCAGGTCAAGGAATGAGTCAAAGTAACACAGTACAACAGTTCCCTTTGGGGGGCGAGAATGGAATAAACAATGAATGATCGGATGACAGTTCAGATAGTGAGGTGTGTAGACTTGCAGCATCCCTAGAAGTAGATCAGAGAGGGCCCTATGTGCAAGGGAAAGTGCATTCTTGGTTGACACAGGAGCTACGCGCTCTACAGTCAGAAGTGCAGAGGTTCCGATACTGCCCCTTTCGGGACGTACAATAAAGATAGTAGGAGTGGCAAACCAGCTCCTGACTAACCCGATTACAGATCCGGTTCAGGTTGAGATTGGTACCTTCCAGGGATTGCACAGATTTGTGGTTTGTGACTCAAGTCCGGTGTCCCTACTGGGAAGAGACTTACTGTGCAAGACGAGGTGTTCTATCACCTGTTCTAATGAAGGAATTGAGGTGCAGACAAACAGTGATGATGAAGGGGATGATTGTCAGATCTCTGAGCCAGAAACAGAGACTACAGATGAAGAGTACCCCTTGATAAGCTTCTTCCCGATGTTCACAGTGACCGATTTGCCAGCAGATTTGCAGAGGACAGTCACAGAAAAGGTGTGGGACTTGACAGGAAAGGAAGTGGGATTAATAAAAGGAGTAGAACCAGTCAAAGTAGATGTGAAGCCAAATGCCGTGTTCCCCCAGGTACCGCAGAACCACATGGCGCAGGATGTCCTCAGACAGGTAATTGCAGACTTTGTGAAGCAAGGGGTCCTGAAAGAAGTGATGAGCAGCCCACGTAATTCACCTATAATGGGACTGAGGAAGCCTTGTGGGAAAGTTCGAATTGTTCAAGATTTGAGAAAGATCAATGACATAGTGGTGAAGTGTTGCCCAGTGGTGCCAAATCCAGCTGTGATTATGTTTCAGGTCCCATGCAAGGCCGAGTGGTTTACAGTAGTTGATTTGTCCCAAGCATTCTTTTCTGTGCCTCTTCACGAGGACAGCCAATTTCTCTTCAGTTTTTAATTCTTGGACAAGGTTTACAGTTGGTGTCGAATCCCTCAAGGGTTTTCAGAGTCACCTTCCATCTTCAATCAAATCCTGAAGAAAGATTTGGATTAATTGGAATTGCCTTTCCAATCGACGCTAGTGCAGTACATTGATGACTTGTTGATTGCATCTAAAACGAGAGATGATTGCAAGTACGACACTATTACCTTACTGAACCACTTGGGAAAGAATGGGCATAAGGTGTCCCCAAAGAAGTTGCAATATTGTCAGAAAGAGGTAAAATACTTAGGTCATCTAATTGAGAAGGGATCGAGGAAAATATCTAAGGAAAGAGTGATCGCCATATTACAGATGAGTCCCCCAACGACGCGGAGAGACGTTAGGAAGTTTTTGGGAATGGTGGGCTACTGTCATCAGTGGATCCCTAATTTCTTAATTATCTCCAAGCCGCTGGTGAGACTGACGGTTAAGGAAGTTAAGGATGGCCCAGTTGCTGTAACTATGTCTGAGAAAGAGATGAAGGCATTCATTGAGTTGAGGGAATGTATGTGCAGGGCTCCAGCTTTAGGTATGCCTGATTACACAAAGCGTTTGGTCCTTTTTTGTCATGAACGTGGTGCTTGTTCCTTGTCTGTCCTCACACAGGTCCATGGAGGTGCAAACCGACCAGTAGTATATTTTTCAGTTACTTTGGACCCTGTCGCATCAGCCTTACCAGGTTGTCTGCGTGCCGTTGCAGCAGTTGATCAAATCCTCACACAGTGTGAAGACATAGTGATGGGACACTCTTTAACAGTTCTGGTCCCACATTCAGTCGAGATTTTTCTGACCCAGACCAAAACTCAGCACATGACAAATGCCAGATTGACGAAATATGAAACGATTATATTGGGGTCACCAAATGTGTCACTGAAAAGATGTACTGTGTTGAACCCAGCAACTTTGCTTCCAAATGAAAATACAGAAGTTGAGGATGCTGATGAGGTAGAACATGATTGTCTTGAGGTAACCAAACTGTGCACCAAACCGAGACCTGACATTCGAGATACCCAATTGGAAGAAATTGATTACATTATCTTTGTTGATGGCTCGTGCTTGAGAGACTCAGTAGGAGTACTGAGAGCCGGATACGCTGTGTGTACAATCACTGGTATCCTAGAAGCCTCCTGGCTTGAAAGAGTATACTCTGCTCAAGTGGCTGAATTGGTTGCTCTTACCAGGGCATGTCATGCCGCTGACAAACTGAAAGTTACTATCTATAGCGACAGCAGAAATAGATTTGGAATTGTCCATGATTTTGGCCAGCTATGGTCCCAGAGGGGTTTCCTGACCTCTTCTGGTTCTCCGGTGAAAAATGGTGAGAGAAATAAGGAATTGTTGCACGCAATTCAGTTAACTCTTGAAATTGCCGTGGTGAAATGCAGTGCTCATGTGAAATCACAAGACTTAGGTGGTCATTACAACCCTGGCGGACGGTGTTAAAGCGACGGTAAGACCGCCAACAGGCCGGCGGTAAAAAGTTTGCAATTATGACTGTGGCAGAAACCGGCAACAAAGACAGCCACTTTAACACTCCGACCGCCACGGCGGTACAAACAAACAGCGCGGCGGTCACCGCCAACAGACAGGCGGAAGACAATGTACCGCCCACAGTATCACAACCTACCAATCCGCCACCTTTTCTGGGGTGGATTCACCGCGGATAAAAACACAGCAGAAACAGCCATTTCAAAGGGAAAACGCTCACCTCTACACACTCCACGAGGAAGGAGGGCACTATGGAGCCGGAACTTCATATTCTCCCAGCACTAGTCTTCCTGCTCTTCTACGAGGAGCATCAACGCCGGCGGCGAAGACCACAGTGAGTACTGCACCTATGACATAGGGGAGGGGGGAGGCAAAAAACAGGGACACACACACTCAACACCCCAACCCCCTCCCCGACCCTCACCCACTACAACACACACCAATGCTTATCTATACATTATAGTAACACCCCCCCAATTCCCCCGGAAGAATGCAAAGACAAAAGGAAATGAGTGGAACCATTGTAATATCTCAAAATACAGTAAGCAAATATATACATATATATATACACAATAAACAAAATATACTCCACGATTAGTAGTGCAGGTATTGCACCATTCATAATCCGTGGACCACTGGGCCCAAAATGCATGGGCGAGGCCCACACAAGATACCCGATCCAAACGGAGAGAACACTGCAGGGGCATCAGATAGAAACACAACAGGCACCTCAGGGGGAAGGGAAGGGGGGGCACCTCAGCCGGATGAGTGCACCATGCCAGATCCACGAGGGGGCTCCATGCCCATTGATGTATCCTGGGGAGTGCAAAGCCACAGTCTCTCAAGTCTCTACAGTGGGTGGGTTGCCCACTGTTCAATCCTGGGGAGTGCAAAGCCACAGTCTCTCAAGTCTCTACAGTGGGTGGGTTGCCCACTGTTCCATCCTGGGGAGTGCAAAGCCACAGTCTCTCAAGTCTCTACAGTGGGTGGTTTGCCCACTGTTCAATCCTGGGGAGTGCAAAGCCACAGTCTCTCAAGTCTCTACAGTGGGTGGGTTGCCCACTGTTCAATCCTGGGGAGTGCAAAGCCACAGTCTCTCAAGTCTCTACAGTGGGTGGGTTGCCCACTGTACCATCCTGGGGATTGCAAAGCCACAGTCTCTCAAGTGGATGCAGGTCTCCACTGGTTCTGGAGGGGGACTGGTGCCCAGAGTGCTTCATCCTGTGCAGGACAGAGGAAGGGGATGCAAGTCTCCACTGGTTCTGGAGGGGGACTGGTGCCCAGAGTGCTTCATCCTGTGCAGGACAGACGGAGTGGATGCAGGTCTCCACTGGTTCTGGAGGGAGACTGGTGCCCAGAGTGCTTCATCCTGTGCAGGACAGACGGAGTGGATGCAGGTCTCCACTGGTTCTGGAGGGGGACTGGTGCCCAGAGTGCAGCACTCACCCCGTGACGGTCCCAGTTGCGTCACTGCCCCTGCCGCAAATGGGCTTGCGGTGCTTTCCATGGCGGTCTTTGCCCTGTTCAGCGGTCCTTGGCCTGTTCAGCCGTGCTTGAGTTGCCAGTGACTGACCTGTTCAGCGGTGCTTTCCACGGCGGTCTTTGCCCTGTTCAGCGGTCCTTGGCCTGTTCAGCGGTGCTTTCCATGGCGGTCTTTGCCCTGTTCAGCGGTCCTTGCCAAGGCAGTCCTTCATTGCCCAGCAGGGCTGTGGCTGGCGGTCCTTCATGGGTCAGCTGGGCTGTGGCTTGCGGGGCCCTCCTGGCCAGCTGGGCTGTGGCTGGCGGTGGCCTCCTGGGCAGTGACTCTGGCGGGGTCCTCCTGGGCAGTGACTCTGGCGGTGGCCTCCTGGGCAGTGACGATAGGGCTGGTGGTGGCCTCCTGGGCAGTGACGATGGGGCTGGCTGTGGCCTCCTGGCCAGTGACTCTGGCGGTGGCCTCCTGGGCAGTGACTCTGGCGGTGGCCTCCTGGGCAGTGACGATGGGGCTGGCGGTGGCCTCCTGGGCAGTGAGTCTGGCGGTGGCCTCCTGGGCAGTGAGTCTGGCGGTGGCCTCCTGGGCAGTGATTCTGGCGGTGGCCTCCTGGGCAGTGACGAGGGGGCTGGCGGTGGCCTCCTGGGCAGTGACTCTGGCGGTGGCCTCCTGGGCAGTGACTCTGGCGGTGGCTTCCTGGGCAGTGACGATGGGGCTGGTGGTGGCCTCCGGGCAGTGACTCTGGCGGTGGCCTCCTGGGCAGTGACTCTGGCGGTGGCTTCCTGGGCAGTGACTTTGGCGGTGGCCTCCTGGGCAGTGACGATGGGGCTGGTGATGGCCTCCCGGGCAGTGACGATGGGGCTGGCGGTGGCCTCCTGGGCAGTGAGTATGGCGGTGGCCTCCTGGGCAGTGAGTCTGGCGGTGGCCTCCTGGGCAGTGATTCTGGCAGTGGCCTCCTGGGCAGTGACGATGGGGCTGGCGGTGGCCTCCTGGGCAGTGACTCTGGCGGTGGCCTCCTGGGCAGTGACTCTGGCGGTGGCTTCCTGGGCAGTGACGATGGGGCTGGTGGTGGCCTCCGGGCAGTGACTCTGGCGGTGGCCTCCTGGGCAGTGACTCTGGCGGTGGCTTCCTGGGCAGTGACTTTGGCGGTGGCCTCCTGGGCAGTGACGATGGGGCTGGCGGAGGCCTCCTGGGCAGCGGGGATGATGGCGGTCTTCTCGTGAGTGCACGTGAGCGGGGTGTGGTGGTGGGTGTGCTGGTGCGGGACGTAGTGGCTGTAGTGGTAGTGCATGCAGGTGTGAGTGTAGACGAGACTGGGAGGGAGGAGGGAGACGACGAGGAGGGGGACACAGTGGAGGCAGTGGATGTTGGTGTGTATGTATGTGTGTGATGCTTGCGTGAGTTCCTGTGGGATGTGTGGTGCTTATGTTTGCCTGAGCTTCCCTTGTGTGTTGAGGTGTGTGCAGGCTGGTCTGATGGTGTGCTTGGGATAGGCAGAGGTACAGGGGATTGGGTCTGGGTGGAGGAAGTTGGAGGGGGGAGGCTAGACACAGGGACAATGGCTGCCATCACTGCTGAGGCCAGAGTCTGAACGGTTCGATGAAGGGCAGCCTGACCAGAATGAATGCCCTCCAGGAATGCATTTGTGTGTTGCAACTCCCTTTCTACACCCTCGATGGCATTCAAAATGGTAGACTGCCCAACAGTGAGGGACCTGAGGAGGTCAATGGCCTCCTCACTGAGGGCAGCAGAGGTGACAGGGGCAGGGGCTGAAGTGCCTGGGGCGAAGGTGATGCCCACCCTCTTGGGTGAGCGGGCACAGAGCGAAGGCTGAGGGGCTGCTGGGAGGGCGGTGCTGGTCGGGGGTGGCAGCTGTACCTGTAGAAGTGTGGGGCACAGATGTTGCCGCCACCACAAGGGAGCTCCCATTGGAGGATGAGTCTGTGTCGCTGGTTGCAGATCCTGTGACCACCGTGGTGCTCCCCTCGCCCTCCGTCCCACTGGTATATTCTGAGTCCGTAGTGTGGCCCTCCATGGCCATGTGGGATGCAGCTCCCTCGTGCTCCAGTGCCACTGTACCTCTGCCTGATGATGCTAATGCACACAAGAACAGGGAGACGACAAAAAGGGGGGAACGAAAGAAGAAAGACAGGTTGAGTGAATGGCTTACCGCTACCGTTGGCGGACAATACAGACACAGCAGCCCCCTGCACTACGTCGCGCTGTTGGGCTCTACAGATGCAATTCCTGGGAAATGGCCTACAAGGCTATGGACGACATCTGCACACATAGATGACACAGGGGCATGAATACCTGTACTTGGCGCTCTACAGAGGTGGGGTGGGGTGCCACATGGCCTGCCTTACGGAGGGGCCTTGCCTACGGAACTCGCCCTGGCCTAGGGAAACTGACAGCCCTCCTCCCCCACCCAGACACCTTCACTGCACGCAAAGTCCGCTGAATGATAGTGTACTCACCCCCTTGTGTCTGCTGTGATGCCCTCAAGCGTCCATCCAACTCAGGGTAGGCCACCGCCAGGATCCCGAACATCAGGGGGGTCATGGTTCGACAGGCACCCCTCCCACGTTGGGAGGCCATCCCCAGCTGAGCCTCCACCGTCTTCTTGCTCCAGCGGCGAATGTCCTCCCATCTTTTACGGCAGTGGGTGCTCCGTCTGTGGTGGACCCCCAGGTCCGGACGTCCTTGGCGATGGCACACCAAATATCCTTCTTCTGGTGGGCGCTGACCTACATGACATGTACAGGGGAAGAAGAGAAGAGAAGTCATTACTAACTGCACCGTCAAAGTGAGTGGCCCACATCCCTACCCTTGCCATGTGGCACGTGCATTCACAGTCCTTCATGCACGCAGAACTGTGCCCCCTTCCTTCTTACAACCAGCCCTCTCCACACAGGCATAGCCCATACAACATGCTCCCTGCGTACCTACCTGTTGGTCTGGAGGACCGTAGAGTAGCGTGTAATGGGGGAGGACCCCATCAACGAGCTTCTCCAACTCCTCTGCAGTGAAGGCAGGGGCCCTTTCCCCAGATGCACGAGCCATTGTCTCTTCCAGACCGAGGTCACAGCAGCATTTGCAGTGTAGGTCCTCTCCTGTCGAGGATCAGGTCTCAAGTGATTCAACAGATAGAAAATGGCGGTCACTTCCGCGGCGGTCACGTCCGCGGCGGTGCGTACCATCACCGCCGGCGTACATCGTCATTGGCTCCTGGGACCCATAGGGTCCAATGTTAACCAATGCAGCATTGTGCCGCGGTCTTCGACCGCCTACCGCGACTGTGTGCAATGCCAGCGCAGTTACCTCACATCCCATTGTCCCAGTTTAGAGGTCAGGCAGCTGCCATTTCAGGGTCCCACATGGCCTAAATACCAACTGCATCACACATACCTAGGCTTTGTCTCACAACACAAATACAGGCCACATTTTGTGTATGGATGGTGTTCTGTGTAGACTGTGGGTACTTACCTCTGAGTTGTTTGACTCTGTGGTCGCTGTTGTCCTTCATAGGCACCGTCCGCTGAGACACGTGGGGAGATGGCGGAATCCTCCGGTGTACCGACTGCTGGTGGACCTGTCGACAATGGAGGAAAGAAGTTTGATCATCACCTACAGGTTTGACCGTGCCATAATCCAGGAACTGTGTACACAGTTGGAGCCAGACCTGATGTCAGCAATACCGCCATCCCACAGGAATCCCCCCTCAATTACAGGTGCTATCAGTGCTCCATTTCCTTGCAAGTGGGTCATTTCAAACAATAGTGGCCATGGCATCAGGGATATCACAGCCTATGTTTTCCAACGTGTTGTCCAGAGTGTTGTCTGCCCTGCTGAAACACATGCGGAGCTATATCGTTTTCCCTCAGGTGGAGGACTTGCCTACAGTGAAAGGTGACTTCTATGCCATGGGACATATCCCCAACATCATAGGTGCCACTGATGGGACCCATGTAGCTTTGGTCCCCCCCCCCACAGGAGTGAACAGGTGTACAGGAACCGCAAGAGTTATCATTCCATGAATGTACAGATGGTATGTTTGGCAGACCAGTACATCTCCCAGGTAAATGGTATGTTCCCTGGCTCTGTGCATGACGCCTACATCCTGTGGAATAGCAGCATCCCTTATGTGATGGGTCAACTCCAGAGGCACCGGGTGTGGCTATTAGGGGACTCTGGTTACCCCAACCTGTCATGGCTACTGACCCCAGTGACGAATCCCAGGACCAGGGCAGAGGAACGCAACAATGAGGCCCATGGGCGGACTAGGAGGGTGATCGAACGCACCTTTGGCCTCCTGAAGGCCAGGTTCAGGTGCCTCCATATGACAGGTGGATCCCTATTCTACTCACCAAAGGTGTGCCAGATCATCGTGGCCTGCTGTATGCTTCACAACTTGGCTTTGCGACGACAGGTGCCTTTTCTGCAGGAGGATGGTCCAGATGGCGGTGTTGTGGCAGCTGTGGAGCCTGTGGATAGTGATGAGGAGAAAGCAGAGGAAGAAGACATTGACAACAGGGACTCAGTCATCCAGCAATATTTCCAGTGACACACAGGTGAGAAAACATTCCTGCCTACTCCAGGCACTTCTACCTCTATCCTGTCCATTTCACCCAGTGTATGGTCACTGAGTTGTCATTTTCCCTTACGGTTTCACAGGTGTGATTTCCAACGTGTGTCATCTGCTTAGAATCCTCATGGACTTGAGCTGTGTGACATAGGTATGTTGACATTACATTTGAAAAAGCATTTTATCACTGTAATTGCTAATACACAATTTCGAAATCACAGACTGACTCCAGATTGTTTTGTGCTTCAAGGGTGTTTATTGAAGTGCTCAACATTGGAGGGGGTTGTAAAATGGTGAGGGGGGATGGTGGAGGAATGTCCATGGCATAGTCCAGTCCATTAGTCTCACAGGTGCATTGCCCATATGGGCATAGGAAGTGGAGCTGGGGCAGTTCCAATATAGACAGGGTTACAAAGTGGGACAGTGGTTTGACAATCAGGGTGGTCTCATTTATTGGCGGGGGTCTTTGCATCGTGCTCTGTCTTGTTCCTGGATCTCAGGGACCGCTTGCGGGGTGGTTCTGCAGGGAGTGGGGTGCTGGTGTGGTGGCCCTGTGGCAGTGCCTCCTGTCCACTAGCGCCGGCGGAGATGGTGGGCAGTTCATCGTCCATGCTAGTGTCAGGGGCCCGTTGTAGTGCCACAGTGTCCCTCCTGGTGTTAAGTATTTTCTTCAGCACCCCTACAATGGTGCCCAGGGCGGAGCTGATGGTTCTGAGTTCCTCCCTGAACCCCAAATACTGTTCCTCCTGCATGCGCTGGGTCTCCTGAAACTTGGCCAGGACCGTTGCCATCGTCCCCAGGTCCCTGTTGTTGTTGGGGTGGTGGGTTATCCTGGGTTCCCTGTAGTGGTGGACACATAGCTGATTGACGTGTCCTGGGTACGGAGGTATGGGCCCGCTGGGTGGGTGCTGTGCTGGTGTTACCAGAGGGTGGAAGGTCAGTGTTGGGCTGTGCCTGTGTCAGGGGCCCCTTGGAATGCCACGGTGTCCCTCATGGTCTTTTGTATGTCCTTCAGCACCCCTACGATGGTGCCCAGGGCAGAGCTGATGGTTCTGAGCTCCTCCCTGAACCCCAAATACTGTTCGTCCTGCAGGCGCTGGGTCTCCTGAAACTTGGCCAGGACCGTAGCCATCGTCTCCTGGGAGTGGTGGTATGCTCCCATGATGGAGGAGAGGGCCTCGTGGAGAGTGGGTTCCCTTGGCCTGTCCGCCCCCTGTCGCACGGCAGTCCTCCCAGTTCCCCTGTATTCCTGGGCCTCCATCCCCTGGACCGTGTGCCCACTGCCACTGCCCCCAGGTCCCTGTTGTTGTTGGAGTGGTGGGTTATCCTGGGTTCCCTGTAGTGGTGGACACACAGCTGATTGACTTGTCCTGGTGACGGAGGTATGGGCCAGCTGGGTGGGTGCTGTGCTGGTGTTACCAGAGGGTGGAAGGTCTGTGGTGGGCTCTGTGAGGGGAACCGACTGTCCCGAGGCCCACGATGGTCCGGGCTGGTCATCTGGATCCAGTTGGACAGAGCTTCTGTCATCACTGTGGGCCTCTTCTGTGGGTGGGGTGGAGATGTCTGGACCCTCCTGTCTGGTGACATTGGGTAGTGGTCTTGCAGGGGTGTAAAAGCATGATTATTGCATCTGTGTGTGTCATGGTGTGCAATGGGTGGGTGACCGTGTACCCCAGTGCTAGCATTCCTGTGTGGGGGCTGTGTGATGATGGTTGAGGGGGGTGTTATGGGTATGTGCAGTGGGCATGCTTTAGTGATGGGTG
Organism: Pleurodeles waltl; assembly: GCF_031143425.1. Taxonomy (NCBI): domain Eukaryota; kingdom Metazoa; phylum Chordata; class Amphibia; order Caudata; family Salamandridae; genus Pleurodeles; species Pleurodeles waltl. Next base: position 972,342,727 of record NC_090447.1, read on the forward strand.
TCCATGCTTTGTTGTGTCATGCAGGGCTTGGTGTTTGGATGTGTGGTTTGTGTTATTAGTACATTTGTGAGGAGTTGGAGTGATAGGGGAGGGGGCGAGGATGGGGGTCTGTAATAGCATGCAGGTAGGGTGGGGATATGGTAGTTAAAGGTTTGACTTACCAGAGTCCATTCCTCCACTGACTCATGCGAGGCCGTCAGGATGCAGAATCGCCCAGACCTGCTCCTCCCATGTTGTTAGTTGAGGGGGAGGAGGTGGGGGTCCGCCACCAGTCCGCTGTAACGCCAGGTGGTGTCAGGCGACCACAGAACGCACCTTCCCCCTTAAGTCGTTCCACCTCTTCCTGATGTCGTCCCGATTTCTTGGGTGCTGTCCCACTGCATTGACCCTGTCCACTATTCTTGCCATAGCTCCATCTTCCTTGCAATTGAGGTGTGCTGAACCTGTGCTCCAAATAGCTGTAGCTCTACCTGGACGATTTCCTCCACCATGACCCTGAGCTCCTCCTACGAGAACCTGGGGTGTCTTTGCCGTGCCATGGGGTGGTGTGGGTGATGTGTGGGGTGGTATGTGTGGTGATAAGTGTGGTGATATGTAGTGGTGTGTGGTGTTTTGTGCGTGGAAGTTGTGTGGGTGATGGTGTTGATGCCTGTGGCTGCTAGTTTGTGGGTGGTGGTGTCTCTCTCTGGCCTTCATTCGGAATTTTTTGTCGTAGGGGTTTGTGGGTGATGTGGGTGTGTGTTTTATATTGTATTGGGTGTGTGGGAGTGGTGTGTGTATGTGTATCAGGTGTGTGTATTTGGAATTGTCCAATGTGGCGGTGTTTTGTAGAAGTGTGTGTAATTTGAGCACGGCGGTGTGTACCGCCAATGGAATACCGCGGTTGAAAGACCGCTGTGTGGATTCGTGTGTCGTGATAGTGTGGGCGTATTTCTGTTGGCGTGACGGTGGAGGTTTTGTTTTCGCCAGTTTATCACTGACCTTTGGTGTGGCGGACTTGTGTGGGTGTCTGAATTTTGTCGGATTTCGGGATGTGGGTCATAATACCTGTGGCGGAATTCCGCGGCCGCGGCGGTGTGTTGGCGGTCTTCTGCACGGCTGCACGGCGGCAATGTTGTAATGACCCCCTTTGTGTCAATGGGAAATTGAAATGCAGATCAAGTCGCAAGGTTTTGTGCATTGAACTGTATATCATTCAAGGATCATTGGGAATTGTTACCTGAAACAGAAAATGAGACATGCACAGGTTACGCATTAAGGATGGTTGACACGTTGGAGGAATTAAAATTGTTGCAGGTTCGTGCCAGCAGAGAGGAGAAACGCTCTTGGCTTAAGATGCAATCTGTACAAAGACCAGATTATTTATGGGTTTCAGATGAGGGGAAAATGGTTTTGCCGAACAGTCTTCTGTCACAGTTTGCAAAGTTTTACCATGGACAGGCACATATTGGGAGAGATGCCATGATCAGGTTCTTCAAAATTGATTGGTTCAACCCAAAGTTCAGACAAGCCGCAGAAGTGATTTGTCACAGGTGCATCATCTGTCAACAGATGAATGCGGGGAAAGGGACAGTGGTGAATTTGAGCCACATTGGGAGAGCAGGAGGTCCATTTAGCAGAATGCAATTAGACTTTATTGAGATGCCTTTGTGTGGAGGTCTGAGATACGTTTTGGTGATTGTGTGCATCTTTAGTCACTGGATTGAAGCTTACCCTACACGCAGAAATGACAGTCTCACAGTAGCAAAGCTGCTGCTTAGGGAATTGATTCCACGTTTCAGGTTTCCGATCTCTTTAGAATCAGATAGGGGAAGTCACTTCAACAATGAGGTGGTTAAGCTCTTGTGTGCAGCATTAAACATTGAACAAAAGTTGCATTGTAGTTACCACCCTGAAGCCTCAGGACTAGTGGAGCAGATGAATGGTACCCTGAAGTTGAGAATGGCAAAAATGTGTGCAGCTACAAATTTGAAATGGCCTGATGCATTGCCCTTAGTGCTAATGTCAATGAGAAACACACCCAACAAGAAAACAGGACTCTCTCCTCATGAAATTCTCATGGGCCGAGCTATGAGACTGCCCCCTGTGCCTGCGAATGATCTTGTGAATATCACAGATGATTTGGTGTTGGACTTCTGCAAGGGTCTGGCTGACGTGGTCCGCTCTTTCTCTCACCAGGTGGAAGCCACCACATTGCCACCGATAAGTGATCCAGGTCACAACCTGAAAGATGGTGACTGGGTTGTCATCAAGAAACATGTGAGAAAGTTGTGTTTGGAGCCACGTTGGAAGGGGCCATATCAAGTAATACTGAAAACTACTAGTGTGCGGGAATGTCAAACTGGATCCATGCCAGTCACACAAAGACGGTGACGTGTCCAACTGATGAGGAGCTTGAATTTTCGAAAGTAACATCAGCAGAAAAGGTAGTCTCAGGGCCAGAGAGTAATCAAAGGGGAACTGAGACAGAAGGAGAGCCCGTTGAGGACGGCTTGGTCACTCAAACAGTAAACGGGACCCAGAGGAGTGACGGTGAGCCTATCTCAACTGAGGCACCAGGAGGACCGACCCAAAGAGAGGTTCTCCCAGAAGCAGACAGATATGGATTTGAAGTAGAGCCACTGACAGACCCAGAAGGCGAGGGAATTGAGGCAGAAGAGAGTCAAAGTGCCCGGACTCCTCCTGAGCCGCTTGCGGGTCCATCAAGAAAACACACCATAGAAACAGAGGAGGGCAACGAGCTGCCACCAGGAAGTTCACAGACCAAGGAGACACTGAAAGGAGATAAGTGGCCAGAATCGCAAGTGACAAAAGGAAAGGTGGTTGTTAATGAGACAGTCGAAGAAGAGGTCGATACAACAAGGAAAGAAGACCTAAGCGAAGGGGAATTACAGGGGGACCAAAAGTTGAAAAGAAAGACAGTAGCAAATGGAAGGTACGCAGGTCCTGAATGGGCATATGCAACATCAGCTGAGTGGCAACAAGAATTCTTGGCATTCTGTTTTGATCGAGAAGTCCCAGGTCAATACTATGGTACCTGAGTTTGGCTACAAAGAAAAGAGATTGTGTTAAGTTGAAATTGAGCTAAAAGAAGCTGAGAAAAGAGACTGATAAGTTACCAGATGTGACACTGTTAACCTGAATTGACCTTTTATAAACTGATTGTGACAAGCTGCTAACCGAATTGACAAGGATCCCGGGAGTGAATGAAAATCTGTAAATACTTGCCAAAGAGAGACTTTGCTTAGCTTTGCCGAAAAGAGAGGAAAAAAAGAAGTTTTAAACCATCCTCAATTGATTGTTTACACTTATAGCATCCTGCTTTCTGATACCTTACAGATCATGCTTAGCACGGGAGATGATAATGAGGGGAGTAAGCATTGTAAATATTTGGGTCTTGCTTTAGGTATTGTATGTGTAATATTCATTATAGCTTTGTTTTTGGAAATGCGATTGGTGGATGGGAATGAGACTATCAATGCTACAATTCCTGAAATTGCTACACTAACATCTTGGGAGAGGTTTGAGCAAGATACAAAGTATTTGCATGAAGATACTAACACGAAGGGAGAACTGTCTACTAATGTTTTCTATCGCTTGCTGAGTGAGCATGTTGACACCATGGATGCAAAAGCTTGCTATGTGTGCACATAAATTCCTGTTTCCGTACAAGAGGGAGTTACCTATCATAGTTTGTTCCTACCTATGGGATAAGCTGTAGTTTGTTACTAACACGTTTCTATAACCAAGAAGAAGTGCAATATTTCTATTCCAACTACGACCTGGTGTTTTCTTACGTGCCTATTATAGAAGATTTGAATTGGGTAGCTAAATATTATGCCATAAAGTTAGTGAAAGGGTTCTTTGAAGTAAGAGGGGTGATTAGTACATCTGATGCACACTGCAATAATTTGACTTGCTTGCTTACACCTGTAGAGAAAAACTTTTTGGATCACACTGAAGATAGAAGAAGGGTTCTGAAAGGGAAGTTAGAAAAAAGGCTTGCAGCAACGGTCCTTTGTTAATAGTGGGAGTTACAATGGAATTAGGGAACAAGGGAAATTAGCTTTAGATGCACTACATATGGGTAAGCTTTGCATAACGCGACCTAAGTCATATTATGACAATGTGTTTGTGGGAACGAGTGAATGTAAGCATTTGTTTTTATTTCAGAGTAAGTGGGCTTTCATGTTAAATGGACAGGATCCAGCGATCCCTTGGCTCTATTATATTTGTGGACTTAATGCTTATTACCGTCTTCCAAAGGGATGGTATGGGACATGTTATTTGGTGATAGTTTTCCCAAAGATATACCAGTTAGAGGACTTAAAGAAGTTTCCAAAGGTGTCTGAATTACTTCGTACTAGACAAAAGAGAGAGACTGCTGCTGGTGTAGTAGGAGACACATTTGGAGCAATAATTCCTTCTGTGGGAGTTATTTTGAACTCCATAAAGATTCTAAGGTTGTCTACTATTGTGGATAACATGCTGACAAATTTTACCAGAGCTATACTCCTGATGGATACTGAACTTGCTGCGGAGAGGGCTAAGACTGTTCAAAACAGGCTTGCTTTAGACATTCTTTTAGCAAAAAATGGCGGAGTCTGTAAGATGCTTAATGAGCGCCACTGCTGTGCCTACATACCTGATAATAGTAATGAGATTAAAAGTATGCTTACTAACCTAACAAGAGATAGTGCAGATTTGAAGGAGCTGAAAGAACCAGGAGTTTGGGAAAAGGTTGGAAAGGGACTTGCTAAAGTGGGAAGCTGGTTTAGTAATATTTGGCATGGGATATTGGCATAAATAATACATGGAATATTGGTTGTTTTGGCTTGTTTATTTGGATTATGGTTATCATGCAAATTTAGTAAAAGAATTAAAGCAAAATTGGCAAAATGTAATGCGAGGAGGGAAGAAAAGAAAAGGGAGAAAATGTTCAGAGCAAAATATGGAAAGGCAAAACCAAGGGAAGAAATTGAGATGACAGAATTTAGAAAATGAAAATTTGTGAAAGAAGGGATTTGTGTGATGACAAGAGTCATCAGAGGAGGGATTGTTCGAGTGTGACTTTTATAATCAACATTAACATGAAAAGCTTGCAAAATAATGTATAATTGATGCTGAATAGAAAACGTGGTAGAATAAATATTAATGCATGCGTTTGAAATGTGCCCACGGGGAGTGGTCACCAATGTATACGATGATTTATGACACTGACTAATAATGAATTAATAATGTACTCATGTATGCTTCTGTATTTGTACTATGAATTATGTATTAAGGCTTTGCTAAGTTAATCACTAGGCCTTAGTTAGCAAGGGCCTGTGTAGGAGGCTGGCCTGGCTTATAGTGGGTACCTTGTGGTACTTACACCCTGTGCCAGGTCCAGTTATCCCTTATTAGTAGAATAGAGGTGTTTCTAGCAGCTTAGGCTGATAGAAGGTAGCTATGGCAAAGCAGCTTAGGCTGAACTAGGAGACATGCAAAGCTCCTACTATACCACTTATATCATATAGCACAATATCATAAGAGAACACAATGCACAGAGTTACTAAAAATAAAGGTACTTTATTTTTATGACAATATGCCAAAAGTATCTCAGTGAGTACCCTCAGTTAGAATGTAAGTATTATACACAAGTCATATGTACACAAACCCAAAACAGGTAAGTAATAGTAAGAAAAGTAATGCAAACAGTGTAGAATTACAATAGGATGCAATAGGTGAACATAGGTCTAGGGGCAACACAAACCATATACTCCAAAAGTGGAATGCGAATCACGAATGGACCCCAGACCTATGGGAGCTTGTAGAGGGTCGCTGGGACTGTAAGAAAACAGTCAGGGTGTCCAAGATACCCCACCCCAAGACCCTGAAAAGTAGGCGTAAATTACGCCTACTACCCCAATAGAACACAATAGTCGTGATAGGGGGATTCTGCAAGAACCACAAACACCAGTAAAGCACTGAAGACGGATTCCTGGACCTGAGGACCTGCAAGGCAAGGGGACCAAGTCCAAGAGTCGCAATAGTGTCCAGGGGGGGCAGGAGCCCAGGAAACCCTGGATGTAGGTGCAAGAAGGCTGCCTCTGGATGGAAGAAACCTAGGATTCTGCAACAACGAAGAGAGCTAGGAACTTCTCCTTTGGATGGAAGATGTCCCACGGCATGCTGAAGGCTGCAGAAGTGTTCCCACGCAGAAATACCACAAACAAGCCTTGCTAGCTGCAAGGGTTGCAGTAGAGGTTTTTGGGTGCTGCTGGGGACCAGGTAGGACCAGGATGTCGCCCTTTGGAGGAGGAGACAGAGGGGGTGCTCAGCAACTCAGAGAGCCCCCACAAAAACAGGCAGCCCCCACAGAAGTACCAGAGCAGGCACTTAGAAAATTTGTGAACCGGAGCTGGCTCAGAGTCACAAAAGAGGGCCCCATGACGTCAGAGTCCAATTCAGAGGGTTGAGCACTGCAGGACGAAGTGCTGGGGACCCAGGCTAGGCTGTGCACAAAGGAATCCTTAGAGAAGTGCAGAGAAGCCGGAGCAGCTGCAAATCACACAGTACACAGGTTTACAGTCTAGCGTGGGGAGGCAAGGACTTACCTCCACCAAATATGAACTGAAGGATCACTGGACTGTGGGAGTCACTAGGATATAGCTCTTGTGTTCCAGGGACTATGTTCGTCGAGATGAGAGGGGACCCAGAGGACTGGTGATGCAGAAGTTTGGTGCCTGCGTTAGCAGGGGGAAGACTCTGTCAAACCACTGGAGATTTCTTTGGGATTTCCAGTGCAGGGTGAAGGCAGACAGCCCTCAGAGCATGCACCACCAGGAAGCAGTCGAGAAAGCCAGCAGGATTAGGCACTACAATGTTGCTGGTAGTCGTCTTGCTACTTTGTTGTGGTTTTGTAGGCGTCCTGGAGCAGTCAGCGGTCGATCCTTGGCAGAAGTCGAAGAGGGAAGTGCAGAGGAACTCTGGTGAGCTCTTGCATTCGTTATCTGAAGAATACCCCAGAGGAGAGACCCTAAATAGCCAGAAAAGGAGGTTTGGCTACCAAGAAAGGAGGACTGGCCACCAAGAGAGGTAAGAACCTGTCAGAGGGGGTCTCTGACGTCACCTGCTGGCACTGGCCACTCAGAGCAGTCCAGTGTGCCCCAACACCTCTGAATCCAAGATGGCAGAGGTCTGGGACACACTGGAGGAGCTCTAGGCACCTCCCCTAGGAGGTACTGGCCAGGGGAGTGGTCACTCCCCTTTCCCTTGTCCGGTTTCGCACCAGAGCAGGGCTGGGGGATCCCTGAACCGGTGTAGACTGGCTTATGCAGAGATGGGCACCATCTGTGCCCATCAAAGCATTTCCAGAGGCTGGGAGAGGCTACTCCTCCCCAGCCCTTCACACCTATTTCCAAAGGGAGAGGGTGTAACACCCTCTCTCAGAGGAAATCCTTTGTTCTGCCTTCCTGGGCCGGGGCTGCCCAGACCCCAGGAGGGCAGAATCCTGTCTGAGGGGTTGGCAGCAGCAGCAGCTGCAATGGAAACCCCGGAAAAGCAGTTTGGCAGTAGGTTCTGTGCTAGAGACCCGGGGGATCATGGAATTGTCCCCCCAATACCAGAATGGTATTGGGGGGACAATTCCATGATCTTAGACATGTTACATGGCCATGTTCGGAGTTACCATTGTGACGCTATACATAGGTAGTGACCTATGTATAGTGCACGCGTGTAATGGTGTCCCCGCACTCACAAAGTTCTGGGAATTTGCCCTGAACAATGTGGGGGCACCTTGGCTAGTGCCAGGGTGCCCACACACTAAGTAACTTGGCACCCAACCTTCACTAAGTGAGGGTTAGACATATAGGTGACTTATAAGTTACTTATGTGCAGTGAAAAATGGCTGTGAAATAACGTGGACGTTATTTCACTCAGGCTGCAGTGGCAGGCCTGTGTAAGAATTGCCTGAGCTCCCTATGGGTGGCAAAAGAAATGTTGCAGCCCATAAGGATCTCCTGGAACCCCAATACCCTGGGTACCTAAGTACCATATACAAGGGAACTATATGGGTGTACCAGTGTGCCAATGAGAATTTGTAAATTTAGTCATTAGCCTGCAGTGACAAATTTAGAAAGCAGAGAGAGCATAAACACTGAGGTTCTGGTTAGCAGAGCCTCAGTGATACAGTTAGGCACCACACAGGGAACACATACAGGGCACATACTATGAGCACTGGGGTCTTGCCTAGCAGGATCCCAGTGACACAAGGGCTAAAACAACATACATACAGTGAAAAATGGGGGTAACATGCGAGGCAAGATGGTACTTTCCTACAGTCTGGGCCTAGCGGCCTGGTCCCATATTAAATGTGTTTTTCGAACGTGCAATGTGCTGTCTTCCTAAAGGACGTGAAACTGTACTTTTCCAGAAGCTAGAAATGTGTGTGTAACCGTAGTAAATTCTTTCTCATGAGACCCGACTTGCTCAAGGAGACATTCTTGCTGAATGCAACAGTGTAATTCGCAACAGGTACAAGGTCGCCTAAACTGGTAAAGACAATTGAACTACTGACTGGAGCGAGAAATGTAACTTTTCTTACCTGACATTTTACCAGCTGAAGACGTCAATCACAGGAACTAATAAACTGCCTGAGAACTGTCTTAGGTGAAAATTCTAATAAGGTGATCAACGGATTATAGGACAGAGATAACGATGCACCAAATATTGCCCAATTGGAAATTAGGAACTTGTTCGACAGATTCAATATAACGACGTGACACAAGGAGAAATCAGCTATTCTTGGCATTTTTCCTCGCCACTTTGATGCCATTAACTAGCCATTACGTGCCTTTTACTGGGGGACACTCTTGCTGTGGTACCCTTCTTTAAGACTTTGTTGTTCTGATACCTTAAGACATCCTCATCCTCTTTGCCCTATAACACACTTCTCCTCCTTATGAGGGAAGCATTCCTTCTAACCATGTCTTGCTGAGACTTTGCTGCTTATCCTGGCTGATGGCGAATCGACTGCTGTCCTGAGGACGAAGACTGACTCTGTATGCTGACCCATTACGGAGGGTAACTATATGATAATGAATTGTAATTGTCTGTTTGCCTTTTCTTTCTAGGTACCAACTGCTCTTTTGACAGAGACCTTAGCTAGATGTTTTCTAAATTTGTGTTGCTAAATTGTTTTGCATGAAGCCCCACATGCTGATGCTAATTAGAGGTTAGTTAAGAAATTCACTAATATTGGGTGCAAATAGACAAATGACTGAATCTTTGCTTTGTTGAATACTGCGTTAATGATACCCTGCCAAAGTTGATTCATGTTGACATCGTGCTTTGTTCTGATGTTCCTGATTTTTGCTCTGATAAAGTCTTATTCAAGCTGCCATATTATCATGCTTTTGATGTGCTTATTGATATTGAGACTAATAAACTTGACCTTAGAATTGTAACTGATAGGTAATAAATATCTTAACCTTTATTAGCTTCGCGTGATCATTTACTGGCTGGAAAGTCATGGTGTTTTCGGTTTTATTGGAGGGTACTGGTAATTTGAATTGATTAGTTATTGTGAATACTGATGAAGTGATTATTCTATTGATTGAAATGCTAAATAGCTATCACGTCTTAAGGAGTCCCCAGTCAGGGTCAAAAGATTAATTGGCCTAAAACAAGTCCCCCTATAAATAAATGATCTGGGTCGGGACGCGTTAACAGGTATCCCCGATTTGACTGGGTATACTAGGCAGCACACTTTTGATATTTTCTGGAGCAGTCAAAGACAGAGCCAGAATGACCTTGGCGGTTTCTGGCCCATACTCTTGCAGGCAGCCACACTTAGGAGGTATCATAGCTTAATCCCTATTATAGATCTAAAACATGTTGTGCTCCCCTTTGAGGCATGCAACAATGAAGGCCTAGGAACATTTGGTGTCCAAGGCAGGTTTCACCTCCATGCCATGACTATTTACGCCACTCCTAGCCAATCAAATGTTTTCTCCAAGTTAAGATAGAGAGGTCTTTCACAACTGCAAAAAAAGTCAGACCTGGAAAAATTGGAGATATACTTCAGAAGGGGACGATTAAGAGATTCAAATAATTTAAGAGCAAGGTTAGATGGAGAATATAGTTGTTTCCCAGTTACATGTCAATGTAATTTGAATCCCAATACAAATTAATTCAAACCTAAAATCAATTTGACCATGTTGCGGCTGGATCCAAATACAACCTCAAATCATCATATTTTGGACAGAACATAATAAAGGGCATTATGTTTTCAATTTTACTTAGACCACAAGGGCAGACATTATTTGACAAAATGTACTTCCCCATTTTCATGTTCTTCTAGCAAGAAGTAATATGTTGATTCTCATTCTAATGCTAACTTTTCTGTGCAGAATAGGAATTTATTTCCTTCTCTGAGCAGTTTCTAAGCTCTGCGAACATTTTCAATGTGCCTTAGTCATATCTTTGCCCAGTCCTCTACTAGATATATCTGGATCCTTTCTTGTTAGTGGATTACATCAGTATGTGTCATTTAGGTAACCTTTATAGCGGAAATGTAATTAAGCTGCTTGCATTAACTGAGCCACTGGAAAATGCATACCTTACTGTTCTACTGTTACTACTGTTAATCTACTAATTTCCATTAGAATTCAAATATAATCAAATGGCCCATGTCTTGTTTGAACTGCCTATGCTCTCTGATGACCAGATCTGTACCCCTATTTCAAGACTGAAGTATCAAATTGTAGTACACGTTTGGTAAGGTATCCAATCCCTCACTCCTCATTGTTTCACTTTCATGCAGCATCAAAAACAAAATAAGAGCACAACTCTGGTCGTCACACATATCTACACTACCAACTTTAAAAAACACATCCTGTGGAAGAACATTCTTATAGCCTTGCCTGGAGTAAGAAGAGCTTTATAAATGGAATTACAATACAATACAATATATTTTGGAAAGCAACAGTAGGAAAGCCACAGAAAAAGGGAGAACAAGAAGGCAAGAGACAAAGAGCAATATAGAGAGATACCATAGGCAGAGATCAATAGAGCAAGAGGAAGAAAGAAAGTTCCTGGCCACACATGAATCTGCGCCTTGAGCTGATCCTTTTCTGTCACCTGGAGCTCCCCTAAAGGTCAGTTCTGGGAACAGACATCCTGTCCTGTACAAACTGGGTTTAGGTGACATAATTTTAACTCGTCTTCTCCTGTAACCTTTTGCGACACTATAATCTTCTCCTTTTCATCTTTTCTTCTTGTTCTGTATCCTAATGAGCTCATTTGAGTAGCTATTAGCCCATGTGATTATTGCATCATATTGCATTGGTTTAGTGCAGTGCATGGGTGATTTGTTTCAATTTGGTATATGTGGCAGGTCACCTGGTCAGCTGAAAAATAGAGCCTTATTACTAGCTTTTTTCCTTGTCATTTTGATGAGAATATGATCTCTGTACCTACACTTTGGCAGGCAACTTAGCCAAACTTACCCTGCTAGCCATTTTGTTGTTGGTAGTGGTGATCACATGTTAAACTATATCCAGAGTAATCAAACAGTTGGTTAGTGAAAGGGTGATTTTGAGAGTACTTTCAGGAAGGAGATGAAATTTACTTTAGTTGAAGCATTAACAATACCATGATAGGCATTCTCATAATATGCATTCTGATGTGGGCTTAACATTTACTGTCACTGAACAAGTTAATGGGTGGCCATGAGAAAGGTTGATAGTTGAAGATTATGAAGCTGAGGTGTCCAGAGCACATGAGAACAAAGCAATGTAAACTTGGATACTTTGGTTTCTTAACAATCCTTACAAGTCCTGGGTTATCATAGGTTTGTGGCTATGCACTGGAATTTTTTCTTTGCTACGTTCTAATTTACTTACTATTATTTTCATTAACTGTGAAACTTTCTGATCATTTGACTTTTTTGATGTTGCCTCAGAGGTTATTTAAAACAATTTATTCTGGGCACTCTCACTCAAACCTTGAGTATTCGTTCTTTGAGGTGACCTAATCAGCTGTGCAGGAACATCAACCAAAATACTGTAGTAAATATTCACAGCATTGCTAAAATGGAAGCTCCACATACTTCAAAAAGCTCTGTATCCTCTGTTTCAAATTTAAATAATTGTAAAGACTCCGGGGGCAACAAAAGAGATAAGAAAAGATCCATCCTCCCCTACTAAGTCTCCATTACCTCTCACATTGGAAGACATTATGGATGAACTAAAGTTAATAAAGCATTTTGTTCTAGAGACAAATATTGTGTTGCAACGAATTGACGAGAAATTGTCATGTCTGGATTCTCGACTATCTGAGGTGGAACAGAGGATCAGTGATGTACAAGATACTACTGTTAAAGTCGATAATTTGACTAAAGAAGTCATATTACTTAAAAAAACAGACAGAAGATTTGGAAAATCATAATCGGCGAAATAACCTTCGCATTAATGGCATTCTGGAAGGTTCAGAAGACAAAGATTTGATAACATTTTTGCAAACTCATATTCCAAATATTGTTGGTCTACAGAATACCACAGTCCTCAACATCCAGCGAGCTCAAGTATTGGTCCTTCTTCTACATCTAAACCAAGAGGAATTATCACCATGTTTCTACAATACTCAGATTTAATAATAGTTTTAACTTCCGCCAAACAATGTAAACAAATGTTATGGTCAGGCCAAAAGATTTTCTTTAGTCAGGATGTGGCCACGGCGACAGCTAAAAGAAGAAAAGAATTTCTGGATCTTCGACCAGCTTTACGATCTATGAATGCTGGATTTGGCCTTATTCACCCTTGTTTCTTTGAGGTTACCTTCAAGGACAGAACAACTACTTTTGAAAATCCCTCAGATTTGAAGCAATTTATATGTACTCACAAAGGGGAGGCAGTAAAACTCAGCAAAACTTGATTAGTTAATGTGGGATTCCTAACTTTTCTATTTTTCCTTCACAGGTATTGAAATCGCTGAAATGTCAAGTTGAGAAAACCTCCTTTCCAAATGTGTCAATATTCTTATATATCTCGACATCTCAGTGTTCTGCCCTTGTTGGTAAGTCATGTCATCAGTTGTTCATATTGTAACGTACGTATTTCTGTTTTCATTTCTCTCCTCTATCTTGATTTCTAATTATTTTAATTCCCTGAGGGTACTGTTGCTGATTGGCCTCTGATTTTCTTGCTCCTCCCTTTCTCCCATACCAAATAGATTTCTTCTTTTCAAGACAATTATGACTAAAGCTCTTTGGCTTTTCATCATCATTTTTTCTTCTATCAGTGAGTGCTTTTGCTACCTCTTTACCTCTCTTTCTCTCTTGTACTTTTTTCTTCTGTCTCTCTTTCTTCTTTATTTTCCTTTTTACCCTATAATGCAATGTTGGCATCAGCAAGCAACCACATATATATATGTGTTCATAATTTTCCTTTTCACCTTATTCTACGATTCACATGTTGTCTGTACTTTAGGTTTTGTTATGGTTCTGTTGTCTAAATGTTTCCCATTATTCCATAAATGACCAGTCTTCGTATTATTTCATGGAATGTCAAGGGTTTACGTAATCTGGTTAAGAACCAAAGAGTGCTCCAACATCTCTCTAAACTAAATTGTCAGGTTGCTCTTGTACAAGAAACACATCTTAAGGAACAGGACTTTAAAAGTCTGAATAGAAATTGGGTAGGTCATGTTTTCGGTTCCTCTGCAGTTCACAACAAGAATGGGGTAATAATTTTGTTTCATAAATCCTTACAAATACAGGTTATAGAAGAGATTAAAGATGTAAAAGGCAGATGCATTTTACTGACAGCTAAAATAATGGTGTGTTATTTTCCATCTGCAATGTTTATGGTCCAACTGGAGTAGACTTTCTATTCTGGGTAAATTTTTCTTCTTTATTACTAACTTGCAATTCAGAAAATGTTGTGGTAGGAGGTGATTGCAACCAACTTTTGGATCCTTTTGTGGATCGTCGTTCTCAAACTCGTTATGTCCCTCATAAAATGCAAAAAGCATTTCATCAAGCAATCTCCTCCAGAGGACTACAGGATATATGGAGAACTGCTCATCCAGATGTATTAGAATTTACGTTTTATTCTTCAGTACATCACTCATACTCTAGAATAGATTATATATTTGCTATGCAAAATATTATACAATCAATTTCTCATGCTGATATTGGGTCTATTCTAATATCAGATCATGCCCCGGTTATTATAGATTTGAATTTTCCAGGTAATTTTCCAATCGCTGGAGGTTTAGTAACGCTTTATTGCAAGACCAGTTATTTATTGAACAATTTACATTGTTTTCTAAAGAATTATTTATGAACAATTTACCTTCTTACACTCAGATGAATTTTATATGGGACGCCTTTAAAGTTACCACTAGAGGCTTTATTATTATAGATTATGTTGCCACTAAAAAAAGGCAAATTTTAAAGCTTCCTCTCAATTGCTTGTACAAATTAAACATCTTGAGCATGAATATTTCTCCTCTAAAAAAAACAGATACTTTATCCAGGTTGATTAATGCTATATTACAATACAATAAGCAATCTTTGGAAAGTGCATGTGGTACTCTGCTCAAAATTAATTCCAAATGTTATGGGGGGGGGGAATAAAGCAGGTAAATTATTGGCAAATTATTTAAAGATTAAAAAAGAAAAGTATAAAATTACTGTTATTACAGACAAACTTGGAAACAGACACACTAGTGACTCAGAAATCCTGGAATGCTTTACTGAATACTACACCATATTATATACCCCTGAAAGTATTCCTAATATAACTGATGTTGATACTTTCTTCCAATCTATTCCTCTGACACATAAAGTAGATTTGTCTCAGTTAGACTCTGAACTATCTGAGACAGAAATTAAAAATGCCATTACCAAACTTCCAAAAGATAAGACCCCTGGTCCTGATGGCTTTTCAATTGAGTTTTATTCAAAGTTTTCATCTATTCTAGCTTTAAAGTTATTATCACTTACACAATGTTTCATATCACAAGCTCAAGCAAAGGGTACCTTTTCTGAAGCTATTTTGTGCTTGATTCCTATAAAAGATAAAGATTTATCCAAATGTGGCAATTATAGACCTATATCCCTTAGAAATGCTGATTGTAAAATCTTTGCAAAAGTCCTTGCCTTACTGATTAATCATTTTATCCCAGACTTAATAGACATATATCAGTCAGGTTTTGTTAAGGGACAATACATATTGGATAATTCTAGAACTTTTCTCAATATTATGCATCTAGCTTCTAAGTCTAGAGACACTACAGCTGCTATAACTTTAGATACTGAAAAAGGCTTTGATTGAGTTTAGAGATTTCATATTTGGAGCATTAAAATGGCACAGTTTCAGTCCTCCTATTATTAAACGTATTAGTATTTTATACTCCTCACCCTCTACATCTATTTTAGGCAATGGTAAACAATCCCAATACTTGCCTCTACATAGAGGTACTAAACAAGGTTGTCCTCTATCACCTCTTTATTTATATTAGCCCTTGAGCCTCTTTTAGAGAAAATACGTAGATCGTCTAATGTTTATGGCTTTAAGCTTAAAGACTTGGAGATTAAATTCACAGCATATGTAGATGATATTTTGCTTTTTATCTCTAATCCTCAAAAAACTATTCTGGAATTCTTTCACTTACTACAAGAATACTCAAGTGTCTCATGGTATAAGCTTAATGTAGACAAATCAGAGGTTTTGCCATTAAATGCTTATTGTTTACCCAACATGTTTAAAGATACTGGTTTTACTTGGAACTCGAAGCATATCATTTTCTACTCCAATTCTATTAAAGACACTACCTGAATTAATCTCAAAGAAGTCGAGTAAAAGATTTCAAAATTGCTTGACAGATGGTACCTTCTTTATTTAACTTAGTGGGGAATATTAGCCACAATCAAAATGATGATGTTGCCCATTTTAAATTTTTACCTGTCTATGCTCCCAGTTAAACTGCCCTCTAAAACTATAAATACATTATTTATGACATTTTTATGGAACAAGCGTAAATCTCCTATATCTTTAATCAAATTACAAGAACCTAGAGATAATGGTGGCTTCAATTTTCTGTGCCTTAAACGATATCACTTTGCTTTTGTTTTAAAACAAATATGGCTGTCCCTCTCTTCCACCTTTCAGGGCAAAACCACTATATGGAGTCAATTGGAACACTCAAAAATTACACCATCTACTTTTAGAGATGCAATGTGGCTTTCAAACCCCCCCTAAATTCCTTTTCTCTCCAATAACCACTCATTCCATCTCTATTCCCAAGCCATTACTTACTGCCTCTCATTCCTCATATGAGAACCTCAAGCAAACTCCTATATGGTATAACAATGATATCAAATTTCATAATAGAACTCTAGCCTGGAAGGAATGGATACATAAAGGCATTATAACTCTAGATCATTTAATTTCAGACAATGCCATACTTGAATTTCAAGATATTCAACAGGTATTTCATATTTCTTCTTAGTACGCTGTGCAGTACCAGAATCTCTACACTATCCTCTAGAAATGATCTCATTCGTTAGATATACCCCCTTCTACACAGCCTATTTCCCAGCCTCATCATTTTTCCTCACAAGTCCAAGCGTCCTTTATATACAGAACCCTTATAAATACCAGTATTGTGAGACCAAAGTCTGAAATAGAATTAGCATGGGAACAAGATTTAAATCAAATATTTCCCATATCTACATGGAATACAATATGGTAAAAACCCCATACAACATCCCGTTCAGCATCGACAACCAAAACATTATTTTATTTTTATAATAGACTGTACTATACTCCTATAGATCTTTATAAATGTAAACTTACTACAGACTGCAGGTGTTGGTCGTGTTCTAAAGAAAACAGCAACTATATGCACATGTTTTTTGATTGCCCTTCAGTTAAAAACTTTGGGATAAATAAAAAGTTTGGGATAAAATCAATCAGAGTTTGTCCACCAATGTACCTTTCAATATATTACATATTTTTTGGGTAGTATCTCATCTAGTTGGCATCCCCAAACTCTGCTTGATAAACTGGTTGATTTTCTTATTGCTAGTGCTCTGCAAATTATAACTTCTAATTGAAAAGATGCCACAACAATATCTGTTGTAGCTTGGGGGAATTTGATTTATTATAATCACAGAATGGATCGAGAAAATGCTAATACTACTAAACTTCAAATTAACAGAGACAAGCTATGGCTTCCTCTCACCTCTTTTCTTTTGCAGCATAAGACCTTTCATACCTCTGTTAATACTGTTTTTGAACCTCCTTGAATGCTCCTTTTTAGAATTCATGGTTGCTCTATTGGGAACATGCGATTTTCAATTTACACTGTTTAACTTTTCTTTTCTTCTCTCTCTTCTCTTTCTTTCTTTACTAAAACATAACAAAAATGCTAGTATTTTATAGTGCAATATTATATTACGGTTGCATATTTAAAATGTTTTTATAGGTACAATTATCTTTATGTTTCTTTAGCTCAATAGATATATCTTATTGTACTAATGTATGCTAACCTATTCAATAAAGCATTATTAAACAGGAGTATTTATCATGCACTAATCTAGAACATGTGTATTAGGATTATCAAAAAATAATGGATAACTCACAAATACTGAATGAGACAGATATAAAGCCCATACACTACACATCCATAGTCATTTGTAAGTACTTTCTTCATACCTTGTGCATTATATTGTTATGCTGCCTGGTTGCCAAGTCATGTTGTACCATCCACATACTAGCTTTGGACCTGGTGGCCCTCAGCACAGTGTTCAGTGGGTTGCATGTCCCACACCATGTGGGTTGTTTCTTCCCTTCCCAAATTTAAGGGGAGCTTTCATATCCTTTTCCCCTCACAAGCTCCAATGAACTCATGGGAACAAACCACTACATTCAGCTGAACACTGTGCTTTCATTTGAATTCTTCTGAAGTATTAAGAGATGTTACATTCAGTGCCCAGTTAGTGCATAAACTAAGATTTGAACAAGGCAATTCACCAGGACATTTTATCTTCCTGTTCCTGTTCATGTCAAATATTGGAAGTGGAAAGTTTCCCTTTAAACTAAGCAATGTAGAGCAGACGACAAGTGGCAATTTACACACATACAAAAATAAATAGTTATTATTCTGCATACTCTGCACAAGCAAAACTACAACTTGTGCTGCATGAACACACTCATTTGAAGGCCTTATTGTTAAGCCAGAATGCAAACCTATGCTAAGGGCCTTACCTCATTATGAGGATAACCTAAAAAAAAATGGGAATTCCAGCCTGACACAAACTAGACTCATAAAACTCAATTTTGGGGGATTGTTATAATAATAAAATACCTTTCAAAGATAATCTAGCAATTTAATTTTCATGGAAAAAAAATACTAGATCTGTTTTGGAGTCCAAGGTCTGGTGAATACAAAAAAAGGATATTCTTACAATTTCTAAAATGTTAGGAATTGTAAGAATAATTATTTTATTTTTAAGAAGGGGAGAGCATGGTGTTGATTGCAACCAATCAAGCCAGATGTGCTCTGAAATGGCTACCATTTGACTCCACAGACCAGCGACAGAATCTTGCCTGATCATTCCCTGAGTGCTACAGTGGAGCATTCTGGAATGCGCCCGATTGTCGCCTGATACTCGCTGGCTGATCCCCAGGTGGTGCATGCAATGTGAGGCACAGCTGGGGAGCCACCAGTGCAAGACCCCTCATGAATTAAGATGGAGGCCAGGAGCAGCGCAGCCTAATCTGGGCTGAGAAAATGCCTTGTCTGGGAATGGTGAATGCTGAGGAGGGCTGGCATAGCTTTTGAGAGGGATGCAGACTGTGGCGAAGGACAGGAGAACTGTCAGAGTGGAACCACAACTGCTCCAAGAAGGTGACTAAGAGTGGTGCAGCCCAATGGGGACAAGGCAGTGACTCCACCTGAGCAATGCTGGGTATTTCTGACATTCTCAAATGACAAAAAATCTTTGTGGACTGGTTGGCCCTGTGAGGGTTTCATGACAAAATATTAACGTAAAAAATATAGAGACACAAAATTATAGTGTAAAAATATTGTTCTTCTCCATGCACTGCTTTTACCATTTTATATTATTTCACTTATACCATGTAAAACAATAGCATCTACAAGAAAAGTTAGGGCATTGCAAATCAAATCTTTTGTGAGAACACAGTATGTGGTAGAGCAGTGAGTTATAGTTAATGTAGTGTGACAAATGAGTTGAATACACTGTGTGTGGAGGAGGTAATAATTTTAATATGTTGCATAAATTATTAATTAAAGGTATAAGTATAGGTTTAAAACTTAATTATGTTGTGTAGTTTAAGTTTGGCTTCTTAATAAAGAATAAATATAGTTACATTAATTTAAAGATGGTGTGCAAATTATAAATTTAAGGCATAAGTATAACTTAAGAATTTGTAATGCTTGTGTGTATTAAGTTTGGTTTGAATATAAATAAATATAGTTTTCCTAACTATAACAAAGGTTAAACCTTTGTTTTTTTCATTGAATTGCATTTTTTTTTTTAATAACTTTTTTTTTCAAATCATAGCATTTATTGTCATCGAGTGGGGTGTCATTAAGTGAAGTGCCTAACAGTGGCATACTTCAAGACGAAGAAAAAGAAAAACAGCAATGAAATCAAAACAAATGCATCCAAGTTTACATAGCAGAAGTAGTAAAGTAAGCAAAATCGATGTTGCAAATACCTCGGTGGTATGTAAATGCCCAGCATGGTGCCACTATCTAAAATAAGTATACAATAGCCTACAGTATCAAAGCGGCATTCCATACTAAAACAACAACCATTGTGCCTGATCTGGTAATATTCATAGTACACATGTAATGAATTCCGCAAAGCAGGAAATATAACCGAACGTTGTGTTGCAATGAAAAGCAAAAATAGGAACATCAATGAGGGGTATATTCAATAATAAATGTGAGAAACGTGATTAACAGAGAACCTCCAACTGGTACTTAGGTCAGAACAAATGAAAGGGTACCTGACCCGAATTATAATCACTTGACATAATAAAATAATCATTGTCAGATCATCTGGTATTGTAATAACAAGGTCAAAGGTACCTGATATGTGCATTCATAACACGTAAACACCCCAAAGTAAGCTAACCAGAGGACCCTTCCCAGTCATCTGACACAGTGTCATAACAGTAAAACAGCCGACAAAATAAACACACATGTATAAACGAAAAGAACAAGATGGTGCAAAATCTTATCTTAATGTGCAACCACACCAAAGTTGTGAAGTCGAAGAAAAGGGTAGGGATGCTCTTCCCCAGCCACGCAGGTAAGAGCTGTACAGATGCACCTTCCTTTCTTCCTGTATGTGAAGGATTGCTGCAGTGAGCAGGAGAGTAGGCTGTTTGCGCTAATCATGGTATACTCGTTTTTCTGGCATTTTGGGCAGGGTGGTTGATTAGTTCCAAGAAGAAACATGAGGTAACATTTGAGAGAGTGCGCCTGTTGCAGGAGGAAGTGCATGTTTGGCAACCACAATCCAAGACCAATGAAAAGGGTAGGGGGAAGTGTGTGACACTATGGCGCTATCTGGATGTGCGGGTTTGCCCACTCTACTGGTGGCGCAAGTTGGTTGTGGAGGTTTTCAGGCATGAGGCAGAGGCCAGAGTGATGCAGTCTCAAAGTTTTGAGTGTGCTGAGGAAGTTACTGAAGGGGTTCGAGTTTGCCAGAGAAGGAATATGGTACTCATCCCCTCAGGACTGGGAGGGCAATGGAGGCAGGGATGCTTGCTTAGCAGGAGCAGTACATATGGAGGGTCGGTAGATGGTCGTCTAGGTGCTACAACCTGTATATGAGATGGGGTTTGTCATGGTGCCCTGGGGGATTAATGTTGTTTTCTGTTTATCACAGGCTGCATGGCAGGGCCAGAAAGAGTGCACATCGAAGTTTGGATATGTGGCCACTCATTTGTGAGGTGGGCTGAACGTCAGACTGACTCTAGGAAGTTGGGTGAACAGTCGGGTTTTGACGGCTTAAAAGTGCAGTTAAAGTGGTTCATCCAGGGAGAAATGTGCTGGGTTGAGCTTTTGCCTAAGTTGGAACAATTGCGTAAATATTTTCATTGCCCTGATGTTTTGATTTTGCATGGGAGGGAGAAATATTCGGTGAGGATGAACGGCTTGGCTCTTACGAAACGTGTTAAGGATGATTTTCTTGAGGTAACATTTATGTGGCCTGGGACGACGATTGTATGAACAGCCTTTTTGCTAAGGAGATGTTAAAGAGGTGCCTGGAACCCTGGTGCGATTGATAGGGCGCAGAAACGTGTAACTGGGATTTGGGATGATTTGGTGGGGAGAAAGGTGTGAGGATGATCGATCACAATTACAATTACGAGGAAGTACATTTCTTCAGGGATGACGGAGTCCATTTGTCCGTTTTGGGCATGGATCGATATCTGTTGAGGTTGAAGTCAGTTTTGTTTTAATTGTTGAGGGACCCAGCTTGAAGTTCGAGGGGTTTGAGGTATTTGGGGGGTGAAAAATGGCAGGAGTTTTTCTGGTGGTGGGTAATTGAACAATTTAACGTTATTTAAAAGAAAATCAGGTATGTTAAGACCCAGTAGAGAAATCCAGGGGTAGGAGGTGGCAATTGGAAACGAAAGAGGAAGGGAATATTTGGAGGACATGCAAGATTTTTGGTCAGGTGAAATCAAAAGTGGGGAGATTCGGGAGCTGTGTTTGGAATGGGTTCTTCAGGGGAGGTGGATTCTTAGTTGTTACAATGTGTAGTGAGGCCGAGTGAAATTACTTTGTACGGCAAGATGGCGGGGTTTGTATAATTAGCTCTCCATCCGTCTCATTAAAGCAGTCTTTTTCACACACAATCGATGGCCCATGGTTTCTGGATGCGCTGCCTCACCCGAAGCTGCTAAATTGCAGGTCCGTTTGATTAAAGCAGAGGGAATGCAGCAATTAATCACTGCTTTGCGTACAGAAAATAATATAGTAGCTAACACTTAAGAGGACATACATTAAACATTGCACGGTTATTAATCTGCCTTTTAGGAGCAAGCCACAATTCACACGATATGAAATTACTAGGAGTATGTCCCTAAAGCCCAGCTAAAGAGTTTAACACCCGAGCACTGGTCACTGTTAGACTCTCCCTTAATGGTTGAGGAGGCGAAGGCTGCAGCAGACAGACAAGCCACAGTGGATTCCACAGGGAGCGGTGGTTTACCCCAGGAATTGTTTGCCATTTTTAATTACATAATTGCACATCGCTTACTGGGGGTGTTTCTGACATCCAGAGAGAGGAGTTCACTGCAATCGACCATGTCGGAAACAGTGATAATAGGTCTGATGAAACCCGGCAGGGAACCTTTAGATCACCCATAACCTCAGCCACAAAGGACCCGCTATCCAGACAAATGAATTAAGTCATCTGATGGGATGGGGACACTGGGAATATGACACAGGTCTCAGCAGGGAGCAACAAGATAATCTCCACCCTCATGCAGAATATTCAAGTCAACATAATTGCGGTGATTAGTCATACACCGGCAAATCAGCGCAGCAATGTGAGAGAACAAACTATGGACAAGCCCACAGGGATTTTTGGTGACCAAAAACCATAACTTTAGTATAATAATGTCCTGACTATATAGCTTTTTTTCTGCGACAGAGAAACTATAACCTGCCCATGGGTAGTTCACCGGGCCTTATCTAGGCAGGGCGATGAGAGTGTGGTTCAAATTAAACAGAGCCCCCCCTTACTCTCATTTCCTCTTCTTTTTAGCACTAAAGAAGCGCTATCTGACTGAAATGTCACCACATATTTTTTAGTTATGTTTTTAACAAATACTTTCTGCCCTAATCAGTATTCATATAATTCTCTTACCTCCTAGAGTTTCCTAATTTTAAAATTGGCAATTTAGGCTTGTATGAAAAACGAAGTGAATTAATGTTCCACAGAATGGAGGTCAAAATGCATATGTGTATATGAGGAGTTCAGGTTCCCTGCACCAGCCATGATAACATAAATGTTAAATGGTGTTTGTTCAATGGTGATAATCATGTCGGCCTGAATGCTGGTAAATTTAAATGCAATGCATATCTTCTGTTAAAGCAAGCATAAATTAAATGGAGTTGCTACCATAAACAAACTGTGGAATTCAATCTCTGGGTAGTGAAAGTGTCACTGTTGATAATAATGTATTTGGATTCCTACTGACACCGTCATCAAGAGGGTCTGCAACATATGCTAAAACATGGCTGAGTGATGAAATCCTTTACATTATTATATAATTTAATCATACCACAGGCCATGTTGGACATAGCTCCTCTAAGGGAATTGTAGGAACATGATTTAAATTAAAAACGAACACATAAGAAATGGACTATAATGCTTGACCAAGAATTAGTCCAAATTAAATTATTTCATAGAGCATTTTTAACACCTCAAAGATTGGATATAATATATACCACTGTCACCAGAAATTGTCCTAGCTGTCAACAAGCTAGAGCGAATATCGTTCTCAGGCTCTGGAGTTGTTCAGATCTCACTCTGTACTGGGAAATGGTTAAGAAGATGGTACAGGGAGTGACTGCCAGAACTTATCTTTACTCTTTAGAAGTGAATATCCTTAGAGTATGTAAAATAGTGAAAGCAGAACAACTAGAAAATAGATTTTCAGACCTGCCATGGTGGCTAACTAAAGATGCAGGTGACAATGCAGGCCCTATCACTGGACTTTTGAACATAACATCTGTCGCAAATATGTTGTGGCAGAGGTGGACAATCTCAAAATGTTGCAACAAGAAGCAAGGGGGAGAGTGAACGTCACAATGTGAGATGCAATGATCCCTCCACTTTAGACTAAAACTGATAATCCAGCAATCATTAATACAGTGTATTAATCTGGCCTGAAAGGTGCATATTGGGGTTATGTTGATCATTTAAACCCTCATGCTTCCAGGCTCAGGTCCCTTATGGCATACTTTTTGGGGTTTCAAGTGGGGTGTCAGTTTGAGGAGTTCTTGGATGAGATTAAATCATCTCTTGCGAAGAGTTTATATCTTAAACTTCACTTGAGGACTCTCTCTCTTGGTTCTTTCTCCACCAAGTGGAAAACCTACTCTAGCAAACGGGGTGATTCTTATCCATACTGCCCATTGGTGATAGAATCACCTGAACATGCTTTGTTGTTTGTCCTGCTTATTAGGGGGTCAGAAGAAAGTAGATTCTACCTGTTTGTCATAGTTTGGGGATACAGAATTTTAGGACATCCTTTAGAGTACTATGGAGTGATACTAGGCAGTTTTTTTGGGTTTGTTTTACCTTATGTGCTTCCATTCTGAGCTCAAGACCTTTATTCTGTTCATGTGCCCCCGGAAGGGTCCAAGTGCTCACAATGGAAAATCTAGGAGATAAGGACCATGCTTGCAGGTATACCCATCCACCATCATGTCCTAGTCTCCTGTGGATTTAGTCATCGAACGGTTACTAGCTTATGGGCAGAAAGTTTTATCATAGCAAAACACCCCGCTCCATTCACCTCGTCCAAGGACCACACAGCTTTGCCACATCCTTTGCATAAGATCGATTTAAGTCCAGGTTACATGTGCTAGCCACAGCAGCCAGCCATTCAGGTTTAGAGGGGGCTTTTGAAGATGTCCATTGCCTACAGACCTCCCTTCTACCCAGCAATATCAAAAAGAACAAGTTCCTTTTATGACCATACAAGTTTCATATCTTAGGTGACCAGCCGAAGAGAATCAATTCAGGAGTCACCAGTAACTGCATATGTAATACCACATTAACACCCCACAATCCACTACCCAAAAACTCTGGATGTGGGGACAGAACACAGACATATGGAGGTCATCTGCCATAGAGAAACCACATTCCCTACAAACCATATTCTCTTCAGTTCCAAATTTGGCTATTTTCTTGGGGGTATCATGCACCCTATGAAGAACAAAAAGATGATTCCTTCTCAAATACGCAGGTTGCCCCACTTGGTAAAGAAGACGCCATGAGACTAACCATAAACGAGTGACCTCTTCGTTCAGGACAAGTTCACCCCATAAGGAGCCAGGAAGATCCTGATCTTGATCAAAACTATCTAAAAATCATTTTAATAAGTTGCTACTTCTTTCCTACAAGCTGGTCCTTTAATCAGCAGCTCCTCCAGCTCGTTTGTGCCAGTTCCAGCTTCTCACAGCGATTGGGCCCAACTTTGTAGTTGATAATACTTAGATTTGGATAGAGACCCCCACATCATTGCTGCAAGTTCCTCCTAGGAGTTTAGTTTCCCTTTTTGAAGTATCTGACCCCATTCTACAATGCCTGCTTCTTTTAAAGGTAGTGATAGCTAGTCCTTGAGGCACACTGGTGGGCCCGGAGAGTCTCATACAGGGGCGTAGATGCTGTAATATGCTAAATTTGTTATTTTCCTTATCTGAGCCCATGGCTGAGCAGCGGCTTGCAGGACTTTCAGTCTTAGTCTTTTATAGAATTTGGGGTGGCTGAATTTATACATACATTTTGACCCATCTCCTCCCTTACCTTCTAACATAACCATCTTTAGCTGATTACCCTCCTTCCCTGATAGCAACTGAAACGCCTAAGCATATAATTGGATATCAGGCAAAGCTATCCCTCCTCTATCGTACTTCTTTCTAAGCTTCTTCTTTGCTATTATGATTCCCTTGGAAGCCAAGAGGCTCGGAGCTTCAGATGCACCTAGGCTTTTGTTTGTCACCCCTAAGTCAGTTTCATTGCCCCCCCCAAACCCAGAGAGCTTTGAATTGGCTCTGAAACCATAAAGAATGGTCTCGTGCTCACTTGCCCCTTGCTTATATCCTCCATGCCCCTATATGTACCTTCGTCAAGATGCAGGGAGGAAAGGGGTGAACCCAGGGGCTCTGCTGAGCTTCGGACTTTGAAAAAGGACCTAAGCGAGGGGGCAATTCTCTGCTGCTGCTTAGGAGGTACCAACGCAGTTTTTTTTCTCCCCCGAGATGCTACCTGTCTTTGGGGTCTCTTTCGACCATGTGTAGTTTTTGCTTTCTTAGGGGAGTCTTCCATCCGCCCACCCTCGTGAATTAGGTCACTCGCCCCACCAAAAAGCCCCCTTCTCCTGCATCCACCTGCAGGGGACCTTCCTCCAACCTGCCTTCCCCAGTGTTCTTGAGGGCCATGCTCCCCCTTACCCTCCCCCACAAAACGCTGTGCCACTTATCTTCAGTTGCCTTCTGAATCTCCCTCCTGTTCTCCAAGAGAGCTGGGGGCTGTCTCCATCCCCCCCTTGACTACTGGGGCCAAATCATTCTGCCTGCCGAATGGCGCTGAGGTCTCCTCGCTGATGCTGCCTCTGCCAGTGCTGCCCCCGCTCACTCCTCGCAGCATGCCCTTTGACGTGAGGTTCCTGACTTTCCTCCAGCAGCCGCCATCCTCCCCATAAGTTTCCACCCCCAGCATCTCAATCTGGGAGAGCTCCCAAGTTGGGACGCGGTCTGGCATACAGCCCGCCCAACAGAAAACAGAGGTACGACTGGTAGAGATGAAGAGGGAGGATCTCCTTCCTCGTGCCCTTCAGGTGCAAGCTGCTCCGCTCATGTTACGGAGCCTGACAAGTGCTGTGACCAGCTTAACTGCTGGCTGCCATGTTGTCCCGCTCCCTCATACTAGGCAGTTTATTGTCTTTGCTGTCTCTCGGTTTTTGTTGCACATGTGGAGGCTTAGGCAGAAAGTGTTGTCCAGATGAGGTATAGGTTTTTTTATATAGCCCTCCCCCTCATTTTCAGCAATTTGATCTTATTATTCACACTGTTTTATTATGTACATTGCTATTATTGGTATTTTAATTGCTGAAGATTTTAAACAGGTGACTTGTCTTATGGTGTATTTGTTGTTTTATATTGTTATATTGCAATTCTAACATGTTCTTTTATGGCCAAGTAGCTGAAATAAAGATCAATTTGACTTTGACTTTGGTAATGGTCTCATGTAGGTTACTAAACATAGGATTAATAAAAATCCACCACAAATTAGGTTGTATTGCTCCTAAACCCATTACTTTCATAAAATAGCACAATGGGTGGTGGTGAACTAATCCTTTCTCTGAACCCAATGGCAGGCATGCAACATTGCCTCTACTAAGGACTGGGATGCCAAATAATCCCCCACACTATACACCAGGATTATCAGTTGTTCATTAGGCTGTACTCAGTTGTAACCACGATTTGTACTATTTGAATGCTCTCCCTGGATGTTAAAGCATACTGACACTCAATGTCGACTATGCCTTGATTGTTGTACTGTATACTGTATTGTTTTTATTATATGCAGTGAAGGAAATCACTCCCTTATTGACTGCACATCTAACTTACAAGTTCTCTAAAATGTATGTCTTTTGTGTACAAAGTTTATAAAACAGATTTTGTTTTTAAAAAGAGGGGGGCAAGTAGAGAAAATACGTGTTGCAGTAGTCTTTTTTCACTGTCTACAATGAACCAACAAGAAAACTAAAATTGTAGATTGGAAAAAGATAAGACACAGAAGATTTAGAAGAGAATTAACTTTGCAAAATGCTTTTAAGGCCTGACATGCGACACTCTGGAATCCCTAATCAGTGGGCTTTACATAATACATTGTATTATGAGGTGTCCTTGGGTGCAGAACTTTACCAGGAGGGGGACTGCATCCACATCAATTTAGAAACTTGTGACATGAAAGGCATCCAGTGACACATATCAGAAATGCCTCCATTTTTGGATGTTGTCCAGTTATATAGCACATGTCCACCACTACACCTGTGGAACAGTTTTTCCTGGGAGGAATTTCATGATGCAATGTAGCAGACAATTCAAACATGTTTTCTTGATATCTGAGGTTCAGAATGAATACTTTTCAAAAATGCAAGATTCATGCAGGTTTTCATGTGAGCAGGTTTGCCCTAGGGGAACAATCTTGGACAATTCAAACTGGACATGCATGTATTGTTTGTGTTTCTCAGTTATGTGATATCTATCCACACACATGCATGTGCTATTGTTAGCAATTCATTTTTGGTAATTGAAGGAGAAGGAATGTACGGAACACGCTAAAGTGATTTACTGTCTCCATTTGTAGTGAGGCAAAAGTTAGTGAAACAGTGCATTAAAATATACAATTTGCCCCAAGAATATTCTTTTGGTGAGACAGATAGCGCGACCTGCGGGTGCTGAAAGCACTGAACTCTGTGAGGGGTAAGAGGAGTTGATTTGTACCCATCCAAGCCAGGAATGCTCAGCCAGAGTGAGGCAGGTACAGTGGAGCCACAGAGGTGTCAGGCAAACCTCAATGAAGTAATGAGGACAGATCAAGATGCAAGACCCAGCAACTGACAATAGGCCTGAGAAGTGTAAGATGAGGTGGATGAAATGGGGACACTTACAGCAGGTTCCTGAACCTGAGAAGGTGCATAAATAGTTTGGTTGTGAGTGCAAAGGGTGTGATGAAGCTGTAGCCTACGAGGAGTAGCCACTTTCTGCACTTCTTCAGACTCCAAGTACAAGTTGGAAGGTCTCTTCTGAGGTAAAGTTTGAATGTTTTTAGGGAACCTGATTCTTGTAACCATTCTCTAGGGCCAAGGCATGACTTTTCTTGATGTGTCCTTGGCCCTCATTGGCAGCTGGGATAAAATCAGACCAATCAAGTGGTTGCACAGGTTGTCTCCTTTGTGCTAGTGCAGACGTAGTGTGAATGGATGGTACACAATGCAGAGAGGAATTTTTGGCCAACGGGTTACTAGTGCTAAGGGGCTGGGGATGCACGGAGAAATGTGTAGCTTCCAGAGTCCTGTCCTACCAGGTGCACCATCAACTGATCTGGAAAACTGCTAGTGGTGAGGTTTTTCCAGAACCTACATTCACAGGGGAAGTAGCATTTTTCACACTAGGTGCACCAGCAGGAGGGTTCTAATATAGCTTAATTTTCCCACTGATGACTAGCACTACTGGCAGAAGGAAAAGTTAGTTCCAGGGAAAGGGAAGTTTTACAGTACACTGGTGATTTAAGCTTCCTCCAGGGAAAGGTGAGCTTTACAATCCACTGGACATTTAAGCACTACCACTGAACTCATTCATTCTTCCCAGAAGATTATTGTTAGATTAGCAGGCCATCCACCTTCACTTTGGGGTGCTCCTCTACAGTTCTTGAAGATTTGCGTGAAGTTACTAGAGAACCTGACCTCGGAGTGTGAGCCAAAGCAAGCTACCAGGCTTCATTGTATGCACTTGCACAGTCCCAGGTGAGATACCAGAGCTTCTACTGAGACTGTATCACACCAAGGGCCAGATGTAGCAAAAATAAAAATTGCGACTCGCATTTTGCGAGTCGATGCGACTCGCAAAATGCGAGTCACAATTTGGTATGCCAGGAAAAAAAAGGTCCGATTTAGCGACTCGCAGCCGGACTCGCAACGCTGTGTGCGAGTCCGCAGATTGCGAGGTCGCAGTTTGCGAGTGTGCAAAAAACGAACTCGCAATTAGCGAGTAGGTGTCGCAAATTGCGAGTACCTTCAAAATTGCTTGCAGGTGCAGCAGAACACTCCAGAAAGCACACCAGAACACTGCGCAGGCGTCGCATGGCAAGACCATCTGGATCTGGGATACTTCCTCCAACCAGCAGTGAGGCACATCTGCTGTGGGGTCAGCGCCTGCAGAACAGAATATTGGGCAGGATTAGTGGGGTGCTGCACCACTTTGTAAGAAACAACCATGCAAGCATGCAGCACCTCAACAGACGCATGGACCTGATGTGCCAGAACACTGGGGACATTGCCTTAGCCATCAGGGAACTGGCGGGCGGACTGCTGGGCCAGGCAGAGGCTGGGCGGCGCAGAGATCGCCAGATAATGCTAAGACTGGACAGGATGGCCACATCGATCGGCAGGCTAGCCATCAATACAACAGGCCTGTCGAGGAGGACAGTTGGCCTGCAAATAGAGATGGGCCATTTTGCTGGGGATGTTGCCAGGGGCCTGGGACGTCTCACACACATAATTGAACTAATGGAGACACGGGAGATGTCGAGGGCCACCGGGGAAACACCCCAAGACAGTGAGGAGGGCTCCACAGTGAGCAGTGTCTCTGCCACTGACAGTAGGGTGCTAAGGAGTGGTAGGCAGAGCACCATGGACGCAGCAGGGACCAGCCAGGCTGGCAGGAGGGGCAGGAGATCTTAGAGAACAGCCAGGAGAAATAAATGTGGCACATGGCGTTAATGTGCCACATGACTGGTTGGCATTTTCCTGCCCATGGACAATTTCATCTTGTATATAGTTCATTACATTAATAAAACAGTTATTTTTCTTCCACTTAACAAAAGGAGTGTTTGGTTAATGGGTGAGTATGGTGGGAGTTTACACGTACCGTCCAAAATATTGCGTTGCAATGTGGTCCCGTCTCAGTCTGCCTTGATTAGCTAGACTCCTATCCCCATGATGGCGATGTGGTTGTTCTTGCTCTTCATCATCAGGATCTGGGTCTGCAGGGGTGAGAGGTAGCCCACGTCGGGTGGCTATGTTGTGGAGGATGGCGCATGCGACCACAATTTTGAATGCGGTAATGGGGGTGTATTGGAGGGCACCTCCACTGCGGTGGAGGCATCTGAATCTTGCCTTCAGGAGTCCGAAGGTGCGCTCGATCAGGTTCCTGGTCCTCTTATGCGCACTGTTGTATTGCCTCTCTGATTCAGTTCTTGGTGTTAAAAACGGAGTCATGATCCAAGGCCTTAGAGCATATGCACTGTCACCTGTTGGGCACAAAAGTACACTGTTAGGAAGTCCAGATAGTCGTGCACAGTGACCTGTGTGTATGTCTGCAAGTGTCTGTGGCTCTACCTAGGAGGTAGCCGTCTCCGAATTCCCCACGTTCCAGGCGTTGATGCATCCCACTATGCCTAAAAATGTATGAGTCATGGGTACTGCCTGGAAACTTAGCTACGATGTCCGTGATGACGTAATGGGCATCACAAACAACCTGTATGTTGAGTGAGTGGGTACACTTTCTGTTGCGGAAAATGTGTTCCAGATTAGCAGGGGGGCATATTTGAATGTGTGTCCCATCTACACATCCAATGACATGGGGAAAGTGGGCAATGCGGTAAAAGTCCAGCTTGGTGCTGTTAATTTCTGCCTCATTCCTTGGTAAGTAGATGAAGTGAGACCTGTGCGTGACTAAGGCATCTAGGAATGCCCTGAGGAACCTTGACACTGCACTTTGGGATACCCCACCTGCCACGGCAATGACCCCCTGATAGCTCCCTGAGGCCAAGAGGTGCAGTGCGCATAGTACTTGCACATGCGTAGGGATGGCGCAGCCACACAGAGTCTTGTGTTCTAGCTGTGGTTTGAGTAAATCTATTAATTCTAGAATGGCTGCGCTGCTAAGGCGGTATTTATCATAGATCTCCTCTTCAGTTTGCTGGAAAAGAGTCTGCCTGGTTCTATATATCTTCTCCTGTCTGTGGCCCCTCCTCCTCCTCTGCTGGGCTGCGTAGACTCTCCTCCTCACTGCTATCAGGTATATCTCCGCCATCTTGAGTAACCCAGATGGCTTCTGGGTCTCCTTTTATACTTTGGTAATGGTTACCACCTGCTCTGAGTTAGTGGTAAATGGGACATGCAAACTGGGCTTTTTGCGACTAGTCGCAATTTGCGAGTTGCAATTGCATATGGGTTGCGACTCGCAAAATTGCGACTCGCAATTTGCGGGTCGCAAAATGGGGTCGCAACAGATGCGACTCGCAAACGGATCCCATCGCTTTTTGCGAGTCGGAAATGGGCTTTTTGCATCCCATTTCCGATTTTGCACTGTCGCAAATTGCGATTCGGCCCGTTTGCGAGTCGCAAACGTTTGCTACATCTGGCCCCAAGTGATCTCTCCTGAAGGCCGGTGTGCTCCAAGGACAGGGTGTGCAGCAAGACTAGAGTGCACAGCTCTTTCTCTAGTACAGTGAGCAGATTCCACAGTCTCTCTCAGCCCTGCCTTGGATAAAGGAAATATAATCGGAAAATCCATGGTGGGCACTGTAATTTCAAAGATCTGCCTAATGTTTGAGGTAAGATAACTCTCTGATGCTCGTGGAAGGATGCACACCATAGATGCTACACACAAGGACGTCCCCTAATAGGCTATTAACATTCTCGCATGAAGAACTAATCTTACACATACTTCTCCCACGTGAAATAAAATATGTCCATTAAGTGCCAAAATAGAAAAAGGGACTTGCCTAAGTTGTCTCTATTTTACTTATTTCTGAGACAAACTTTGTAAATGAGTTTTTTTGTAAGCAGAACAACAAAGAGTTAAATTGAATACTACAGATACAATTGAATATGAAAAAAAAACTTGCTGTTTCTGAATTTCGATTTTTATCTATTTCTTTTTAATGCATAGGTGTTCAGATTTACATATATCGGCCCCACCAAATCGTCGAAGGGCTGTCCAATTTTGAAACTGTTACTCAAGTGATTACATAGGGTAATGTTAATTTCATAATTTCTTATACTGAGAAGAACATATTTTATTAGTGCAATTTACCAATAACGTTTTTTTATTGAGAAATATTATTTAGTTTGGTAATAGGAGACACTCCAACCACAGACCTTTAGTATAATTATGATAACAATTTCATGATAAAGAAAGATGAAGCATTAGCTTTGATTGTGACCGTGTCCAACCCCCTAAAAAACTAAAATAATCAGCCAGCAGTTGTGTTTAAAAACAAAGCAACCGCCCAGGATATATGAGGTGGAAAAACAGCAGCAGTCAAGCGCATTGTTTTATACTTAATTCAAAGGTCTGTCAAAGCGCCTTATCTTTAGATTAAAGCCCCAAAGCAAAGGTGGCAGGATCTATTTGATGGGTACTCAGATGGCTATTCTGATTGGCAGGCTTGTGGGAGAGTTGTGCACATTGTTTTTAGAGGTCAAAGCTAGGAAAACAGTAGTCCTCCCTGACCCTCCTTTACTAAAATAGACCTAACAAATTTCTGAAAGTAATTGCAAGATTTTTCTCAATCTGGATGACTGACATACAATCATACAACTAGTAAAAAAGAGAAAGGTCTAGGAAACAAAATTAAAAAAATCCTTTTCCCGTTGACTAACATTGAAGTCGATGATGTTTCAAGTGAGGTAAAGCTAAAATAAGATAATTTTTGTTTTAAAATTAGAAGTTCTCAACTAGTTCTGAAGTGTTTGCAGGTTTGGACTCACTGTGGATTTATATAGTGCAAATATAAATGAAAAGTAGAAACAGTTCCTTAGTCATTCAAAAATAAGATGTAGATAATTTAAAATCCAATTTATAGAGTGCTAAAAGCCACAGGAGAGTGATTAAGTGTGTGGCAGATCGAACCAGAAGCCATAGCAGAACACATGGGCTTTTAATGCTCTCTAAAACGGAAAGAGTTGCTCAATAATTCTAATCCTATCAAGCAGGGAGATCACAAAGGAGTTTGCCATGTCCGGAAAGAATTTTCACACTATCTTTTCCCTGATGGTTTATAGAGGCACTCACAAGAGTTCATCTGCAGACCTCAAAGTCCTGTTAATACAGTTCAAGCGAAGTTGTGTTCCATGTAGCCAGGGACTGTGCCAAATAACATTTTATGTGTCAATGTATGCGTCAATGCAAGCTTCTTAAACTTGATCCAAGGTGCCACCAGATGTCAATGAAGGTTACAGCAGGCCTCTGAGGAATGAGGCATTTTGGGCAAGTTGTGCTGTTTATACTATTGCGTTTTGCATGGTCTGGAGCTTGCTACCATTAGCTTTCAATTTGCCTACTAATTGTGCTTTTCCATAATCGATTATTGGGCAGATAACCAATATTGCAGTGATTTGTGGTAGGAGACTGAGCTTTGCTAGCAGTTTAAAATGGTAATTTGAGGAACGTTTAATCTGGTTGTCTTGACAATCCACTGAGAGCTGCTCTTAGCAATGCACCTCTAAAGTCATCATCTTATTTTTCACCTCAGCGTCATTTGAGCCTACTCATAAAAAGCTGAGATTATTGCTGCAGTTTTTCAGCCAGTGGTCCTTATCGTTTAGCATGAATGCTGCTTAAAATGTGATGACGCTCAGGCCCATTTTACTTAATTTGCCCTTTACTTCATAAAGAGAGTTAAAATCAACCTTTCAAATCAATTAACAGTGTAACCTATTTGGTCACACATTAAATCCATGAGGCAGTAAATAAAGTTAAAACATCCGGACTGATGTAAATGAAACTCAAGAACATGCAATATAAGTATAAAATTACCAAAGGTGAAGTAAAACATCAAATGAGATTAATTTGCATAAGCGTAAGGCATACAAGAATTTCAGTTGAAGCAATACAACATATGAGAAACAGAATCTGATGATCAGTATATAAGTTGAGGTGCTCTAGCCTAATCTTTGGAGAATCTAAGTTAGTCTAAATACTCTAAACTAAGTTAAAGAGAAGTCCTAATTAAATCTCAGGAAATATGGGATAGTGTCAGCATAGCAGAACCTTAGTAGAAGTTCTGATAGAGAGGGTGTGTATGGCATAAAGTCACACAAAGGAATAAAGAGTAGAGAGGTCGGTACCACTCCAAGTCTCAAGAGAAACTTCCCTTGTGTAACTAGGTGAATACCAATTAAACCCACAGAACCTTTGAGAAAACTATGCTATCCAAGCCAGTGGATTTCCATCGTATATACACAGCTGAAATTGGCAACTCCCCTTAGGTCTCTCATCCCATGAACCAAACATCAGGACGTCCTTGAACATCTCCCGGCACCTGGTAAACAAACAGGAGTCCTTTCGTCTCAGTTCATTAGCGCTTCTTTGTCCTTGCCAAAGCACCCCGTACTCCACTTACTTTCACACACAATGGCCCTCATTACAACCCTGGTGGTCGGTGATAATGCGCCGGTAATACAGTCAACAGGCCGGCGGTAAAATAAAATTGAATTTTGACCACAGCGGAAACCGCCAACACAGACAGGCACTTTAACACACCGACCGCCACGGCGGTAGCAACAAGCACCATGGCAGTAACCACCAACAGCCAGACGGAAGACAATGTACCACCCACTGTATTATGAGAGGCCAATCCGCCACCTTTTCCGGGGCGGTACCAGCGCCATCAAAAGCACGGCGTAAACAGTACACAGAAGGGAAACGGCTCACCTCTCGACACTCAGGGAAGAACCACGATGCCATGGAGCCCGAGTTGCACATATTTCCCATGCTGGTCTACCTCCTCCTACACCAGGAACACGAACGGTGGCGAACACAACCATGGTGAGTACCGCACATAGCACACAAGGGATGGGGGGAGGAAAAAGAGAGTGACACACATACGCAACACTCAGCACACCCACCCCCATCCCCAACACCATACACACAAACAGCTGCAACAACATTACATATCCACCCCCTAACCCTCAGGAATAACGCAAGGACAAAAGGATGTGAGTAAAGGCAGTGTAATAATACAAATTTAGATAAATACGTCCTTCAAGCACAAAACAGTATCTACAATATATACGAATGGAGGGACAATGCCCAGTCCAAAATGTCCGTTGCCCACAGGGCCATAACACATAGGCAAAGGCCACAATTGACTCTTGCCTCAAAACACTTCTGGGGCATCGGGTCGAAGATACACAGACACCGCAGGGGGGAGCGGGAAGGTGAACGGGGGGCACCTCAGCCGGAAGATGGTACAACGCCACTGCTCCTGGAGGGGGCTAAATGCCTTCTGCGATGTCCTAGGGAGAGCAAAGCCGCAGTCTCTCAAGTGGGTGGTTTGCCCACTGCTTGTTCCTGGGGAGTGTAAAGCCACAGTCTCTCAAGTGGGTGGTTTGCCCACTGCTTGGTCCTGGGGAGTGCAAAGCCACAATCTCTCAAGTGGATGCCTTCTTCCACTGGTTCTGGAGGGGGCATTGTGCCCAGTGTGCTTCATCCTGGCAAGGAGGGGGTGAGTGGATGCTTTCTTCCACTGGTTCTGGATGGGGCCTTGTGCCCAGTGTACTTCATCCTGGCAAGGTGGGGGTGAATGGATGCCTTCTTCCACTGGTTCTGGAGGGGGACTTGTGCCCAGTGTGTTCCATCCTGGCAAGGAGGGGGTGAGTGGATGCCTTCTTCCACTGGTTCTGGAGGGGGCTTTGTGCCCAGTGTGCTTCATCCTGGCAAGGAGGGGGTGAGTGGATGCCTTCTTCCACTTGTTCTGGAGGGGGCTTTGTGCCCTGTGGTGCAGATCCTGGATGGTGCAAGGTCACAATCTCTCACCTGGGTGTCACACCTACAGTTGTTGCAGGGGCCAGGATGCACTACAGCCCATGTAGTCACGACTATACACTGCTCGCCGGCAGTGACGGCTGCTCAGTGGTGGCAGTTGTGGGGCTGGCAGCGGTGCTGTCAGTGGTGGGGAGAGGCTCCAGCCTTTCCCCTGTAGCCTCAGATGGCAGTGGTGCTGCTGGCAGTGGTGCAGGTGGCGGTGCAGGTGGCAGTGGTGGCGGCGGTGCAGGTGGTGGTGCTGCCAGTGCTGGGGGGAGGCTCCAGCCCTTCCTCTGCAGCCTCGGACGGCTGCCCACTGGGGCTGCTGATGCTGGCAGTGGTGCTGGTGGTGGTGCAGGCAGTGGTAGGGGGAGGCTCCAGCCCTTCCCCTGCAGTCCCTGATGGCTGCCCACTGGGGCTGCTGCTGCTGGCAGTGGTGCAGGTGGCGGTGCTGGCGGCGGTGCAGGTGGCGGTGCTGCCAGTGGTGGGGGAGGCACCAGCCCTTCTCCTGCATCCTCGCACGGCTGCCCACTGGGGCTGCTACTGCTGGCAGTGGTGCAGGTGGTGGTGCAGGTGGCAGTGGTGGCGGCGGTGCAGGTGGCAGGGCTGCCAGTGGTGGGGGGAGGCTCCAGCCCTTCCTCTGCAGCCTCGGACGGCTGCCCACTGGGGCTGCTGATGCTGGGAGTGGTAGAGGTGGCAGTGCTGGTGGTGGTGCAGGTGCTGCCAGTGGTGGGGGGAGGCTCCAGCCCTTCCCTGCAGCCTCAGATGGCTGCCTACTGGGGTTGCTGCTGCTGGCGGCGGTGCAGGTGGTGCTGCCAGTGGTGGGGGAGGCACCAGCCCTTCTCCTGCATCCTCGCACGGCTGCCCACTGGGGCTGCTACTGCTGGCAGTGGTGCAGGTGGCAGTGGTGCAGGTGGCGGTGCTGCCAGTGGTGGGGGGAGGCTCCAGCCCTTCCCCTGCAGCCTTTGATGGCTGAAGTGCCATGGCTGGTGTTGTTTGCCCAGATGCTGCTCCAGCCCCAGGCACCAGATCCATCCTGCCTGCGGAGTCTGTTCCTTTTACATTGGCCTTGACAGCGGTTGTTCACTTCATGCCCTTGACAGCTGGTGGTGGCTCCTTGTTTCTGCCAGTTGGTGTTCCCTTCCTGCCCTTGCTAGCTGGTGGTGCCTCCTTGCTGCTGCCAGCTGGTGGTGCCTCCTTGCTTCTGCAGCTGGTGTTTCCTTCCTGCCCTTGCTAGCTGGTGGTGCCTCCTTGCTTTTGCCAGCTGGTGGTGCCTCCTTGCCCTTGCTAGCTGGTGGTGTCTCCTTGCCCTTGCTAGCTGGTGGTGCCTACGTGCCCTTGCTAGCTGGTGGTGCCTCTTTGCCCTTGCTGGCTGGTGTTCCCTTCCTGCCCTTGCTAGCTGGCGGTCCCTTCTTGCCCTTGCAGGTGGTGCAGGCACACTGGCAGTGCTGACGGGTGCCTCCTTGGAGCCTCTCACACATGCAGTAGCTGCACAAACTACAGTGGCCGTGGACTGGGTGGCTGAGGTGCTGGCCTGGGTTCTGCCCACCCTGGCCTGAAGTGAAGGACGGCGAGGAGGGCCATAGGTCAAGGATGGAGAGGAAAAGCCTTTTAGGGACACTGGGTCTGGAAGAGGGTGAATGTTTGGGAGTGGAGGAAGAGGGAGTGGTTGTAGGACGTGTCTGTGTGTTGATTTGGGTGCATGCTGGTCTGAAGGTGTGCTTTGGATAGGCTGGGGTTGAGGGGAAGGGACTGGGTAGAGGAAGTTGGAGGGGGGAGGCTAGAGACAGGACAATGGCTGCCATCAGTGAGTTGGCCAGAGCCTGGAGTGATCTCTGTTGGGCTGCCACACCAGAGTTAATGCCCTCCAGGAATGCATTTCTTTATTGCAAATGCCCTGCTAGACCCTGGATGGCATTCAGTATGGTTGACTGCCCAACAGAGAGGGATCTCAGGAGGTCAATAGCCTCCTCGCTGAGGGCAGCAGGGCTGACTGGGGCAGGGCCTGAGGTGCCTGGGGCAAAGGAGATGCCCACCCTCCTGGGTGAGCGGGCACAGGAAACCCACTGAGGGGCTGCTGGGAGGGTGGTACTGCTACGGGGGTGGCGGCTGTACCTGTAGTTGGGGTGGCCACAGAGGTGTCCGCCACCGCCAGGGAGCTTCCATCGAAGGAGGTGTCACTGTCAGTACTGTCCCCTCCTGTCTCTGCCATGGTGCTCCCCTCATCCTCCGTCCCACTGGTGCCCTCACCGTCAGTGGATTTGGCCTCCAGGCCCATGTGGGATGCAGCTCCCTCCGTGGCTGGTGCCTCTGCTCCTCTGCCAGATGATGCTAAGGCACACAAGGACAGGGTGACAAAACAAAAAGGGGGGAAGACAGAGGATACACTTGGTCAATGCCAGCAACAACACCACCGTTGGCGTACAGAACTCACAGGGAACAGCCCTATGCACTAGGCCATGCAATACCAGTTACAATGCTAGTCACCAAGCCATGGGGTACAATGCCTAACGCCATTAGCAGCACACCTGAAACCCACAGGAACCTGCCCACTAGCATTATTAGGGTTAGAGTGCATCTGAGCCTGCCCATCATGGAACTTACCCTGCCGTTCGTCCTGGCCTAGGGGCACCCACAGACCCACATCCCCCACCCAGGTAACACCTCAACGTTCTCGACTTCATGATTCTGAATCTGTACTCACCCCTTGTGGCTGCTGTGGTGCCTTCAAGTGCCCACACAATGCTGGATAGGCCACCGCCAGGATGTGGAACATCAGGGGGGTCAGGGACCCCTTTCCTCACTGGGAGGCCATCCCCAGTTGGGCGCCCGCCATCTTCCTTGCCCAGCGGAGCAGGTCCTCCCACCGTTTGCAACAGTGGGTCCTCCAGTTGTCAAAGACCCTCAGGGTCCGTACCTCCTTGGCGATGGCACGCCAAATACCCTTTTTCTGATGGGTGCTGACCTGCAGAAAAAGATACATAAGAAA
Organism: Pleurodeles waltl; assembly: GCF_031143425.1. Classification (NCBI taxonomy): domain Eukaryota; kingdom Metazoa; phylum Chordata; class Amphibia; order Caudata; family Salamandridae; genus Pleurodeles; species Pleurodeles waltl. The sequence goes on from NC_090447.1 coordinate 972,382,034, forward strand.
AGGTATTAGTCTTACACTCATGGCCCACCATATCCCTCCCATCCCCTTACGCACAGACATTGCCCACCAAACATGCAGCACTCTGCCCAGGACCCCTCAGGCCCCACCCCACATGAGGCCCAGCACTCCATACATTCATGCCCCACACATCGTGCTCACAGTGTACCCGCCGGCGTACATCACCATTGGCTCCTGGAACCCTTAGGCCCCAATGATAACCAATGATGTGTTGCACGGCGGTCGTTGACCGCCTCCCGCAACGGCGCACAACGTCAGCAGAATTACTTCATTTCCACTTGTCCCTCCTCACAGGTCAGGCGGCTGCCATTTCAGGGGGGAACAGGCCATGGCACCTAACTGCGTCACAGCAGACATAGGCACATCAACAGACCTACACGTTCACATACTGTTTCTGTAAAAAAATGCAAGGTATATTAATCTGAGGATATCTTTGAATATGAGCATCTGCTCACCGTTTTTTACCCTAGAGTTTAACCGGTGAGGATAAATAGGAGATGGAGACACACCCCGTGTACAGACCCCTGATGCGCCTGGCGACAATGGAGGACAGCCACATTATCCTAACCTACAGACTTGATAGGGCCACAATCCATGAACTGTCTGCATAATTGGAGCCAGACCTGATCTCAGCTATCCGCCACCCCACTGGTATCCCCCCTCTTGTGCAGGTCCTGTCAGTGCTCCATTTCTTGGCAAGTGGTTCCTTCCAAGCGACAGTGGCCATGCAGCAGGGATGTCACAGTCTATGTTCTCAAACGTGCTGACCAGAGTGTTGTCTGCCCTGATGAAACACATGCGCAGCTACATCGTATTCCCCCAGGTGGAGAATTTGGCCACAGTGAAGGCTGACTTTTATGCAATGGGTCATTGGTGCTATTGATGGGACACATGCCTTTGACCCCCCCCTGGAGACATGATCAGGTGTTCAGAAATTGAAAGAGCTTTCACTCTCTGAATGTGCAGATAGTGTGCCTGGTGGACCAGTACATCTCCCATGTCAATGCAAAGTATCCTGGGTCTGTGCATGATGCCTTTATTTTGAGGAATAGCAGCATTCCATATGTGATGTCTCAACTCCAGACGCACAGGGTGTGGCTAATAGGTGAGCCCATGGTCCCCACCCAGTGTCTGTTGGTATATAGGTGTGGGTTTGGCCCTAAGGGTGAATGTCCGGCTAACTGATATCCCTCGATATTTACAGGTGACTCTCGTTACCCCAACCTCTCATGGCTACTGTCCCCAGTGAGGAATACCAGAACAAGGGCAGAAGAACATTACAATGAGGCACATGGGCGAACAAGGAGGATCATTGAGCGCACCTTTGGCCTCCTGAAGGCCAGATTCCGGTGCCTCCATCTGACAGGTTGATCCCTGTGCTACTCACCCAAGAAGGTCTGCCAGATCATCGTTGCATGTTGCATGTTGCACAACCTGGCCTTGAGACGCCAGGTGCCTTTTCTGCAGGAGGATGAGGCTGGAGATGGTCGTGTGGCAGCAGTGGAGCCTGTGGACAGTCACGAAGAGGAGGCAGAGGAAGAGGTTGTGGACAACAGAACAACTATAATTCAACAGTACTTCCAGTGACACACAGCTAAGACACTGTAACTTCACCTTCCACTGCAGTTTTGTGTTGGAAATTGTACATGGCAGCCTGATTTTCCAAATGCTATGGCCACTTACTGTACCATTTGGCATCTCTATTTTCAGAATCTGTGCCCCACCCTGGGTCCTGGTGTGTTTACTGCTGCCCACTACAGGTCATACCTATGTATATATAACTGTACATTTTAATTGCAATGTTTTCTCAATTTGAACTCCATACTTGTATTAGTTCCAAGGGTGTTTATTTATGTGATCATAAGTGTAGGGGGTATTGCAATGGGCTGGGTTGATGATGGAGGAAGGTCCAGGATAGACTCCAGTCTATTGGTATCACAGGTGCATTGTCCAAGGGGGCATAGGGAGTGGGGCAATGGCAGTTCAAGGTGGACAGGGTGACAGAGTGGGACACAAGGGTGACATTCAGGGGAGTCTTATTTCCTGGCAGAGGTCTTGTCAATGTTCTCTAGCTTCTGCCTGGATCGCAGGGACCTTTTGCGTGGTGGTTCTCCTTCTGCTGAGGGAGGGGTGCTGGTGGCCTGTTGTTCCTGTGGCTTGGCCTCCTGTCCACTAGCGTCAGCGGAGGTGGAGGGCTGTTCATCGGTGTGGCTAGTGTCAGGGGCCCGGTGGTGTGCCACTGCTTCCCTCATGGTGTTGGCCATGTCTGCCAGCACCCCTGCAATGGTCCAGGGTGGTGTGGATATCTCTCAGGTCCTCCCGGATCCCCAGTACTGTCCCTCCTGCAGCCACTGGGTCTCCTGCAACTTGTCCAGTATCTGGCCCATGGTCTCCTGGGAATGGTGGTATGCTCCCAGGATGTTGCGAGAGTGCCTCGTGGAGAGTGGGTTCCTTGGGCCTGTCCTTCCCCTGTCGCACAGCAGTCTTCCCAGCTTCCCTGTTGTCCTGTGCCTCTGTCCCCTGAACCGTGCGCCCACTGCCACTGGCCCCAGGTCCCTCGTCATCCTGTGTTTGTGGGGTTGCCTGGGGTCCCTGTAGTGGTGGACACACTGCTGATTGACGTGCCCTGGGGACAGAGGGATGGGCCTGCTAGGTGGGTGCTGTGCTGGTGGTTCCTGAGGGGGAAGGGTCTGTGGTGGTAAGGGACTGTGCTTGGGTCACCGACTGTCCAGAGGTCCCTGATGGGCCAGGTTGGTCATCCTGATCCAGGCGTGCAGAGCTGCTGTCATCACTGTGGGCCTCTTCGGGGGGGCTGGATGTTGCTGGCACCGCCTCTCCGGTGACGTTGATGTAAATGCAGTGTTATTGTTACTGCATGTGACATCTTGTGCACGGGTATGTTTCCCCCTATGGTTGTTATTACCAAGGCAGCTTTGGCTTGTGTGAGTTGTGATTTGGTTGGCCAAGTGATTGTCACTAGTGTGCATGCTGTGATGATGGGTGTTCACGCAGGGCTGTGAGTGGTGTCCATACATTGGTGGTGCATGTAGTGCTGATTATTGGGATGGGTGGGTTGTGATGGTGTATGTGAGGTGGTGGGGTGATGGGGTTGAGGGTAGGGGTATGTGATGGCATGCAGGTAGCGGGGTGATAGTAGTAAAGAGTTGACTTACCAGAGTCCAGTCCTCCTCCTACTCCTGCCAGGCCCTCAGGATGCATGATCACCAAGACTTGCTCCTCCCATGTTGTTAGTTGTGGGGGAGGAGGTGGAGGTCCACCGCCAGTCCTTTGAACAGCTAACTGGTGTCTTGCAACCACGGAACGCACCTTCCCCCGTAGGTCGTTTAATTTCTTCCTGATGTCATCCCATGTTCTGGGGTGTGTCACACGGCGTTGACCCTGTCCACGACTCTCTGCCATAGCTACATCTTCCTTGCAATGAATGTCTGCTGCACCTGTGATCCGAATAGCTGTGGCTCTATCCAGATGATTTCCTCCACCATGACCCTTAGCTCCTCCTCTGAGAACCTGGGGTGTCTTTGCGGTGCTATGGGTGTAGTGTGAGTGGTATGTGTGAGTGTGTGTGGGGTGATGTGTTGGGGTGTGTGCTGTGAGGTGTGTGGATGGTGTATGGATGATGATGTTCTGTGGCTCTGGTTCTGTGGGAGCTCCTGGCGTGTCTCTCTCTCAGTTGTAAATTGTTTGTAGTGGCAAAGGGTTGTGGATAGTAAGGGTGTGTGTTTTATAGTGGTGTGGGTGTGTGGGGGTGGTATGTGTGTCAGGTGTGTGTAGTTTGAATTGTCCAATGTGGTGTTGTTTTGTTAGTGTGTGTGTATTTTGAGCACGGCGGTATGTACCGCCAATGGTTTACCGCAGTTGAATGTCCGCCGCGGTGATTCATGGGTCATAATGCTGTGGGTGTATTTCTGTTGGCGTAACGGTGAGGGTTTTGGTACCGCCAGTTTATCACTGACCTTTGGTGTGGCGGACTTGTGTGTGTGTCTGTATAGTGGTGGATTTCTATGTGTGGGTCATAGTACGCGTAGTGGTATACCGCCGCGGTCGCAGTATTTTGGCAGCAGTCAGCATAGCGGTAAGCAGCACTTACCGCCAATGTCATAATGAGGGCCAATATGTCTTTCATTAACTGTAGACCCTCACAAACGCCCTTGCGCAGAAAAAAGATTGCAACATGAGCAAAACTCCACAGAAATCAAATGCTTGAGGCCTTTGGTTATGCTAACTTAATAAGACATTGAATTCACATTCACAAGTGCATCTTGCAATTATAAATGAAACCAGAATTATAAATGAAATGTGATTACATGCTTTTTCACCCCATAATCAGAGCACATATATAAAGTACAAGTATAAATGCGCATGAATACTACAATTCAGCATGTTAATGTCACACATCAGAACACATGTATATATGAATTTCTACTACTGTGAATGCATGTTCAATAATACAATTTGGATGCTCCACTTTACATTAGGAACAGTAAGACACACAATATATGTGTTGGCAATTACATTGTTAGGTCACTTCTGTAACGTATGATAATGCAGCCAAAGTTATGCGTTACCAATCACCCCTCTGATGATGAATTTAGTCATCACAATCATGAGAAAATCCTTTAATGAAACCAACCAAACCCTTGTGGTTTTAATCAATTTCCATCTAAGCTCCTTCGGATGCTTCATATCATCATAATATTTACACTGATTCTCTTCCAGCTCCACACCTGCTCTCATTCTTTTCACTGCCTCTTTAGCTTTCATCCTCTGAACATTTTTAAAACCCACAACTAAAACTATTGCACAAATGGCAATAACCAACAATGGTTTCAGAACAAAACTAGTGGTGGGGGATAAATTCCGCTCTGCCGGTGGTGTTCATGGATTTTTGCCACTCCACTCTCTGCTTGGGCACAGAGTTCTGCAAAAAAACTCCGCCATCCACCACGTGGAGGAATGTACCAGCACCACCACCCTTCATTATCATCCATTACCTGAGTTTGCTATAAAATCAAATGTGTGAGTGGTTAAACATCACAATTGCCCTGTTTGCGCTCATAGTTATGTGCTCATGCATCCCGCCAGCAAGCTATGCTGAAGAAAATAGCTTTATATATTTTTTCAAGCGTTTTGTTAAGCTGCACAGAAACTGCCAGTTTTGTATTCAAAGAGTGGTGCTGTTTTAAATAAATCGCTCTCTCCCCTATTGCATTACTATTGGTTCCTGTGGGCACTCTCACACTTGTGACTGGCCAGATGTGCCACCTTGCTTGGTGCTGTGTGCTTCAATGTGAGCCCGGGGTCTGTGAGCCGAAGCAGCCTCAGAGCAGCAGAAGAGCCATGCAGCTGGCACCATGGGACCCTGCTGCCGCTGTGCTGCTGACGTGGTCCTGGCTGTGCTCTTCAAGGTGCTCATGCTGCTGTGGAGAGCGCCCGTCGCACACCCTACATCCAAGGCTGGATCCCCTGGTTTGGAGCTGCCTTTGAGCTGTGCAAAGCTCCCTTGGGCGTGTGGGCAACATTCAAGGTAACAATTAACATGAAGGAACTACATAAATGTCATGCATGAACCGCACAATGTGTACAAGAAACTTACATGCATTCTAGTACACTGGTGAGTCCTGGTACAAATGTGTGTACCTGGCCTCCATTCCAAACACACTCGGAAGCATACTCTTTAAGCGTGGTACACATACTGAAACTGCTGTCTCCTGCACATACGCTGTAAAGTTGGATTAGCACTTTCAGCAACTGCATAATGCCTGCAGGATATCCTCCTCCCTCCCCCTGCTCAGCACACCATTACAGATAGCACCTGCACAGATCCGGTGTAATTGGAGAAAGAGTGTGAGGCCCACAGGTCGACCAAATGCAAATTTCATTTAGGAGCCAGCTGCAGCGCTTTTGACAAGCCTGTCACTGCAGCTGACCGTTCTTTGCCTTACATATGTAAAACACCTCATCGAAGCTGACATGTCAAAGTCAGGCCATTTGCAAAATCCACCCTTGAATAATTCCATTTAGTTTCCCTTAAATGAGACTTGAATGCATGTATAATTGGAAACGTTATTTAAGCACTCACATTAAGCAGATGTGTTGTCAGAGGCCGATTTGGCATCTGTTCTGAAATGTTTAACATGATCCCCACTCAGAAACAACAACGTTTATACTACGCCAAGAGAATTGCTGTACTTTGCTACAAGAAAGTCTGTAAATTATTTTTCAAGATAGAGAATGCAAATGCATTAACTCACAGAGCGTGGGCTGCTGAAATGAAGTAAATTAATGCAGTAAACACAGTGATGCGTAGTGTGTAGGGTGGGCAGAACTCTTCGAAATTACACTGAGTTTTTATCTAACTCTGTGGAATTCTGCAGAGTGAAACTCTGCAAATTCCTCCCACCTCTAAACAAAACCCACAATTCCACTTTCTAAGTTTAAAACCATCTGCCTACAGCTGCAAATCTATCCCCAATAGCGTCCCATTCACTTGTTGCTTCCAGTCCTTCCAAAATCCTTCTTCAACCCCTTACTTTTGTCTGGGATGTAAGTACAGCATTGCTAAACTTTTAGCATCAGGCAGACTCCACCTGCTTTTGCGAGGAAAAGGTCTAATGCAAATCTGTTCTGCAAAAACATAGATCTTATCGCTACCATCTCAGTAGTCACAAGCAATAAGGAATTTGCTGTACTCGTTGGCAGTGTATCCATTATCATAGATAACTTCTGAATTGTCATATCATTCAGAATCAAACCTACAGATGGAATAAATGCACCAAAAATATCTCCCACTGCTTCTCCAGCACTAACACTTCTCCTAGTTCTAGGTTTCATTTCTCATACACGATCATCAAAATGTTCCACATGATAAATCTTCAGAAATACTGTACCTAAATAACATCCCTTGGGCAGTTTAAATAAGCTTTTTTTTTCCACAAATAAAGTATACTTCAGGAATCAGGGAATCCTTTCCATCTAAAAATAATTAACTATTCCTTATAACCTCAAAAGTGTATTCACATTCACTCTTCCCCATAAATAATAGATCCAAATAACTTTGGTCAATTTATATGAGCAACTTTGCCTTATGCAGCCAATCCAAGACTAGAGCTGGTTGGTTTCCTTTCATTTGATCAATCAAGTAATCAATCAGGAATTTGTAAAGCACACTCCTCACCCGTGATGGTCTCAAGGTGCTGAGGAGGGAGGAGTTAAGGGGGGGAGGTGCTGCTACTGCTCGAACAGCCAGGTCTTGAGAAGTTTCCTGAAGGTAAGGAGGTATTTGGTCAGGCGCAGGTGGGTGGGAAGAGTGATCCACGTTTTGACGACGAGGTGCGAGAATGATCTACTGCCAGTTGTAGTTCTGCGGACGCATGGGACGGTTGAGAGAGCGAGATCGGTGGAGTGGAGATGTCGGGTCGGGGTGTAGAAGGAGAGCCGTCTGTTGAGGTATTCTGGGTGGTGTTGTGCAGTGCCTTGTGAGCGTGGGTGAGGAGTTTGAATGTGATTCTCTTGTTGACTGGTAGCCAGTGCAGGTTCTGTGACGTGGCAGTGGCGGGGGATGTCCAGGATGAGGTGTGCGGAGGCGTTCTGGATGCATTGCAGCCTCTTCTGGAGTTTGGCTGTGCTTCCTCCAGTTTGCTGCTTACGAGGGCTTGGGTGACTGTTCTTCTGGTTTCAGTGGGTATCCATTTGCAGATCTTTCGGAGCATGCAGAGGGTGTTGAAGCAGGAGGAGGATATGGCGTTGACTTGCTGGGTCATGGATAATGAGGAGTCCAAGATGATTCCTCGGTTGTGTGCGTGGTTGGTGGGAGTCGGAGCGGCTTCGAGAGTGGCAGGCCACCTGGAGTCATCCCATGCGGAGGGGTGGAGCCGAAGATGAGGACTTACGTCTTGTCGAAATTGAGTTTGAGGCAGCTGCTCTTCATCCATTTGATGATGGCCTTCATTCCTTCATGGAGGTAGGTCTTGGCAGCGTCCTTGGTGAGGGAGAGGATCAGCTGGGTGTCGTCTGCGTATGAGATGATGTTGAGGTTGTTGGATCAGGCGCTGTTAGCGAGCGGGGCCATGTAGAGGTTGAAGACGGTCGGGCTGAGGGACAAACCCTGGGGTACGCTGCAGATGATTTTGGTGCCTCCGAGCAGAATGGGGGAGGCGGACCCTCTGTGTACTGCCGGTGAGATAGGAGGTGACCCAGTCCAGGGCTCTGTCACGGATTCCTGCATTGCTGAGGCGTGAGCCTAGAGTGTGGTGGCAGACGGTGTCGAACGTGGCTGAGAGGTCCAGGAGGATGAGGGCCGCGGTTTCACCATTGTCCAGTATGGTTCTGATGTCATCAGTGGCTGCGATGAGGGCAGTTTTTGTCCTTCAGTTGCTGAGGAATCTGGACCGGGAAGGGTCCAGGTTGCAGTTCTCCTCAGGGAAGTGGGTTTGTTGTCTGTTGACAGCCTTCTCGCTGACTTTTCCCGGGAAGGGGAGCAGGGAGATAGGCCGGAAGTTCTTGAGGTCCTTTGGGTCCGCCTTGGGTTTTTTGAGGAGAGCGTTGATCTCGCCGTGTTTCCAGCTCTCCAGGAAGATGGCGGACTCAAAGGAGCTGTTGATGATCTTCAGTAGTTGGGGTGCGATGACGGAGCTTGCTTTGTTGAGGATGTGGTGAGGGCAGGGGTCAGATGGAGAGCCGGAGTGGATGGTGTTCATGATTTCGATGGTGTTGTTGTCGTTGATGGGGGTCCAGGAGAGCAGGAGGTTGGTCGGAGATGAATCTGTGGTGTTGGTGGTTGCCGGCGGGGTCTGGGTGCTGAAGCTGTTGTGGATGTCTGCAATCTTGCGGTGGAAGTAGGAGGCTAGGGAGTCACAGAGGTCTTGGAATGGTGGGATGTTGTTGGCATTGGAGCTGGGATTGGAGAGTTCCTTCACGATGTTGAAGCGCTCCTTGTGGCTGTGTGCGGTGTTGTTGATTTGGTCTTTGAAGGTCGGTTCTCTTGACGGCTCAGATGAGTTGGTGGTGTCTGCAGATGGCGTTTTTGAAGGCTGTGTGGGTGTACAGAGTCTGATCTTGGCACCACTTTCTTTCGAGTCTTCGGCAGGTTTGCTTGGACTTGTGGAGGTCGGTGGCAAACCAGAAGGCCTTTCTGTCAGTGCATCTGTTGGAGGGATTCTTGATTGGGGCGAGAGTATTGGCACAGGGTTTGACCCATTGCCTAAAGTTGTGGGCAGCTACATCAGTGTCGTCGATGGGTGGGTTCCGCGAGAAGGTTGCAATAGGTTGGTCTTCGGTGGCCTTGTTCCAACTGCGGTGGGGGATCCATTGTTGGTGGTGGTGTGTTGTGGGTTTCTTGAAGGAGAAGTGGATGCAGCGGTGGTCTGTCCAGTGGAGTTTGGTGGTGTGGCTGAAGGAGATGTGATTGCTGGTGGAGAAAATAGGGTTGAGTGTTTGTCCTGTGGAGTGGGTCAGTGTCATGATGAGCTGTTTGAGGCCGAAGTTGGAGAGGTTGTCGAGCAGGGTGGCGGTGTTGTTGTCGTTGGTGTTCTCGAGCTGTAGGTTTAAGTCCCCAAGGACTTATACAAGAGCATGCGTGCTGATTACGTCGGTGATGGAGTTGCTGAACTGCTGTTGGGGGCCAGGGGCCCTGTAGATGAGGGTCCCTCAGAGGGTGGTGTTTGGGTCTGTGTGGATCTGGAAGTGCAGGTGTTCGATGGTGCTGGGGTGTCTTTGGCACTGGTGGTGATCCTGAGGGTGTTCTTGTGGACGATGGTGATGCCTCCCCCTGGTTTGTTGGAGCGGTCCCTGCGGGTGATCTTGTAGCCGTCCGGGAAGGCTACAGCGCTGTCAGGCGATGAGGAGGGGTTCAACCAGGTCTCGGTCAGGAAGGCAACATCTGGGGGGGCTGAGTCGAGTAGATTCCGTACCTCTACTGTGTGCTTGTGGACAGAGCGGATGTTGAGGAGGATACATCTGAGATGGTTGCGTCCTGCCTTGGTGGGTGGGTCGTTGGCGTGGAGGCTGGTGAAGGTGCAGTTCTGGCAAGAGAAGGGTCCGCAGGTGGTCTGTGGGGAGGCTTGAAGGCAGGCGGGAGAGCAGCCGGTGTTGAGGGCGCAGAGGGTGGTGGTGTTGTAGTGAAGACGTGCGTGGCGGCGATGGGGGGACAGGAGACAGTGCTGCCATTATGTAAGGAGGTGGGGGAGGAAAGGACAGCTGGAAGGCGGGAGCGGGTTGAAAAATGGCACAAAAAAGGGGGTGAGCCACAAAAAAGGGGGCGGGCCCGCGTGGGGGGCAGCAGCGGTGGGGGAGAGAGAGAGTGGGGAGAGTGAAAGTGAGAGAGAGCGGAGTGAGAGAAAAACGGGGAAGAGAGTAGGGAAGCAAAAGGAGCACAAAGGGACAGAAGAGCAGAGAGCAAAGCAGAGAAAAGAGGAGTAAAGGAGGAGAGAGGCAGAAGGCAGCCAAATAGGAAAGCAGAGCTCTCCCACTAGACACCAGGGATGAGGCGCAGGCAGAAGCCTGCAGGTGGAGGAGGGCCGCGAACTCCTGAGAGGGGTCAGGAGTTCAGAGGAGTCAGGGAAAGGGCTCTACCTGCAAGGTGGAGCCACTGGAGGCAGAGCAGTGCACTGACCAGGTGCACTGATCAATTTCTTCAGTTTCTTCTCTATTCCGCCTATGCTGTCTCTTAAGGTCTTTATCTGTTTCAGACTTAGGGCCAGATGTAGGTAGGTAAAAAAATGCGACTCGGAATTAGCGACTCCATGTGAATCGTTATTTCCGACTCGCAAAACCAAATGCCAGACAGACTCACCATTCCAAATCGCGAGTCGCAGAGGTGTCGCACCGCAATTTGCGACCTCCATTTTTAGCGAGGTCGCAACTTGCGACCGCGCTAAAAGCAAGGTCGCAAATTGCGCGAAGGGTGTGGTCCGGTGTCGCAAATTGCGACTAACTCGAAAATTGCCTGCAGGTGGAACAAAACAGTTTGAATACTCACTTCCTGGCTCTCGGTGATGACATCAGAACCAGGAAGTCACCAAATAGAACTGGGAGGAGGGAGGAGCACACCCAGCCCAAACTGCAGAGCCACACCCAGGTGAGAGGAGCTGCAGCAACAATGGAGAAGGAGTCACTGAGTGCTGGCAGAAAGAGAAAAATAAAGTTCTCTGACAAGGAGTTGGAGGTACTTACTGAGGAGTGCTGCCTGCACCATGACCAACCCTTTGGCAAGGCAGCAATGAGTGTCCCTGACACACAAAAAAAAAATATGTCAAGACATCCAGGACAAAATAAATGCCATTGGGGTAAGCCACCGCACCCTGGATGAAATTAGGAAAAGGTGGTATGACCTTCGCTCCAGGACCAAGGAGAGGGTTGCGGAGTGCATGAGGGAGGCCCATCCACCGTTCCACCACCGACAGCACTGGATACCATGCTGGAGACAACACTGGAGCCGGAGGCTGTACTGGGCATAGGAGATGGGGACAGTTCGGCGCCTGGAACATCAAAAAGTAAGTACCAAAATATATGCTTTGACACTCACAAATGCACTATACTCACACTCCCAGTACACAGCAGCAGGCACCTCTAGACTAGCTCCATTCCAGTCTAGCAACCTCTAGAATAGTGCATTATGGGCAATGTAGTGCAGTAGTTCAAATATAGGCAAATGTTTATTACAAGGCAAAAAACAGATGTGCAAGACTGACAGTGTATCCCCTATGTCCCACAGTTCTCCCACAAGGCCCCCCTCATCAGTGCAAATGTGCAGGGAGAGGAACATGGGCCAGACCCACAGGAGGAGGCTGCCACTGACACAGCAGGGCACTGCAGGACAACAGCACCCATGGAAATGCCACCGGAGTCCATGGACGATCTTGCGCTGGATATGGAAGCAGCAGTGGTAGCACCAGGGCCATTGCCTACGGAGAGGCACACACAGCCATCAGAAGGTGCAGTGCGCAGACGCCGCCACAGAGTGCAGTCTGTGCACAGTGAGGATGTCGCAGATGTTGAGTTTGTGGGACTTGAGGCATCCTTAGTACAGGGTCAGCGCCTGCAAAATAGACAGTTGAGGTCCATTAACCGGAACATAACAAGACTGCAGACCACTCTGACCCATGGTCTGGCTAATGTGGACAATCAGTTCCAAACAATGAACACACATCTGGGGAAGCTGACACAATCCATTGACTTATTGGTCAGGGAACTGGTGGCTGACAGGGCACAGGCACGGCGCAGGGAGCGCAACACTGCAGCCCATTTCTACAGACTTGCAGCATCCATTGGGTCCCTGGCAGCGAACACAACCTGTCAAGGCAACTGTCAGCCTGCAGATTGAACTGGGTCATTTTGCTGGTGATGTGGCACGGGGACTTGGCCGCATCAGCCATGCGGTTGACATAACGGAGACCAGACAGGCTGCAGGGGGCACAGGGGATACCCCACAGGACAGCGAGGAGGGCTCAGCAATCAGCAGTGTGTCTGCCACAGATGCGTGTGTGCTGCAGAGTAGCAGTGCACGGCAGGGCTCAGGGGACCCACCTGGAGTGAGCCATGGTGGCTGCAGTCGGAGGAGGCTGTGAGCCACTGACATGTACTAGTCCTGAGGCACATGAAAATAATGTGTCTGATTTGGCTGTTTCCAATACCAGACTGTTGCATACTGCACATTTCTAACAACATTATAGTTTAGCAATAAAATGGGTTTTGTTTGTTTGACTACACAACTTGGCTATGTGTGTCTGACATTAGTGAGTGTGGTCATGGTTGCCACGTACCTGCCAAAGTATTGGGTTGCAATGTGGTTCCGTCTCTGTCTGCCCTCATTTGCGATGCTTCTATCCCCAGGCTGTTGGTGTGGTAGCTCTTGCTTCTCATCCTCCGTGCCTGTGTCTTCAGGGGTCAGATGTAGCCCACATCTGGTGGCAATGTTGTGTAGGATGGCACCGGCAGCAACTATCTTGCGTGCTGTTTCTGGGGCATACTGGAGTGCTCCTCCACTTTTGTGGAGGCATCGGAATATTGCCTTTAACAAGCCAAAGGTCCTCTCGACTACAGTTCTGGTCCACCGATGTGCAATGTTGTATCGCCTCTCGTTCTGATTGCCAGGTGTTAGGTATGGGGTGAGTATCCATGGTCTCAGGGCATATGCTCTGTCACCTGTTTGACAAAAGAGGCAAATTTAGCTGGGTATCACAGGGTTACACAGTGACCTGTATGTAAGGCTTCAGAGTGTAGTCACCAATACCTAATAGATCTCCTTCTCCAAACTCCACACATTCTAGGCGTTGGTGTATCCCACTGTGCCTGAATATGTATGAGTCATGTGTACTCCCTGGATATTTAGCTACAATGTCAGTAATGACATTATGGGCGTCACATACCACCTGGATGTTCAGTGATGGGTACATTTCCCATTGCGGAACACATACAGGGAGTGCAGAATTATTAGGCAAGTTGTATTTTTGAGGATTAATTTTATTATTGAACAACAACCATGTTCTCAATGAACCCAAAAAACTCATTAATATCAAAACTGAATATTTTTGGAAGTAGTTTTTAGTTTGTTTTTAGTTTTAGCTATGTTAGGGGGATATCTGTGTGTGCAGGTGACTATCACTGTGCATAATTATTAGGCAACTTAACAAAAAAAAATATATACCCATTTCAATTATTTATCATTACCAGTGAAACCAATATAACATCTCAACATTCACAAATATACATTTCTGACATTCAAAATCAAAACAAAAACAAATCAGTGACCAATATAGCCACCTTTCTTTGCAAGGACACTCAAAAGCCTGCCATCCATGGATTCTGTCAGTGTTTTGATCTGTTCACCATCAACATTGCGTGCAGCAGCAACCACAGCCTCCCAGACACTGTTCAGAGAGGTGTACTGTTTTCCCTCCTTGTAAATCTCACATTTGATGATGGACCACAGGTTCTCAATGGGGTTCAGATCAGGTGAACAAGGAGGCCATGTCATTAGATTTCCTTCTTTTATACCCTTTCTTGCCAGCCACGCTGTGGAGTACTTGGACGCGTGTGATGGAGCATTGTCCTGCATGAAAATCATGTTTTTCTTGAAGGATGCAGACTTCTTCCTGTACCACTGCTTGAAGAAGGTGTCTTCCAGGAACTGGCAGTAGGACTGGGAGTTGAGCTTGACTCCATCCTCAACCCGAAAAGGCCCCACAAGCTCATCTTTGATGATACCAGCCCAAACCAGTACTCCACCTCCACCTTGCTGGCGTCTGAGTCGGACTGGAGCTCTCTGCCCTTTACCAATCCAGCCACGGGCCCATCCATCTGGCCCATCAAGACTCACTCTCATTTCATCAGTCCATAAAACCTTAGAAAAATCAGTCTTGAGATATTTCTTGGCCCAGTCTTGACGTTTCAGCTTGTGTGTCTTGTTCAGTGGTGGTCGTCTTTCAGCCTTTCTTACCTTGGCCATGTCTCTGAGTATTGCACACCTTGTGCTTTTGGGCACTCCAGTGATGTTGCATCTCTGAAATATGGCCAAACTGGTGGCAAGTGGCATCGTGGCAGCTGCACGCTTGACTTTTCTCAGTTCATGGGCAGTTATTTTGCGGCTTGGTTTTTCCACACGCTTCTTGCGACCCTGTTGACTATTTTGAATGAAACGCTTGATTGTTCGATGATCACGCTTCAGAAGCTTTGCAATTTTAAGAGTGCTGCATCCCTCTGCAAGATATCTCACTATTTTTGACTTTTCTGAGCCTGTCAAGTCCTTCTTTTGACCCATTTTGCCAAAGGAAAGGAAGTTGCCTAATAATTATGCACACCTGATATAGGGTGTTGATGTCATTAGACCACACCCCTTCTCATTACAGAGATGCACATCACCTAATATGCTTAATTGGTAGTAGGCTTTCGAGCCTATACAGCTTGGAGTAAGACAACATGCATAAAGAGGATGATGTGGTCAAAATACTCATTTGCCTAATAATTCTGCACTCCCTGTATTCCAGATTTGCAGGTGGGCAAATTTGTATATGTGTCCAGTCCACACACCCTATTACATGTGGGAGGTTGGCAATTCTGTAGAAGTCCAACTTGGTGTTGTTCAATTCTGCCTCATTCCTAGGAAGGTATATATATCTGGACATGTGTGTGAGTATGGCATCTAGGAAACGTCTGAAGAATCGTGAGAGGGCACTTTGGGATACCCCACCTGCCACTGCAATCACCCCCTGATAGCTACCCGTGGCCAATAGGTGCAGTGAGCATAGCACTTGCACATGTGTGGGGATGGCGCTGCCGCGCATTGTCTGTCATTCAAGCTGAGGTTTCAGCAGTTCAATAATCTCTAATATAACAGCATTGCTCAGTCTATAGTTCTTATAAATCTCCTCCTCAGTTTGTTGAAATAGTGTTTGCCTGGTTCGGTATATCCTCTCCTGTCTCTGCCTTCTCCTCCTCTGCTGGGCAGCCTGGACTCTCCTCCTCCATGCAATCACGTACAGTTCAGCCATTTTGAGTAGCCCAGATGCCTTCTGGGTCTCCTTTTATACTTTAGTTCTGGTTACCACCTGCTCTGAATCAGTGGTAATCTGGGTGTGCAAAACTGGCTTTTTGCGACTAGTCGCAATTTGCGACTGGCTTTTGCATATGGTTTGCGACTCGCAATTTGGGACTTCCTGATTGCGGGTCACAAAATCAGGTCACAAATTTTGCGAGTCGGTGCTGGGTCGCATCGCAATTTGGTGATCCGAAATGGGATTTTTGCATCCCATTTCGGATTTTGTGGGGTCACAAATAGTGAATCGGGCCATTTGCGACTCGCAAAACTTTGCTACATCTGGCCCCTAGACTCTCGATCCCTTCTTCTGTCTTCCACTAGATTCAAAAACGTCTTCTCTACTTCTTTCAAGTCACAAGTCAAATTATGTCTGTGTGCATATGCAGTGTCTAGTGTTGTAAGATATACAAAATATTTACCTGCCATTTCTGTACCTTTGAAATAAGGATTTTAGTTCAGTTGTTAAACAAAGGAACTTCTAGAAGAACTAAGGGCCAGATGTAGGTACCAAAAAATTAGCGACTCGCAATTTGCGAGTAAGTGCGACTCGCAAATTGCGTGTCGCTAATAGAAATGCAGGTACAATGTCAGTGTACAATTTGCGACTCGCACCCGGAGTCGCAACGCAGATAGCGAGTCCGCTGTTTGCGAGGTCGCTTTTTGCACCCGCGCAAAAAACGAACTCGCAATTTGCGAGTGGGTGTCGCAAATTGCGAGTACCATGTAAATTGATTGCAGGTGCTGCAGAACACTCCAGAAACCACTCCAGAACACTCTGGAAACACTTCCTGGCACATGATGATGACATCACAGCCAGGAAGTTTACAAATACACCTAGGAGGAGGGAGGACCACACCCATTTTAAACTGCTGAATTGCACACAGGAGGAACAGCAGCTACAATGGAAGAAACTCCTAGAAAAAGAAAACTAAAATTCTCAGAGAAGGAGCTGGAGGTGCTGACAGACGAATGCTGTCAGCACTATGATGAACTATTCGGAAAGGCAGCCCTCAATGTGCCAGAAGCCACCAAAAAACAACTCTGGCAGGAGATCAAAGAGAAAATTAACTCCCTGGGGGTGAGCCACAGAAGTGTGGAAGAGATTAAAAAACGGTGGTATGACCTCCGCTCCCGGACCAAGGAGAGGGTGGCTGAAAGGCTCCGGGAGATGAGAGGCACAGGAGGGGGACCATCATCTGTACCACCACCCACACCCCTGGAAGAAAGGGTGGAGGAGACCCTGGAGCAGGAGGCAGTGTCAGGATTTGGAGATCTGGACACCTCTGAGCCCACTACATCAACCGGTGAGTACCATGTGATATGCCTGTACCCCTATCAATGCCATACCCCCACCCACCATGTACACAGGGGCATGCTCAACCAAGATAGCTCCATTTCAGGGTAGCAAACACCAGAATGATGCATTATGGGAAATGTAGTCAAGTAGGCAGTTCATAGGCAAATGTTTATTAGGAAGTGTGCAACAGATAGTAGACACTGACAGTCTCTTCCCCATGTCCCACAGGTCTCCCACAAGACACCACCACAACCCACGGCAGCCAACCCCATGAGGACAGCACAGGAGCCGCCACCACTCCCACCTGCACGACCAACACCATCCCTGTGATGTCGACACCTGCTGCAACTGTGTTTCAGGAGGCTGCGCCAGCAACAGGCAGGAGTGGCACAGTAGAGCACACAGGGCAGCCACCGCTGCGCAGGCAACGCAGGTACAGGAGAGCAGGGCTGCAGGCTGCGTCCGGCCGTCCACCTACCGCCAACAGTGAGGCACAGCTGCTCCGTGGTCAGCGCCTGCAAAACAATATATTAGGGCGGATTAGTGGTGTGCTGCACCGCTTTGTCAGAAACAACGAGGCCGGCATGCAGCATCTAAATTCCTGAATTGACGTTATTGCCACAAACACTGGGGGCCTAGCCCTGTCCATGAGGGATCTGGTGGCAGGACTACTGGTACAGGGCGAGGGTGGGCGGCGCAGGGACCGTCAGCTGCTACAGAGGCTTGACCGGATGGCCACATCAATTGGCAGACTGGCTGTGAACACCACTGGCCTGTCGAGAAGGACAGTTGGCCTCCAAGTCGAAATGGGCCATTTTGCAGGAGATGTGGCTAGGGGCCTGGGCCGGATCACACACGTGATTGACTTAATGGAGGCACGGCATCTGTCCAGGGGCACAGGGGACACACCCCAGGACAGCGAGGAGGGCTCTACAGTGAGCAGTGTCTCTGCCAGTGACACTAGGGTGCTCCGGAGTGGAAGTACCAGGCAGAGCACTGCAGAACCACCAGGGACCAGCCAGGCTGGCAGGGGCCGCCGTAGGACATAGACATAACCCTGTCCCTGATGATGTGGCACATGACAGCAATGTGCCCCATGCATGGTTTGCATTTAGATGACCATGAACAGTTATTATTTGTAAATAGTTGTATTTCTGCACATATTAAATAGTTTTTTTGTTCCACTTAACAAATGGAGTTTTTGGTCAGTAGGTGAGTATGGTTGGAGTTGACACGTACCTTCCAAAGTATTGGTTTGCGATGTGTTCCCTTCTCAGTCTGCCTTGATTAGCTATACTCCGATCCCCATGATGGCGATGTGGTTGCTCTTGGTCTTCATCCTCAGGATCTGGGTCTGCAGGGGTGAGAGGTAGCCCACGTCGGGTGGCAATATTGTGCAGGATGGTGCATGCGACAACAATTTTGAATGCTGTGATGGGGGTATACTGGAGGGCACCTCCACTGCGTTGGAGGCATCTAAATCTTGCTTTCAGTAATCCGAAGGTGCGTTCAATAAGGTTCCTGGTCCTCTTATGTGCACTGTTGTATCGCCTCTTACATTCATTGCTGGGTGTTAAGAACGGAGTTAATATCCATGGCCGTAGAGCATATGCATTGTCACCTGTTGGGCACAAACATTACTCTGTTAGAAAGTCCTGGTTGGTGTGCACAGTGACCTGTGTGTATGTCTGCAAGGTGTATGCAGCTCTACCTAGGAGGTATCTGTCTCCAAACTCCCCACGCTCCAGGCGTTGGTGTATCCCACTGTGCCTAAAAATGTAGGAGTCATGGGTACTGCCTGGAAATTTAGCTACAATGTCAGTGATGACATAATCGGCGTCACAAACAACCTGAATATTGAGTGAGTGGGTACACTTTCTGTTGCGGAACAGATATTCCAGGTTTGCAGGGGGGCATATTTGAATATGTGTCGCATCTACACATCCTATGACATGGGGAAAGTTGGCAATCCGGTAAAAGTCCAGCTTGGTGCTGTTAATTTCTGCCTCATTCCTGGGTAGGTATATGAAGTGAGACATGTGTGTGAGTATGGCATCTAGGAAGGCCCTGAGGAACCTTGACACTGCACTTTGAGATACCCCACCTGCCACAGCAATGATCCCCTGATAGCTCCCTGAGGCCAAGAGGTGCAGTGAGCATAGCACTTGCACATGTGTAGGGATGGCGCAGCAGCGCAGAGTCTGGTGTTCTAGCTGTGGTTTTAGTATATCAATTAATTCTAGTATGGCTGCGCTGCTAAGGCGGTATTTATCATATATCTCTTCCTCAGTTTGCTGGAACAGAGTCTGCCTTGTTCTATAAATCTTCTCCTGTCTCTGGCTCCTCCTCCTCCTCTGCTGGGCTGCGTGGGCTCTCCTCCTCACTGCTATCAGGTATATCTCCGCCATCTTGAGTAACCCAGATGCCTTCTGGGTCTCCTTTTATACTTTGGTAATGGTTACCACCTGATCTGAGTTAGTGGTAAATTGGAAGTGCAAAATGGGCTTTTTGCGACTAGTCGCAATTTGCGAGTTGCTATTGCATATGGTTTGCGACTCGCAAATTGCGACTTGCTATTTGCGGGTCGCAAAATGGGGTCGCACATTTTGCGAGTCGGTAACGGCTCGCATCGCTTTTTGCGAGTCGGAAATGGGATTTTTGCATCCCATTTCCGATTTTGCACAGTCGCAAATAGCGATTCGGGCCATTTGCGACTCACAAAACTTTGCTACATCTGGCCCCTAATCATAATTTGAGAAGTAATATTGAAAACTATCCTGTCTATAAAATAGACCTCATAAAAGACTACAGGAAACTCCATAGGTCAAACGAATATGATGGTATGTGATGCCTTGTGAAACTGAAGCAGGTAATTGCGTACAAGTGTTGCAATCCCTTGCATCCATAGTGTCAATGTACACATAAAGTAACTTATAATAAACATTTGATGAAAGAAATGTGTACATGCAATTCTTTCTCACTTAGCAAGTACATTCTATCATCAATAGGAAATGGGGCATTAGGGCCACTCACAGAACTAAAATCCCTTTTACTAGGCTGTGTAGGTAAGCTCAATCCTAGAAGCAAAATGATTATTACTATAAATGTCAAGACAAACAGTCTTGTAATTATGTATCTGTGCCTACTAGTGCTATTGTTACTAGGTTCCATAGTTTCTCTAAATTCAGACCTGTTTTAATGAAATGCAGCAGCAGCAGTAGTGGTCCGCATAAGTTTCACTTGTGTAAAATGGCAAAACAAGTTCAATTGCTGTACCAAGAAATTATTTACACGGTCTTTGTGAGTCTTCCTTAGCCCTACTCCGTATTGTTCTAAAGGACAACCTTCTCTTCTTCTGCAGACTCAGGCCACTGTACTCTTCTTAATTCCGTAACAGAGAGCCAGATGTATCAAAGGGTTCTACCCATTCTGTGTCTATAGGAAAATGCTTTAATACATATAGCCCAGAATCAGTGAAGAGTCTCTACATAAGGCATAGTTCAAATTCACCAATAATCACATCCAAAGTGAAATGTCTCAGTCTATTCATCAGCACAGAAAACTCAAAGTAAAATTGAAGCACAATGTTCAGTTCAAGGAGCTTCAGATAGATCTGCAGCCTTATCCCAAAACTCCCAAAACGTTTTTTCTTTGTCATTTGCAGCAAAGTATGTCTATTCAGGTAAAGAGTACCTCCGACAAGGCACTCTACTTCCTTTATATCTCCTCAGTGCCAATTCTTCGTTCTCACTTTCACCTAGATCAGAGTTTTCAGTGTCCTCTGGGATTGTTTGAGGGGCGCCCTCATGGGTAAATCAGTTTCCCTCTTTCTTGTCTTTTGGGCCAAACGTCTTCAGCCTCCACTCACTTTCTCACAGCACTAAAAGCTTTGTCAAGGTCTGAATCTGAAGTCAATTCATTTGCCACTGCAGGACGAGACTCTTCCATCTCCAGACCCCCCCACAGACGGAGCACATGCTGTTTTAGGCTTTCCTTGCTCTCTTTGATCCCTGACAGCTTGACTAACCTGCTCCCATTGTTTCTCTGTCACCACCGGTACTTCTGGGACAGGTGCTGTCACATCATGGAGACACGCAACTCTGGAAGTATAGGAAGCGTGTATCCAGTTAGGGAGACCTTCACATTTAACAGTTGTCATTGTCACCAAGATGACTTGATGTGGCTCACGTCAACGAGGCTCCAAACATGTCTTCCTTGTGCATTTCTTCACCATGAACCAGTTGCCAGTACTGAGGTCATGGCACTGTTCCTATTGAGGAGTGGTTGTGGCTGCTCTGACTTGATGGAACACAGAACGCACATCGGCAGCTAGCCCTTTGCGATAATCAAGGATCATATCATATGTAATGTTCACAAGTGTATTCACAGTTATAGCTGGCAATCTCATAGCTCTGCCTATGATTATCTCATAAGGAGACAGTCCTGTCTTCGGATCCGGTACACTCCGAAGACTCATCAACACAAGGGGCAAAGCATCAGGCCATTTCAAAGATGTCAAATCACACACTTACGCCAATCTAGATTTCAGTGTCCTATTATCCTGTTCGACAAGACCCAAAGCCTCAGGTCTATAGCTGCACTGTAGTCTCTGTTCCACTTGCAATGCTGTGCACAACAATTTCAGGACCTCTTTGTTAAAATGAATCCCTCAGTCTTACTTCAAAGAAGTCAGGAACCTTGACCTGCGAATCAGTTCTCAACAACAATTTTGCTCCAGTGAGACTGTCATTTCTTCTGGTCGGGTAAGCTTCATCCCAACACAAGATGCACATGGCCACCTGGACATATCTCAACCCGTTATACACAGGCCTCTCGATAACGTCCAACTGCATCATGCTGAAGGGATTTCTTGATCTTCCTATGTGACTTAGGGGGTTATTCTAACTTTTGGAGGAGTGTTAATCCGTCCCAAAAGTGACGGTAAAGTGACGGATATACCACCAGCCGTATTACGAGTTCCATAGGATATAATGGACTCGTAATACGGCTGGTGGTAAATCCGTCACTTTTCCGTCACTTTTGGGACGGATTAACACCTCCTCCAAAGTTAGAATAACCCCCTTAGTGTTACTGCAGTTCTCTTTCTAACATTCTTCTGCTGGCACACAACACATCTAAACAATCGCATGATGGCATATCTACCAACATGAGCTGGACCATGGAAATGCCTTTCTACTGGAGGCAACAAACTATTTGGCAATACAAGTCTTCCATCCATTGAAACTGAATTGTCATCATCCTCTCTTGTGACACAACCTGCTGTGGCCCAACTCTGCTGTTCTTCCTCTGGCACCTCTTCTCGAAGCCTCTTTACCTTTTTGCCATGTGTCTGCAATTAACAAAACGTTCTAATTGGTCTCATCCATTCCCTCATTGGTGTTTTCTCCATTAAAGGTACAGGCATTGCAAGCATAGTACTTTACAACCTCATCAGCATTCCTATTGCCCAAAGTTACATGATTATCCCCACCATGCTGTGCAGGGCACTTGACCACTACAACCTGTTCAGACAACTGCAATGCATCAAGAAGATTCCTCACTTGTTCACCATTCTGGATGTGGGATCTGAAAGAGGTCATAAACCTCTGGCACCATAAATGTCTGAAGTCATGCACAACACCAAAGCAGTGCTGACTATCGGTGAAAGTCATCACTTTCAACTGGTCTGAAACACCACAGGTGCCAGGAAGCTTCAACAACTCCTAAAATTGTGCAGACTGCATAGGCAGCTCTCAAACTTTCTCCATTGTCTTGTAATCATGAGCCATCCACATATAGCTCATCTTGTATATCTGCTCTCAGCTTGGTGCATAGTTCCGTGACATTGAGATAGTCATGCTCCACTTCACAATCATCATTTTGATTGTTTGGTACAGGCAACAGTGTAGCAGGATTTAGAACAGCATTTGATAATCACATTGTCAAATGTTGGGTTCTAGTCCTTGTCAACAACAATTCAACAGAGCGAGGAACATGAACATTTAGTGGGTGACCCATAACTATGTTTCCACACCTCTCTATGCTGACACTAATAGTCACCACTGCTTTAAAGGCAACCTGGCGGTGCAGAGGCTTTGGGGACTACAGCAGGAAAGATATGGGCCACAGAGCTTACGGCATGTCTGTGTAACCGTGTAAGCACTGAGAGAGTGCAGCTCTCCCTCTCACTGCAGAAAAGTGCAAATTACTAATCAGGGATTCCAGTGATGGGGCATGACAGAAACTTTCTCTCAGCTTTAGGAAGGCAATCTAGCAATCGTTATCCCAAGGTACTGGATCAGACACAACCTTGTGTGTCTGCCTCTGTAAAGGCTTGGCCACTAGGGAAAGTTAGGTATCCACTGACAACAGTGGCCCACCATTCCCAAAAACATCCTAACCTCTGTCTTGATAGTGGGTGGATTCATTTTCAGAATTGTTGAAATCCTCTCTTGTGACACTTTCCTCGCTCCTTTCTCAATGTGATGTTCAAGATACTGGACCTCTTTCTGACAGTTTTGCAACCTGTTTGGGAACACTTTATGTCTATTCTCAGCCAGGTGGTTGAACAATGCAATGGTATCTTACTTACAGGCTTCTTTGGTATTCAACTCCACCAATAGGTCATTGATATATTGGACCACAACAGAGTTACAAGCATGACCAAGGACTCCAGATTCCTCTTGAGAATCTGCCTAAAAATGGAGGGACTCTTGGCATACTCTTGTGGGACTGTGCACCATACCCAAACACGATTGCCGAACTGAAATGCAAAGAGGAACTAACTGTCCTCAAGCAAGAGTATAGGAAAGAAAGCCTGGCACAAATCAATCAATGTAAGCTATTCGGCCTCGTGAATCTGAAGAAAAATCACAGCTGGGTTTGGTACCATTCGACAATAGGGAACAACAATGTTGTTCACTCTCCTCAAATCTTGAACGACGTGATATTTCTCACTTGGCTTCTGTAAGCCCATAATGGGAGACCTACATGGACTCCCAACACTCTGGTGGCAAGTCATCAATGGTCATCATGGTAAACAACGCAGTATAAGAGCCATTATTCACCAGTTTGAAGGTGATATTCTGATCATGAGTTTGTATTTCTACACTTTTTGGCATACAACAGATGATACTGTTGAGCTTGCAGAGGAGGTCTCTCCCCAAGAGACTCAGTGGACTAGAATTGCACACCACAAATCAGTGATTCTCCTCAAAGGACCCTATTTTCACAGGCACTTCTATTGTTTCTGAGGTTGTTGTTTGTTTATTCATGACTCCTATAGCTAGGATCGGTTTTCCTGAGAGGGGTAGGTTTGGGACTTCTACTGTTTTCAGAGTAGAACAGGTGAGCATCAGTGTCAACCAAAAATGACACAAGGTGGCCATTTACTTCACATTCTATGAATGGACCACTCTGGTGTACCTCCAAGACTGCGTCAAGTACGCATTCTTACTCCCCCCTTAGTCACCATCAGGCTGATCAATATCTTTGGGTGACACCTTTGACTTTAAAAATGTCATCAGCTGCTGATACTTTTTCATCATCAACGGCAGAGGGCCTTTCACCACTAGGCTCTTTGGCAGTTCTGAATCAGGCCATTCAACGGCTGTCTTATATTCTGCACACAACTTACTTGGTACCACAATATCAAAGAGAGCATTAAAATTGACCCACAACACTTGCGAAATCTTCACAAATCGTTCAACCTGCTTGTACTACTCTACTGGTTTTTCCATCAGTCTCAGAAAGTCGTTAGTGAATGATGCAAGATCACTTCTACTCCAAGGCACATGAATGCAAACTCCACCTGGCACTTCTCTCTGTGGGAAATTTGATGTACTCGCCCCTCCTGCGACAAGAGGCGCTGATTCCCCTGTCTGTTTCTTCAGTTCTTTTTTCCCCAGCCATCAGCTTTCTAATTTTTCTAACTCATTCCATTTCTGAATGTTCTCAATTAGCTCTTTAATTTGTGTTTTCATCCCTGAAGTTCTCATACAGGCAATGTATTCTTCATTAAAGCATACACAGTAACTCATCTGCAAAGCTTTGGTCTTGTTCAAGTCTATCTGATACTTTTGGGACAATTCAGATAGTTTGTCATAGACTTACCCTGCACATCTGAAGCATCCTTACACATGAATACAATCCTATTTTTTTGATAGGAGTCTAAACAAGCCATTTCAGGATTCCATCTAATCATCGCATCCAATTCTAACTTCAGTTTAACCACAGCACCAAGTTCTCTCTCATAGGTGACTGAATCACTCCGTGACTCAACTTGGAACTTCTGCTATCACTTGAAGGAGTATTGGTATTAAAAGCTTTCACCCACTTGTCTATTTCTTTAGCACTCAGAATTCATGACACTACAGGGACCTTAGACATATTCCCTTCTCCATGGGTATCGCTACTGTAAGTTAAAGGCGGTCTCCACACAGTGTACCAGAAGTTGGCATTCTCTTATGTACCAATGGAACTGCACCCTTTAAGGTTCAAAGTTGAATCAGCACTCTCCACAAATGGAGAGCTTGTGTGTGTCGGGAATAGGGGAACAGATCCTCTTGTATCGGGACTTACGGCAGCACTACCTTGCTGCACCGGGGACAGACAGTTATTAGTTGTCTTTCTTGGGAAATCGGGTCTATCCATGGGGACCACAGGACCAGTAGTAACTGGAACAATAAGAGCATCAGCAATGATTGGGATAGTAAGATTAACAGGAACATGATTTCCTGAACCTTCTCCCATTAGTTCATGATGCACATTCACCGGAGTAACCCTCACTGAACGAGGATCCACACTT
Source organism: Pleurodeles waltl (assembly GCF_031143425.1). Classification (NCBI taxonomy): domain Eukaryota; kingdom Metazoa; phylum Chordata; class Amphibia; order Caudata; family Salamandridae; genus Pleurodeles; species Pleurodeles waltl. The sequence continues at coordinate 972,407,708 of NC_090447.1, forward strand.
ATTGGGGCAGTAGCTAATCCAAGATTCCCACCACCATTAATAATAGCTCTTCTCTCCACTTGAGCCTCATTATATGGAGGTGGAGGTTCTGGCAATAATACATCTAAAAGGCTATCACCAGAATCACTGTGACAGATCTCATTCATACCATCTGCCTCCTTTTGCTTTCCATCCTTCACTTTCTTGTCCTTTTGATTTTCCTTCTCTCCCTCAAATGCTTTGCTCATTAAGACTGGGTGCAATCTAACTCCTTCTATCAGGTCTGTTTTCCACTTCTCTTGTTCAGCATCCCATCTAGCATCTGCATAAGTATGCACTGCTTTTTGAGATCTTCCTTGATACTTCTCTTTCTCTCTAGCATGAGCAGCACGTTCCCAAGCATTCAGCACCACATACTGTGCAGGTTTAGGAGGTGATTTTATCTCACATAACACCCTCCTCAAGTTTTCAATAATTCTCAGGTTAAATGTACCTAACATGGAAGCCTCATTGCACCTTCTTTTTCTGTGATCTTGTGCCATTGAGCAAGCCAAATACATGTGTGGAACCATGCATTTATTGCCATTTTATGAGCTTGGGTCTTGAGGTGCCTCTTCTCCCTCTCTACTAGGTACAAGCACATTTCCTCTAAATAAAGCTCATATATCCTTGAATCAGTTCACTTTTCAATGAATTATCAATAATCACATATAAAGTTTTTGTTTCGGACCAGGAACTAAGTCTTTGTCCACCATTCTCATTCAACAGCAACACCCAATCACAGCACGACCCCTTGTGGCATAGACAACCAATACCAGTGCGGCTCTACACCAAAAGACCAATACCAGCTCGGCATGTTGTGTCATTGATCTCGCTCCTTGTAGCGGTTCACCCTCCTTTACAATCTGCACGCACGCACTGTTCTCAGCGTCGAACAAACAAAACAAAATACAATACCAATAAGTTTTGTCTGCTCCACTAAAGAATTGATAGTATCCAAGCACACAAGAGTCAAAGTAATCAAGCACTTCAAATAAAACCTCGACCAGCGGAGTATCATTCAGATTGGTACAGATTCACCCTGCGTTTTAGGATCCACTATACCAACCAAATCTTACATTCTTGCAAAGATAAATGTCCCTATCTTAATTGACGATGTCTCTCAACAAGCACCACCAAGCTTTGAAGACAATTACAACATAGTGTCTTCTACACTTTTTAGTACTATCCTGGGATCTTAGGGCTCAGTGGACTTGAAAACAACTTCAACTTCTTTTACTAAACACAGCACTCACACAACATACAAAACATTCCCCCAAAACACCATCCAAACCCTACAAGTCACTGCAAGCTAAACATGAAACACTGCAACTCATCACACTATTGAAGCTCCTTGCCAACCAGACTCTCTCCTGAATCTCCAGAACTCTGCCAATCTTCCAAACCCTGGACAAAGGCACTAGTGACTGAGCTCTAGGGACTAACTAATCTAGAATACAGGGTTTTAGCTCACCTTACTTCAAAGCCCAAACCTTCCTCACTCTGCTACTATCTGATGAAGCTCTGGTCCTTATTTTAACTTGAGTTACCTGAGTGGTAAACAGTTAAAACTAACCCTTTAAATCAATAAAAAGTGCAACCTACTTGGTCACATATTAATTCTAGGAGGTGGTAAATAAAATTCGAAAGTCTATTACAAACCAGAGCCAGACTGATGTAAATGAAGCTTGAGAACATGACATATAAGTACAAAATCACCAAAAGAGATCCAAAACATCGAATGAGATTGAATTGTATAAGCATAAGACATACAAGAATGTCAGTTGAAGCAATACAATAGATGAGAAACAGAATCTGATGATCAGTATATAAGTTGCGGTCCTCCTGCCTAATCCCTGGAGAATATAGTTAGTCTAAATACCCTAAACTAAGTTAAATGGAAATTATAATTTCAGAAATAATTTATAGTGTCAGGAAATACAGGAAAGTGTCAGAATAGCAGACACCTCAGTAGAAGTTCTGATAGAGATAGCACACAAGGGAATTAAGAGTAGAGAGGTCTGTACCTCTCCAAGTCTCAAGGAAATCTACCCTCGACTAACTAGGTCAATATCAATTAAACCCACAGAAACTTTGAGAAAACTACATCATCCATCTTCCATGCACAGTTGAGATTGGAAACTCCCCTCAGGTCTCTCATTCCACGAACCAAACATCAGGATGACCTTGGACTTCTCCCGGCAGCTGGTACACAAACGAGAATCCTCTCTTCTCAGTTCGTCAGTGCTCCTTTGTCCTTGCCAAAGTATCCTCCCACACCCAACTAACTTTCACACACAATATCCCTTTCATTAACTGTCGACTCCCGTGAATGCACCTGCAAAGAAAGAATATTGCAACACGAGCAAAACTTCATATTGAAGACTAAACACAAGAAATCACATATTTCAGGTCTGTGATTGTGTTAACTTAATAAGATATTGAATGCACATTTGAATAGACAATTATAAATGCATCTCGCAGTTATAAATGAAACAAGAATTATACATGAAACATGATTATATGCAGTTTCACCACAATACCATAATCAGACTACATAGTTATAAAGAAACATGAGTCACACATTAGAACACACATATGTATGAATTTCTAATCTTCCACTGTGAACGCACCTTCAATAATATGATTTGGATACTCCACTTTACATTAGTAACATTAAGATACACAATATATGTATTGTCAATTACATTGTTATGTTACTTCTGTAACACATGATGGTGCAGCCAAAATTATGAGTTACCAAATGGATCTCATTCATCCAGTCGTTTATAACCTTAAACACTTTTTGCTCATAGTTGAAGTCTGGCTGTACTAAGCATTTTAATGGTCCCAAACCCGCCAATTTGCCATTCGTGGTTGTTAACATTATTTTTCCTATGCACTAATCCCATTTTAAGAACCAGAAATGTTTTCCCAACTCCAAAAATGGGATTCCAAATGGATACTAATTCAGTATCTGGACAGGGTGTTCTTGTGGGCATCCCTTCCAAAAACAGAATTAGCATCTAATGTATCTATGTTTTGCAACTGAAATCCAGTTGCAAAACATTGAAAATGCATCAACACTTCAAAAGAGGTGTTCACCCCTTCACAAAAGGGAATTTGTGAATGGAAACAAAGGTTTGTTGAAGAGTGTGTACTGGTCCATAGGAACACTGCCATTTCTCAAACAATTTAAGGAAAGGAACATTAAAAAAAAGAAAACACAGATCCATTTCCTTTCAGGAAGGCCGTCTGCATCTTTTTTTAAAAAAAAGTTTACTTTATTCATTTGTAGGCCACCATTCTGGTCATCGTGGCCAATTGTACTAAGTCACAATTTGTGACCTACCTAATGAATCTTAATTAGGTAGTTTGAAGTGTGACACAGCCTGATTATGGGGGTCATTACGCCGCCCGCCAAGATCTGACCGCCATGCGGCCGCCAATGCGGCCGCACCCCCGATGCGGCCATTTGGAGATCCCCGCTGGGCCGGCGGGCGTAAACCTGGTTTCCGCCCGCCAGCCCAGCGGGGATCACGGCCGCAACATAGGAGCCGGCTCCAAATGGAGCCGGCGGTGTTGCGGCCGTGCGACGGGTGCAGTTGCAACCGTCGCGCTTTTCACTGTCTGCATAGCAGACAGTGAAAAGCGGCATAGGGCCCTGTCAGGGGGCCCCTGCACTGCCCATGCCAGTGGCATGGGCAGTGCAGGAGCCCCCAGGGGCCCCACGACTTCCCGTTCCGCCAGCCTTTTCCTGGCGGTGCAAACCGCCAGAAAAAGGCTGGCGGTCGGGGACTCGTAATCCCCTGGGCAGCGCTGCCCAGGCGGATTATCACCGCCGGGGCAAAAGTAGCGGAATACCGCCGGCCCCGGCGGTGCGACCGCGGCGCTTCCGCCGCAGTCGTAATACGCCTGGAAGCACCGCCAGCCTGTTGGCGGTGCTTCCGTCGTTTTAGCCCTGGCGGTCCCGTACCGCCAGGGTCAAAATGACCCCCTAAGTTTTTTGCAGTTGACCTCATTGTACATAGTTCAGTTCATAAAAATATATGGTGATAGGTAGGAGCCATGTTGAACGCCACTGCTAGCCATAAATGTTGCAGCATACTGCCACGTGGAAGCCATGAGGAACGCCACTGCCAACCGTCAATGTTTTAGCCTACTGCAAATATTTCAGCTCTACTGGCATTAAGGGTTTCTCAATGTTAAACAGTTCAGTTGAGCTGTTTCTGGGACAAATAAAGTTAGATTGAGAGTTGGGCGGGCCATTAAGGATCTGAGGATCCAAAATATATGGAAGATGGTAAGCAAAAAGAGGGATCAAGAGGAGACAGAAAATAGGTTGATGTAAAAGAATTTATGGAGAGAGGTAGTAAGTGCTGGGAATGAAAGATGGGAGGAGCATGAAGCCTGGTACTGACATAAAGTGATATACATACAAAGCCTAATACATAGGATCAGTGACACCACACAATGCCCCATTTATGGATTTGAATAGGGTGGTAAGTTTTGTATTATGAGGTGATACATATAAGGAAAAGTTAAGATCCTTTTTACTAATGCCCCCAAATTCTAATTCCTGTACACACAAGAGTTTGCACCTGAATTGGGATGCACCTGAATTGGGATTATAATTGGTGTGGTATTACCACATCGTACAGGTTTTTGCACACAGAATTTTCACTAGGAAAAATAAAAAACAAATGTAGTGGCAACCATTGAACATTGGCACTTCAGGAAGGGGAAAAACAGACATTATGTATATGGTGTTTAAATCGGAATGGTGTGGTAATCAGACACCTCAGAAATACTGCATTCAGCAGCATGGGTATTTACTGGAAGCACTGTTGCCTCCCAGGATTGCTTTGGACTTGTAATAAGCCACTAAACCAACAGATTGAGGCTCAGATTTATTTTTATTGCGCAGCCCCAACACAAAATGCATTCTGCTGTTTACTAAGCTATACAAAGACGATTTGCATTGTTTAGTGAATGCCTTGCTTTACTTTGCATCAGGTAGGAGTTACATGGGTGGTGCATTGCCATTCCTGTGCATCCACCCATGTAGTTTGATGCAAAACCAGATTTACATAGACTTGTAAACCTTGGTTTGTGCCAAAATGGTGCTCCTATCTGACATTGGTGTAACGGGGAGAAATAGGATCCTGCTCATGACACAGGCACCTATGGTGCAAGGGTGCCTTTGTGAGCACGAGGAGGCCACAAGTGGACCAAGGTATACAGGGAGATGAACAGATCCATATCTTGGTAAATATGACACTCTCTCATTCGCACAATGCAATATCTTCCCTTACTGCGCTGTGTTGTGTCAAGTATTAGTAAATATAACTCAGGGTATGCAAAGGATATAACTTTGAATCCCCAGTCAACCTTGGTCTGTGACTATTGAAGGAAGATGGAGCATTTTACACTAGATTTTCATCTGGTGCATTTTACAGTACAGAATATGGGGTCAGATGTATCATCCCGGCCCTTTGCGATTCGGTAATAGCGATTTTTAAGAAATCGCTATTACCGACTCGCAAAGTGCGATGTATCACATTTGCGATTCGGTAATAGCGATTTCTTAAAAATCACAAATGCTATTACCGAATCGCAAAGTGCGATACCGGCCCCATTCGCAGCTATGGGCCAGATACCTGGTTGCAGATCATGGTATTTTGCATGTGCAAAATGCCATTCTGCGAAAAATCGCAATTTGCGATTTTTTGCGGCATTGCCTTGCAACCTGGATTTTGCGAATCGCAAAATCCAGGTCGCAACGCTAGAAATCACAATTTTAGCGATTTCTACTTTGTGGTCTGCGAATGCCTTTCATGCATTGCAGACCACTATTTTGCACTCGCAAACGGCCGAATTTACCGATTCGCACCGTTTGCGAGTGCAAAATATTTTCATACATCTGGCCCATGGTCTTGCAGTCTCAAAGGCCAAGGAGATAGGATATCAAACTCATTGATGTAATTTTGCACCAGACATTCCGGATTATGGAGATTACACTGGCGCAATTTTGCACTTATATTTGCAAGCCCCAACAAGGAAAAATTTTATAATTGTACCACCTATGTGGAGTGTTACTGTAGGTGCAAATTCAGAACAGCAGTGGAGCACTCTTTGTAATCCAGCCCGAATGTTTACAGAAGGTCGATTTTCAGGGAATGTTTTTAAGACAAACAGGTTCAAAAAGCAGACGCTAATAGCTCTGAAAGTGGCATTTTTATCCAATATACCCCTATGTGTAAATAAATATGCTTTATCCAGTTCAGACTTTAGCTGCCTCGGTTTTGCTAGCTATGACACTTTAAGCACTGGTTAGTTCAGACGTTTACCACCAAGGAAAACATGCCTGATTAATACCATTTTCCCTAACTCATGAGTGTAACACTATTACGAGAAAGGTAGAGGCATCTATTCTTAAAATGGCTGCGTGAGCCATTTTGTTTCCTTCTATCAATGGTTTCTTCATTGTAAACATAACATTGGGAAAAAAAACCCTGTTGTAAATGGATTCTCACTCTGAAAACAACGAGAGCTGAAGTTTTAACCGAGGTCATAAGGTTGGGCGTGAGCTGCTAACAGCTGTGTACTCCCCACTGAAAAGAGTGTTACATTACCAAAAGACATCGACTTCCAAGATGATATATAAACCAAATATGTTGCACTTTATGAGTGGTTGCTGCCTGTGGAATAATGATTCATAATGCTGCAGGTGCAGGCATGCGTTAAACCGAACATCTTGGAAATGGGAGCCCACATTGTGTTTTTTATGTCTCCCTTTCCTGTATTCTATGAAACAAGATTTTTCTGCGCCAGTTGTTGTACGAAACAGCTGTAGAAGTATTTGATACGACCCAAATCGTTAACACAGACAAGCTTGGGTCATGAGCTCAGTTATCCTCTCTCTGTGTCCCTTCATCAACATGAGAACCAACCAAGGCCTGAGCTTTGTGAGTTTTTTGCGAGGGAACAAGAATTCCCCTACACTCTGAAAGCAAAGTTCAAGTCCGGGTTGTGATCCCATAGGAAATGATGTAGTTTAACCTCGGTGCAGAGAGAGGGCATTAGTTTAAATATGCTTGCAAGAGAGGCACACACTTTCGCCTGCAAGCTGACAAGTACATCGTATTGGAGAGGCCTGGGGCAGGGTCGCTGGAAAAACTGCTGGGATCATTCGGCAGAAAACAATAAAAATCAAAATCAAATCTGTTTTTTCAAAGAAGGAAGCACAATTTGTCAGACGACGTTAAACAGAGATGGACGTTTTTATATTACTTTAGCCCTCTGACGTAGAGGCATCTAAAACGAGTTTTAATTTGCTACATTAAATTTCTGCAACCGGGACTGTTCCTGTGTTCCATATCTCATTGCGCAGTTGGTCTTCTACTGTGTGCAGAACTTTAATCTTCCAGACAGCACCTTATGCTGTGCCTTGTCAGGTATACGGCGGGTTCAGTGTGCACGGGCCCGATACCAGTGAACTAGCTGTTGGCCATTCACTACTACATTATTTGATTCCTCACCTCCTGAGTTTCTTAGCCTTGCTGTGCAAACTCTTGCTGTCAGTTCATCGCCCTACAGTGCTGTGGAGTTGCGATCCCTTGACCTGATTCACAGCTGAAGGCATCTAGATAAATGTGGGTGGAGACAAATACTCCTTCCACCTTCCAGTGGGTCTCCCCAACCCAGAGATGGGGAAAAATCTGTTGTAAGCAATAAGTGGTTGAGAGTCAAGACCCTTGAATAGCTGAGATATTGGTGATAGGACGGTGGTAGGCATAGATAAATGGCAAATGCATTGGTTATAGCAACAAAGGGGAACCTCTGGTATTTGTTAGATCTTGCAGGTATCTAGGGATTTTTGGAGAGGTCGCTTTGCCAACAACTTAGCGTGGCATGCATTATCATTGGCAACCTAGCCACACCAAGCTAGGTGTATACCACCTTGGCAGACTCAAAAAACTTTCTAGGTTACATTTAGTGTTACAACTTATGGGATACACTCAACCCACTTAAAGGGAACCTTTAAGAAACATTGGAGAATCCTCACACTGAGTTCTCTGAAATATGAAAAAACAATGTTTTCATTCAGATGTGGCAGATCCTGAAAGGACACACTAGTGCACAAGACTAAGAACAACTATCCAACAACATACGGTAAGAACAGTATCAAACCGATTTCCAGTTTTAGGTCGTTTCCCTTGTGGACATTACAGCATCCGCCAAATACCAAGAAAATGGTAATGAATTCGATGTAGCGCTTAGTACTCTCGGGACGTTATAAAACACACTAGCAGATGATGGGAAAAGATAGGTTTGATTGTTGTATGAACCTCTTGACAAAGTAAGTTGAAGCTTGTTGCCGCAAGCCGGCAGGTTCTCTTTAATTTGTACTCCTCTATCTTAAACAGGGTTTTCTCGCTTATGCCTTCAGTATACCTGGAACTAACCGTGAGGTAATATATGCGTAGGCCATTACAACCTGAAGTGCATGACAGATTGTATTGCTTATACTGTTGAGGAGTATCTCTATCTGTATTTGCCTGTTTACATGCCACTGTCGGTATATTTCAATGATCAAAATAAGCAATCAGTAAATCATAATAAATGCATTAAGTGCATTCCATAAAGGAAAGAATCCCTATTCTGGGAATGTGTTTGTAAAAGGTGTTTAGAACCCATAAAGAGTTCTAAATAGAGAGAGATCATAAGCATAAGGCTTCAGCGTCAAATTTCAGTTTAGTAATTAAATAATCAATAGTAGCAGAACTTCCCAGTAGAGTCTCAGCATAAGTAGCATTTATGCAGATAAAGTGGTAAGTGGGCAGGCGACTTGTGCTATGTGTTAACCTACTCTAGGAACATACGATTTTATAGACATCATAATCTAAACTTTTGCAACATGTTGCTTCTGTTTTCAGTCAGCCAGTCAGCTTTCTAATGCCCTCCTGGGAACAGGATCGCTCTTCGTCTTCTCACCAGGAATACAATAGTTCACAGACAGCAATGTCAAGTGAAACATTTTTAGCAAATACTACGTTTATTCTTCTGTCAGTTCACAACATTCATTGACTTTAAAAAACTGCATCTTAAAGAATAAGCCTCTACATCACCTCACTAAAAGACACGTTTCTAGTCATTTGTTAACCTTATTTAACACTGTTCTTTGTGTTAGTAGAAACATTTGCAGAGTTAAACAAAACCTTTTATGCAACTATTATTTGTTAGAAATGGGGCCTCAAGTCGGCAGTGGTTTGCACCCTGTCCAAGTAGGGACCCTCACTCTAGTCAGGGTAAGGGAGTCACACAGCTGAGATAACCCCTGCTCACCCCGTGGTATCTTGGCACAAGCTGTCAGGCTTATCTCAGAGGCAATGTGTGAAGTATTTGTAAACACACAAAGTAACACAGCGAAAACACCACAGAGGTACTTCACACCAGTTTAGAAAAATAGCAAATATTTATCTGCATAAAACAAGACCAAAATGACAGATATTCAACATACGCAAGTAAAGATCTGAATGTTCAAAGATTGGATGCAGTATAGAGCTTAGAAACACAATAGCTCTAACGGGGGCTATAGCAACATGATTGACGGAGTTGAATCCAGCAGTTCTGTGCCACCTGTGAGGGAGCAAAGGCCGGCTAGGGAGTCGTACTGACCTCAGTTACAGTACCTTGGAAAACGTTGAGGAAACACAGATGTTGCAAGGAGTCAGGGAGGGGAGGCGTTGCTGAGGCTGGTGCAGCATTAGCTCCTTACTGCTACAGGGGAGGTGAGGAGTTGAGTCTTTACTGTTGCAGGGGAGGTGATGCGCTGTTGGCAGCAACGTGGTTGTTCCTTATGATGGGCAAAGTTGATGAACCGTGCGGGTCAAGATGCGACGTGTCATCTTCGCGGTGTCTTGATCACACTGCCAGGCCTCACAGGTGCTGCGGCGGAGTCGGATGTCACAGACGTTGATTACACAGCACTCAGGACTCACTGCGGTGAAGTTCGAGCCTGCTTTGCGAGTCATGGAGATTGCATTCAGCAGGGACCACAGCTTCGGTGCAGGCAGGAACGTGGTGTAGAAAAGTGACACCAGCTCCAAAGTTGTTCTTGAAGGCGACAAACCAGTTTCTTCTTTGTTGCACCAGCACTCACTACCAAGGGCCCAGAGACTGGATTTGGCATCCCTTGACAAGACGGGCTCCCAGCAGAAGGGCCTAAGTACTGGTAGGTAAAGTCTTTGATGTCCCTTAGACTTCTCAACAGCAGGCAAGCGCAACTCAAGTCTTTGGAGAACCTTGGAAGCAGGATGTAGAAAAAAAAGTCCAGTCCTTTTACTCCCAGGACAAAAGTAGCAAGCAACAGGCCAGCACAACAAAGCAACAGGCAGAGCAGTAGTCCCTCCTACAACATCCAGCTCTTCTTCCTGGCAGTAAATCCTCAGTCCTGAAGTGTTCTCACTTTATGGTGTCAGTGGTCCAGTACGATACCTATTTCTGTCTTTGAAGTAGGCAAACTTCAAATAAAATTCTTTGTGGTGCACAAGACCCTGCCTTTCCCTGCCGTGGCTCCAGACACACTACAGGAGGTGGAGTCAGCTTTGTGTGAGGACAGGCACAGCCCTAGTCAGGTGTCAGTGACAACTTCTCCCACTTCTCTAGCTAGGAGGGCCTATCAGCCTGGTGATGGCCCATCAGGATATGCAAGGCACACCTCAGCTCCCTTTGTGTGACTGTCTAGAGTGAATGCACAAGAGCCCAACTGTCAGTCAACCCAGACTTGTACTCTATAGACAGGCAGAGGCACAGAATGGTTAAGCAAGAAAATGCCCACTTTCTAGAAGTGTAAAGCACACAATGTTCATGGAGGAATCATTTGCATACAAATATTTCAGCAATATTAAATACTATTAATGTTGTAATTGACCATAGATCAAATTCCATAAATGAATAAATTTTCACACAGCGTGTAATTAGTTTCTGGAAAAATGAAGAATTTTTATAGATTCATTAATAAGATATTCATCAATATAGCAAAGCAACAAAGAGAATGTTTAGTATATTTTTACAAATTCACTGGTGACCCCTCCTGTCCACAATCCCTTTGCATCCCAGGGACAGAAGGAGAGCACCAACTCCCCTGTGGTTTTTAGATGTAGGGGCGGTTTTAGTGCTCATGGTACGGGAGAGAGGTCCGATCAGTTCTTTTTACAGGGGAGGAAGTTGGATTATTTTTGGGGGCAGGGAGCAGGGTCTTAGGAGCTGGGGCTGGGGCTGGGGCTGGGTGTGGGTGGAAAAGTAGATTTTAGGGGTGGGGTGATTTTAGGGCTCAGGGTGGAGAAGAGGACGAGTTTGTTTTTTGGATGGGGGTTGGGTTAGTATGTTGGGCAGGGAGCAAAGTTTTGGGGTTCAGAGAGGGGGTGGGGTACTTCTGAGGACTGGGTCAGGGTTTTAGGGCTCAGTGCGGGGTGAAGTGGCAGTTTTCAGGAGTGAGGTAAGTTTTAGAGCTCAGGGCAGGGGGACTGGGATCGGGGTAAGTTTAGCAGGGGGCAGGGTTTTAGGCATTAGGACAAGGGGAGGGGAAGGGGTAGTTTTAAAGGCAGAGCAGGGTCAGTTCTAGGGCTTAGGACAGGGGGTCGAGGTAGTTTTAAGGATAGGGAGGGTCAGTTTAAGGACTCAAGGAGAGGGGGTTTAGGGCTTAGGACAGGGAGGAGGGGACAGTTTTAAGGGGTGGATTGCAGGGCTGGGGTATCGGATGTTAAGGCGCAGGTCAGGGGGTGAATTTGCCACTCATATTCCTTTCCCAAACATGCCTGCGTGGTAAAGGCAGACGTGGTAAAGATGGGGTTGTTGGTCAGACCGCGTTGTTAAGGCATGAGTGGTTCAGGCATGTGTGATTCCATCATACAACCACTGTGGAGAGCTGAGTAGTTGAAGCTTTGGGGAGGAGCAGGGAATCCTATGAGTGAGAAGTGAGCAGATGGGCATTGCATAGACAGAGGAGCTTTAAAATCCAATGGCAGGAAGAGACAGCAGTTGTGAGCAAATGTAAGGAACAGATTGTGAGAGGTGTAAGCCTTTGCTGATGTCCACATGATTGTTAGCCATCGTAAAGGCAGGTAAGTTGAGTCCGTAGTTATGTGCCAGGTACTCTACAAATAAAATTGTAACTGCAAGATGACACTATCAGTGTGGGTTTAGACTAATTACACACGTGTATTTGATTATCCGTAAATAACCCTATGAATTGTCCAAACATTTGTTAGTAACTGTATTCTGCTTTATGCTCCAGCATCAGCTTTTCTTTATTTCAAGTCTTCTTCACTCTTAACATCCTTGAAAGCTGATGAAATGCTGTTTGAATTAAGTGAACGTCATAATTTCTTATTATTGTGATGGCAACTTCTGGCAGAAGATCAAACCTATGTCACAGGAGTTCTGATGACCTGTCCTGACCCTTGACCCCAGCCCTGCTGTAAAGAACCATATAAGCACTCACAAACTTTCTGAAAAATAAATGTATTCCACTGTCAAAGACTTTAATTAGTCTCTATAAGATTTGTTTCTAAAGACTCTGACACTAAACCCCACTGGAGAGATGGTCTAGTGCAGTGTTCCCCAACCCCCGGGCCGCGGACCGGTGCCAGTCCGTGGATCAATCGGCACCGGGCCGCCCCACTGTGGCGGGCGGTAAATGTTTGATCATTTTTCCGTGGCCCGCTTGTCACACAATGGGACAAGCGGGCCACGGAAAAATTATCAAACATTTACCGGTCCGCGGCGATAAAAAGGTTGGACAGCACTGGTCTAGTGTATTTACAAATTCCTCCTATTTTCACTCAAGACTTGACACCAGTGATCGGCACGTATGGGATGGTTTCATGATATACACAATAAAAATATTTAAATCATATTTGCATTTAATATGTTAAGTGAATTTCAGATGAGGTTCTTCATATATTTGTTGGTCATTCTGAATACCCTATTGTATTTTTAATATTCAGGGAATCAATTAATCCAGCCCTGGTATTTAGTTAAAACAATTTTAGTTTCTTTGTATCTACCTCTTTCTGTAACTACTGTGCTCTATCACTTCTCTGTTTTGTATAGAGTCTGTTGTTTTGTCATACTCCAGCCGGTCCTAAGGCATTAGGCCTTGAGCTCAGTGAAACTATCAAAGAAGAGCAAACGAATACCCTAAAGCCAGTGGCGTAACAATAGCCCTCACGGTTGTGGGGGCTGAGCTCCAGGGGGTCCCATCTGCAGCACGGAGTTGTTCACCCTGCACTGGCCGGCACTGTGCACGGGCTCCTGACTGAGTCGAAGTGCCTTCCTCCGTGAGCTTTGCAGGGGGACCCTCAAGTTTCGTTACGGCACTGCCTAAAGCCAGTAAATTTTGAAGAGATACTTTGAAAAGTGTTAGAAAATTTGTGGTTAAATTCCTTTTTAAGAACTTGTGTGTAACTAGGCCATTACTTGAACCTCACTTCTGAGTTGGTCCAGTAAACTTCATCATACTTACATCTACTTTTCAGAAATAAAACAATTTCCTGCATCATAATGCAGTCAACCTTAAAAATGCCAAGAAGCTGACTTTTGAGGCACAGTTTGACTTCTGCTTTTATTTTTTTTATTTTCCCCATTTTTTTCTTTAGATGAAGCACCTCACCAGTTTTGGCACACAGCTGCCTACTGCCCTGACATCTGGTGTTTAACGCAAGTACATTTGCTTAGCACCCTAACATCTGACGTGATTCCATTGTGCTGTGCGGTAGTGTAGCAAGGATGCCATATGCCCTGCGAGCAAAGAAAATGGCCAATTTTAATGGAGTTGACATAGTAAAAAACAGCAAGCATTGGGACTCTGGCCCCGTTGCTCCTTTCCCTACTGCACCAATTGTAGCTACGTATCTGATGCTATGGCATTTTAAATTGCTTCTTAGCAGGTGAGTAAAAGGCTACTTTAGCAACACAAAAGGATGATGGGCAGAGTGCTGAACAATGCAAACACTCACCCCAGTCACAAATCTGGGTTTAATCCATCATTCTTTTGCTCACCATTCCACCCCAGTTTGGACACAGCCATATGCAAATCAGTCTTGACCCTGTTCCCCATGAGAAAAGTCCAGCCTGAACTGCCAGGCCAGGTCCTCCCTAGACTGGAAACAAGCATCCTGGGACAGGTTTCAGGGTATCACCCTTCATCAGCCAGGCTAGCTTGAATCCAGTGGCACAGTGAGCAAGGGACCCACGTCTGGGCATACACTTCCCACTTAGGGCAACTTTAGCAACACAAAAGGATGATGGACGGAGTGCTGAACAATGCAAACACTCACCCCCAGTCACAGATCTGGGTTTAACCCCTTCACTGCCAGGCCTTTTCCCCCTCCTGTGCCAGGCCTTTTTTTGCCTATTTGGAATAGTTCTTGCTTAGGCCCTCATAACTTTTTGTCCACATAAGCTACCCACGCCAAATTTGCGTCCTTTTTTTCCAACATCCTAGGGATTCTAGAGGTACCCAGACTTTGTGGGTTCCCCTCAAGGAGGCCAAGAAATTAGCCAAAATACAGTGATGGGAAAACGGGGCTGCAGAAGAAGCAACAGGCAGACTTGAATCAGAAACCCCAATTTTTCAACACAATTTTGGCATTTTACTGAGACATACCCCATTTTTACGATTTGTTGTGCTTTCAGCCTCCTTCCAATCAGTGACAGAAATGGACATGAAACCAATGCTGGATTCCAGAAACCTAAATATTTCTGAAAAGTAGACAAACTTCTGAATTCAGCAAGGGGTAATTTGTGTAGATCCTACAAGGGTTTCCTACAGAAAAATAACAACTGAAAGAAAGAAATATTGAAATTGAGGTGAAAAAAACAGCAATTTTTCTCTACGTTTTACTCTGTAACTTTTTCCTGCAAAGTCAGATTTTTTAAAGCAATATTCCGTTACGTCTGCTGGACTCTTCTGGTTGCGGGGATATATAGGGCTTGTAGGTTCTTCAAGAACCCTAGGTACCCAGAGCCAATAAATGAGCTGCACCCTTCAGTGGGTTTTCAATCTATACCGGGTATACAGCAATTCATTTGCTGAAATATAAAGAGTGAAAAATAGCTATCAAGAAAACCTTTGTATTTCCAAAATGGGCACAAGATAAGGTGTTGAGGAGCAGTGGTTATTTGCACAGCTCTGATTTCCGGGGTGCGCATACTAGAATGTGAATTACAGGGCATTTCTCAAATAGACGTCTTCTTTACACACTCTCTTATATTTGGAAGGAAAAAATGTAGAAAAAGACAAGGGGCAATAACACTTGCGTTGCTATTCTATGTTCCCCCAAGTCTCCCGATAAAAATGGTACCTCACTTGTGTGGGTGGGCCAAGTGCCCGCGACAGGAAATGCCCCAAAACACAACATGGACACATCACATTTTTCTACAGAAAACAGAGGTGTTTTTTGCAAAGTGCCTACCTGTAGATTTTGGCCTATAGCTCAGCCGGCACCTAGGGAAACCTACCAAACCTGTGCATTTTTTAAAACTAGAGACCTAGGGGAATCGACGATGGGGTGACTTGTGGGGCTCTCACCAGGTTCTGTTACCCAGAATCCTTTGCAAACCTCAAAATTTGGCTAAACAAACACGTTTTCCTCACATTTCGGTGACAGAAAGTTCTGGAATCTGAGAGGAGCCACAAATTTCCTTCTACCCAGCGTTCCCCCAAGTCTCCCAATAAAAATGATACCTCACTTGTGTGGGTAGGCCTAGCGCCCACGACAGGAAATGCCCCAAAACACAATGTGGACACATCACATTTTTCTGTCGAAAACAGAGCTGTTTTTTGCAAAGTGCGTAGATTTTAGCCCCTAGCTCAGCCGGCACCCAGGGAAACCTACCAAACCTGTGCATTTCTGAAAACTAGAGACCTAGGGGAATCCAAGATGGAGTGACTTGTGGGGCTCTCACCAGGTTCTGTTACCCAGAATCCTTTGCAAACCTCAAAATGTGGCTAAAAAAACACGTTTTCCTCACATTTCGGTGACAGAAAGTTCTGGAATCTGAGAGGAGGAGCCACAAATTTTCTTTCACCCAGCGTTCCGCCAAGTCTCCCGATAAAAATGATACCTCACTTGTGTGGGTAGGCCTAGCGTCCGCGACAGAAAATGCCCCAAAACACAACGTGGACACATCACATTTTTCTACAGAAAACAGAGGTGTTTTTTGCAAAGTGCCTACCTGTAGATTTTGGCCTATAGCTCAGCCGGCACCTAGGGAAACCTACCAAACCTGTGCATTTTTTAAAACTAGAGACCTAGGGGAATCCAAGATGGAGTGACTTGTGGGGCTCTCACCAGGTTCTGTTACCCAGAATCCTTTGCAAACATCAAAATTTGGCTAAAAAAATACGTTTTCCTCACATTTCGGTGTCAGAAAGTTCTGGAATCTGAGAGGAGCCACAAATTTCCTTCCACCCAGCGTTCCCCCAAGTCTCCCAATAAAAATGATACCTCACTTGTGTGGGTAGGCCTAGCGCCCACGACAGGAAATGCCCCAAAACACAACGTGGACACATCACATTTTTCTGTCGAAAACAGAGCTGTTTTTTGCAAAGTGCCTACCTGTAGATTTTAGCCCCTAGCTCAGCCAGCACCCAGGGAAACCTACCAAACCTGTGCATTTCTGAAAACTAGAGACCTAGGGGAATCCAAGATGGAGTGACTTGTGGGGCTCTCACCAGGTTCTGTTACCCAGAATCCTTTGCAAACCTCAAAATGTGGCTAAAAAAACACGTTTTCCTCACATTTCGGTGACAGAAAGTTCTGGAATCTGAGAGGAGCCACAAATTTCCTTCCACCCAGCGTTCCCCCAAGTCTCCCAATAAAAATGATACCTCACTTGTGTGGGTGGGCCAGGTGCCTGCAACTGAAAAAGGCCACAAACTTGCAGAGATTATGGAGATAGCACAGTGAGTTGATAAGCACATATTCTTCTTTTATACATCTTTAGGCTGACTCTGCTTTGGGGACCCACACAAGTGAGGTGTCATTTTACTTGGGAGACTGAGGGGAATGCTGGGGAGTAGGAATTTTGTGCTAGAGCGGTGATCGTACAAAGAAAAGTCTGGAAAAAATGCTTTTTTAAGCAAGTTTTGAGGTTTGCAGAGGAGTCTGGGTAAGAAAATGTTGGGGGATCCACGCAAGCCACACCTCCCTGGACTCCTTGAGGTGTCTAGTTTTAAAAAATGTCTGGGTTTGGTAGGTTTCCCTAGATGAAGGCCGCACCCAGGACCAAAAACATAGGTGCCCCCTCCCACCCATACACAGGTAGTTTTGTAATATATCATTTTGATGTGTCCACATACGTCTGTGATGTGCCAAACACAAAAATTGGGAAAAGAAACACACTTAGGTTATGTGAAAAAGACCCCTCACCCACCAACCAAGTTGGTGGCATGCTTCATCATCGGGGTCCCACCTGAGACACCTAGCGTGTCACAAGTGTGCTGTGACGCCTGATTACAGCAGAGCAGGTTTTTTAATTTTTATCACACATACTGCTTGGATTTGGCACGAGGGTGCATGATGGTTCAGTAGATAAAATTTTATTAACAAGAGATTACACAAAAGTGAAATGCACGGTTAATAACTGAAAGGCCAAAAAACTGAACCAATGACTCATAGCTCGTGAGCTGTAAAGCCACGGCAAGGCACCAACCGCTTTACAGTCCATTCACACACCTTTTATACGTGACATGCACAAGACCATTCACGCCGCCAGCCACGGGCCCAACACATTACAACACTCGCATCGACAGACAGCGCCAGTCAAGGGCCCATCACTTTCATACGCTCACATGCTTGATACGGCAATCACACCAGCTGACGAGTGTGTGGTCTGGTGTTTGGCTGGCACCGCTAGCCAAGCGCCACCCCACACATACCGCCAGCCAAGTGCCACCCCATGCACACCACCAGCCAAGCGCCACCCCACGCACACCGCCAGCCAAGCACCACCCCACGCACACCGCCAGCCAAGCGCCACCTCACGCACACCGCAAGCCAAGCGCCACCCCACGCACACCGCCATCACTTTTCTTTGTTTATAAACAACAAAGAAACCACTAACTAATTATAAAATAAGTACAAAACTAAAAACACAAAAGCTTTAACTAAATACATGACAGTAATGCCAACCGTGAAACTGAACATATGAAAACATAAAATAGGCAGTTTACACTCACGGTATTTGCCAAAAGTTTTTCCTGGTGTGGTAACTTCTAAAACAGCCGGGCACACACAGCCCAGGCTTTGAAGGGCAATCGGGGCAGTACATCCGGCTCTCCCTCCGGATTTCTCTCCGAGCACATACTCTACATTTCTTTGTGGGCAAGTCTTTTTTGGGAGTGGGAGGAATGTTATCTGGAAAGTGCTGATCTTTCAATCTAGCCACATCCTCCACCAATTCTACTCTAGGAACTCTTGCCTGTTCCACCACAATAAGGCTTTCTATCACTGACTCCTGAAATTTAACAAATGTCATCCTTGACTCAGGTGAACAATTCTTGAACACAATAAAAGCATTAAAAGTTGCCGAATGAAATAAATGTGGGGCCATCTTTTTATACCACACGTAAGACTTACGAAGAGCAGTGTAAGGTTCCAAACTCTGATCTACTCTATCAACACCACCCATGTGCCTATTGTAGTCCAAAATGCATGCAGGTTTGCGCACTTCCGCAACCTGACCCCAAACAGTCAGAGGGGAAGTACTCTCATCATGGATGGTATATAGCATGTACACATCCCTCCTGTCTGAAAATTTCAGAGCTAGCAGCTCATTATTCCACAAGGCACTGCACTGTCCCCTCTCCAGTTTTTTACAGACAAGCTCCCTTGGATAGCCTTTCCGGTTAGAACGGATTGTGCCACAAGCAAAAGTGTCCACTCTAAACAACTCCTTGAACAACTGCACTCCAGTGTAGAAATTATCTACGTCCACATGGTGACCTTTGTTAAACAATCGTCTACCAAGTCCCCACACAATCTTTCCGCGAACTCCAAAAGTGGCCGGACAACCAATAGGGTCAATACTGGAATCCATACCAGTGTAGACCCGGAAATTATACACATATCCTGTACTGCTTTTTGACAGCATATACAATTTAATCCCATACCGTGCCCTCTTACTAGGAATGTACTGCTTAAAAACTAAACGCCCCTTGAAAAGGACCAAAGACTCGTCCACACTTATCTCTTTGCCTGGAACATAGACCTCTGAAAACCAATCTACAAAATGATCAAGGACAGGCCTAATCTTCAAAAGATGGTCACAATCAGGGTGATCTCGTGGCAAGGCTAAAGCATTGTCAACAAAATGCAGCATACGAAGAAGAAGCAAATAGCGATTACGTGTCATAGTTGCAGGAAATATAGCCGTTGCCATCAAGGGACTAGTAGACCAATAAGAATCCAGTGACGGCTTCCTGATCAACCCCATCAAAAAAGTCAAACCTAAAAACATTTTCATCTCTTCCAGATATGTGGGAACCCACTGAGTAGCTCTAGACTGAGGCAGCGTTGTCCTTCAAATATTGCTCTGCATACAACTTAGTCTGCTCCACAATCTGTTCCAAAAATACATCGTCCATAAACAAGTGAAAGAAATGGACAGGCAAAAAGTTTTCCCTACTGACTCTACACCCTGGGAGACCAGTAAATGCAGGTAACTGTGGCTGCTCCATGTTTGGGGCAATCCAGGTGTCAGGTCTTCTAATGGGAAACCCTTCAGCCCCAGGCTGCTGCACTCTTGGCACATCAATGTCCTCCTATAAAACAGGCCCTTCATCTGCACTGAGAGTAGCTTCCTCATCAGAAGAATACTCTTGGACAGAAAACTCACTGCCAGAATCTCTCACTTCCTCCTCTGCCTCAGATGCAGAGTCAGTTTCGTAATCATGGTCTAAAGATGACACAAAGAGCATGCCAACAACCTGCTGAGCGGTCACTCTGCAGCTAGTCATGATCCTCACTAACAACAAATGGATTGCCAACAACAACTAGCACCAAAATAAGTAATAAACAAAGTGTAGCTTTATCACAAAGAGTTAAATACTAAAAAACTATACAACTCACTTGCCTGAAAAAGCTACTCACCAGCAACTACTCTGCACAGACACAGCAATCACCAATGATATCCCACTAAAAAGAAAAAAGAAAAAAGCAAATTAGACATATGACAACACAAATATAATTGTGCTCAAATCTAAGGACAATTTCACACACAATACTGCATTTAGTGCACCACCTACAAAAATGTCATTCATGCATGTCAACAATACTCCTTTGGAGTAAATTGCTTTCACTTGCCTAAAACATCCAACTATGCAAGCAGCAGGACAACTACTGCCAAAACCTCAAGGATCCACAGCAAAGGAAGCAAAAGCTTTGAACTCAAACAAAAAGAAGAAATAAACTGTTATAATCACAAATACAAATACTTCACCAGTTGACAAACTGCCCGCCACCAAGAACTTAGAAATTGTCCCTGGTGCCAAAGTGGCCTCTGCCCCACTAGGAGGCAGATGGGCCTAAAACAAAATAGGCAGATCTGCACCCAAGTGGGGCAGAAATGGCCAACAGCTCTGTACCCTGTTTGGGGGGGCAGCCCTTGCCAAAGGGGGCAAATGGGGGTGCCCCCCACACACAAAAAACAAAGGGAACCAAAAAAAAAAATCTCTGACATCTTGGTGCCTTCTGCCCGGCTTGGGGGCAGATGGGCCTAAAAAAAATAGGCTGATCTGCCTCCAAGGTGGGCAGAAATGGCCATCACTAACATGCCCCCTTTGGGGGGCGACCCTTGCCAAAGGTGCCACCCCCCCCACACAAAACACACAGACACACAGGATCCTTGGGGCCTAAGTGGATTCTGTCCCCCTTGGGGGCAGATGGGCGTAAAAACAATTGGCCAATCTGCCCCCAAGAGGGGCAAAAATGGCCAACAAGCTCTGTGCCCCCTTTAGGGGGCGACCCTTGCGAAAGGGGGCAAAAGGGGTCACACCCAGCCCAAAACAAAAAAAGGGGGACAAAAAAAAATCCCTGGCGTATTGGTGGTTTCCGCCTTCCTTGGGGGCAGATGGGTCTACAAAAATAGGCCTATCTGCCCCCAAGGGGCAGAGATGGCCAATATGAAATTTACCCCCTTTGGGGGGGCGACCCTTGCCCAAGGGGTGCCCCCAAACACACACGCCACACAATCCTTGGCGCCTAGTGGGTTTTGACCCCCCCGGGGAACAGATCGGACAAAAACATGGCCGATCTAGCACCAGGGGGGCCGAAAAATATAAAAAATTATTGCCCCCGGGGCAGCGACCCTTGCCTAAGGGGTCGCTGCCAAAAAACATTAAAAAAATAAATTCCCTGGTGTCTAGTGGTTTTCGGAGCCCCCTCTTGGGGGCAGATCGGCAGAAAAATCGGCCGTTCTGCCCCCAGGGGGGCCTAAAATAGGATAAAAAAATAGCCCCCAATGGGAACGACCCTTGCCCAAGGGGTCGCTCCCAAAAAACATAACAAATATAAATTCCCTGGTATCTAGTGGTTTTCGGCCCCCCGGGGGCAGATCGGCCGAAAAATCGGCCGATCAGCCATCAGGGGGGGCGAAATAGGAAAAAAAAATAGCCCCCAATGGGAGCGAACCTTGCCCAAGGGGTCACTCCCGAAAAACATAACCAAAATTAATTCCCTGGTATCTAGTGGTTTTCTGCCCCCTGGGGGGGGACGAAATAGGAAAAAATAGCCCCCAATGGGAGCGACCCTTGCCCAAAGGGTCGCTCCCAAAACTAAGCCTAAAAACAAATCCCTTGTGCCTTGTGGGGATTCCTGCTCCACGATCGCAGGCCCTGCCCGCGATCGTGGAGCAGGAATCCACTGAAAACAGGCACAGAGGGAAAGGAAAAACCCTTTCCTTTCTCCCCGTGTCTGTTTCCCCCCCCCAAACCCCCAAAAAGGGAAGGACTCACCTGTTCTGAGTCCTCTTCCCTCGACGCACTGGAAGCAAATGGCTTCCAGCGCGTCCTCGGCAATACTTGATGACGTCGGCGCGCTGTGAGCGCGCTGACATCATTAGATTGCCGAGGGGGGGTTGGGGTGAAAGGGGAAAGGATTCCCCTTCCATCCACAACTGGGGGGTGTGGGTGGGGGGCCCACGGACGGAGCGCTAGCGCTGCTCCCGTGGGTCGGGGGCAGGACGAGGTGATCTCGTCCAAGGCACCGGAGAACCGGTGCCTTGGACGAGATCACCTCGTCCGCGGCATAGAAGCAGTTAATCCATCATTCTTTTGCTCACCATGCCACCCCAGTTTGGACCCAGCCATATGCAAATCAGTCTTGACCCTGTTCCCCATGAGAACAGTCCAGCCCGAACTGCATGCATTGCGCTTCTCTGTAACCCTTTGCGCTATTTAAATGCCTGCGCCAGGCATAATGTATTGAATGGGGGCGTTCCCCCGTTATGGGAGCCGGTAAAATAGTGCAAGGAAATCTGTGAGATTTCCTTGCACCATTTATTACGGCACTTTTAACACCTGCTCAATGTGCCCCTATGTACTCTGCAGGAGTAGAGCCAATATTTTGGCACTACTCCTGCAGAGTACATCAATAGCGTCATAAAAAAATGACACTATTGCCCCCAATGCTGCGCCATGGTGTGCCATATTTTAAATACGGAGCAGACATGGAGGTGGTAGGGGCCTGCTATGGGGCGCAGGGAAAGTGGGAAATCTACCCCTTGGTGTAGTGGTTTCCAGCTCCTCTCTCTCCACAGTGTGATTTCGACTCCTCACTGCGTAACCGTGTGAAGGGCGCCAGAATCGTGTGAGTTTACAGATCTGTATTCTGAGTATAGTTCCAGTTTTGTGAACACTGCTAATTTATGTTCATTCTAGTGGTTGTATGGGTGTTAAAGTTCACTGTGGCCAATTAGGGAAGAATTTTGTGTCTTGAGTGAGGCATAGAATTTGGCAATGCTAGTAAACTGATCTGTTTACAGTGCTTTAAGTTGAGAAGGTAGTTGCAGGTGGGGCCCATCAGCTCTTATTTTTAAGGACTGGTAATTAATTTTACTCACCACACTTTGACTCACTGCTAAACAGAGAAAGACATAAAACGAGGAAAGAAGGGGTAAGAGAAAGGCAGAAAAACAGTGACAAACAGAAAAAGCAAGGATAGAAAAGAACAAGCAAGAGTGAAATAAAGGAGCAGAGAGTGCCTGGTACTAGAAGAAAGAGGCATGAGGTGGAATCAATACTGTGCAGTCTTGGTGACTGGCAATCCGACATTTGATCAGCATGGGCTGCGGGCTTTTGAGAAAAACTTTGGGCACCAGCCTGTATTATTTAACAAATTAAGCACTGCCACATTACCAGAGCATTTAGGGCATTTTATGGGCTAGAGCGATCACAAAAGGCATAGTCAAAGAAAT
Organism: Pleurodeles waltl; assembly: GCF_031143425.1. Classification (NCBI taxonomy): domain Eukaryota; kingdom Metazoa; phylum Chordata; class Amphibia; order Caudata; family Salamandridae; genus Pleurodeles; species Pleurodeles waltl. The sequence continues at coordinate 972,431,210 of NC_090447.1, forward strand.
TAGCTTATGTCCTGACAGCAGAGCAGTGACAGGGTACTGATCATGTCAATCATTGCCTTGGCGCGGGTATGCTAATACAACTGGATTACACAACTGGGTGCAGCATGTAGCTCCATATCACATGGAGGAAATGGGTGACTGAGCTCTAATTTGTCTTCTCAATGTAAAGAAAGCATGTGAACAACAAAGGACCATTTATTCTACTTGCTCAAAGCTTTGCATGGAAGATTCTCTATTGCTGTTTCAGCTGGGTGTGAACTTTTCAGCCGCACTCATGCCTGACCAGAATGCGGGCTGTAGAGACATACTTGTCTCGTCCAGATGCACAGAGAGGTATTTCCATCCCGTAAATCTTGTTTTTCATGACAAGGAGAGAGAGTGACTGTCAAATAATTCTAGTTTTGGACTGCCATCTCTTTGCTGAGTAAAGCATTTGCTAAACTACCATGCTCGTGTTCTTAAAGGGCGCTCCGTTGTCAACAGGTTGTATTGCATAACAGCTCATTGAACACGCCCATGCAAGTACTCGACTGAGGAGAACAGGGAGAGATATCAGTTACTACTGCATGGACCCTGGCCTAGGCCTCTTTATACAATCTGCCTGTTTACTAAAAGTATGCAGTGAAGGGGGACCAAATTATAAAACAGGGTTGACTAAATTATGTGAAAGAAAAAGCAAATTATGCGGCGCAATGCAGCACATTTTGTGATACTAATACCATGGACATCATTTAGTAGTTGCCAGGGGTCGCATCTATGGCCTCTGGATTGCCCTGTGAGACCCCTGTCTCTGTATTTGTGACCCCTGGCCTCTGAGGTGTCAAAATCAGTTCAAAGAACACTGGGGCAACTTGAACTTATGGACATTGGTTGGGGCGTCACTTAAATTATTTTCAGTCATTTTTTTCATTTCACTAATAATGAATAACACTATACTATTCACTATTTGTGTAAAAACAAATGGAGTACAATTAGCTGGAATATGACCCTCCCTGGCAGCAAAGGTAAATAAAAAACACTTTTAAATGTCAATTGTTGCATGCTTGAGGGTGAGAATGTGTTTATGTGAGTCACTGTGTGTGTGTTTGAAAGTGTATGAGCGAAAGTAAAGGTCAAATGGCATGTGATGTCACTTCTGCCACCCCTGGCATTTTGGTGAATTGACATCCATGAGTATTCATTATTTTGTCATTTTTAGGGCAGCGAGCCTGCAAGACCATGTGCTAGTGCAGATGTCACTCTTGCAAAATACTGTTGTTAACAATAAAGGCTTGGAGCTCGCCCATTGTTTACCATTTGTTAGCTTGCCTGGCACTCCTCTTTACACCCTCGTAATTCGTCACTACATGCCTACCATCATTTCTGTTTCTCTGTGTGGAGCAGGGACCAAACACGATTGATTCAACTTAATCAGTGCCCGTCCGCTGCTCCCTACATGAATGAGGAACTATTTTGTTCTTTTTAACTTTTTAATGCCATGCAAATAGAAGGCATGTGATTGGCAAAAACGTGCCCAGAAGGACAAACAAACTTGCAAATATTTATTATCTATAGTTAACTTTCTTTTATTTTACCAAGTCTTCTTTCCTCACTTTGCACCCATATTTTCTTTTGTTTTTGCTCGAGGGCACTGTTCTCAAAAGGCAAGGATTATCTTGTTCTAAATATTGCAAAGCGACATTGTTTCTTTCTTATGTGCAATTTCTGAATTGATGCATTAACACATAACTGCGCAGTACACCCCAATCCAATCCGCTCCAATCCACCCCACTCAATCCAATCCACCCCAGCACCCAACTCCAATCCACCCTACTCACCCCAATCCAATCCATTCCAATCCACCAAAATCCAGTCCTCCCAACCCACCCACTTCAAAATGCCCCACTCTAAACACTCCAATCCAAAACAATCTGCCCCACTCTAATCTTCTGCACTCCAATCTGCCCCATTCCAATCTGCCCAAATCCAATCCAAAAAAATCTGCCCCACACCATTCCAAAACAATCTGTTCCACTCCTCTTTTTCCCACTCCAATCCAAAACAATCTGCCCCACTCCAATCCAAAACAATCTGCCCCACTCCAATCTGCCTCACTCCAATCCAATACAGTCTGCCCACTCTGATCTTCCCTAATCCAGTCCAAAACATTCTTGCCCACTCCAACCTGCCCCACTTTAATCTAATATAGTCTGCCCCACTCCAATCTGTTCCACTCCGATCCCAACAATTCTGCCCCACTCCAATCCAAAACAATGTGCCCCACTCCTATCGGCCCACTCCAATCCAAAACAATCTGGCCCATTCCAATCTGCCCCACTCCAATCCAAAACAATCCGCCCCACTCTAGCCCACCCCATTCCAATCCACCTCACCCCAATCTATTCTACTCCACTCTAATACATCCCACTCCTATCCAATCCACTCCATGCCAATCCAATCCACCCCAATCCAGTCAAATCCAATTTACCTCACTACAATCTACTCCACCCAATCCACTGGGATCCAATCCACCCCATCACACCCTAATCCAATACACCCCAAACCATTTCCACCTGTATTCAATCCACCCCACTCTATCCAATCCACCTCACTCTAATCTACCCCAACGCAATCCAATCTACTCCACTCCAATCCAGTCCACCCCACCCCACTCCAGTCCAAACCACCCCACTCTAATCTACCCCACTCCAATCCAATCCCTCCAGACCAGTCCAATCCATTCCCTCCAGTCCAGGCTAATCCATCCCATGACACTCTAAACTCACCCCATTCCAAACCACCCTACTCTAATCCAATCCGCCCCACCCCAGTCTTATCACACCAATCCAATCAGCCCACCCAAAACCAATCTAATCCACCCCACTACATTCCACCTCACCCCTTTTCAATCCACCCACTCCAATCCAATCCACCCCATCCAGTCAACCCACTCCAATCCACCTCACTCAATCCAACCTATTCTACCCCAATCAAATTCACCCCAAACTACTTCAATCCAATCTGCCCCACTACCTCAATCCACTCTACCCTATTCCACTCCACTCCATGCCAGTCCACTCTATGGCACTCACTCTACAACACTCCACTCTACAACACTGCACCCTATGACACTGCGCTCTACGACACTATCTGCCACTTAACCACTAAATTCTATTCCCCTCTACTCAACTCTTCGATGCTCTACTCCCCCTACTCCATTCTAGGACACTCCACAACACTAACTTTTTGTCATGCTGAACAGCAGCCACACTGGAGTACAACATGGCAAAAACACATTGCCAAAGTCAATAGCTCTTGTACAGGTGAAACCTGCTGGCTTTGCATATGCTTGTCACACATGTTAACGCTGTCTGGGCAAAGATTTCATCTGTACCTGTTTAACACACAAATGAACCAATCAGCAACAGAAAGGTGACCAGTCAGCCTTTGCGAAAGCCTCCACAGCCCAGCAACACGTATTGCAGAGTCTTTATTAAATTTTGTTCTGTTTGAGCTAGAAATATTTTTTTGTGCAAAATCTGGAGTTTATTCAGGAGCGGGTCTAACATGTGTCAAATACAGCAAAACGTTAACTATGCAGAAAACACCGCGGCCACATAGTTGTACAATTCTCTAGGCCCTGGCCATAGCTTTTGTGTCAAGAGATGAGCAGCATCGAAGGTGTAAATTGTATCAGTTGCGGCTCGTGAAAATTGAAAGTTGTGGAGCAATAATACCTGCCCCAAGTGTGGCAAGCAAGCAAATCGAACTTTCCAAGCGGAATATGTAGGGGTTCTGCCCTCAGGAAAATGCTGAAAAAAACAAGGTCAAGACGAAGATTTTACTACAGAGTTTACAAATACATGTACTAAAATGCCATGCACTTTCCAGGCATTACTGAACAGACATATCACTAAATATTTCAATATCACCAAGCATGAATACCATCAGTGCAGTTGTTGGAAGGATCACACCTAGGACATTTTAAAGGTTTTTGTAAAACAGTGTAATTTCAGTACAATTTCCCTAAGCAGCAGTTAAACAGCAAACGGCTTAGACTGGGCAACAGAGCAAGAACTGATTGAGACAGGTTACAGCGATGACCCAGCTCAAGGTTAGGAGATTGCCCGCCCTAATGGCTTAATGGCTGAGGTTTTAAACTATTGAATAAGGTAATGAGGGCACATTATTTAATTATTTATAGGGGCTTTTAGATCTGTCCACAACAGATCTTCTTTACAAACCAGGGAAGGCACAGAAAGATTGTGTCTCTTAGAGGTCCATCTTGTTACTAAATGCTGAAAACAAAATATGTGTTTAAGTATGAGCAAACTATTTACAGTGATCCAAAAATGAATACTTCTAGACTAATACAGATTAATGTCTACAAGGTCTACCAGGCTCAATTCCAGATGTTCGCACAGCTGCATGCTGGGCACAAGTTGCAGGTACATGCGGGTGGATGGCATCCACCCACTATTTTCAGTGAGTGGACGCCTGCCCCACTGTAAAACACTGAATTTGTCTGGGTGTAATTTTCAGATGCCGGGACACATTCAACAGTACCTGTACGTTGTCTGCTTTTGATCCGAGCAGCAGCGTGCAAGCGGTGGGCAAAGGGTGTCTTTCCAATTCAAGACTCCAGCTGGGCCCATAACAAAGGCCGAACTTCAGGGGACATTAGGCCTCCTTTTGTTGGAGTGTCCTTGGCAGAAAGCTCTCTGGAGCCTCACATCTAGACGCGAGGGGAAACAAAGGCACATAGCTTGTCAGCACTTTACACACACCTAGGAAAGTCACGCTTTTGACTGTCTTGTGTTTGACTGTGACTGTGTGAGAGATATGCATGCAATGTAAGAATGTCGAATGTGCTGGTCTGTCCCAGTATTTAAACAAAATATCAATTTAAATTCAGTTATTTGTTTAATTTCAGTTATAGTGCTATTCATCAAAATGCAGGGTGTCAGAGCGCTTTGCATAAAACATACTGATTACATTGACAATAAATCATACACGTTTGTACATCAATGTTCAGAATCCAGAATAAGACAGTGAGGCTTACAAGGTGTAAGGGTTATATATCGTCCTTCATAGCTCAGTGCGCTACATTAGAAGGATTACAATTTATGAACTGCAAGTGAGGAAAAGTTTCTCTGTGTTAAAAGCAGTAACACCTACCTATCTACATCAGTGCTTCCCAACCTTTTGACTTCTGTGGACCCCCACTTTATCATTACTGGAACCCGGGGACCCCACCAAATCATTATTGGAATCCAGGGACCCCCCACTGAGTCATTCCAGATAGCTGGGGACCTAACCTATTAATATTATTTAATTTTCTAAGCAGTCGCGGACCCCCTGAGGAGTCTTCGTCGATCCCCAGGGGTCCCAGGACCACAGGTTAGGAACTGCTGATCTAAATAAAATAAAAATCTGTCAACTGCATGTTACATGATGTGCTTTGCAGGCGACACATTAAACCTCTATGGTACTTGAGTCAAAACTGCACTAGACAAAAAACAGGTCTTTCCACCAAATACCTTAACCATCAAAGTTATCTTAGGCTTATTATTATTCCCTCAGATTTACCGGGAGCCAAAAGATTTCTGCAGCAGGTGCCTTAACCCCATAAGATATTTTAAAATTCAGGCTCTGCAACCAATTAAGCAGAACACATTCACTGTCCTGGTTCTCCTTGTTGATATTTTTTGTGTGACAGGGCTTTGTGGTGAAGAGGAGCACAGCAAGTCACCTTGCTGCGCTGTGCTGCATCAATTAAAAAGGGTAGGGGCACAAAAACAATCCTGAGAGGCTTTTTTCTCTTTTTATGTGTACTGCAGCATGCAGCACACATAGACAGAGGAACGAACGAGAAGAAACAAAAATATTTCTCCTTGTTATGCCTTTCCTGGGCAGGCATAAGATTTTGGCGCATTCTCAGGCTTGCAAGTCCTTGCACATCTGGGAGTGCATCAAAATGCATTGGAGTTGCATGGGAATACCCACCACAACGTCCATAGAACACCTACCCAGGGCAGAGTGAGACAATGCAGTGATTTGCACTTCATTGCCTTACTCCATATTTTTTAAGCCATTCAAAGCCACGCAAAGGGGCTTTGCGTGACTTCAAAAATATGACTTAGTAATTTCCACCTCGCACGTACCACATTGCGTGGTGCAAGTCTGGCGCAATACACTCATAAATATGTCCCAAAATGTATAAGTTGAGGTGCAGATTTTGTGTCAGAGCTGTGTCACTTTTCTGGCACAACCCTGATGCAAAATCTATTTGGGATTTACAGTGACACGCAAATCCTGATTGCGTTGATTTGTTTAAAAACAAACATGAATGCAAGGTAGTACATTGCCCTGCATTCCGTTACCTTGCATCAGGGAGGCATTACATGCCCAGGCATCTGAAGCAATTTAATCTACATGGCAATGTGATGCATATGGGCTATTATGCCTGGCAGAGAAAGTTTGTTCAGTCCTTGAGTAAACAAAGTTATACACTGACAGAAGCCAACATTGTTTCCTTGTTTCATTGTTTTAAAAAAACAATGTGAGTTTTCTGTCTAAATCAGGAGTGCTGGTATGTATACTCATAATGCGCTCAAACTTATTTATGATAGACCTGCTAAATACATGTTTGAGTTCTTAAAATCGGATGTCACTTCTTATGTTGTCACTTCCTGTAAAGTCATGGGTTGTGCTGTCACTTCCTGTTATGTCACTTCCTTTACTGCCACATGTGATAGCCCACGCCATGATGTCGCTTGAATACTGCCTACCTTGGTTAGTCCCCCCACTTCTTTTATTAGGACTTGTGCCCTGGCTGAATGGATTACACATGTACTGTGGAGGTGCCTACTACAATTCTGCCATTAGATTTGGGAAGGCATTTCCTTAAGCAAGTTAAACAGAATTGTAAAAGGACTTACTATCCCACAGGAAGTCAGAGAGATCAGAGTTAAGCAATGTTTCACCCGTGTTATGTTTCAATCCGGTTAATTCTCGAGTCCCTGCAAGTATCGTCCACCAAAAGTATGGCATCTTTTATATACGCATATGAAAGATACCGTATCACGGGTGAAAATATGTGCTTCAACTATGTGCTTTCCACCCTGAAGAAGTTCCAATGTTTTGGGGAAGAAATGTGTTGGATGTGTCATTTTACCTATCTCAATGTGTCAAGCAAGAAATAAATAATGAACATCTTGAATGCACCTGCTCTGTGACATCTTTTGCTCACACATTGGGAATTTGTGTAACTCTGATCTCTTTGATTTCCTGTGGGATATTAATTCACCTTACAATTATGTTTAACTTGCTTAAGGACTATATTTGAGAGCTACTATTGTATTCTGTTGGCCTGTTGGCCCTGGGAGTGGAGCACCTTATGTGTGGGAACTACGTTGAGTTCTGCGACGTGCAACCATAACCGTTCTTGTGTCCCTTTTTACAAAGTGCCAGATCAGGCTGAGCATATGATCTACCCTGTACAGCAGGCAGACAGATGAAAAATTCAGCCAATGAAGCCAAAGTCCAAAGTCCAAATTATGTTTGACTGGGAGGTTGCCAGAACCCAAAGGCAACTGAGGGCCATTCTCTCACTGGGAAACATGGCAACTTTGTAGAGAACAGCGGGACCATAGTCACTTCACTGACTTCCTTGACATCTAAGGGCCTTATTATGAGTTACCCTTCAGTTCTGACAGAGCCAGTAATGAGAGTTATCTGCCCCATTAGGATTACAAGGTCTGCAGTAACTCTGCTGACCTGTTATTTTTCACCTGTGGAAAAAAGGAATAACATTTGGGTTTGGTTCTGGTATTTCTAATACTGGTGGTTATTTCTCAATTCAGAGGGCACACAAAGGGACCAGTGTAATGCACTGATAACTCCACTGCTACAGAACTACTGGTGATTCCAGGGGCGGAAAGTGTAGTTACAACAGCACTATCTGGGAACCACATAATGAGTCTCACTAAAGGAAACCAAACAGGTCAGTTGCAATGTGGCTCAAGGGGACTTAGATAGGCCCAGGAAGGCCCAGAGCAAAGCCCTGTAATTAATGAGACTGACTAGAATATGCCCTTCAAAGCTGCTACAGTTGCCTCTTGCGACTGTGTCACTGCCAAAATGATATGGACAAAGAGCATATAGCGACTTTCTTCTCCCATCCAGAGAGCGTAGGTAAGCAATGAATGTAAAGTGGCTTACACCATAACTATGGTTTTAAAGAGGCTCTGTCCCGCTTTGTTTGGAAGCAACTTCACCATGCAAAAGGAGCAGTAGTGGCTAATGGACATGAAGGGTGACAACCCAAATTTGCTTCTGTGGTCTATTTGCTTGACAGATTAGACTTGATTAGACTTGAGCATAGAGCAGAAAGCCAGATTGGTCCATGAGAATTCTGATGGGTTTTCTCAAATGTTTACTACAGCAAGCAACAGAGCTTTTACTGGGCAGGAATAGTGTTTGCCATTTCTGATTTGGTGAGGGGGGACAGGTTGCAGGGGCCGAAACCTTTAATACAGTAGCCATAAGTCACCTGCTTCTCATTTTCTCACTCCAACTAATTAAGAATGTTTTTGTATGCAGAAAACGCGTGCCACAAGTCCACTGAATAGTGCTCTACATGTATTGTTTAGTGCTCAATAACAGAATTCTATAGATTGCTGAGCGACAGGGGTACACCCAAAGAGATAATCCTTTGATCATAGGTGACTAGCTACTATTCCCATGACAAGTCTATGACATAGTTAACAGATGATAGTAGCTGGCTTATAATTGTAGTCTGAATGTCTTTTTACCCATCCCCCTGTTGGGAGATAGTTGACTACCTATCCCTGTGTAAATGATTGTAGTTTGACACTCAGTGGCCCTGTTTTATTGCAGAGCCTAAGAGGTGTGTGCGTCAGTGCATCAGTAGTTCTTGGGTACATGCAGGGTTTGGTACCACAAGACTGGGTGGGAGTCATACCTGATGCCCCCTTACCTCTCTAGCCCCAGCACTGCTTTTATTTCTCCCTGTGTGTGTGTATGTGCATGTGTGTGTGTATGCGCGCACAATTGCCGGTCCTCATAATGGTAGGCATATTATGTTGTGTATCTGTGTGGGGGGGCCTCAGTTTTGTAAAGTGAAATTGCCAATGGTACTGAATACAGTCTGACCACTTTAGCTTATTGTTCACCTTTTTACTTGGAAGAACTCTGTGCAAAAAGGCAGAGACAATGGGCAATATAACCTATCATTCTACCCAGAAGGAGTAATGAATATAGTCAAGGACTGAGGAAAATTCTTTACCACAACCAGAAGCAGTAGAAAACATGTCTTGGATAAAACTTGCCTTATTTCACCCACAAACCTGAACACAGTTAAGCAGTGCATTGCAAGAATGTAGATATTCAACTGCAGCCCAGGTCAATTGAGATCATGATGCTTATTGAGCCTTCGAACACACTTAAAGAGTGAATGCCATTGTGGTGAAAAACGTGTTCTCCAAGCACACTTTTGATTTTTCTGTCATCCTTATGTTACATTGTGGTGATCCCACTATTAGCGGTGGCAACCCTGTGATTGAGGGCCCATGAGCTTTTGCCACTGTATTCCGTCAGAATACAATGAGACTCTCCTGAACCACCGACTCTGCATCTGCTGCTGCTGCTCTTCCTATATGCCAAACCACACTCATGAGATCCTGTACCTCTGGGAACTCGATACAACATCTGTGATCCTCCGACTGAGATCCACGCAAGAGACTGCTCCACTGTACTACCTGTGCTTAGATAGCACAGCTCCTTTCTGATTGACAGTTTCTGCTTCTCTCAATCAGCAGAAGGTGCTGTGAGTAAAACAAAAGGATGATGGATGGAGTGCTGAACAATGCAGACACCCCCAGTCACAGATCTGGGTTTAATCCACTGTTCTTTTTCTCACCATGCCACCCCAGTTTGGACGCAGCCATATGCAAATCAGTCTTGACCCTGTTCCTCATGGGAACAGTCCAGCCCAAACTGCCAAGTGAGGTCCTTACATGAAAGACTGTGGGTCTCAAAAACAAAATGTTACCTGATATTTAAAAAACAAATCATGTCTTTAACCCCTTCGCTGTCAGGCCTTTTCCCCCTCAAGTTCTAAGCCTTTTTTTGGCTATTTAGGGTAGTTTGCGCTTAGGCCCTCATAAACCTCTGTCCACATAAGCTATCCTTGCCAAATTTGCATCCTTTTTTCCAACATCCTAGGGATTCTAGAGGTACCCAGAGTTTGTAGGTTCCCCTGGAGGAGTCTAAGAAATTAGTCAAAATAGAGCTAACATTTCATTTTTGAAAGCTTGTGTTTGGCATCACGAAGGGTTTGCAGTGCTAAAATCACCACATTCCCAGCTTTCAGGAACAGGCAGACTTGAATCAGAAAACCACATTTTTCAACAGAATTTTGGCATTTTACTGGGACATACCCCATTTTTACTATTTGTTGTGCTTTCTTCCTCCTTCCAGTTAGTGCAAGAAATGGGTGTGAAACCAATGCTGGATGCCGGACAGCTAAACATTTCTGAAAAGTATAAACAATTCTGAATTCAGCAAGGGATCATTTAATCTCTATCCTTCAAGGTTTTTCTACAGAATATAACTGCTAAAATAAAAAAGTATTGAAATTGAGGTGAAAAAAGAGCCATTTCTGTCCACGTTTTCATCTATAACTTTTTCCAGCTATGGCAGATTTTTGAAAGCAATATACTGTTACGTCTGCTGGGCTCTTCTAGTTGCGGGTATATATAGGACTTGTAGGTTCATCAAGAACCGTAGGTACCTAGAGCCAATAAAGGAGCTGCCCCGTGCAATGGGTCATCATTGTATATCGGCCATACAGCAATTCATTTGGTGAAACATAAAGAGTGAAAAAGAGGTATCAAGGAAACCTTTGTATTTTCAAAATGGGCACAATATAAGGTGTAGGGAAGCAGTGGTTGTTTGAACATCTCTGAATTCCATACTAGCATGTGAACCATTTTTGAATGTGAATGGTTCAAACAGATGCACCTATTAGCTTCTGCTAAATAATAATAATAATAAATAATAATAAATCTGTTTTCCTCCTTCATTAGGAAGGAACCTCAAGTGCTTCCTGTCAATGCTGGCTATGTCCACGGTGGCAGCACTTCCACCTCAACTCTGACTTGTATACAATGTTTATAAAGCATATAGTATTTGTAACAAGTTTCATAAAATTTAAAAATTAAGGTGATGCAATCGGGATTTCAAATTCTGCACGCTTTTAAGTTGCTCTTTCCTATCTCCACATAAAGGCCCCAGTTCCCAGCAGTGCCAAATATGAGTGATATCCACACTTTTTGTATGTCAGCAACTGCACTGCTTCCATGGCTAACAAGAGGCCGATCCAAGCCTCCACCTCACTTTTATGCAAACAGAGCCTCTGGCTCGCCTCACATCTTGCTTTCCATTGCCTGATTTGAGCCAGGTGAGGACTCTAATGTCCACTTCTTACAGAATCATTCAGCAGTGCGTGGGTGGCCACATTCAGAAACTTTGCCAAAACTGATAAAAACTGTCCAGTTAGTTCATGCCATCGTGTACTTCCACTGAATTCTGGTGCCTGTAGTTTTTTTTAATGGCAAATCCTCAACTACAAATACCAGAATGCAATGGAACATTGTCACAGGGCAAACTATTTAACCCCTTCTGTTCCCAGGACGTAATGGTTACATCCTGAGGCACAGTGCTGCTGTGCCCAGGACGTAACCATTACGTCCTGTGCACAGAGCCCAGAGGGAGCGCTAGCGCTCCCTCTGTGGGGTTCCCCCCCACACCCCCAAGTCAAGGATGGAAGGGAAAGCCCTTCCCCTCCCACCCCCAACCCCCCCAACCACCCTGTGACGTCAGCGCGCGAGCGCGTGCTGATTAGTCACAGGGTCTCCCCCATCGCGCTGGAAGCAGAGCTTCCAGCGCGATTGAAAGAGAAATGCTTTGCATTTCTCTTTCAGTCCCATGGGGGAGGCCCCGAGAGGCTTCAAAGGGAAGGAAATGTATTTCCTTCCCTTTGAAGTCTCTCACAGGGTTTCAAAAGCCGGATTGCTTGCAATTCGGCTTTTGAAACTCCACTAGACACCAGGGATTTTTTTTTTTCTTCATGAAACTGTCAAAAGGGAGCGACCCCTTGGGCAAGGGTCGCTCCCAGGGGGGGCATTTTTTTGGGAAGGCCTTTTCTGCCCCCCCTGGGGGCAGATCGGCCTATTATTAGGCTGATCTGCCCCCAGGGGGGGCAGAAACCTCTAGGCACCAGGGTTTTTTTTTTTTTTCTTTTTGTGATGTTTTTTTTTTTTTAGGTGGGGAGCGACCCCTTAGGCAAGGGTCGCTCCCCTAGGGGGCAATATATATTTAGGCCATTTCTGCCCACCTTGGGGGCAGATTGGCCTATTTTGATGAGGCCAATCTGCCCCCAAGGGGGGCAGAAACCATTAGACACCAGGGAGTTTTTTTTTTGCACGCGAATTTCACGCAACGGGAGCGACCCCTTGGGCAAGGGTCGCTCCCGGGGGGGCATTTTTTTGGGAAGGCCTTTTCTCCCCCCCTGGGGAAACCTCTAGGCACCAGCGATCATTTCTTTTTTTTTTCTTTTTGTTATGTTTTCTTTTTTTTTTAGGTGAGGAGCGACCACTTAGGCAAGGGTCGCTCCCCTAGGGGGCAATATATATTTAGGCCATTTCTGCCCCCCTTGGGGGCAGATTGGCCTATTTTGATGAGGCCAATCTGCACCCCAAGGGGGGCAGAAACCATTAGACACCAGGGAGTTTTTTTTTTTGCGTGAATTTCACGCAAGGGGAGCGACCCCTTAGGCAAGGGTCGCTCCCTGGGGGGGGGATTATTTTAGGCCATTTCTGCCCCCCTGGGGGGGAGATCAGCCTATTTTGATTAGGCTGATCTGCCCCCAAGGGAGTCAGAAACCACTAGACACCAGGGATTTTTTTTTTTTTTTTTTACAGATGGGGAGCGACCCCTTGGACAAGGGTCGCTCCCCTGGAGGGGCAAATTGTATTTAGGCCATTTCTGCCCGCTTTGGGGGCAGATCGGCCGATTTTAGGTCAATCTGCCCCCAAGGGGGCAGAAACCACTAGGCACCATGGATCTTTTTTTTGCGCCGTCACGCAAGGGGAGCGACCTTGTAGGCAAGGGTCGCTCCCTGGGGGAGGTGGGGGGGCAAATTTATTTTAGGCCATCTCTGCACCCCCCTGGGGGCAGATCGGCCTATTGGTATTAGGCCGATCTGTCCCCAGGGGGGGCAGAAACCTCTAGGCGCCAGGGCAAATTTTTTTTGTGTGTTTTTTTTTTGTTTGTTTGTTTTTTTAGAGATGGGGAGCGACCCATCAGGCCAGGGTCGCTCCTCTGGGGGGCAAATTGTATTTAGACCATTTCTGCCCCCCCTTGGGGGCAGATTGGTCGATTTTAGGTTAGAAACCACTAGGCACCGGGGATTTGTTTTTAGGCGCCAATGTCACGTAGGGGGACCGACCCCGTAGGCAAGGGTTACTCCCGGGCAGGGGGGGTTTGGGGAGGGTGGGGGGTCAAATTTATTTTAGGGCATTTCTGCCCCCCCTGGGGCCGGCTGAGCTAGAGGCCAAAATCCACAGGTAGGCACTTTGCAAAAAACACCTCTGTTTTCTGTGAAAAAATATGTTGTGTCCACGTTCTGTTTTGAGCCATTTCCTTTCGTGGGCGCTAGGCCTACCCACACAAGTGAGGTACCATTTTTATCGAGAGACTTAGTTGAACGCTGGGTGGAAGGAAATTTGTGGCTCCTCTCAGATTCCAGAACTTTCTGTCACCAAAATGAGAGGAAAAAGTGTTTTTTGGCCAAATTTTGATGTTTGCAAAGGATTCTGGGTAACAGAACCTGGTCAGAGCCCCGCAAGTCACCCCATCTTGGATTCCCCTAGGTCTCTAGTTTTCAAAAATGCGCTGGTTTGCTAGGTTTCCCCAGGTGCCGGCTGAGCTAGAGGCCAAAATCCACAGGTAGGCACTGTTTTCTATGAAAAAATGTGATGTGTCCACATTGTGTTTTGGGCCATTTCCTGTTGCGAGCGCTAGGCCTACCCACACAAGTGAGGTATGATTTTTATCGGGAGACTTGGGGGAACGCTGGGTGGAAGGAAATTTGTGGCTCCTCTCAGATTCCAGAACTTTCTGCCACAGAAATGTGAGGAACATGTGTTTTTTTAGCCAAAGTTTGAGGTTTGCAAAGGATTCTGGGTAACAGAACCTGGTCCGAGCCACACAAGTCACCCCATCTTGGATTCCCCTAGGTCTCTAGTTTTCAGAAATGCAGAGGTTTGGTAGGTTTCCCTAGGTGCCGGCTGAACTAGAGGCCAAAATCTACAGGTAAGCACTTTGCAAAAAACACCTCTGTTTTCTTTAAAAAATTTGGATGTGTCCATGTTGCGCTTTGGGGCGTTTCCTGTCGCGGGCGCTAGGCCTACCCACACAAGTGAGGTATCATTTTTATCGGGAGACTTGGGGGAACGCTGGGTGGAAGGAAATTTGTGGCTCCTCTCAGATTCCAGAACTTTCTGCCACAGAAATGTGAGGAACATGTGTTTTTTTAGCCAAATTTTGAGGTTTGCAAAGGATTCTGGGTAACAGAACCTGGTCCGAGCCACACAAGTCACCCCATCTTGGATTCCCCTAGGTCTCTAGTTTTCAGAAATGCAGAGGTTTGGTAGGTTTCCCAAGGTGCCGGCTGAGCTAGAGGCCAAGATCTACAGGTAGGCACTTTGCAAAAAACACCTCTGTTTTCTTTCAAAAATTTGGATGTGTCCACGTTGCGCTTTGGGGCGTTTCCTGTCGTGGGCGCTAGGCCTACCCACACAAGTGAGGTATCATTTTTTATCGGGAGACTTGGGGGAACGCTGGGTGGAAGGAAATTTGTGGCTCCTTTCAGATTCCAGAACTTTCTGCCACAGAAATGTGAGGAACATGTGTTTTTTTAGCCAAATTTTGAGGTTTGCAAAGGATTCTGGGTAACAGAACCTGGTCCGAGCCACACAAGTCACTCCATCTTGGATTCCCCTAGGTCTCTAGTTTTCAGAAATGCAGAGGTTTGGTATGTTTCCCTAGGTGCCGGCTGAGCTAGAGGCCAAAATCTACAGGTAGGCACTTTGCAAAAAACACTTCTGTTTTCTTTAAAAAATTTGGATGTGTCCACGTTGCGCTTTGGGGTGTTTCCTGTCGCGGGCGCTAGGCCTACCCACACAAGTGAGGTATCATTTTTATCGGGAGACTTGGGGGAACGCTGGGTGGAAGGAAATGTGTGGCTCCTCTCAGATTCCAGAACTTTCTGCCACAGAAATGTGAGGAACATGTGTTTTTTTAGCCAAATTTTGAGGTTTGCAAAGGATTCTGGGTAACAGAACCTGGTCCGAGCCACACAAGTCACCCCATCTTGGATTCCCCAGGTCTCTAGTTTTCAGAAATGCACAGGTTTGGTAGGTTTCCCTAGGTGCCGGCTGAGCTAGAGGCCAAAATCTACAGGTAGGCACTTTGCAAAAAACACCTCTGTTTTCTTTCAAAAATTTGGATGTGTCCACGTTGCTCTTTGGGGCGTTTCCTGTCGCGGGCGCTAGGCCTACCCACACAAGTGAGGTATCATTTTTATCGGGAGACTTGGGGGAACGCTGGATGGAAGGAAATTCGTGGCTCCTCTCAGATTCCAGAACTTTCTGCCACAGAAATGTGAGGAACATGTGTTTTTTTAGCCAAATTTTGAGGTTTGCAAAGGATTCTGGGTAACAGAACCTGGTCCGAGCCACACAAGTCACCCCATCTTGGATTCCCCTAGGTCTCTAGTTTTCAGAAATGCACAAGTTTGGTAGGTTTCCCTAGGTGCCGGCTGAGCTAGAGGCCAAAATCTACAGGTAGGCACTTTGCAAAAAACACCTCTGTTTTCTTTCAAAAATTTGGATGTGTCCACGTTGCGCTTTGGGGCGTTTCCTGTCGCGGGCGCTAGTCCTACCCACACAAGTGAGGTATCATTTTTATCGGGAGACTTGGGGGAACATAGAATAGCAAAACAAGTGTTATTGCCCCTTGTCTTTCTCTACATTTTTCCCTTCCAAATGTAAGACAGTGTGTAAAAAAGACATCTATTTGAGAAATGCCCTGTAATTCACATGCTGGTATGGGCAGCCCGGAATTCAGAGATGTGCAAATAACCACTGCTTCTCAACACCTTATCCTGTGACCATTTTGGAAATACAAAGGTTTTCTTGATAGCTATTTTTTACTCTTTATATTTCAGCAAATGAATTGCTGTATACCCGGCATAGAATGAAAACCCACTGCAGGGTGCAGGTCATTTATTGGCTCTGGGTACCTAGAGTTCTTGATGAACCTACAAGCCCTATATATCCCCGCAACCAGAAGAGTCCAACAGACGTAACAGTATATTGCTTTCGAAAATCTGACATTGCAGGAAAAAGTTACAGAGTAAAACGTAGAGAACAATTGATGTTTTTTCACCTCAATTTCAATATTTTTCTTTTTGAGTTGTTATTTTCTGTAGGAAACCCTTGTAGGATCTACACAAATTACCCCTTGCTGAATTCAGAATTTTGGCTACTTTTCAGAAATGTTGCGGTTTCTGGGATCCAGCGTTGGTTTCATGCCCATTTCTGTCACTGACTGGAAGGAGGCTGAAAGCACAAAAAATCGTAAAAATGGGGTATGTCCCAGTAAAATGCCAAAATTGTGTTGAAAAATTTAGTTTTCTGATTCAAGTCTGCCTGTTCCTGAAAGCTGGGAAGCTGGTGATTTTAGCACCGCAAACCCTTTGTTGATGCCCTTTTCAGGGAAAAAACCACAAGCCTTCTTCTGCAGCCCCTTTTTCCCATTTTTTTGAAAAAAACGAAATTTTCATTGTATTTTGGCTAATTTCTTGGCCTCCTTCTGGGGAACCCACAAAGTCTGGGTACCTCTAGAATCCCTAGGATGTTGGAAAAAAAGGACGCAAATTTGGCGTGGGTAGCTTATGTGAACAAAAAGTTATGAGGGCCTAAGCGCGAACTGCTCCAAATAGCCAAAAAAAGGCTCAGCACAGGAGGGGGAAAAGGCCTGGCAGTGAAGGGGTTAAAGCAAGCATGGTACGACTCAGGGTGAATCCATCACTGAATACTGCTTTTTCTTTCAAACAAATGGCATACTATAATGCACACGCATATATGTACACATTGCTTTACCAATAGGTCATTATGGGAGCGCTGTAAGTTGCAACAGCGCTGACACAGGAGCTACATCTGAGAAAGGACCAAATAAAAGGATGGTATTGTTGGTGGCAGAGGGCAGGGCCGGCCACAGCAACGTGCTATTTAGGCCATGGCACTCATTTTTTTAAATACAAATTAAACAGTGGACTTTGGTTTAAAACGAGTGTTCCGCGTATCCATCTCATGCAAATATCTCTTGAGCTCAGTTACCGACAGTAAGTCTTGATGACGCAGAAATGAAGGTTTTACATTTATTAGCGCATAAACGTAGTGCCGCAATAATCAAGTGTGACTTTAACCGAACTAATAAAGATTGTACGGGGACAAATGTGCCCTCAGAGTAGTTCGCCAACATTTATAAGCGTGCTTTATATAACGTGATGTATTAGAATTGTACTAATCTGACATAACCGTAAACGTGTACCATCATTTGCTTGTTTGAAATGTTTTAACTTAGCATAACTTTAGTGGAGGCTTCGGCCTAGTTGCCTTGTCTCACGGTTTAGATGCTCGTGTTTTTCTAATGTGCTAATAAAACGTGTATTCTTGCTTGAAGCTGTAAGTGAATGAGTGAAAGAAAACTTCGACTTCGGGCTTTGACAAATTCTAAGTGCACTAGAATAGATCATTGACAAGTTGAGAGCAGAGTCTGCGGGTCAGAATTTGCTTGCGAAAGTAGGGACCGAGAAAGATGGAATAACTGCCGAGGCTAGTGAAAAATCCCTAAGGTCCTGAAGCGATTGTGTTACCCTTCCTGTAGTAAATCGACAGATCTGTTTTATTATTATTTGGTTGCTCGCGATACATGCTAGAAGTTGTTACGAGAGGAGCTGAGTGAAGGAGGACAAGCCGCGAGGCTTTGTCAGCCGCAGTGTGTGTGAGTGTGACGTCACTAGGAGCCGCGCTGGGATAGGTTGGTTGCAGAGAAGGGTCGCGCACGGATTGGACGCAGTCCGTGGGGCTCGATTGGAAGGGGAAAGGCAAGCGAAGAGTATTCCGGGAATTAAAGTCACTTATTGATTACAAACTTTGTGAAATAAAAGACGAGAAAATGAAATTTTTTAAAGCATTAAAGAGTGCGATGAAGGGGGAGTCTTACATTAAAGCGAGCGTAGGAGAGGAGACGCCACCCGAAGGTACACCAGCTTACATTGTAATGGAGGAAAGGGGGGTAGCTCCGTGCCTTTGGCTAAAGCAATGGCACAAGCTGACAGAGAAACATGGGAGCGTAGCGTTCCCGATCCATGGGACATTCAATATAAGGATCCTAGAGAATTTGAGATTCGCGATGTACGACATGAAGGTACCTCCAAGGCCAGCACAGTTTGAGGCTCTAGCGATTTGGGAACTAATGGCTAGACAGCAACAGCAAAAGAAGTTCGAGGCCAGGATAAGAAAGGTAGAAAAGACACTAGCGGACGCTAGGTGGGATAATGCACAGAAGGTGTGGAGGTCAGATATATTGCAGGGGATAAAATTGTTTCCCGCAATTGCTAAGGAAGAAGAGGCGACAGGCAAGAAAGCTACCTGTAAGACAAACAGGAGGTGTTCCAAAGATAGAGAGGACGAGGAAAAGTTGAGGAGAGAAGAAGAGTCAGAGGATGAGGAGTTCATCATGCAATTGCTGAACGACCGTCCAGCACCTTATGCAGAGAGTGAACAAGGTCCAAGTACCAGTTCTGCCCCTCCGGCACCGGTACAGAATAATGAAACTCCGAATTCAGAAACGCCATCGGGATCTAAGGACCCGAGTTTACTGTTTACCCCGCAGATACCGCAGGTTAGGAGAATATATCCAGATGTGCCTATATTGAAAACAGCAGAAAATTATCAGCCGCAGGTCCCAAGGTACTACAGCAGTGACAACAGTACGGGAATGATTCTAGATCCAACCGTGATGGGAGTACAGAATGGTCGCAACCCAACATTGGCACAAGCTGAATCAACCCAGCTTTTGATGCCTCAAAAGCAGATGCAGGGGGGAACCGCACATGCTCAAATGACGGGGAGTCAGACGGGCATGCCGGCAATGATGACCCATAGTGTGGGAATGAACATGCCTCAGAACCTGGGGAATGGACAGAACCCAGATGCGATATCCCTACCCATTACTGTAGGTCCACCGGTACCTTTGTACATTCAGCCTAACTCAGGTATGAGCGGTCAAGGATCAATGGTGCAGAATGGGACGGAAAGGAGGTGCATAGAAAACACTCCAGAGACAACTCCGATAGCGGCGCTGCCAACTGGATCTGGGTCCTTGATGGAGTTTAGTCCCATATGTGCTCAGTCAACAGTGGTGAGGTCGAGTCCCCCACTGATGATACCGCTATCATCGAACACTGAAAAGTTGCCGCAACCATCAATGGCAGTCGATGTGAATGCTACACTGATGGGGTTGAATGCGCAACAGCTGACACAGTGGTTCAACAGTCTGAATTCCACACAAAGCTCAGCCAGTGGGAAGGGAGAGGACCATCTGAATAGGGTCAGGTTGAACATGGAAGCAGAAGAATTGGTGGAAGGGACTATGGGTTTGAATAGGTTAGAGTCCTACTCGGAAGAAGAGCTGAGGTATCTGTGTCCTAGGATTACGAGAGAAGTGAACAAGGTACATAGAAGGTTGCAAGAAATAGCTGACAAAAACGGGGTTGAGATAGACAAGACAAAACACTTGAGCAGGAGCTATAGATTGGATTTCGGGACCACAGACTTTGAACACATGAGGTCAGCAGGCATGAAAATGCACCTTAGAAAATTGCTGCAGAGTGCACAAGTGTGGAGGTGCTTAGACAAATGGGAAAGTAGATGGGCAAAGAAAAAGGAAAAGAGAAAAGATAGTGTCCCAGAGCATAAGGAGAAAAGACCACAGAGTAGTGATGCAATAACCATGTTACCAATGAGGGAGACAGCAGGGGGAAAATTAATACATGTACCGTGGCACAGAAGCGACATTCAGTCTTTTACGGATGATTTTCCCAAACTGAGAGAGAAACCGATTGAATGGTATCAGCAGACTGATAGGTTTGTGAAGCTTGCAAAATGTCTTTGGGAAGACCTGAACACCCTCTTTGAGATTGTGGTTCCGGCAGATTTGTGGGAAGACTGCAAAAGGGCTGTAGGTTGGCCGACAAGTGAACCAGAGAGAGACAGGGATACGGGTGCACCATCACCTATGGTAATGAGTTTGTACTATAAGGTGATTGAGCATTTGAAGACGAAGGTTGCCGCGAAAAATGTGGATTGGCAGAAGATTGATCGAACTGCCCAAGAGGCTAAAGAGTCGATTCATGGTTACTATGAGAGGTTGTTGAAGGCGTTCAAGAACTACAGTGGCACGGAAACATTAGAGGCGAAGGACATGCTTCATTTTGTGTTTAGATTTGTGGAAGGGCTGAGACCAGAGATAGGTCAGATGATAAAGACGCATTTGATTTGTTGGCAGTCGAAACCGATTGATGAGGTGTTGAATTATGCGAAATACTGTAGCGACGAAATTGAAGTGAAGCAGAAAAGGTTGAAAGAGAAAGTGATGATGATGCAACTTAAAGCAGCTCAGACAGGTTTGCAAGGGTTGCAAGGGTTCCAACAGCAGATACCGCAGCCGCAGCCGCAGGGAAACATGGTGTTTCAGCCACAGGCGAGAGGCAGAGGCAGAGGAGGCTTTGGGAGTAATGGTCCGGATTTGAACACTGTTGCGATTCCGAATGGTGTGCAGGCAATGAAAAGGGTGATGCCGTGTCACGTGTGCGGAATCGTCGGACATTGGAAACGCGAGTGCCCGATGGTGGTGCAGGAAGGTGCAGGTGTTGGTCAGCAAAACAATGATGTCAATGCATTCCAGACAATGAGGGGACCGAAAATGAGAGGTCCAAACCCAAATTTTCAGACCATAAATCAGCTGCAGGGATTACAGCCCATGCAGCCGCAGCAGATGCAGATGCCCCGTATGCAGATGACGCAAATGCAGCCAATGCAACAGCAGTTTCCCATGGTACCTAATCAGCAAATGCAAATACCTTTGGCACCAATGAGTCAGCAGCAAGTGATGGTTCCTCCACAGGTCTCGAGTCAGGTGATGAGTACAAACGGCACAGTACAACAGTTCCCATTACACAGTGAGAATGGAATAAACAATGTATGGGAGAGTGAAAGTTCAGATGAGGAGGGAAATTGTGTGCTTGCAGCATCCTTGGAAGTTGATCAAAAGGGTCCATATGTGGAGGGAAGAGTTATGGGTCATCCTGTTTCATTCTTGGTTGACACAGGAGCCACACGTTCAACTGTTAGGAGCACTGAAGTACCAAATTTGCCACTCTCAGGGAGAACAGTTCAAGTAGTGGGAGTAGCAAACAGGCACCTGACAAACCCAATCACAGATCGAGTACCAGTCAGAATTGGTAACTATCAAGGGTTACATAATTTTGTGGTATGTGACTCAAGCCCGATAGCACTGTTAGGGAGAGACCTATTGTGCAAATTGGGATGTTCAATTATGTGTTCGAACGATGGAATCAAAATTCAGACGAGCAGTGATGGGGAAGAAGAGGACAGTGTAGAAGGGGATGAGATGGAAACTGTCGATGAAGAATATCCTCTGATTAACCTTTTTCCGATGATAACTGAAGAAGATATTCCAGCTGAATTACGGGAAACAGTCGGAAAGGAAGTGTGGGATATGACAGGAAAAGAGGTGGGATTGGTGAAAGGAGTGGAACCAGTGAAAGTGACCGTAAAACCCAATGTGACCTTTCCCCAGACCCCACAATACCACATGGCACAAGACACCCTCATGAAAGTCGCCCAACTCATTGACGAGTTTGTAAAACAGGGAGTGCTGAAAGAAGTGTTAAGCAGTCCATGTAATTCACCAATCATGGGACTGATAAAGCCGAGTGGAAAGGTCCGAATCGTGCAGGACTTGAGGAAAATAAATGACATCATAATTAAATGCTGCCCTGTAGTACCGAATCCAGCTGTGATAATGTTTCAAGTCCCTTGCGATGCCGAGTGGTTCTCAGTCATCGACTTGTCACAAGCATTCTTTTCGGTGCCTCTTCATGAGGACAGCCAATTTCTCTTTTGTTTCAAATTCTTAGACAGAGTTTACAGTTGGTGTCGAATTCCTCAAGGGTTTTCTGAGTCATCGTCAATTTTCAATCAGATTCTAAAGAAAGACTTGGAAGCGTTAGAATTGCCATTCGAGTCAACCCTAGTACAGTACATTGATGACTTACTGATTGCATCTAAGACAGAAAGTGGCTGCACAGCCGACACCATTGCTCTACTGAACCATTTGGGAAGGAATGGACACAAGGTGTCTCCTTCAAAGTTGCAGTTCTGTCAGAAGAAAGTAAAATACTTGGGTCATCAAATAGAGAAAGGGTCACGGAGAATAATGAAGGAAAGAATAACAAGTGTACTTCAAATGAGTCCACCAAAGACAAGGAGGGAGGTGAGGAAGTTTTTGGGGATGGTGAGCTACTGTCGCCAGTGGATTCCCAACTTCTCAACTCTAGCAAAGCCTTTACTGAAACTGACCCAGAAGGATGCCTTGGATGAAATTTAGCTGAAAGGAGATGAGATGGATGCTTTTATTGAATTGAAAGAATGCATGTGCAGGGCTCCAGCTTTAGGTATGCCTGATTACACAAAGCCTTTCACATTGTTTTGTCATGAACGTGATGCATGTTCTTTGTCTGTCTTGACCCAAGCCCATGGTGGCATAAACAGACCAGTAGCGTATTTTTCAGCTACTTTGGATCCGGTCGCAGCAGCACTGCCAGGGTGTTTGCGCGCCGTAGCAGCAGTTGGTATCAGCCTCACTCAGAGTGAAGGGATAGTGATGGGACACCCATTAACAGTCATGGTCCCTCACTCAGTTGAGATACTTTTGACCCGCTCCCGAACGCAACACATGACTGGAGCAAGACTCACAAGGTATGAAACAATAATTCTGGGCTCACCGAATGTGCAGCTGAAAAGGTGCACTACGTTGAATCCAGCAACCTTGCTTCCCGGTGAAAATGCTGAAATTGAGAACGCTGAAGACGTCGAGCACGACTGCCTTCAGGTGACTGAATTTTGCACAAAACCCCGACCTGACATTAAGGATACTAAGCTTGATGAAAATGACCATATTATTTTTGTTGATGGTTCATGTCTAAGAGATGCATTGGGAATTTTGAAAGCAGGATATGCTGTATGTACTGTAACAGGTGTCTTGGAAGCGTCCTGGCTCCAAGGAGTCTATTCCGCACAAGTAGCAGAGCTTGTAGCCCTTACAAGAGCATGCCAACTGTCTACATTGATGAAGGTTACCATTTACACTGACAGTCAGTACGGGTTTGGAATTGTGCACGACTTTGGGCAACTATGGTCACAGAGAGGTTTCCTGACCTCTTCAGGGTCCCCAGTGAAAAACGGGGAGAGAATAAGGGAATTGTTACACGCCATTCAGATGCCAGCCGAAATTGCAGTGGTAAAGTGTAGTGCTCATACAAAAGGACAGGACTATGTTTCCCTGGGAAATGCATATGCGGATCAGGTCGCAAGATTTTGTGCCTTGAACTGTATATTGCTCAGGGATGAATGGAATTTGATAAGTGAGCCAGAGCTCGAACCAGCTGAAGCATTTGCCTTGAAGGTCGTGGATACAATGGATGAACTAAAAGCATTACAGAATAGCGTCAGGGAGGATGAAAGAGCTTCCTGGATTAAGTCACAATGTACAAGGAGACCAGATGAGTTATGGGTTTCAAATGAAGGAAAATTTGTTTTACCAAATAGTCTCTTATCGCAGCTAGCGCGGTTCTATCATGGGCAGGCTCACCTAGGGAGAGATGCCATGATAAGATTGTTCAAAACTGATTGGTTTAACCCCAGATTCCGTCAAGTTGCAGAAGCAGTTTGCCATCGTTGTGTCATTTGTCAGCAGATGAACCAAGGAAAGGGAACGGTTGTGAACGTGAGCCACATTGGCAGGGCAGGTGGCCCGTTCAGCAGAATGCAGATGGACTTTATTGAGATGCCTGTGCATGGAGGTATGAAGTATGTGTTGGTGATTGTTTGCATTTTTAGTCACTGGATTGAAGCATACCCCACACGTAGAAATGACAGCCTTACAGTTGCAAAACTATTGTTGAGGGAGTTGATACCACGTTTCGGATTCCCGATCTCTTTAGAATCAGATAGAGGAAGTCACTTCAATAACGAGGTGATAAAGTTACTTTGCGCAGCGCTGAACATTGAGCAAAAACTGCATTGTAGCTATCGCCCTGAAGCCTCAGGACTGGTGGAACAAATGAATGGTACACTGAAATCAAGAATGGCGAAAATATGTGCATCGATAAATTTGAAATGGCCTGACGCATTGCCTTTGGTGTTAATGTCAATGAGAAACACCCCTGACAGAAAGACTGGATTGTCCCCGCACGAAATTCTCATGGGCAGGGCCATGAGACTTCCTGCAGTTCCCGCAAACGCGCTTTTGAATATTACAGATGATATGGTGTTAGACTACTGCAAAGGTCTGGCTGACGTGGTTCGCTCTTTCTCTCACCAGGTGGAAGCAACCACCTTGTCACCGATCCAAGGTCCAGGACACACACTGAAAGCAGGTGACTGGGTCGTGATAAAGAAGCACATGAGGAAGTCGTGTCTGGAACCCCGTTGGAAAGGCCCTTTCCAAGTGATCCTGACGACCACTACCGCTGTGAAGTGTGCGGGAGTTCCCAACTGGATCCACGCCAGTCATACAAAGAAAGTGTTGTGTCCCACAGATGAGGAAGTTGAAGCGCTGAAACTGCCAGTACCTGATAACAAAGTGCCGAGCGCTGAGACAGAGCAAAACAGAACTAGAAGCGAACAGGCAGAAATAGAGGAGAGAGAAATATTCTCTGAGGACGAAACAACCGATTCACTTGGGGAAGACCAAGGAGAAACCTCAGACAGCGACGAAGCAGCTGAAGGTAACAAAGAGCCTGAAGCAGCTGAAGGTAACAAAGAGCCTGAAGCAGCTGAAGGTAACAAAGAGCCTGAAGCAGCTGAAAGTGACAAAGAGCCTGAAGAAAGTAACTGTGACAAAGGGCTCGAAAGAGGTGAAGAAGCAGGAGAGCCTGATCAGAGGAGGGCTTTCCCAGAAGCAGACGGTACAGAAAAAGAAAAGGAAAACCTGATTGACTCCCCAGAAGGAGGGGACAAGGCAGAACAGAACGAAACTGTTCAAACTTCCTCAGAAGAGATCGCAGGTCCATCAAGTGGACACAGTGCAAGGAGAAGACCAAGTATATCACCAGTAAAACTAAGAACTAGAGAAACGTTGAAGGACAGTGAAGGGCCAAGAGTGAAAGAGAAAAGAAAGGAAGTGTCTGTCGTGGTACCAACATCAAGTGAAGAAAAAGACTTGGCCAAAGAGGAAAGTACCAGTGAGGCAGAATCAAAGAGAGATGCAAAATTGAAAAGGAAAAGGATACCAAACAGGAGATATTCCGGTCCAGAATGGGCATATGTAGTCAATGACGATTGGACCGACGAATTTGTATCTCTTAGCCTCGAAAAAGAAGAAGAAGAGATACCAATAGAAAAGAAAAGTTTTATGGACACTATTGACTGAAAAAAAAAAAAAGAAAAACTGATAAATGACATTGCTTGCTATAATCTAACGTGATACAACCAGCTGAGACATTGCTAAACCGGATGAGACATTTGCTAACTTGATAAGACTTTGATAACCTGATTGACTCTTAAACCCGATTTGAGACAACGTTGCTAACTGATAAAAGACTGAGTTATTGCCGAATTGAGACAAATGCTGCTAACCGATAAGTGACTGGGCTCCTGAAGAAAACTGTGTGAACATTGCGCTCGTTCAGCTTTGTAACTAATTGCTAAATCGTTTCTTTATAAGTGCTTCTAGCTCTCTGATTCTATACAGATCATGACTAAGTACGCTACACAAAACAGTAGAGTGAAATATTGTAAATATGCGTGTATAGGCTTGATAACTGCATGTGTACTAATAATAATGGCAATAGTGCTTGCAACGTGTGGTAAGGGTGAGAATGAGAAAATTGATGCTTCTACTTCTGCTCCTGTTACTGTCACTGAACTAACCGCATTGAAAAGACTAGAATTAGATGAGAGACACTTGCATGATAAGAAGGAACTTTCGTATAATGTTTTCTATCGCCTACTAACAGAATATGTTGAGACTATGGATGCGAAAGATTGTTATGTGTGTACACAGATACCGACATCGGTAACGGAAGGGGTGACTTATCACCACATGCCTCTTACATATGGGATTACATGTAGTTTAGTAACTTCTAGATTTTATGGTCAAACTAACATACAGTATTTTTATTCAAATTATGATGTTACCTTTGCATATGTTCCTATAATAACGCAACTAAGCCAGATTGCTAAAGATTGGGATGCTAAAATAATGAGGGAATTTTTCGAGCCAATGCAACCTTTTGAAACAGCTCACGCTCATAGGGAAAATCTTACCTGCTCGCTCACTGCAGTAGAAATAAGCTTTTTAGATCGCACAGATGATAGAAGGGCACAAATGAATGCGAAATTAGAAAAGGAGCTAAGTAAGAGGACTTCAGTAGATAATTATACTTTTGCCGCAATAAGAACACAAGGAAAAATAGCTTTAGACGCTTGGCATGTAGGGAAATTTTGTATATATCGTGGTGAATCTTATTATGATAACATTTTCGTGGGAGCGAGTGAATGTAAACATACGTTTATCTTTAAGGCCAAATGGACATTCATGCTGAACGGACTTGACCCTGTCATACCTGGTGTATATTACATTTGTGGGCATAATGCCTATTATCGTCTTCCAAAGGGATGGTGGGGGAGATGTTATTTGGGTATAGTGTTCCCAAAGGTTTATCAACTGGATGACCTATCGGTGATTCCAAAGACGTCTGGATCTCATCGTATCCAGAAAAGAGAGACCGCAGCTGCTGTGGTAGGAGATATATTTGGAGCCATGATTCCTTCATTGGGAGTTGTGTTGAATTCCATCAAAATAAGAAAGTTGTCTACTATAGTGGATAACATGTTGACAAAGTTTTCAGGTGCTATAATCCTGATGGATGCTGAACTTGCAGCAGATAGAGCTATGACTCTTCAAAACAGGCTTGCCCTAGACATTCTTTTAGCAAAGGATGGCGGCGTTTGCAAAATGCTTGGTGCGCGTCACTGTTGCACGTATATACCAGACAACAGTGTGAAGATTAAAACAATGCTTGCAAATCTAACAAAAGAGAGTGCAGACTTGAAGGAATTGAAAGAACCAGGAGTTTGGGAGAAGGTTGGAAAGGGAGTTGCTTCAGTGGGAAATTGGCTTGGTGGCATTTGGAATGGAATATTACTAAAAATAATACAGGGAATACTAATAGTACTATTTGCATCTTTGGGATTTGGGGAATAAAGAGGGGAATACTAATGATCATGGCAAGAATTAAGAGAAGGAAGGAAGAGAAAATGATGAAAAGAATGGCAGAAGAATACAAGGCAAGAACAAGGGGAACTAAAAGGCAAAGAGAACTGACAGAATTTTAATGGAATAAAATTTGTGGGAATAGTTTTGTGTGATGACAAGTAGTCATCAGAGGAGGGATTGATGACGCAGAAATGAAGGTTTTACATTTATTAGCGCATAAACGTAGTGCCGCAATAATCAAGTGTGACTTTAACCGAACTAATAAAGATTGTACGGGGACAAATGTGCCCTCAGAGTAGTTCGCCAACATTTATAAGCGTGCTTTATATAACGTGATGTATTAGAATTGTACTAATCTGACATAACCGTAAACGTGTACCATAATTTGCTTGTTTGAAATGTTTTAACTTAGCATAACTTTAGTGGAGGCTTCGGCCTAGTTGCCTTGTCTCACGGTTTAGATGCTCGTGTTTTTCTAATGTGCTAATAAAACGTGTATTCTTGCTTGAAGCTGTACTTTTCCAGTGAGATCGGTTCACATGCTTATCTTTAAGGTTTCGTGCCAGCCTGGCATCTTCTTCTTTGCTCCAAGTTCAATCTGCAGGTGCAGACAATGGAAGCTCTGAAAGTGAGTTAATTGGTAAAATATGTTGCAACTTACGTTCCCGACTCCAAGGATAATGTATGCCTAGGTAGAAGCTTGTGAATTGTTGTTTTTGATTGGACAATTTGAAGCCAACCTATGAACCCTCCAATGGAAGACCCTACTGGATTTGAACTGATGTTTATAAAAACCTGGTGCACAAGAAGAAAGCAGCCATTTTAGCCATTACCAGCCATTAGCCATTGGCCATTACCCGCCATTTGCAGGACATTGCAGCCATTATGGCCCATCTTGCCGACCTCGTCATTTTGCCATCTTCTACGATGCCAATTGATGTTCGACGCCCTTTTGAATGAGACTTTGATGCTTTCTCTAATCGAGAGTAAGAGACTTTAAGTAATTCTCGCCCTAGAGACTTTAACTTTGATTTGCCCCCTTTGCATGAAGTAGTAGTTTTGTCCTTTTATCTTGCCGCTGTGAGGCAATTGCCCCGTCCACCCTGCCCCTTTGCCCCCGTCCCATGCTGATCGAAACCGGTACCTGTGAGACGAAGACTTCCTTGAATGCTGATTGAATTTGGTAAATATGAAAGGAAAATGTACAATTGCATTGTGTTTCTTTTTAGGTAACCAACTGCTGATTTTTGATAAGAGCCCTAGTCAAGAGTTTTCCAAATCAATGTTGCTAAATTGTTTTTGCATGAGGTCCCACATGCAGATGCTAATTTGAGGTTAGATGAGGATTCATTTGTTGCACGATGCAATTTGAGACCTTGTTATGCTGACTAATGTATGCAATTAGCCCATTACAGATTATAGTTTTAGCGGTTTGCGTTGCTATTATCGAATGCATTGTTATTCAAATGCTGCATAGATTGCACCTTTTTCGCCGTTATGGACAGCTATTAATGTTCATTTACATATATCATTTGGTGTTGAGACACATTTATATCGTGCTAGCTTTGTTAATATAGGGAAATAAATTCATTAACTTTGAATAAACTGGTGTGGTTATTCATGGCCGAAAGGTCATGGTTCGCGAAATGTTTTCTGGATTAATTGTGAAGTGTTATGTTGATCAGGGCATTGCTTATGTTCGTTATTGATTATTGATTAGATTAAATTGATTAATCTCGGGTGAAGAGAGCCCCACTTGGTCAAAAGATTCATCGACCCAAGAGCGTCCAAATACAGGTAATTTATTAGGTCGGAACGCTCTATCAGTCTTCATACATGTGAACATAAGTCCTCCAGTGGTTTGCACACACCCTGACCTCAAGATCCTGATGCGTACACGTATTATTTGCCACTTTTCTTGGTTGCCCCAGTGCTCTACACTTGCTGTTGGTTGAATGTTAGATGAGCCACTTCGGGTGTAAGCAGTTTACTCCAAAATAAATAAGACATGTTATCCTACTTTTTACGTCCTATGTTTACACTGGTTAGTATGAATTGGCACTCTCCTAAGGCAACTCCTGCCTGGTTCAAACTGCCCCTACCAGCAGTGGCGTACATATCAGTGTAGATAATTGGTTGTGCCCTCATCTTTCTAGTCCCAATGCCTCGTAGCTGTATGTGCCCTAAAAACACAATAGCTAAATTTAAAATTAAGGAAATAAGAGCTGAAGCTGACATGTTTCTGCTGTCAACCAGAGTTTTCTGGAATATAAACACAACTGTCAGATGCAGCCAGTGCTTAATTTGAGCCGGTGGTTGCCACAGCATTTATTTTTGGGGACAGATGCTTATTTTTCTCAGATCAGACATTTGCCGATAACGCGGAAGAGAAGAAACACACAAAGGGGAAAGAATAAGGAAGTGAAAGCTGGAAAAACGTCTCAAACGGGAAAACAGAAACCTGCGCTAGTTAGTTAAAGGGGAAGGGGGTGTCTGGTAGAGGATCACGGAGGCACGAGGTGGAATGAAGATTACCCAAACTTGGTATTCGGCGTGCTGACATTTATTAATGCCAGCTGCGTGCTCTCAAGCAGAGCTTTGGTCACTGACACTCATTCTTTTACAAATTAAGCACTGGATGGAGCATTCTGTTACCATATGACAGCAACAGATGAAAACTAGCGTCCTTCTCCTTTGGAAACTAGAGTGCTGAAAAGCAGACCGAGGGATTTTGATACTGGCTGTTTCTCGAATACCTTAACTTGTCCAGTGCATCTGCTGTGATTTGTAATTTGTTAGACCATTAATGGCAGTTGTTTATATGTATTAACTATCTGCATAGTGTGCGCTCAAAACGAACTGTTTCAGGTGTGCTTTTGATTGGACGAACATTATTCGAAACTCAATGCAGCATAATTTACTGCCCCCTGAGGTTGAGAGAAGAAATCATCCAATTCAGGATTCAAGATTGCGGGCCGCAGACTACAAACTGATGTCTGGCAGATGGGCACGAACACAGTGAACTATCTTATCCAATTCACACATGAAGTAAAATGCTGCCAATTGATTCTTATGGCTTCCTCACTGAGAGATATGACAGGGCATGCATTTCGAGCAGTTGATTCTGCTAGAAATGTGTACGTTTTCATCTCCATTACCTAGTGCCTTAAATGGAGATGCAGGTACTCACTATTCAAAGTACCTGTTTGCTCCTGAGAAGGGCCGGTACTCGCCCAGTAAATGTATTGCATCAGTGCTGAGAAGTGAAGGTACTCTTCCTGTCAAATTAAAGTACCAGACAGTACCTGCCCATTTAAAGCACTGCCCTTACCTCAAATGCGAGTAAGCCTGAAGCAGATTTTTTCTTTTAACTTTAACTCCGCCCCTATTTGGCTTGTTACAGGGCAGGGTGGGGTTAGCAGCGAGGCTTAGAGATCCATGACTGAACCCAGGTGACCGCTGGGCTTAGGCCCATAGTACCAAGAGCTAACATTATGAGTGGGGGAGGTCCTTCAGCAAGGAACACAAAGGCTTTACCGGGCTGATAATGTCAAAAGTCTTAGGGCTTTGAGATCATCAGCCTGGCAATTGTTAGACTGCTAGTGCATGCTCAGAGTGCATGAAATGTGCCTGCAAGACTCATATTTGCAAGCACTGCCTGAAGTCAAGGTTTATCAGCAGCATCATCAGCAGCATTGTTTCTGGTGACACCAATATCAAATAAGCATTTGGAATGCAATGAGTCTCGCATTTGCTCGACTTAGCGCTATTAGCATTGTAAAGTCCTAACCAGACTTTTATTGCCACATAAAATGAAAATGAAAAGCAATACAGTTTTTACATAAGCAAGCCGATTTAAAACGCCACGCCATGAGCGTGAAGGAGCACACAAAACTAAACAGAAGTTCGCTTGCAGTCAAACGTATCGGCAAATGTGTAGCGAGATCGTGCTGCGTAGGAAATAAAAAGAAAAGGTAGTCCAGAAGCCATGACGAAAGCATGGAGCCTCATATGATTTCAGTAGTTGGCCAGTGCGCTCGAAGAGGGCTAAACACCGGAAAAGGCATGATGTAGCCATGCCTTTCACAAATACAATCAAGCAATTTTTAAAAGGCAAACCCACAAACCAACGAAACTGATGGGCGTGCGGTGGGCGCGGTTAAAAGCCCACATAGAGATTACAACAGGCTAGAGCACTTGCGTGCGCGACTCTTAAAACAACTAAGGGATTTAAAAGGAGGGAGGATGGCTGCTGTTGGCTAGCCTTCGTTTAAGCTCCAAGAACACCAAAGCTGTAAGAAACCCAAGACTCTGCCGTTGGCTGATGAAGATTGGACTCTTTCCCTATCAAGAACTGCAAAGCTGGACACTTGGAAACATTTTCTCAATTTTTTCCAAAAGGAATTAGAGACTACCACCGACAGCCAGTGAGCTGCAGTCACCAAAGTCACATCATTGGGAGGATTCAACTTGCTGGTTGGCCCGAGCTTGAAGTTTGTCTTCTAGAAAAGTTTCTAAGTCAAAATGTAGAGAGATTCCACCAAGGCCGATTGGCAGCCGACTGCTGATGAGACCTAACTAGAAGTAGACTTTGGACTTCACTCACTCTGAACTGCAGCAAGTCTCAAACTTTCTGCCAAAACCAAAGCTCTCACCGAGCTCCTGCTGTCCAGACCGCTGATGAGAATGGATTTTTTCCAGGAAAAAGGCTAAATCAGTAAGTAAACTTTTCACCAGATCAAATCTGGTCCCTGTATCCGACCCTCACTCCATGGAGATCGGTTTTAACTTTGTACAGGTCTAGATCAACCAGACACCTGAGGTTGGTGCTAACATCTAAAACTTTGAAAAATAACATCTCTGTGACTTACACATGATGTATGCTGTTTTGGTATTTATTTACTCATTAAAATGTCTCTATTTTAATTGGAGTGAATTTGTATTGTTTTGTGGTTTCTACTTTTGAACTGTTTTGATGTTGGTAAATGCTTTATACATTCCTCTGAAGTTAAGCCTGCCTGTCCTGCGGTACAGCTACCAAAGGCTGAGCTCAGGTTTTAAATTAATGGGACCTAACTGAACCTAGTAAGGAACGGTGCCATTATTACTGGAAGAGGTCTCCCTCCCACTTCAACTAATAATCCACCATATGTAGAACTGATGACACAACTCTACAAAAAATGACAAATCCCCATCCATGCACAATAACACATTACAAAGATCTTTAGTAGGATCAAGCCCATTTTCCTTTCACTTTTGTAAACAAAACCCATTACTAAACTGACCTAACAAATCTCTACTAACCGTACACAAATAAATAAGCTGATGGATGGAAATCTCAGAACCATACGAAAAACAAGCTCAGAGTAGGATGGCGCTACATTGCCATAATAATGGTAGAAAACAGTATGCAAATGTGGTGAACATTCTACAGCATAACATAAAAAGTATAGAAAAATCCATGTTAATTTTTCAAACTCCTCTAGGACAGATGTGCTTGTGTCGATGAATCAACCAGAAAGTTGTTTTCTTCTATAAATTGATTGAATGTGATATTTTGAATGCAGCGGCCTTAGTGTGAACAATGTCCTAAGCTGTTTAGTCCTAAAACCCATTCAAAGCTGCGACTAGCAATGGACCTACCACAGTGCTGAGAGTGCTCTGTGGGAATCTGGATTTTGTATGTTTTGATACCTGGTTACTTCCCAACAGTGGAACACCGACCTGCAAGCACAATGAGGAATAACAAAACACTGAGCCTGTTTTTATGCACAACATATGTTCTCCCACAGACACTCACTCCGACACCACACAGCCAACAAGAAGCCAGTGATCATTGTTATTTTTATTTGCCATTTATATAACACAAATTCAACCATTGTGATAGTTCGATGAGTGGTTGGCACAATGCACTGCAGCTTGCTTTAAAAACATTTTTTTCCAACTATAGGCAGTGCCACTGAAATTATGAGACTGTGGGAATTTGCATAATTATGGATTTGCCGCATTTGAAACATAACCCGTCCTCTGCTGAATAATCTTCAGATTTAAACAAAAACAATTGTTTCTACCTCAAACGGTTCAAAAATTACTAAAAGCACACCAACACATGTTGCTGCACGCTGAAAGGCCATTTTATTGCTTTTTACTATATTTGTGTGTTAAACTGGCACTAACAAGGTACAACCTACGTTAGACGTTATTAACAAGTGTAAAAATGTCAAAATAATGAAGTGATACTATATTCAAATGAGCTGCATAATGCCGATTAATTTGTCCTTTCTTGCAGCAAAAATAAGTCAATCCCGCTGCATAATTTATTGCTCCCGCTGCATAATTCCTATGGCCGTGATTATAAGTAATGGGTAGCAGCTGCCCATGTGCCCAATATTGGGGAAAATATCAATTTTAGTGCAAGTAGCAGTGCATAAAATCAACTTTCCTGCTTAAAGTAAGAGGACAAATCTGTAAGAAGGTGTTGTGCTTCTACAGGAGTTTCCTACTACATTTTATGCTACAGCCAGCCATAAAATAAATCACGCCTGTTATTTGGTGCCGAAATGTGACACAGAATTGTCTAGGACGTATTGCTTGCTATACCAGAAATCGGCGCAATTCTAGGCCAGGGAGAGTAGCTCTGTCTTACCTCTACATTTGTTTTACACCCCTCTTTCATTTTTTCCAGGCGTAAAGCATACATGCACTTACTGCATTACTATTCCTGCACTTTGACATATTGACAATAGTGTCCCAAGTCTCAATAAGGGTCAGTCCCTTTTCAATGTCATCATGTTCCTCAATGTACAAGTGTCTTTCTGTCACTTAAACTGAATATAATACATGGGAGCCTGCAGTTCATTTTATAAAAGTCCATCTCTAATTTCCTTATCATATTTAAAAAGTCACATTTCTAGTTATGTGTAAGAAAGATGGCATAGCTGCTCAAGGATAATAAGTTATTACAGTTGAATTGTGACATTATAATGTCTGCTGCCAACAGCCAAGGTGAAAGGGATGCCACAGAACATAATTAGAAATGTGATTTAACCAACAAAAAGGAGAACTAGCTCTTCCTTCTGATTTGTTTTTCTAAAAATGAACACTGAATAGAAAGGAGATACGATTTATTTTTTTCCATATTCTAGGACTTTACAAGAATGATAGAATCTTGGCATGTTTCTGCATATTCTCAGTCTTAGCATGTTTTAATCTGTCTTAATATTAAAGTGATTCTTATACCCTTTTGCAACACATTTCTATCTGCTTTGCTGGAGGGTTTTATTTTGCATCTCAGTTTCTACTTTTATTCTTCATGTCTGCAAACATACTCACCTGGAAGTCCCATGACCTTGTGAAAGAGCTCGTCCTTCGGCCTCCTGCCTGTGTATGTATGATCATGCAACTCCTCAGTCAGGTGAAATACACTTCTACTGTACGCAGAGGGTATTTTATCACATATATATCACGCGTTTGCGATAGTCATTATTAATTGAAATGTGCCCTGCATCATTTTACATTTGTTTGCCTTGCCCGTCAGTAAAGCAAGTGACATATTGTGAGGCACAGGTCTTCCAAAACAAAGGAATGGTTTTGTAAACACTTGTCTTAATAGGAACTCGCACAGCTCTCTGCCAAGCATACCAAAGCAAATGTTTGGAGATGCTTGTGCAAATATTGTTAGTACTCCATTCCTTTGTAAGTCCTAAGACATTTCAGCAGTATAAACAGCGAGCTTGTCGCTTTACTGCTCATGCAATGTAAGCCTTCATTCAGTAAAATAACTTACTTTTACTATGTAGATGGGCAGCTGGCTGTTTTCATTTTCAGAAGAAAACCCGAAAAGAACTAGAAGATAGACACAGATGTTGTACTGAGCACTGGAGCAGTGAACCTTGTGAAATCAAAACGTCTCTTAAACAAGGGCTTTTTGATATATGCTTTCAGCATTGAATAAAATGTTAGTCAAACCGGCACCTATATACTCTCTCTGGGCACTAACATCTCACTCCTGAGTAAGTTGTGACTTATTGCTGCAGAAGAGTTAACGGATATCTAGCAAGTGACATGTCTGCTCCCAAATATGGTGCCAATTCCGAGAGCACCACAGGAAGCCTGACTGGCGGATTTGTTTTTCGTTTGACACTGGCTCCTCAAAACATGGCCTTCTCATCATGAGTGAAGAGTGAAGAACCTTCTCACCAGTAACCTCGGAAATTGAAACGCCACCGAGATGGGCAGCTCATTTCCACTCTTGAGCCCCCAGCATTCAATTTTGGATGATTAAAATGGCTCAAGCTTTTGGTGATGTTGTTCTCCAGAACCGCCTTCATAGCCAACTGTCCTTGACGAGTTATTACAGGTTCAAATAGAAGACAAAGACTGATCATAACAGGTTCAAACGGAAGAAACAATTATGGATGGTTCCTGAGTATCTTTGGGACCAATCTTTTAGGAAGGACCTAGATCTGGCACTGAGCTCGGATGTTCAGGAACACCTTGATAACATAATTTTTTATACAATCCTCCTGCGGTTAATCACAGCAAAATTGGACTTCCCCACTGGTCTGGTAAATCTACTAGGCCCACTTGTCCCATGTGCTCAGCCTAACACCTATAGCAGCCCAACAACCTTGAAAGATGTTACCCTAAAACAAAGTACTTAGCACCAATTGCCTGCCTGCACCACTGGAAGAAACATCCCTAACCGACACAATCGGCTGCATGGTCGCGCTATTTAGAACTTTAAAATAAATAAGTGCATACATTGATGCGCTACCGTGATGATGAAGCTTCTATGTTACCTCTTAAAATCAACTACATCAAAAATCACCTATAGGACTTAGGAACTGAAAATGTTTCACTGATAACGTTGGCATCTGCTAATCCAGAAAATCATCATGGATTAGTTTTAACAGTGTATTGGAGGCTGATGTATAAAATGTTATGCAAAGTATTGTTTGGCCTCGGACCGATGGCTTCATTTTACAATCCCAGAGCACATTGAAAGCAGCAGAGGTTTAAGATTAAGGTGCTAGGTTAGTTGAATTGGAACATATGCAATGTGAGAACGCATCCACTGTAATTATTGTTGAGTAAATTGTTGTTTGAAGCAAACTTTGTTTTCTTGACTTTGCACCAATTAGTTTCATTGACCCCTTTCTCTCCGTACACCCAGTTGCCTGCAGAAGAGCTGCAATTGATGTGTTCACTGACAAACAGAATCATAAGATCAGTGAACAGTAGGTCCATATTTGCTACGACGTTTCGTCGGGTTGCGCCATATTTTGCTGAAGCCCGACGAAAAATCTATTTTGGTTTTCACTTAACAATGCACCACTCGATTTGTGTGACTCAAAAAAAAAAAAAGCTATGAGTAGCTTTGTGTTACCTTGCGCTAGGGAGACATTACATGGATAGAGTAAGCGTTCTTATACATCCACCCTTGTATTTTGATGTAAACCATATTTACTAGGTCAGTAAACATTGGTTTATGTCAAAATGGTGCGCCTACCCAAGGCTGGCAAAACAAGGAGGAATATCTTTATTTCTCCTCATTACTTCCTCTCTGCATGTGTGCTGCATTATGCAGAACACATACAAAGAGGAATAATCCTTTAAGACTATTTCTGATGCAGAAAGGTACCCCTTTATGCCCAAATACGATTCGACCACAACTCAAACACCCTTGCATTGTGGTGCAAGGGTGTCAGCATTGGGGCTAGGCAGCCAGAAGTGCACCAGCACTCTGAAAGAGCATAACTAAGCCATATCTTAATCGATATGATACATTTCTGCTCTCTCCCTCCGGCATGTAGTGCAGCAACCTCCCTTGTTGCATTGCATCAAAGTTTAGTAAAACTGGTCCTCGATTCATACATTCACAGTTTTCTTTTCTGATGACTTGGTAGAAATATTCATGTCTTAAAGCAGTCAATTGAGTCTCAATTGCTGGATTGTAAAATAGAGGCGACTGCAAACACTGTTGCTTAGCACGACTTTGGATCATGAAGTTGGAAGACACTATGGGCCTCATTTCGAGTGTGGCAGGACGATTACTCCATCACAAAAGTGACGGATATCCCGCCCAGGATGTTGCAAGTTCCATTATATCCTATGGAACTTGTAATACTGCGGACGGGATATTTGTCACGTTTATGATGGAGTAATCGCCTCCGCCAAACTCGTAATGCGGTCCTATATTGCTATTAATGGTTTCTGCTGTAGATTGCTTTCATACAGGTTAAAGACTGCCCCTAGACCTGCTACTAAAGGTGACCTGCTCTAGTATGTAATGAATAAAGGACCATACTAAATTGTGAAAGGCTTCCTGGGTCTAAAAACTTAGCAAGGATGTCGGCCTGGTCACCCTCCACAAAATTTGTTTAAAATCCTGTTGTGGTCCGTGCATTGTTATGATCAAAACATTGCTGTCTCCTTTTGGTGAAATACCAAATTGGACTATGCCAGTCTGGCAAACTAAGAGTGACAAATCTTCATAGTGTTGACTGTCCCAAATAGTGACTGCTGAGAGAAATCTAATGAGTTTCATAAAAAGGTGAACTCTAAGCATGCATCACATGCTTAGGCCAGAGTCAAAAGTAAAAAATGACAACAATCCTAGAAAATAGAGAATAGAGAGATAAAACAGTAAGTGTAGAACAAGATATAAGGATAAGGAGGTAAGAAAGAGGGTGTCAGATGTGAATAGAACTACGAAAACTGGGGAAAAAAGAGCGGGATGACAAAGGGCTGAAAAACAAAAGAACTGGGTCCCTGTGAAAGAAGGATGAGATGTTACGGGGGTACATTTGTTGCATTGGATATACAACTTTTAAATCATTTTAAGGGAGCAAGGCATTCAATCTCCCAATACAATGCACAGTCTTAATTTGTTTGCTGATTAATGGGGGAATGATCTGACCAGAAGATTGTTTATATTTGATGTTTGGATGCTATTGGTAAGGATTAAGGGCCAGATGTATCAAAGGGTTTTACCCATTCTGTGTCTATGGGATAATGCGTTGGTACATATGGCCCTCAGAAACATAAACTTGAATTAGATAGGACCACTTTCGAGCATAAGGAATAGTCCATGGAACTGTGAAACAAACTTCAAGCAACATTCAGGCCTCAATCAAACATTTTGTTTCAGTTATGTATGAATCAGCTACTTAAAGACAGTATGTCCTTCTGTTAGAAATGGGGTCACTGGTTGGCAGTCACTTTGCACTCTGTCCAAGCAGGGACCCTCACTCTAGTCAGGGTAAGGGAGTTACACTCCTAAGACGACCCCTGCTCACCCCCTTGGTAGCTTGGCACAAGCAGTCAGGCTTAACTCAAAGGCAATGTGTAAAGTATTTGTACCAACACACATAGTAATACAGTGAAAAACTACAAAATGGACCCACACCAGTTTACAAAAATAGGTAATATTTATCTTAATCACTCAAGACCAAAACGACAAAAATCCAACATACACTAATCAAGATATGAATTTTCAAATTAAAAAGAGTCTTACTCCATAGAAAACAGTGGAAACGTGGATTTTACACAAAGTACCTGGTTTTGCATCAAAAATAAAGCGCATGGATGAGCGTGCATTGAAAAAGTCAGCAATGCGTAGATTCCTTCTTCGGTCAGGTAGGCGATGCTTCATTTTTCTTCTCCCGCAAGAGAGCGATTTGTCGATTTACAGACAGGACACCTCGAATCCGCGCCAGGTCACGATGACTTTGACAGCCAACAACATGTGAAATCCGGTCACACGGTGTTGGAAAACCACGCTGCCTGAGGTTTGTGTCATTATCAGCATCCGCAAGTGGGTGTTGTGTCGTTTCTCCAGCCGCGATGCGTCAATCTCCCAGCCGCGATGCAGGTGGGGCGTCAATTTCAACTGCGAAAGGGTTGGCACATCATTTTTCAGCCATGTTGCAGGTGGTGCGTCTAAATTTTCCCCGTACGGCTTCCTGTGCGTGGATTCCCATCCTTTTTCTACCAGCTTCAACTTTAAAGGGTCCAGGGCCTGGATGGGGCACCACTTGGCAGGGCAGGAGCCTCACGAGAGAGTCCAGGTGCTGGCAGAGGAAGTCTTTGATGGCACTGAGTCTTCAAAACAGGAGGAAAGCTCAATCCAAGCCCTTACAGATTCTGCTCATGCAGGAAAATACTAAAAAGTCTAGTCTTTGTCCCCTTTCACAGGCAGACGCAGCAACTGCAGGATAGCCCAACAAAGCACAGTCACGGGCAGGGGCAGCACTTCTCCTGAGCTCTTCAGCACTTCTCCTTGGCAGAGGTTGCTCTTGGTTCCAGAAGTGATCAGAAAAATCTGGGGTTTTGGGTCCACTTTGTATACCCCTTTCTGCCTTTGAAGTAGGCAAGCTTCAAAGGAAAGTCTCTGTTGTTCACAAGATCCTGCCTTGCCCAGGCCTTGCCCCAGACACACACCAGGGGGTTAGAGACTGCACTGTGTGAGAGCAGGCACAGCCCATTCAGGTGTAAATGACCACTCCTCCCTCCACTCTAGCCCAGGTGGCTCATCGGGATATGCAGGCAACACTCCAGCTCCCTTTGTGTCACTGTCAAGAGGAGATTCACAAACAGCCCAACTTTCAGTCTGATCCAAACAGAGAATCCACAAACAGGCAGAGTCACAGATGATTTAAGCAAGAAAATGCCTACTTTCTAAAAGTGGCATTTTTAAGCTAACAATCTAAAAACCAACTTAACTAAAAGAGTATTTTTAAATTGTGAGTTCAGAGACCCCAAAGTCCACATTTGTATCTGCCCTTAAAGGGAAACTGTACATTAAGGATATTTAAAGGCAGCCCCCATGTTAACCTATGAGAGAGATACGCCTTGAAACAGTGAACACCGAATTTGGCAGTATTTCACTGTTAGGACATGTAAAGCACATCAGTACATTTCCCACCTTTAAAAACACTGCACCCTGTCCATGGGGCTACATTGGGCCTACCATTGGGGTGCCTTACATGTATAAAAAGGGAAGGTTTGGCCCTAGCAAGTGGGTACACAGACACTGTAGTGGCAGGTCTGAGCCATGTTTACAGGGCTACTCATGTGGGTGGCACAATCAGTGATGCAGGCCCACTCGTAGCATTTGATTTACAGGCCCTGGGCACATTAAGTGCACTTTACTAGGGACTTACTAGTAAATCAAATATGCCAATCATGGAAAAGCCAATGACACATACAATTTACACTGGACCACTTGCACTTTAGCACTGGTCAGCAGAGGTAAAGTGCAGAGAGTACCAAAAACAAGGATGCCAGGTCTAACACCTTTCTTCCTGTAAATTAAATTAGTGGTGCCATTCTTATCCATTGGAATGCCTATAAGCATGCAGATGTCACACTGCAATTCACCTCACCCACACTCATAGTTAGAATTTCTGAAGCTAGAATAATAAATGAAGTCAGTAGAACGATCTTGGATAGTTAGATTTTATTTTAGTTTAATTCATTTAGGATTTCCCATCAGGACCTTCTGGGCCTGTCCCAACTTTAATTATATTTGTTTCATTTTATTGAATGCGAGTATATACAGGCCACTCTATTTGGTAGTCAACAATGCTTCAATTTGATTGCCATTTAATCTCAGCATTTTTCTTGCTTCCTCCTCTGATAGTTGAGTTTTTCAGAGTAAAGATACATCAACTTCACCAGTTCTTATTTTAGTTTTAGTTTTATTTCTTCATGTACACGTAGAACAGAAAAACAAGATCAAAGATTGGTACGCCCCAAAATAGTAAATGAGGATATATATGATAAGGCGCTCCAAATAAAGTCCAGTAAGCCATGTAGCAATCATGTGAATCAAATCCACATCCTTTTCCAAGCAACTAGCGAAAGTAGAACGATATTTTAATTCCATGTGTTATCATTTAGTGGGAGTATAGCATACTCTGCAAATTATTTGATAAAGCCGATGCCTCAAAATATGTCATTTCATGCAATAACAGTCAGCTATGTTTACTCACTGGTTATCATTTGAGTTGTATTTTAGTCAATTTTACTGCTAAGATTTCTAAGTTGCTTATCGCTTGTTTGTTCAGAAGAGAGTCATATCCCCCCAATAGAGCCACACTCCAAAAACGATTGACAAGATGGTGAAGAGAAAGGAGCTTCAATGAGTAGCAATAAAGTATTTATGCATGTCTGAACTTGAAGAACATTGCTGAAGGAATAGAAAATTCTTCATGAAGATTTTGAAAACTTCTGAGGCCATTGTGAGAGAAATGTTGTTAGACAAAGTGAGTTCTATGAGTCCCATTGTTTACATATTTTTCAGCCAGAGATTCAGAAATTACTGAATTGAAAATTAGTATAAATCTTGTTACTAGTGGAATCTGACATCCTTTACAGAAATCCTGAAAAACTGTAGAATGTAATTGGAATGTCTTCAATTTTAATTTTTTGAAATAGAGCAGTTGATTGTATTTAACACCTCCGTTGCTAGGCCTTACGCGCTAAGCCTTTTTGGCCATTTGGAGTAGGTTTTGCTTAGGCCTCCAGAACTTTTTTCCACATAAGGTATCCATGCCAAATTTGCATCCTTTTTTTCAACATCCTGGGGATTCTAAAGGTACCCAGGGATTGTTGATTCCCTTGGTGGGGGCCGAGAAATTACCCAAAATACAGCTAAATTTTGTTTTTTGGGGGAAAATGTGCTGCAGAAGTAAGCAACTGTTATTTTTACCATGCAAAAGGCATCCACAAAGTATTTGTGGTGCTAAAATCACTATCTTCCCAGCTTTCAGGAACAGGCAGACTTGAGTCAGAAAACGAAGGTTCTCTGCACAGTTTTGACTTTTTACTGAGGCATACCACCTTTTTCCTATTGTTTGTGCTGCCAACCTCCTTGCCGTTAGTGGTAGAAATAGGTATAAAAACCAATGGTGGATCCTGGAAAGCTATACATTTCTCAAATCAAATCAAATCATTAACATTTATAAAGCGCGCTACTCACCCGTGCGGGTCTCAAGGCGCTAGGGGAAAAAGGGGGGGTTATCGCTGTTCGAACAGCCA
This sequence comes from Pleurodeles waltl, assembly GCF_031143425.1. Classification (NCBI taxonomy): domain Eukaryota; kingdom Metazoa; phylum Chordata; class Amphibia; order Caudata; family Salamandridae; genus Pleurodeles; species Pleurodeles waltl. Next base: position 972,473,975 of record NC_090447.1, read on the forward strand.
GGTCTTTAGGAGTCTCCGGAAAGCGGAGTGGTCCTGGGTGGTCCTGAGGCTGGTGGGGAGGGAGTTCCAGGTCTTGGCCGCCAGGAAGGAGAAAGATCTCCCACCCGCCGTGGAGCGGCGGATGCGAGGGACAGCAGCGAGTGCGAGGCCAGAGGAGCGGAGGAGGCGGGTGGGGACGTAGAAGCTGAGGCGTCTGTTGAGGTATTCCGGTCCCTTGTCGTAGAGGGCTTTGTGTGCGTGGGTGAGAAGTCGGAAGGTGATCCTTTTGCTTTCAGGGAGCCAATGCAGGTGTCTCAGGTGTGCGGAGATGTGGCTGCTGCGGGGTATGTCGAAGATGAGGCGGGCCGAGGCGTTTTGAATGCGTTGCAGGCGATTTTGGAGTTTGGCTGTGGTCCCGGCGTAGAGGGTGTTGCCGTAGTCCAGGCAGCTCGTGACGAGGGCGTGGGTCGCGGTTTTTCTGGTGTCGGCGGGGATCCAGCGGAAGATCTTGCGGAGCATGCGGAGGGTGAGGAAGCAGGCGGAGGACACAGCGTTGACTTGCTTGGTCATGGTGAGAAGAGGGTCCAAGATGAAGCCGAGGTTGCGGGCGTGGTCTGTGGGGGTCGGTGCGGTGCCGAGGGCCGTGGGCCACCAGGAGTCGTCCCAGGCAGACGGGGTGTTGCCGAGGATGAGGACTTCCGTTTTTTCAGAGTTCAGCTTTAGGCTTCTGAAAAGTAGACAGCATTCTGAATTCAGCAAAAGGCCATTTGTGAAGATCCTTTAAGGTTTTCCTAAAGAAAGTAACAGTTGAAATGAAAACATATTGAAATAGAGTTGAAAAAACAGTCATTTGTGTCTACGTTTTCATATGTAACTTCTTCAAACTATGACACATTTTTTCACGAGCAATATACTCTTACATCTGTTGAATCCTTCTGATTGCAGGCATGTATAGGGCTTGTAGGTTCTCCAAGGACCCAAGCTACCCAGAGCCAATAACTGAACTGCACCTTGATATGGGTTTTCATTGTGTATCGGGTATACAGAAATTCATTTGGTAAGATATAAATTAAAAGGAAACCTATGTGTTTTTTAAATGGACGCAAGATGTGGAGCTTAGAAGCAGTGATTATTTGCACATCTCAGAATTTGTGGGTACCTATACTAGCATGTGAATTTCGAGGGTATTTCTCAAAATGACTTCTTTCTTACACACTGCCTTATATTTGTAAGGCGCAAAGGCAGAGAAAGACAGTTGGTAATAACACCTGTTCTAATATTCTGTATTCCCCCCAAGACTCCCGATAAAGATGGTACCTCACTTATGTGGGTAGGCCTGGTGCCCCGACAGGAAACGGTCCAAAATGCAATGTGGACACATCACATTTTTCCTTTAAAAACGGACTCGTTTTTTTGCAAAATGCCCAGCTGTGGATTTTGGGCTCTAGCTCAACGAGCACCTAGGGAAACCTAGCAAATCTATACATTTTTCTTAAAACTAGACACCTAGGGAAATCCAGGATGGGGTGACTTGTGGGGCTCTCACCAGGTTCTGTCACCCAGAATAAATGCCAACCTCAAAATGTGTCTAAAAACACAATTTTCCTCACATTTCTGTCATGCAAATTTCTGGCATCTGAGGGGAGCCACAAACTCCCTTCTACTCAGCATTTCCCCAACTCTCCCAAATAAAATGGTACCTCACTTGTGTGTGTAGACCTAGTGCCCGCAACAGGAAATGGCCCAAAATGCAATCACATTTTCCACTGAAAACTGACTTGTTTTATGCAAAGTGGCTAGCTATAATTCTTTTGGGCTGTAGCTCAGCCGGCACTTAGAGAAACCTAGCCCCTGTACATTTTTTAAAATTAGACACCTAGGGGAATCCAGGATGGGGTGACTTGTGGGGCTTTCACCAGGTTTTGACACCCCGAATCCTTTGTAAACCTCAAAATGTGTCTAAAAAACAAATTTCCCTCATATTTCTGTAATGCAAAGTTCTGGAACCTGAAGGAAGCCACAAGTTTCCTACCACCTAGCATTCCCTCAGGTCTCCTGATAAAAATACTACCTCACTTGTGTGGGTGGGACAAGTGCCTGTGACAGGGAATGACCCAAAATGCAACGTGGATTCATCAAAATTATCAATTATCATCATTTTTATTGAGAGATATTTCTGTTTTTGGAAGAATATGGCAAAAATGCAAAGAAAATGTGTGATTTTAGTCACATTTTGAGGTTTGCAGGGCACTGTGGGTAAAAAAACTTGTTGGGATCCACAAGAGGCACACCACTCTGTGCTGCCCTGGGTATCCAGTTTTCAAACATATCTAGAGTTGGAAGATTTTCCCTAGACAAGAAGTGAGCACACTACCAAGTTTCTCACTTCTGTGATGTCCCAAACACTCAAATTGTGATAAAACACACCCTTAGGTTTTAGTAAAAAAACTCCTGACCCACAAACCTAGTTGTTGGCATGCTTCATCATTGGGGTCCCATTTAAGACACCTAGCATGTCAGGGGTATGCTTCTACGCCTGATTACAGCAGATCGGGTTTTTTCATGATTCAACTTCCGAGCTAAGATGAGAAGTGCAATACATATGTCTTGCGGCTACTCACATTATTTTTACACTCACATACTGGTTGGATTTGGCACGAGGGCGAGTGATGGTTCAATTTATAAAAGTTTATTCAAAAGAGATTTCACAAAAATGAAATGCACTGTTAATAATTGAAAGGTAAAAAAACTGAACCAGTGACTCACAGCTCGTGAGCTCTATAGCTGTGTCAAGGTACCAATCGCTTTACAGTCCATTCACATAGTTTCATACATGACACATACAAGACCATTCACACTGCCAGCCGTGGGCCCAGCACATTACAATACTCACATCAACATATAGCACCATTCAAGGGCCCATCACTTTCATATGCCCACATGCCTGACACAGAAATCACACCAGCTGAAGGAGTGTGTGGACTAGGGTTTGGTTAGCAGTGTATGTAGTGACCAGCAGCACGTGACTACTCACACACTGTCAGCCAAGCGCCAGCTCACACACACCACCAGCCAAGCGCCAGTCCACGTACACCACCAGCCAAGCCCCAGTCCATGTACATCTCCAGCCAAGCCCCACTCCGCGCACACCGCCAGCCATGCACTACAGCACGCACACCGCAAGCCGCAAGGCAAGCGCAACTCCACACACACCACCAGCCAAGCGCCAGTCCACGTACACTGCCATTACAGTTTTTTTAACCCCAAAAAATACAAACTCATTGTAAGTAAATACAAAACTACAAACACAAAAGCTCTAACTAAATACATGACAATAATGCCAATGTGAGGAATTTGATCAGAAAAGTGGTCATCTTTCAATCGAGCCACATCCTCCACCACTCCAACTCTAGGAACTCTTGAGTGACACTGACTGGTAAAATTGAACAAATGTCATCATGGACTCTGGAGATCAATCCCTGAATACAACAAAAACATTAAATGTTGCTAAGTGGAACAGATGGATAGCCAACTTCTTATATCAAATATAAGCCTTAGGAACAGCAGTGTAAGGTTCCAGACTCTGATCTACTCTTCTCTATCAACACCACCCATGTGCCTATTGTAGTTTAAAATGCACACAGGTTTGCACACCTCAGCAACCTGACTCCTAGCAGTCACAGGTAAAGTACTTTCATTGTGGATGGTAATCAGCATGTAGACATCTCTCCTGTCAGCAAATTTCACAGCTAGATGTTCATCACTGCACAAAGCACTGCACTGTCCCCTCTCAAGCTTTTTACAAACAAGCTCTGTTGGGTAACCTTAATGGTTAGAGCAGATTTTGCCACAAGCAACAATTGCACACCATTGTAGACGTTATCTACATATAAATAGTGACCTTTGTTAAAAAGTGCTCTACCAAGTTCCCACACAATCTTCTCACTAACTTCAAAAGTAGACAGACAACAAGGGGGATGAATACTAGAATCCCTACTGGTGTACACCCTTAAATTATAGACATAGCCAGTCCTACTCTCAGTCAGCATATACATTTTAATTCTGTGACGTGCCCTCTTGCTAGGAATGGACTGCCTAAAAATCAAAAGGCCCTTGAACAGTACCAAAGACTCGTCATAAAATATTTATTTCCCTGGAACATAGATCCCTGAAAAACAATCTAAAAAGTGATCAAGGACAGGCTGGATCTTAAAAACAAGTGTCATAATCAGGGTGATCTTGTGGCAATGCTAAAACATTATCAACAAAATGCAACATCCCAAGCAGGAGCAAATACTGATCACGACTCATGGTTCAGGAAATATAGCATTGCCAAAAAGGGACTAGTAGACCAATATGAAAACAATGATTGCTTCCTTATCAAGCCCATCAAAAATGTTAAACTCAAAGAATTCTTAATCTTATCCAGATTTGTGGGGCCACCGGGTAGCTCTAGAGTGGGGCCTAAGTCCCACTGTTGTCCCTCAGATACTGTTCAGCATACAAATTAGTCTTTTCAATAATCTAATCCAAAAATACATTGTCCATATACAACAGAAAGAAATGTATAGGCAAAGGTTTCCACTATTCACTCTACACCCTGTCACCCAGTAAAGGCAGGCAACACTGACTGCACCATGTTTGGGGCAATCCAGAGTTCAGCTCTTCCAATTGGAAGCCTTTGCGCCCCAGATGCCTCTTGCTGCACTATTAGCACATCATTAACCTCCTCTAAAACAGACACTTCATCACCAATGAGAGTGGCTTCATCATCAGATGCTTCTTTTTGGACGCATCTGCCAGATGCCAGAATCTTGCACTTCCTCCTCTGCCTCAGATGTAGAGTCAGTCTCATAATAATGGTCAGAGAAAGATTCAAAAAGCATAACAACAACCTGCTGAGGAGTCATCTTGCAGCTAGCCATAATCCTTACTAATAAAAGTAACGACAAATAAGTCACTGTGTAAAATAAGTAATAAACAAAGTGTGGCTTTATCACAAAGACATTTATACCCGGAAACAATACTACTCACTTGCCAAAGACAGCTAGACTCACCAGCCTCTACTCCGAACAGACACAGCAAGCACCAATGATATCCCACTAGAAAGGAAGAACAAAAGGAAATTACTCAAGCAACAATATAATACACATCATGCACAACTCTAAGGAGAATTTCAAACAAGATAAAACAGAAGCTAAATATGCTGCTATTATTACGCTGTTTACAAAAAAAACATTCATCCAGGGGGATGATACTTGTTTAGAGTAAACCGTACAAAAAACATTTTCTTACCAAACACATGCAACTACACAAACTGCAGATCTACCAGTGCCGAAACCACAAGCAGGAATCACAACAACTGAAATCAAAAACTTTGTACTAGAATAAAAAGAAGAAGTAAAATATTACAATCACAAATGCAAATAATGACAGGAAATATAACAAAGTCAACATTATAAAACGCTATGTCACCGCCTAAATGCCAGTCCACGCCAGTCCACTCACACCGCCAGCCGAACTCCACTTCACACACACACACACACACACACTTTCCTTGGTGTCTAGTGGTTTTCTGCCCCTCCTGGGGCAGATGGGCCTCCAACTATGGCTGATCTGCCCCCAGGGGGGCGGAAAATGGCCAAAAGTACATATTTAAAAAATGCAACCAATTGGGGTGACCCTTGGCTAAGGGGCCGACCCCAAATATAAACCTATATTTTCCCTAGTGCTAGTGATTTTTCTGAATTTGTAACAAAGAGACATTGGGAGAAAGCAAAACTTCTTCCATTTCCCCGATGCCTCTTTGCATTCTCCAGACCCCCAAGAAGGTAAAACCTATCTTCTCTCTCTGGCGTGCTGGAAGCCAAATGGCTTCCAGTTGTTCCCGGTGCTTTTTCATGACGTTGGTGCACGTCATCGTATCAACAAGGGGGCTGGAGGTTGGGATGGTGACAGAAGCGCTTCCGCTGCCCTCCCCTGTGAGGGTGTGAAAGGGGGCTGCCCAAAAAGGGATCACCAGTGCTTCCCCCCCCCCCGGCCTCTTAGAGGACAGAATGGTTTTGTCCTCTGCACGCGCCAAACGGTGTGCATGAAGGAACTGTACGGTCATGCGCACCGAAGAGGTTAAACAGAAACTATAATCTAGACTTGCTGTTTGGAAGAGTTATCCTGATGTACCTTCGTCAAGGGTGACCTTGTGATCTGAAGTTCATTACCCAAATAAATTCTGATCAACTGCCACCCATAAACCACAGCAATCCTCAGACATACCAAAGCCTCCTTGTTTAGGTTTTAATCTGTGCCATTTACAAGTTGTTTGGGGGTGTTTTTGTCCCCAGATTAATGTTATGAAAATTGATTGAAGCCTTTTGAAAAAGGAAAAATTAATGTATAATAAACTAGAGAAAGCTCTGAAGAATAGTAATCTCAATCAGATTAACATTGACCAAGATCATATGAAGATTACCATATTTTTAAAAAAAATTAATAAATGCATTTACTAGTGATGTGTAATTAATACTGGTATATGATTTGAATCCTTATAAAGCCTAATACTCAGATATACAGCATAAAGCCTGACATTTGATATTTGCATTGGAGAAAATTGACATCTGTAGTTTCAGTCGTCAAAACATTTAATTTGATTCCTGAATGTAAGGAAATGCCTCATTGGCATGGTTACCCCCTGACTTTTTGCCTTTGCTGATGCCAAGTTATGATTTGAAAGTGTGCTGAGGCCTGCTAACCAGGCCCCAGCACTAGTGTTCTTTCCATAACCTGTACCTTTGTTTCCACAATTGGCACACCCTGACTTCCAGGTAAGTCCCTTGTAACTGGTACCCCTGGTACCAAAGGCCCTGATGCCAGGGAAGGTCTCTAAGGGCTGAAGCATGTCTTATGCCACCCTGGAGACCCCTCACTCAGCACAGACACACTGCTTGCCAGCTTGTGTGTGCTGGTGGGGATAAAATGACTAAGTCGACATGGCACTCCCCTCAGGGTGCCATGCCAAGCTCACACTGCCTATGGCATAGATAAGTCACCCCTCTAGCAGGCCTTACAGCCCTAAGGCAGGGTGCACTATACCATAGGTGAGGGCACAAGTGCATGAGCACTATGCCCCTACAGTGTCTAAGCAAAACCTTAGACATTGTAAGTGCAGGGTATCCATAAGAGTATATGGTCTGGGAGTCTGTCAAACACAAACTCCACAGCACCATAATGGCTACACTGAAAACTGTGACGTTTGGTATCAAACTTCTCAGCACAATAAATGCACACTGATGCCAGTGTACATTTTATTGTAAAATACACCCCAGAGGGCATCTTAGAGATGCCTCCTGAAACCATACTGACTACCAGTGTGGGCTGACTAGTTTTAGCAGCTTGCCACACACCAGACATGTTGCTGGCCACATGGGGAGAGTGCCTTTGTCACTCTGTGGCTAGTAACAAAGCCTGTACTGGGTGGAGGTGCTTCTCACCTCCCCCTGCAGGAACTGTAACACCTGGCGGTGAGCCTCAAAGGCTCACCCCCTTTGTTACAGCACCCCAGGGCACTCCAGCTAGTGGAGTTGCCCGCCCCCTCCGGCCACGGCCCCACTTTTGGCAGCAAGGCCAGAGGAGATAATGAGAAAAACAAGGAGGAGTCACTGGCCAGTCAGGACAGCCCCTAAGGTGTCCTGAGCTGAGGTGACTCTGACTTTTAGAAATCCTCCATCTTGCAGATGGAGGATCCCCCCAACAGGATTAGGGATGTGCCTCCCTCCCCTCAGGGAGGAGGCACAAAGAGGGTGTAGCCACCCTCAGGGCTAGTAGCCATTGGCTACTAACACCCCAGACCTAAACACACCCCTAAATCGAGTATTTAGGGGCTCCCAGAACACAGCAAGATAGATTCCTGCAACCTAAGACGAAGAAGGACTGCTGAGCTGACAAACCTGCAGAGAAGACAGACACCAACTGCTTTGGCACCAGCTCTACCGGCCTGTCTCCCCACTTCAAAAGAACTGCTCCAGCGACGCGTTCCACAGGGTCCAGCAACCTCTGAAGCCTCAGAGGACTACCCTGCATCTAAAAGGACCAAGAACTCCAGAGGACAGCGGCTCTGCTCCAAGAAAGAAGCATCTTTGCAACAAAGAAGCAACTTTGAAACAACACACGTTTCCCGCCGGAAGCGTGAGACTTTGCACTCTGCACCCAACGCCCCCGGCTCGACTTGTGGAGAAACAACGCTACAGGGAGGACTCCCCGGCGACTGTGAGTCCATGAGTAGCCAGAGTTGACCCCCCTCAGCCCCCGCAGCGACGCCTGCAGAGGGAATCCAGAGGCTCCCCCTGACGACGACTGCCTGCTTCAAAGACCCGACGCCTGGTAAGGACACTGCACCTGCAGCCCCCAGGACCTGAAGGATCCGACCTCCAGTGCAGGAGCGACCCCCAGGCGGCCCTCTCCCTTCCCCAGGTGGTGGCTACCCCGAGCAGACCCCCCTTGCCTGCCTGCTTCGCTGAAGAGACCCCTGGGTCTCCCATTGAACTCCATTGCAAACCCGACGCCTGTCTGCACACTGCACCCGGCCGCCCCGTGCCGCTGAGGGTGTACTTTTTGTGCTGACTTGTGTCCCCCCCGGTACCCTACAAAACCCCCCGGTCTGCCCTCCGAAGACGCGGGTACTTACCTGCTGGCAGACTGGAACCGGGGCACCCCCTTCTCCATTGAAGCCTATGCGGTTTGGGCACCACTTTGACCTCTGCACCTGACCGGCCCTGAGCTGCTGGTGTGGTAACTTTGGGGTTGCCCTGAACCCCCAACGGTGGGCTACCTTGGACCCAACTTTGAACCCTTTAGGTGGTTTACTTACCTGCAAAACTAACAAACACTTACCTCCCCCAGGAACTGTTGAAAATTGCACTGTCTAGTTTTAAAATAGCTATTTGCCATTTGTGTGAAAACTGTATATGCTATTTTGCTAATTCAAAGTTCCTAAGTGAAATACCTTTCATTTAAAGTATTGTTTGTCAATCTTGAACCTGTGGTTCTTAAAATAAACTAAGAAAATATATTTTTCTATACAAAAACCTATTGGCCTGGAATTGTCTTTGAGTGTGTGTTCCTCATTTATTGCCTGTGTGTGTGTACAACAAATGCTTAACACTACCCTCTGATAAGCCTACTGCTCGACCACACTACCACAAAATAGAGCATTAGAATTATCTCTTTTTGCCACTATCTTACCTCTAAGGGGAACCCTTGGACTCTGTGCACACTATTTCTTACTTTGAAATAGTACATACAGAGCCAACTTCCTACACTGAAGATTTGTTTTCATTAATTATCTTGCAACAAGAGACTTTCTTAATGAAACTGTTGTTACTATGGCAATATCATCTGCAAATAGCAAGATACTAAAGTTGTATGTATTGACTACAGATGCAATCACCTCATGGTCAGTTTTTTTAATTTTTATTAAAGGTTAAAGATATTAAATGGAAGAGTTGATGAAAGCAGGCAGCCCTGACATGTGCCTCTCTCAATCAAAAAGACAGTCAACTGAGCCAGATTTGCAAACAATGCAACATACGAGTTTTGATAAAGACGTCTGACAGCATTAGGAAACTTCTTCAAAATACACAATTTTGTTACATTTAGCTAAAGAAATTGACAATTGACTTTGATCATTTGAAGCAATAGCAAGAAGTAGATTTCTGTTAGCAGCGTAGGTCTGTGGTTTCCTGCCCAGGTATAAAACTGTGTTGGTCAGGTGATACAATAAATGACAATAATGGATTAAGTCAGTTTAGCAAGTATTTCACTTCCAAAATTCAATGGGGATATAGGACAATAAGATGAACGAAGTTGTCTGCCCTTACACTATTTATTGAAAATATAAGTATTAGCCCATTTCCAGACTATGGGGGTCATTCTGACCTCGGCGGTAAAAGGCTCTTACCGCCGATCAGAAGACCGCCATTCTACCGCCGCGGCCGCGGTAACCCGCCACGGTCATTCTGACCCACAACTGCCAAGCCGCCAAAAACCCGACATCCACAGAAGGCCGCCTCATCAGCGGGCAGCGATAAACTGGAGATGAGCAAACCTCCACCGCCACGCCAACACAAACACGCCCATGCCATTACGACCCACGAATCCACGCGGCGGTCATTCAACCGCGGTATTCCATTGGCGGTACACACCACTGCGGTCAAAATACACACCCAGCTCCAAAACCCAGCCACATTGGACAATTTGAAATACACACACCTGATACACATACAAACACCACCCCCACACATCCAAGCAACTATAAAACACACACCCACATCACCCACAAACCCCCACTAGTTGGAAATCGGAGAGAAGGCGATAGAGAGAGAGCGAGCGAGCACAGCAATCGAAAACCCCAACACACACAGGAACCCAACATCATCAACCACACCACATCTACGCACACATCACCACACACCACCACTCACATCACCACAAACACCACCCCACACCTCATCCACACCACCCCATGGCACCCCAAAGACACCCCAGGTTTTCGGACCAAGAACTCCGGGTCATGGTGGAGGAAATCATAAGGGTAGAGCCCCAGCTCTTCGGCACACAGGTGCAACACACCACAATAGCCAGGAAGGCGGCGCTATGGCAGAGGATCATCGACAGGGTCAACGCTGTGGGACAGCATCCCAGAAACCGGGTAGACATCAGAAAGCGCTGGAACGACCTACGGGGGAAGGTACGGTCGATGGTCTCCAGACACAACATCGCTGTGCAGAGGACTGGCGGCGGACCACCACCCACCCCTCCCAAATTCACAGCATGGGAGCAAGAGGTCCTTAACATCCTGCATCCTGCGGGCCTCGCTGAAGTAGGCGGAGGAATGGACTCTGGTAAGTCTAGTCTCAACTACTCCCCCCCCCCCAACCACCAGCATGCCAACCCACACCCCCACCCTCACCCCCAACCCCCCAGCACACATCCTCCCTGCCAATGTCTCACCAGCACAACCCACCCAACCCAAAACCAAACCCTGAATGCCAACACAAACCATGGACACCCACCACCTATGCATGACCACTGCACATACCCATCCCCCCCACAAACCACCCTCACAACTCCTGCCACAAGGGAATGCCAGCACTGGGGGACAAGGGCACCCACAAATCGCACACCATGGAACACACAGAAGCAATAACCATACTCTTTCACCCCTGCAGGGCCCGAACGCCAACACACCGGCCAGAAGGGTCCAGATATGTCCATCCCACCCCCAGAACAGGCCCGCAGTGAGGACAGCAGCTCTGTCGACCTGGAACCTGATGACCAGCCCGGACCATCGGGGACCTCTGGACAGTCGGTTCCCCACACACAGACACAGGCCACAGCAGACCTAACCCCCTCTGGGAATATCAGCACAGCTCCCACCCAGCGGGCCCATGCCTCTGTCTCCAGGACAGGTCAATCAGCGGTGTGTCCGCCAGTACAGGGCACCCAGGCTGACCCAACACCCCAACAACAACAGGGACCTGGGGGCAGTGGTAGTGGGCACACCGTCCAGGGGACAGAGGCCCGGGGAAACAGGGCAACTGGGAGGGCTGCAGTGCGACAGGGGGGGAGGACAGGCCCAGGGAACCGACTCTCCAAGAGGCCCTCACCACCATCATGGGAGCATACCACCGCTCCCAGGAGACGATGGCGACGGTAATGGCCAGGTTCCAGGAGATCCAGGCACAGCAGGAGGAACGGTACATGGGGTACAGAGAGCAGCTCAGGAACATCGTCCAGGCCCTGAACCTAATAGTCACCACATTGCGGGACCATGTGGCACCCCAAAGGGCCCCTGTCACCAGCCCGGACCAGGAACAGCCTACCACCTCCGCCGGCGCTAGTGGACAGGAGGCCCCCACACAACGACGGGCCACCAGAACCCCACCTCCTGCTGAAGATCAACCACCCCGCAAGAGGAGCCTGAGATCACAAAGGAAGACAGAGTAGGATGCCAAGACCCCCGCCAGCCTAAGATCCCCCCGGATGTCATTCCACTGTCCCACATCGTCACCCTGTCCAACCTTGAACTGCCCCTGCTCCATCCTTCCACAGGCATATGGACAATGCACCTGTGCGACCGAGAACTGGACTCTGCCATGGACATCACTCTACCCCCACCCATCACCGTTTTACTATCATGGACCTTTATGTAGCACTTTAAATAAATCACTAATTGCACTTAAAACACTCAGGAGTCTGCTTGTATTCTTAACAAATGTATTACACATAACGGTTCAAAAATGTTCTGTTACATTGTGATGACAACATACCAATGTCAATGTGCTTTACTCCATGGTCGAACAAACCAGAAGTCACGCAGTGGGTATTACAGCTCTGAAAAGCCAAGGGAAAGTCACAATTCAGTTGAAAGGAACTGGGGGGAAACACAGAAAGTAGAGATGCAGGAGGCCAGAAGTAAATGTAAAATGCCGTGGGGGATTCTTACATGGGTGCTACTGAAAATACTGTTGTATGACCGTGTCCCTGTTGTCCGTGTCGTCCATCCTCCTGCAGAAAAGGCACCTGGCGTCGCAATGCAAGATTGTGAAGCATACAGCAGGCCACGATGATCTGGCACACCTTCTTGGGTGAGTACATTAGGGATCCCCCTGTCATATGCAGGCACCTAAACCTGGCCTTCAGGAGATCGAAGGTCCTTTCTATGATCCTCCTAGATCGCCCATGGGCCTCATTGTACCGTTCCTCTGCCCTGGTCCGGGGATTCCTCACTGGGGTCAGTAGCCAAGGCAGGTTGGGGTAACCAGAGTCACCTATTAGCCACACACGGTGTCTCTGTAGCTGTTCCATAACATAAGGGATGCTGCTATTTCGCATAACATACGCGTCATGCACTGACCCAGGGAACATGGCATTTACATGGGAGATGTACAGGTCAGCCAAACAGACCACCTGGACATTCATCGAATGGTAACTTTTCCTGTTTCTGTACACCTGCTCATCGTCTTTTGGGGGTACTAAGGCCACATGGGTCCCATCAATGGCACCAATGATGTTGGGGATATGTCCAAGGGCATAGAAGTCAGCCTTCACAGTGGCCAAATCACCCTCCTCAGGGAAAATAATGTAGCTCCGCATGTATTTCGTCAGGGCAGACAACACTCTGGACAAAATCTTAGAAAACATAGGCTGAGACATCCCTGATGACATGGCCACTGTTGTCTGAAAAGACCCACTTGCTAAAAAATGGAGGACTGACAGAACCTGCACCAGAGGGGGAATTCCTGTGGGTTGGCGGATGGGGGACATCAGTGCTGGCTCCAGCTGGGCACACAGTTCATGTATAGTGGCTCGGTCAAGTCGGTAGCGAAGTATTATATAACGTTCCTCCATTGTCGACAGGTCCACCAGCGGTCGGTACACGGGAGGATTCATCCTTCTCCTCGCAAGTCCCAGCAGACGGTGCCTAGGAAGGACAACATGGAGCACAGAGTCAAGCAACCCACAGGTACGTAACTACAGCTTGCACAGTACACGATTCTCAATGCATTGAATGGCTTGTATGAGTGGCAATGCAAGGCCTAGGCCTGTGTGACGCAGTAGTAATTAAGCCCTGTGGTCCCTTGTAATGGCGGCTGCCTGACCTGAGAAGTGTGACAGTGGGATGGGAGGTCAATGCGCTGGCGTGACACACCGTGGCGGTAGGCGGTCGAAGACCGCGGCGCAAAGCCGCATTGGTTAACATCGAACCCTATGGGTTTCACGAGCCAATGACTAGCTGCGCCGGCGGTCGCGGAACGCACCGCGGCGGTACACGTCGCCGCGGGCGTGACCGCCATTTTCTATCTGGTTAATCACTCGAGACCTGATCATCCACAGGAGAGGACCTATACTGCAAGTGCTGCTGTGACCTCGGTCTGGGACATACAATGGCTGCTGCGACTGGGGAAAGGGCCCCTGCCTTCACTACAGAAGAGTTGGAGAAACTTGTGGATGGGGTCCTGCCCCAGTATGCGCGACTCTACGGTCCTCCAGACCAACAGGTAAGTACACTGTGTGCACATTGAATGGGCTATGCCTGGGTTGTGTATGGTGGATGTAAGATGGTGGGGTGGGGGGACAATGACGAGTGCAAGGCATAACAGATGAGAGCATGTGCCACATGGCAAGGTTGGGGAGGGGGGGCCAATCGCATCTATCATGCGGAAAATTGATGATATTCCAATTTCCACCCTGTACATGTCAAATAGGTCAGCGCCCATCAGAAGATCGACATTTGGCGTGCCATTGCCAAGGAAGTCCGGACCCTGGCACCCACTGCCGCAAGAGGTGGGAGGACATCCGCCGCGGGACCAGGAAGACCGCCGAGTCACTGCTAGGGATGGCCTCCCAACCTAGGAGGGGTGCCAGTCGTACCCTGACCCCCCTGATGTCCCGGATCCTGGCGGTGGCCTACCCCGATTTGGATGGGCGCGTGACAACATCACAGCAGACACAAGGGGGTGAGTACCAGCACATTCAGCTATCTTTACGCGCAGTGGAGGTGCCTGGGTGGGGGAGGAGGGCTGTGGGTGACATTAGGCCAGGGCGCTTTCTGTATTGTATTCCTCTCCTTTAGCCATGTCCCTGTGCCCCCGCCCCCCACCTCTGTACGGTGACAGGTACAGCTATCCATGGTCCTGCATCACCCATGTGCGCGTTTGTTGTCCCTAGACCTGTTGGCCCAGTCACAAGTACTCAGTAGTGTACCCCGATTGCGCGGCTTAGTGCATGAGGCTCCTGTGTCTGTCATCTCCGCCAACGGTGTTGACAATGCATGTACTCAACCTTTTTTTATGTCTCCCCCCACCCTTATTCTTTATCTTCTTGTGCATGTGTGCATCAGCATCATCAGGCGGAGGAGAATTGGCACCGGAGCACGAGGGAGCTGCGACTCACAAGGCCCCGGTGGGCCATGGCACAGACACCGAGGCCACAAGTGATACGGAGGGCGAGGGGAGCTTCACAACGGGGACCCGTGGTGAAACCAGCGACACCGACACGTCCTCGGATGGGAGCTCCCTAGCGGTGGCGGCAACATCCGTGCCCCCCGCCTCTACAGGTACAGCCGCCACCCAGCGCACCAGCTCTGCCCTCCCAGCAGCCCCTCAGCCTACGCTCCGTGCCCGCTCGCCCAAGAAGGCGGGCATCTCCTTCGCCCCAGGCACCTCAGCCCCTGCCCCTGTTACCCCTGCTGCCCTCAGTGAGGAGGTCATTGACCTCCTGAGGACCATCATTGTTGGGCAGACTACCCTTTTGAATGCCATCCAGGAGGTAGAGAGGGAGGTGCATCGTAGCAATGCATACCTGGAGGGCATTCATTCGGGTCAGTCTGCCCATCAACGATCGTTCAATTCTCTGGCCTCAGCACTGACGGCAGCCATTGTCCCTGTTTCCAGCCTCCCTCTTCTAACTGCCTCCACCCTGTCTCTGTCTCCTGTTCCTCTGCCTATCCCATCCACACCATCAGACCAGCCTCCACACACCTCAACACCCAAGGGCAGCTCATCCAGACATAAGCACCACAGATCACACAAACATTCACCCAAGCAACACCCAGATGCAGACATGCCAACAGCCACTACCACCTCTGTGTCCCCCACCTCCTCGTCTCCCTCCTCCCTCCCTGTGACGTCTACACTCACACCTGCATGCACACCACCAACAGCCAGTACTTCCATCACCAGCACACCCTCCAGTACAGTCCGCACACGTGCAGTCACCACCCCCACTACCATTTACACGTCCCCTGTGTCCTCTCCCACTGTGTCTGTCACCCCCTCTTCCAAGACACACAAACGCAGGCAGCCACCCACCCAACAGCCAACCACCTCACGACAGCCTGCAGCCCATGCACCTTCACCCAAGGACAGCACACCTGACTCTCCTACAACCACCTCCTCTTCCTCCACTCCCATAACCACTGCACCTACCGTTTACCTTGGTCCTAAAAAGTTTTACCTCTCCAATCTTGACCTCTTTCCCTCACCTGACCCACCCCCTCCATCTGCTAAGAGTCCCAAGAGCACCTCAACCACCACCAGCCCGGGTTCACGTGTCAGCGTAGTCCATGGATTTTGGAGTCCCCCCTTTGCCAGCAGTGAGACATCGGTCAGCAGCAAGGGGACAGCCAGCCTCCCCCCTGGAAAGAGGACCCGGAAAGTGAGGGGCCGCCACGAGAGGAGTGCCACGGCTGCCCCCAAGGACCAAAGTTCGGCCACTTCACCTGCCACAACATCCAGGGGAGGCAAGGCCCAGAGAGCCACAGCGAAGGAGGGCAAGGGCAGCAGGGCGGAGAAGTCAGGCAGCAGGAGCGCGGACCAGGAGGGCCCCACAAGCCCCATCCCGGGTGTGAGGGAGGACACCCAAGGGCCCAGGACACCGTCACCGAACGGTCCAGCAACTGCACGGTCGGAGGGCGACTGAGCAGGGAGTCCTGCCCAGGTCTGACTCCCTGGAATTACAGGGCAAGCACCGCTGAAGAGGGCCCCGCCGTCCAGAAAGGCACCGCTGAAGAGGGCCCGCCGTGCAGGAAGGCACCGCTGAAGAGGGCCCCGCCGTGCAGGACGGCACCGCTGAAGAGGGCCCCGCCGTCCAGAAAGGCACTGCTGAAGAGGGCCCCGCCGTCCAGAAAGGCACCGCTGAAGAGGGCCCCGCCGTGCAGGAAGGCACCGCTGAAGAGGGCCCCGCCAAGACAGGCCCCGCTCCGCTGGGCCCTTCCTGTCAAGCACCGCTTCGCCGGGCCCGCCGTCTCAAGCACCGCTCCGCTGGGCCCTTCCTGTCAAGCACCGCTCCGCCGGGCCCCGCCGTCTCAAGCACCGCTCCGCTGGGCCCTTCCTGTCAAGCACCGCTCCGCCGGGCCCCGCCGTCTCAAGCAGCGCTCCGCTGGGCCCTTCCTGTCAAGCACCGCTCCGCCGGGCCCCGCCGTCTCAAGCACCGCTCCGCTGGGCCCTTCCTGTCAAGCACCGCTCCGCCGGGCCCCGCCGTCTCAAGCACCGCTCCGCTGGGCCCTTCCTGTCAAGCACCGCTCCGCTGGGCCCCGCCGTCTCAAGCACCGCTCCGCTGGGCCCTTCCTGTCAAGCACCGCTCCGCTGGGCCCCGCCGTCTCAAGCACCGCTCCACTGGGCCCTTCCTGTCAAGCACCACTCCGCTGGGCCCTTCCTGTCAAGCACCACTCCGCTGGGCCCCGCCGTCTCAAGCACCGCTCCACTGGGCCCTTCCTGTCAAGCACCGCTCCGCTGGGCCCCGCCGTCTCAAGCACCGCTCCGCTGGGCCCTTCATCTCAAGCACCGCTCCGCTGGGCCCTTCCTGTCAAGCACCGCTCCGCTGGGCCCCGCCGTCTCAAGCACCGCTCCGCTGGGCCCTTCCTGTCAAGCACCGCTCCGCTGGGCCCTGCCGTCTCAAGCACCGCTCCGCTGGGCCCTTCATCTCAAGCACCGCTCCGCTGGGCCCTTCCTGTCAAGCACCGCTCCGCTGGGCCCCGCCGTCTCAAGCACCGCTCCGCTGGGCCCTTCCTGTCAAGCACCGCTCCGCTGGGCCCCGCCGTCTCAAGCACCGCTACACTGGGCCCTTCATGTCAAGCACCGCTCCGCTGGGCCCCGCCGTCTCAAGCACCGCTGGCCCAATGACAGTGCTGGTTCTGTGTCGTGCTAATGTTCACGCTGCACTCGGGCCACCTGTGAGAAAGTAGCCTCTTTCTAGCCTTGTTACCCCCACTTTTGGCCTGTTTGTGAGTGTATGTCATGGTGTTTTCACTGTCTCACTGGGATCCTGCTAGCCAGGGCCCAGTGCTCATAGTGAAGACCCTATGTTTTCAGTATGTTTGTTATGTGTCACTGGGACCCTGCTAGTCAGGACCCCAGTGCTCATAAGTTTGTGGCCTATATGAATGTGTTCCCTGTGTGGTGCCTAACTGTCTCACTGAGGCTCTGCTAACCAGAACCTCAGTGGTTATGCTCTCTCATTTCTTTCCAAATTGTCACTAACAGGCTAGTGACCAATTTTACCAATTTACGTTGGCTTACTGGAACACCCTTATAATTCCCTAGTATATGGTACTAAGGTACCCAGGGTATTGGGGTTCCAGGAGATCCATATGGGCTGCAGCATTTCTTTTGCCACCCATAGGGAGCTCTGACAATTCTTACACAGGCCTGCCACTGCAGCCTGAGTGAAATAACGTCCACGTTATTTCACAGCCATTTTACACTGCACTTAAGTAACTTATAAGTCACCTATATGTCTAACCTTTACCTGGTAAAGGTTAGGTGCAAAGTTACTTAGTGTGAGGGCACCCTGGCACTAGCCAAGGTGCCCCCACATTGTTCAGAGCCAATTCCCTGAACTTTGTGAGTGCGGGGACACCATTACACGCGTGCACTACATATAGGTCACTACCTATATGTAGCTTCACAATGGTAACTCCGAATATGGCCATGTAACATGTCTATGATCATGGAATTGCCCCCTCTATGCCATCCTGGCATAGTTGGCACAATCCCATGATCCCAGTGGTCTGTAGCACAGACCCTGGTACTGCCAAACTGCCCTTCCTGGGGTTTCACTGCAGCTGCTGCTGCTGCCAACCCCTCAGACAGGCATCTGCCCTCCTGGGGTCCAGCCAGGCCTGGCCCAGGATGGCAGAACAAAGAACTTCCTCTGAGAGAGGGTGTGACACCCTCTCCCTTTGGAAAATGGTGTGAAGGCAGGGGAGGAGTAGCCTCCCCCAGCCTCTGGAAATGCTTTCTTGGGCACAGATGTGCCCAATTCTGCATAAGCCAGTCTACACCAGTTCAGGGGACCCCTTAGCCCTGCTCTGGCGCGAAACTGGACAAAGGAAAGGGGAATGACCACTCTCCTGACCTGCACCTCCCCTGGGAGGTGTCCAGAGCTCCTCCAGTGTGCTCCAGACCTCTGCCATCTTGGAAACAGAGGTGCTGCTGGCACACTGGACTGCTCTGAGTGGCCAGTGCCACCAGGTGACGTCAGAGACTCCTTGTGATAGGCTCCTTCAGGTGTTGCTAGCCTATCCTCTCTCCTAAGTAGCCAAACCCTCTTTTCTGGCTATTTAGGGTCTCTGTCTCTGGGGAAACTTTAGATAACGAATGCAAGAGCTCAGCCGAGTTCCTCTGCATCTCTCTCTTCACCTTCTGCCAAGGAATCGACTGCTGACCGCGCTGGAAGCCTGCAAAACTGCAACATAGTAGCAAAGACGACTACTGCAACTCTGTAACGCTGATCCTGCCGCCTTCTCAACTGTTTTCCTGCTTGTGCATGCTGTGGCGGTAGTCTGCCTCCTCTCTGCACCAGAAGCTCCGAAGAAATCTCCCGTGGGTCGACGGAATCTTCCCCCTGCAACCGCAGGCACCAAAAAGCTGCATTACCGGTCCCTTGGGTCTCCTCTCAGCACGACGAGCGAGATCCCTCGAATCCAGCGACTCTGTCCAAGTGACCCCCCCAGTCCAGTGACTCTTCAGTCCAAGTTTGGTGGAGGTAAGTCCTTGCCTCACCTCGCTGGGCTGCATTGCTGGGAACCGCGACTTTTGCAGCTACTCCGGCCCCTGTGCACTTCCGGTGGAAATCCTTTGTGCACAGCCAAGCCTGGGTCCACGGCACTCTAACCTGCATTTCACGACATTCTAAGTTGGTCTCCGGCGACGTGGGACTCCTTTGTGCGACTTTGGGTGAGCACCGTTTCACGCATCCTTGTAGTGCCTGTTTCTGGCACTTCTCTGGGTGCTACCTGCTGCTGAGAGGGCTCCTTGTCTTGCTCGATGTCCCCTCTCTCTCCTGGTCCAATTTGCGACCTCCTGGTCCCTCCAGGGCCACAGCAGCGTCCAAAAACGTTAACCGCACGATTTGCAGCTAGCAAGGCTTGTTGGCGTTCTTTTGGCGGGAAAACACTTCTGCACGACTCTCCACGGCGAGAGGGATCCGTCCACCAAAGGGGAAGTCTCTAGCCCTTTTCGTTCTTGCAGAAACCTCAGCTTCTTCTGTCCAGTAGAAGCTTCTTTGCACCCGCAACTGGCATTTCCTGGGCATCTGCCCATCTCCGACTTGCTTGTGACTTTTGGACTTGGTCCCCTTGTTCCACAGGTACCCTAGATTGGAAATCCACAGTTGTTGCATTGTTGGTTTGTGTCTTTCCTGCATTATTCCTCTAACACGACTTCTTTGTCCTTAGGGGAACTTCAGTGCACTTTGCACTCACTCTTCAGGGTCTTGGGGAGGGTTATTTTTCTAACTCTCACTATTTTCTAATAGTCCCAGCGACCCTCTACAAGGTCACATAGTTTTAGGGTCCATTCGTGCTTCGCATTCCACTTTTGGAGTATATGGTTTGTGTTGCCCCTATCCCTATGTTTCCCCATTGCATCCTATTGTAACTATACATTGTTTGCACTGTTTTCTAAGACTATACTGCATATTTTTGCTATTGTGTATATATATCTTGTGTATATTTCCTATCCTCTCACTGAGGGTACACTCTAAGATACTTTGGCATATTGTCATAAAAATAAAGTACCTTTATTTTTAGTATAACTGTGTATTGTGTTTTCTTATGATATTGTGCATATGACACTAAGTGGTACTGTAGTAGCTTCACACGTCTCCTAGTTCAGCCTAAGCTGCTCTGCTAAGCTACCATTATCTATCAGCCTAAGCTGCTAGACACCCTATACACTAATAAGGGATAACTGGGCCTGGTGCAAAGTGCAAGTACCCCTTGGTACTCACTACAAGCCAGTCCAGCCTCCTACATTGGTTGTGCAGCGGTGGGATAAGTGCTTTGAGACTACTTACCACTCTTGTCATGGTACTTTTCATAAGAGAAAAATATACAAAACAAGGTCAGTGTATATACACATAGCCAAAAAGTTTTGCATTTCCTCTTTTCACTCTTTTCTAAGTGCTGAAAAGTACTTCTAAACTTTCAAAAAGTTCTTAAAAGTTCAAAAAGTTTTTTTTCTGTCTTTCTAAAAAGTTCTGATTTTTTTTTTCTCTTTTTCTATCACTTTAACTCTCTCTAAAAATGTCTGGCACAGGCCAAAATGTTGATCTGTCCAAACTTGCATATGATCACCTTAGCTGGAAAGGAGCAAGGAGTCTCTGCATAGAGAGAGGTTTGAGTGTAGGGAAGAATCCTTCTTTGGAATTATTGCTTAACATGCTTAGAGAACAAGATAAGGCCATAGGGGCCACATCTGTTGAAAAAGTAGCAAATGGTTCCCAATCTGATCCAGGGACTCCCCCAGGAAAAGATTCAGGAAAGAAACTTCCTAGCCTGCCCATTACTAGACAGTCTAGCATAGTTGGTAATGATGGAGAGCCTCACCATACAAATAGTGTTGTCTCACATCATAGCAAAAGCATTTATTCTCACCATACTGGTAGTGATGTTTCTGTTAGCCAAGCTGTTAGGGTGGCTTCTGTAAGGGACAGGTCTCCTTCTGTTCATTCTTCTGTGTCTAAGAATGTCCCTCCCACCAACCCTGATGACAGAATGTTAGAGAGGGAACTCAATAAGTTGAGAGTGGAACAAACCAGACTGAAGCTTAAAAAGCAACAGCTGGATTTGGATAGACAGTCTTTTGAACTAGAGAAAGAAAGACAAAAGTTGGGTTTAGATACCCATGGTGGCAGCAGCAGTATTCCCCATAGTCATCCTGCAAAAGAGCATGATTCCAGGAATCTGCACAAGATAGTTCCCCCTTATGAGGAGGGGGATGACATTAACAAGTGGTTTGCTGCACTTGAGAGGGCCTGTGTTGTACAGGATGTCCCTCAAAGGCAGTGGGCTGCTATCCTATGGCTATCATTTAGTGGAAAAGGTAGGGATAGGCTCCTTACTGTGAAAGAAAATGATGCTAATAATTTCCAAGTTCTTAAGAATGCACTCCTGGATGGTTATGGCTTAACCACTGAACAATACAGGATAAAGTTCAGAGAGACCAAAAAGGAGTCGTCACAAGACTGGGTTGATTTTATTGACCATTCAGTGAAGGCCTTGGAGGGGTGGTTACATGGCAGTAAAGTTACTGATTATGACAGCCTGTATAACTTGATCCTGAGAGAGCATATTCTTAATAATTGTGTGTCTGATTTGTTGCACCAGTACTTGGTGGACTCTGATCTGACCTCTCCCCAAGAATTGGGAAAGAAGGCAGACAAATGGGTCAGAACAAGGGTGAACAGAAAAGTTCATACAGGGGGTGACAAAGAGAACACTAAGAAGAAAGATGGTGAAAAATCTCAAGATAAGCATGGGGATAAGGGTAAAACCAAAGATCCCACTTCAAATCTTAAACACTCTTCAGGGGGTGGGGATGAACAAAAATGCTTCCTCTTCTTCTCAACCTACACAATTTAAAAAGCCTTGGTGCTTTGTGTGTAAAAATAGAGGCCATAAGCCAGGGGATAAGTCCTGTCCAGGTAAACCCCCTGAGCCTACCACCACTAATACATCAAGCTCTAGTGCCCCTAGCAGTAGTGGTACTAGTGGTGGGACTGCTGGCAACAGTCAAGTTAAGGGTGTAGTTGGGTTCACTTATGGGTCCATAGTAGAAACTGGGGTAGTCACTCCCAAGACAGTTTCTGTCACACCTAGTGGCATTGGCCTTGCCACACTGGCTGCTTGTCCCCTTACAATGGATAAGTACAGGCAGACAGTTTCAATAAATGGTGTTGAGGCCTTGGCCTACAGGGACACAGGTGCCAGTATCACTTTGGTGACTGAAAACCTAGTGGCTCCTGAACAACACATCATTGGACAACAGTATAAAATTATTGATGTCCATAACTCCACTAAGTTTCTTCCCTTAGCTATAATTCAGTTTAGTTGGGGTGGAGTTACTGGCCCTAAGCAGGTGGTGGTATCACCTAGCTTACCTGTAGACTGTCTCTTAGGTAATGACCTAGAGGCCTCAGGTTGGGCTGATGTAGAGTTTTATGCCCATGCAGCCATGCTGGGCATCCCTGAGGAATTGTTCCCTCTCATTTCTACTGAAATGAAAAAGCAAAGGAGAGAAGGCCTGAAAACTCAGGATCCCTCTCCATCAACAGGTAAAAAGGGTATCACAGTATCCCCTAACCACCCTGCCATTCAGGATACCATTCCTGTGGTGGGAGAAACCTCTCCTGGGGTGGCACCTGTTCCAAGGGAAGCATCAGCTGGCAAAGCTGTACTCACTGAGGTTGAAGTACCTCTCTGTGGGATAACTAACATTGGTGAGAAAAAGAGCATCATTTTAGTTAACATGGAGCATCCCTCCAACCCTCCCAGAGAAACTTTAGTGCAGAAACCCTGCACTGCCTCACAACACTTAGGACAGCATCCCTGCCCTAGTGTGGAGCTCATAGGACAGCATCCCTGCCCTGCTCCAACTCAAGAGAAACAGCATCCCTGTTCTCTCTTCCAGCCATATGGACAAAGTTTTTGCCCAGCTATGGCTTTACTGAGACAGCATCCCTGTCTGGCATTTTCATCACTACAAATAGGTTCAGTGGACAATTCCCACTGCTCTAAACTAAAACTTACTGATAGAAACTCTGATAATACATCTTCACATTGTTGCTTAGCTAAAAAACTTCAAACAGGGTGGTTTACATCCCCACAGGGAAGTAACCATATAGTGGATGATAAAGGGACTAACCAGTCTATTGCAGAGCTACTCTCTACTTATCACCACTTAGACAATAAAGTCTCAACTGGCCAAGGTTAGCCTTATTGTCCTTCGTTTGGGGGGGGGTTGTGTGAGAAAGTAGCCTCTTTCTAGCCTTGTTACCCCCACTTTTGGCCTGTTTGTGAGTGTATGTCATGGTGTTTTCACTGTCTCACTGGGATCCTGCTAGCCAGGGCCCAGTGCTCATAGTGAAGACCCTATGTTTTCAGTATGTTTGTTATGTGTCACTGGGACCCTGCTAGTCAGGACCCCAGTGCTCATAAGTTTGTGGCCTATATGTATGTGTTCCCTGTGTGGTGCCTAACTGTCTCATTGAGGCTCTGCTAACCAGAACCTCAGTGGTTATGCTCTCTCATTTCTTTCCAAATTGTCACTAACAGGCTAGTGACCAATTTTACCAATTTACATTGGCTTACTGGAACACCCTTATAATTCCCTAGTATATGGTACTAAGGTACCCAGGGTATTGGGGTTCCAGGAGATCCATATGGGCTGCAGCATTTCTTTTGCCACCCATAGGGAGCTCTGACAATTCTTACACAGGCCTGCCACTGCAGCCTGAGTGAAATAACGTCCACGTTATTTCACAGCCATTTTACACTGCACTTAAGTAACTTATAAGTCACCTATATGTCTAACCTTTACCTGGTAAAGGTTAGGTGCAAAGTTACTTAGTGTGAGGGCACCCTGGCACTAGCCAAGGTGCCCCCACATTGTTCAGAGCCAATTCCCTGAACTTTGTGAGTGCGGGGACACCATTACACGCGTGCACTACATATAGGTCACTACCTATATGTAGCTTCACAATGGTAACTCCGAATATGGCCATGTAACATGTCTATGATCATGGAATTGCCCCCTCTATGCCATCCTGGCATAGTTGGCACAATCCCATGATCCCAGTGGTCTGTAGCACAGACCCTGGTACTGCCAAACTGCCCTTCCAGGGGTTTCACTGCAGCTGCTGCTGCTGCCAACCCCTCAGACAGGCATCTGCCCTCCTGGGGTCCAGACAGGCCTGGCCCAGGATGGCAGAACAAAGAACTTCCTCTGAGAGAGGGTGTGACACCCTCTCCCTTTGGAAAATGGTGTGAAGGCAGGGGAGGAGTAGCCTCCCCCAGCCTCTGGAAATGCTTTCTTGGGCACAGATGTGCCCAATTCTGCATAAGCCAGTCTACACCGGTTCAGGGGACCCCTTAGCCCTGCTCTGGCGCGAAACTGGACAAAGGAAAGGGGAGTGACCACTCCCCTGACCTGCACCTCCCCTGGGAGGTGTCCAGAGCTCCTCCAGTGTGCTCCAGACCTCTGCCATCTTGGAAACAGAGGTGCTGCTGGCACACTGGACTGCTCTGAGTGGCCAGTGCCACCAGGTGACGTCAGAGACCCCTTGTGATAGGCTCCTTCAGGTGTTGCTAGCCTATCCTCTCTCCTAAGTAGCCAAACCCTCTTTTCTGGCTATTTAGGGTCTCTGTCTCTGGGGAAACTTTAGATAACGAATGCAAGAGCTCAGCCGAGTTCCTCTGCATCTCTCTCTTCACCTTCTGCCAAGGAATCGACTGCTGACCGCGCTGGAAGCCTGCAAAACTGCAACATAGTAGCAAAGACGACTACTGCAACTCTGTAACGCTGATCCTGCCGCCTTCTCGACTGTTTTCCTGCTTGTGCATGCTGTGGGGGTAGTCTGCCTCCTCTCTGCACCAGAAGCTCCGAAGAAATCTCCCGTGGGTCGACGGAATCTTCCCCCTGCAACCGCAGGCACCAAAAAGCTGCATTACCGGTCCCTTGGGTCTCCTCTCAGCACGACGAGCGAGGTCCCTCGAATCCAGCGACTCTGTCCAAGTGACCCCCACAGTCCAGTGACTCTTCAGTCCAAGTTTGGTGGAGGTAAGTCCTTGCCTCACCTTGCTGGGCTGCATTGCTGGGAACCGCGACTTTTGCAGCTACTCCGGCCCCTGTGCACTTCCGGCGGAAATCCTTTGTGCACAGCCAAGCCTGGGTCCACGGCACTCTAACCTGCATTGCACGACGTTCTAAGTTGGTCTCCGGCGACGTGGGACTCCTTTGTGCGACTTCGAGTGAGCACTGTTTCACGCATCCTCGTAGTGCCTGTTTCTGGCACTTCTCCGGGTGCTACCTGCTGCTGAGAGGGCTCTTTGTCTTGCTCGACGTCCCCTCTCTCTCCTGGTCCAATTTGCGACCTCCTGGTCCCTCCAGGGCTACAGCAGCGTCCAAAAACGCTAACAGCACGATTTGCAGCTAGCAAGGCTTGTTGGCGTTCTTTCGGCGGAAAAACACTTCTGCACGACTCTCCACGGCAAGAGGGATCCGTCCACCAAAGGGGAAGTCTCTAGCCCTTTTCATTTCTGCAGAAACCTCAGCTTCTTCTGTCCAGTAGAAGCTTCTTTGCACCCGCAACTGGCATTTCCTGGGCATCTGCCCATCTCCGACTTGCTTGTGACTTTTGGACTTGGTCCCCTTGTTCCACAGGTACCCTAGATTGGAAATCCACAGTTGTTGCATTGTTGGTTTGTGTCTTTCCTGCATTATTCCTCTAACACGACTTCTTTGTCCTTAGGGGAACTTCAGTGCACTTTGCACTCACTCTTCAGGGTCTTAGGGAGGGTTATTTTTCTAACTCTCACTATTTTCTAATAGTCCCAGCGACCCTCTACAAGGTCACATAGGTTTGGGGTCCATTCGTGGTTCGCATTCCACTTTTGGAGTATATGGTTTGTGTTGCCCCTATCCCTATGTTTCCCCATTGCATCCTATTGTAACTATACATTGTTTGCACTGTTTTCTAAGACTATACTGCATATTTTTGCTATTGTGTATATATATCTTGTGTATATTTCCTATCCTCTCACTGAGGGTACACTCTAAGATACTTTGGCATATTGTCATAAAAATAAAGTACCTTTATTTTTAGTATAACTGTGTATTGTGTTTTCTTATGATATTGTGCATATGACACTAAGTGGTACTGTAGTAGCTTCACACGTCTCCTAGTTCAGCCTAAGCTGCTCTGCTAAGCTACCATTATCTATCAGCCTAAGCTGCTAGACACCCTATACACTAATAAGGGATAACTGGGCCTGGTGCAAGGTGCAAGTACCCCTTGGTACTCACTATTAGCCAGTCCAGCCTCCTACACCACCCTGCCTCCTCCATTGCCTGTGGAGACTGTTATCCACTTGATGGACTGTGACTTTGCACTCCCCAGGATATGACAGTGGGCAAGCCACCCACTGTAGAGACTTGAGAGACTGTGGCGTTGCACTCCCCAGGATATGACAGTGGGCAAGCCACCCACTGTAGAGACTTGAGAGACTGTGGCTTTGCACTCCCCAGGATTGAACAGTGGGCATGGTGGCCCCTTCTTGGATCTGGCGTCGTGGACTCATGTGGCTGTGGTGCCCCCCCTTCCCTTCCCCCTGAGGTGCCTGTAGTTTTGTCATCTGATGCCCCTGCAGTGTTCTCTCCAACGGACTCAGGTCTCCTGTGTGGGCTTTGCCCATGTGTTGATACACTTTGGCCCACGGACATTTGCAATTTCTGTGACTGTGCAGGACTTTCTGCCTCTATTTCTCAGTTACGCAATGTTTACATTTGGAATTTTTTGCATCATTTTCCTATTTTACCATGTCTTCAATAAACCTATTTTTTACATAAACGTTGTTTCTCACTTTAATCATATCTTTTCGTTATTCCGGGGGGTTTGGGTGGGGTCACTTTGACTTGGTGCTCTGCATTGGTGTGTAGATAGTTGGGGGGTGGGTGTAATGCGTATGTGTGTGTCCGTAACCCTTCCTCCTCCCCCCCTCCCCTGTGTCGTAGGTGTGGTACTCACCGTTGTCGTCTGCGCCGGAGTTCGTACTCGTGGTAGATGAGCAGGTAGACGAGAGCAGGTAGGATGTTCAATTCGGGCTCCTCGTGGAGTGTATAGAGGTGAGCGTTTTCCCGTTCGTAGTCTGTTTCCGCCGTGTTTTTATCGGCGGGGCTCCCGCCCCAGAAAAGGTGGCGGATTGGTGAGTTGTGATAGGGTGGGCGGTACATTGTCTGCCGCCTGCCTGTTGGCGGTGACCGCCGCGCTGTTTGTGTGTCCCGCCGTGGCGGTCGGAGTGTTAAAGTGGCGGGCTCTGTTGGTGGTTCCCGCCAGGGTCAGAATTCCATTTTTTGGACCGCCAGCCTGTTGGCGGGTTGGCCGCCGCTTTATCACCAACCGCCAGGGTCAGAATGACCCCCTATGAGTATTTTAATATCAAAGGAACAGTTCTGAAGACTCTGAAATAAAAGCTGCCTCACTACTGCAAAAAATAACTTAAGGGATTTAGAGGGCATGTGTTGTTTCCTGTGGATTTGTAATTTAGGATACAAAAGAAAACCGCCTTCAGTTCATTCAAAGAGCTAGGTATATTTGGAATAACATTGGGTTCTTGACTTTAATTACAATTTTTTCTAATCACTATTTGTGATGCACCTATAGATGACTGTGAATAACTTGTTAAGATATATCAAGAAATACTTCAGCTTTTCTTTGATCTTGATACATTTTTGTAAAAAAAGAAATCAGTAATTCTATGTTCTGTATTTTTATGCCTAGATATGTGTGCTAAAATCTGATTAGGGTTTTGAGAAAAGTCAAGATGTTCGGCTAGTCTAGTTTTGTTACTGCTGTGCAATCGTCACTACCACAACACTGATTTTATGACATTTAGAGATAATCTACTCGAAAATGATTCCCACCCAGGAGTTCCCTTTAGACATTAGTAAACCATGATTTCTTTTAACATTAGAGAGCCTTCATTCTGGTGTATTTGTGTTCTTCATACTTAGTTTCATTTAGTGGATTTGATATAAAGAGTAGGAACCTTTTACCATTATTTTTAAAGCAGCCCTCATATTTAGACTATCTACTGCAACCTTGTTGTTCTTAATATATTATGACATTGTGGTCTTTGTACAAGTGCTAAATGATTCTTTCTCTAGCCAAATCATTTTGAAAGCCGTCTCCTGACTGATTCACAAACCAAGATGTATTAATAGGTAAACTACAGCACAGTCGGATATTACAATTGAATCAATCCTGGATGTACCATTATTATATATATTTTCTGAGATTAAGAATTATTCTATCCTAGACTATGAAGAACGTGGGTGTATATAAAATGTGAAAGTTTTGCAGTTGGCTTTTCTTTACACCATATATCAAATTCATAGATGTTTTCACAAGATCTATAACTTGATATCTATTATTAGAATTAATGGATATATGAGTAAGGGATTGTTTAATACATGACATAAAACAATATTACAATCTCCTCCTCCAAATGGAAGGGCCTATAAAGCCTGCTAAGCCTACAGAAAGTTGTGACCGCATTGTAGGCTTGTCTATGTTTAGTCCATAAAAAGGAACAGAGTGTGAACCTAAAGAATCCAAATTGATATTCTAAATTCACCCTGTGGCCTCCAGAATACTTTGTCGCCATGGTCACTTTAATATTCAGATGTGTCTCTGAAACTGATATGCCTTGTGTCATTGACCATGAATGCTATGTGAATAGTCCACTAAAGGAGTTTCCATTCCCGCTTCAGTTTGATCTTTTTTAATTGCTCTTTTTCAATAGAGTACAGAAAATGTCCAAATTAGAGACTTGCTGGTGAGAATAAGATTGTTTTCCTTTGGCCGAATCAAACCTTTCTTGATGCTCTTTTTTTAACATAGGTTCAGTAAAAAAAATATTCAATTATCTTAATCTCTGTGGGAAATTTTTAAATGAGAACCAGAAACGACTAGGCTGGGTCAAGTTTTACATTTCCCTCTGATCTGGACGTTTGATCATTCATCTGGATGAATGTCATTGGATCAAGTCCCAAAGTGTGAGATGTAACCAAGCTATTTTCCGGCCTGCTCGTGCCTTTCAAGTAGGTAACTTTTTTTCTTTGATTGCTTCACTGCTGGACCAATTAAACTAACGTTGCTTGTCACAGAAAAAATGTTAGTGTTTGTGTCCCCCACTTCCTCGTAGCTATGGCAACCCTTCATCGTAGTTAGCTCTTTAGGTTTGCCAGAGGAGCAGAGCATTAGAATTTGAATGTAATATCTCTACTCACTTGACAAATAGGAATTTTATTGGGAGAAAGGATATCTGCCCGCAGCATCTGTTCGAAGTCTTGAATATTACAAGTAGTTGCTTCTTTGAAGGGATATAGGAGTACCCTACATTTTTTAATGTTAAAATTAAAGCTAAATTTTTTTCATCAAGTGGCTTCGAGCACAACTGAGATGTTGAGGAAATAGTTCCACAATTTGGGAGTATGGGGCACGGTATTAAAGAAAATATCAAATAAGCAATGTTAGGCCTTGCTACCCTCTGATCTAAGTTTATTTTTTCTTACAGTCTCTTTTAGCTCTATAAACCTAAGGTTAATGCCAAGATGTTAATGTGGAGGAGGAGCATGGCACTGAATGGAGTATCAATCTAGGAGATCGGGCTCAATACAGTTAACCATTGGCTCTTTTCTGCCAAAATGTTTTCTGCACTGAATCAAAGTTAGGTATTTGACACTAATTCACCCATGAACCCATCATTACTGACATAGGCAGTGAGAGTAACGGAATGAGGGTCTAAGCCACCGCTGTTAAAAACATGTGAGTCCCAGACGCTGTATTTCCATGTCTAGACTCACCACAGCAGGACCCTCGGGGCTCGCCACTTGCTGGAACAGGCATTCACAGACTGGCCCTTCTCTCTGGTGCTGCAGAATGGTTCGAAAAGTGGGCAGGAATCCTTTTTAACAGCCTCAACTGGTGCTGGTCCTGAGACACCTGCCCAGCCTTAGCCCTGGTCCCTTCCAGCCTCCCGAAGAACTGCCTGAGGCCAGTCCGGCCTTGGCCCCTGAAGAACCTTTTCTATCATAGTACAGAGTGTAGAGCCTTTAGCATGTTTTTAGTTATGGTACAGGCTTCCCTGGTAATTGGAAGGCGTGTCTGTTAATTAGAAAATGCTGGAATGATCTTCTAAGCATTTCCTCCTAAACACAGAGAATTCTTGTGTTTATTTCCCGTAGTGGGTGACTTACGCCTGGAAAATCAGAAGTAAGTCGGGAGTGAGTTACTCCTACTGAAAGAAGAATATTCGTGAATTGGCTCTAAATGTCGCCATGACAAGAGGGGGATCAGGTTTCCCGCATTAATAGTAATGACTCGAAGAAAGGAGGTTAAATAGGCAGACCTAACTGGAGCTTGCGTACTGCACGTACTCATGCGGTGTTACTCGGACAAATGTGTTCCATTCCTTTGGTAAGATGCAACCTGTTTAGAAGGCGCGGGAGTCTCGTGAGACGCGGAGGGGAGCGTGTCCAAGTGTTTTTGCTCTGTTTTACATTCCGCACACAGTCTTTCGCTGTAACAGAGACACAGCTGCATGATGATTACCACAGACACGTGTTGGCTCTATGGAATTCGCTTTAAAATCCAGATATTACGATTCTTCGAAAACATTAAAAAACGTATAATGTGTGCTTGATCTTTCTGTACACTTCCCAAAGAGGGGCACACCTAACGCAGTCCGCTTGAAGCCCTTGCTCTTCGAGGAAGGTGTGTGGACGGAGAGGGTGGGGGTTCTACCCTTCAGGGGGGCGAGGGCGACGGGGGGGGGGGGGGGCGTTCAGCCCAGCCGCAGGACTATGAGTATCTGTGACATGGTAGTCTCAACATTTTGTTTTGCGGGGGGGAGGGGGGTGGATTATGTGTAGGGCACTGTTTGCTGTTGGCATAACATGCTTCTGTGTAATAATCTGAACTGTTTTAACTTTTTTCTCATGTTTGATGAGCTAGTCGCTGAGAATATTTTACAAGACAGGGGGCAGTGCCTTACATGCACTTACAATCAGAATGTTTTTTTGCAGGCTGGACAATAAGCAGAACTACACCTCAAATGTAATGTACTGAAAATGCATGGGTCATTAAAATCATTCTCAACAAACAAAATGTATTGTGATTTTAACAGAAGGCTAGTGAGAGATTAAGGCCCCTATTTATACTTTTTTAGCGCCGCATTTGCGCCGCTTTTTAACGCAAAAGCGGCGCAAATTTACAAAATACAATTGTATTTTGTAAATTTGCGCCGCTTTTGTGTCACAAAATGACGCAAATGCGGTGCTAAAAAAGTTTAAATAGGGGCCTAAGAGTCATATATTCTATATTTCTGAAGCATGCCACCTACATATTTTTTTACAAAAATCAAAACATGGGGGCAGCACAGGGTCAAGAAGACAACATTTGCCATTCTTTGCAAAGTCTTCTACAGTGCAGCGAGGAAGCAGAGGACACAGATGACTTGAAGGACGAAGGAGGGCACTCTAGAATGATTTTCAGAGACTGTTTGCTCTGTGCCTAAGGCTTCTGGCAAGGAGCTCCCCGAGTCTTCATTTCACCTTTGGAAATGCAGGAAGCAGAACACTACTTGGGGTAGGCTATATACGGTCTATGGAATATCCAGCCTAGTATACAGAACCTGCCTGGGGGTAGACTGCCCTAGTCTTTATGAATCTGGTTAGAGGTAGGCTGGTCTATGATGCACAACTTGTTTGGGAATTAAATATCAAACCACCCAAAGCATCCTCTTGTTCATTTAAATAATGGGAAACTGGCCAAACTGTTGGCTTTTAACATCCTCCTGTGATATCTGGTTGAAGAGGAGGGGTTTCTGGAATTTGTGATGACTGTTTGTCTGGAATGGAAGGTTTAAAGCAGGACCTATGTCTGCACTGTTACTGGGACATAGTTGCACATGGAAATGGCTCCATGGTTTTTTGAAGCCTTGGTGGAGACTCTCGTGCACACCACCCATTTGAAGCCAGACGTGGATCAGTGGCCAAGATAAGTCAATACGTAGATCACTGTATTCTGGGTCACATTCAAGGAGTTGGATAACAGTGCAACCACTGCCTTTACTGCTTTAAAAGACATTCATCAGCATGCAAGATCTGGAGAAAGTCCATAAAGTTGACAACATCGTTAAAGAATTTAAAGCCAAAGTCTTAAAATGGCTTGAAAATATGGGTGTCAGGGTTGGAGTAATTACCACTGGCAGTGACATTGTACATGTCACGTAAAATAGTGGATACTTCCTAGCATTCTAACCTTTTTCTCAGGACTTCCTCAAAACTGAAAAAAGCTCAAGACACACTGGTCATGAGTCACAGGATTTGCACATATTTAAGCCATTTGTTTAAAGTCAAAAGCAGCTGAATGTCCTTCATTGAGCTATTAAACTCCCCATATGTGCACATATACACAAGTTTCTGACTTATTGGAACTCCACTTCCTATATGCTGCAACACTTGTTTCGGTAGTACAAAGTTTTGAATGACTAATTAAAGCAGAAGAAATTTGATTCTTTGCTATAGCGATGTCTGACAGTTAAGGAATGGGGTCTACTAGAATTTCTCACATTAGAACAACAAAAAATGATGGGTGGAATGCTTGCAAACAATTCAGCCAATGGCAATGGCTGAGGCCGGGACCAAGACTGTTTTGTTTATGGTTGCTCCCCATATGGAGTGGCACACAGCTGTAACCCTTATTATTGCTGTTGCCGAAGACTTTTGTAGACTTTCCACCCATCACCCTTTGTTGCTTTAATGACTCCCTACATGTGATAAGAATGCATAGATGTGGGTCCTTTGCTGTAGAATGAGGCCTGAGTGATCACCAGTGGCTGAGATTAATTCAAACAATCCTTCCATTACTTTGTTGCTTGATGCAGTAGATTTCTTAAGTACGATGGCCTCATTGTGCCATAGGATCCAAGCTGGATTTCATTGATGATGTCCAGCTAGGCTAAAACAGGTCTTGGCTTCCTTGTGATCTGATTCAAATGGGGCATCGTCTGGCAGTTTGGACTTGACTATTCTCAATGGAGCAGGACCAAGTGTGATTTGCAAATTGTCACTCCCATTGGCATAGTTGGCATAAAAATAGTGGACCGGATGTGGCCATGAGGAATAGCTAGTGGCTGAGACTTTTAAAATCATTGCACCCATCGCCCAAAGAATAATTCAGTTTTCCCAATTCAAAAGTTACTACTTCTACTATCAGCTGGTTTTATAGGTATTCAAGCCTGTGGTTACTTTAAAACCTCCAAATCTAATGGTAAAAGATCTAAACTCACAAAACGATGCAGTTTATCCTTTCTTTATGGGTATCTGGTCATGCCATTTTCAGAAGTGGCAAACCAAGTCCATAGATTATTGAAATTCCACCAGCCAAGGCCATCCATCTTTTAAGGCTCTGTGCAAACATTTTGCACTTGGAAACATTTATCAAGATATTATATTTTTTGCAGAATACTTATTAAGAATATATCAAGCTCACTAGACTGTGTTCATTATGTGCTAAAAAGACCATTTGCTTGCATAAAGTAAAAGATGTATTTGATCCCTACCTTACCACAGAATGTCTGTTTTTTGGGCTCGTAGCTAGGCATTGAGTTTATTTAAAAAAATATTGAACAACACCAGAGTAAGAAAGCAGCCCTGCTTTGCTTCCTTGACTATCGGTTAAGTTACCCTCAGGGTCAAATCTCACTTGAAGGTCCCTACATGGAGACACATAATCATTTCAACTAGACCCGACCACAAGCCCAAATCCACAGAACCTCAAAGAGATTGCTTCTGTCAAAATCAGAAAAAGTACTTTTCAGGAGAAGAAAAGCTAAACCAAGAGTCCCTTTTTTATATGTGCATATTTAATGAACATTATTGATGACTGAAGGCTAACTCTGTTGTAGTGTTGTCTTTTCTAAACTCCACCCAAGCAACACAAATCACTCATCTTGTCCCAATGTTGAAGTAAGCCTCAGCAAGGCCTACTAGTGCAAGGGGTTCACCTTTCTCTGCACAAAGTCCTCAGACCATGTAGGAAGAAGTTGGCACAGAAACTGGAATAAAAGACAAAAGTTTATTAACCTCATGAGGTGGTACTACAGTTCAGACAGCACCCTTGGGTAATGTCTGAAGTAGCACACTGAACTGAGAGAGCATGGTCCTTTTATACCCACACAGGGGCTAAAAGGAGATGGTACAATTATGGAAACAAGACTTGTATACATGTAAGGTCATGTGGAAAATGCACAGTCGACAGGTAGGAGGAGCTAACAGTTTCCAAGGACTAACAGCTGCAGACCTTACTGAGCATGTGCGAAAGTAAGAGATGCTAAATATAACTTGTCACTAGGCAGATTTCAAGAGCAGTTAACAGAAAGGTAGGACAGAGCACATGGTGAGCACATGGCAGCATGTAGCAGAGAAAATGGCTGCCATGAATACAAAATGGATTCCGCAAAATGTTCACAATAGTTACTAAATACAAGATGTCTTCTGCTAATGCTTAATCTAATCACTGCTAAATTACAACACCAAGGTCATGCTGCATGTTTTATTATGTAATAAAACAGTCATTGGGAAAGCCACTAGGTCTTGCCTTTTGACTGTTGAAAGCAGACGTATTGGGTTTGCCAATGTTTCTTTCACAATACTGTTCAGAATCAGCAAAAAAAGCAGAGCATGACCAGGATGGCGGGGGAAGCAACAATGAGTTGTAAGTAGGAGAGCAACACAGAGAATGCAGGAATGTGAAGAGGAATGCAGAATATAGGAGAGGGGGCAAGAGCAAGAAAACACATGCACTCCCAAGGAGTGTTAAAAGAAAAAGAAACAAGCATTGGTAAAGTCAACAGGTCGGGTGTTGAGTGTCAGACTTTTGGTTTTGTCACAGCTTCTTTTGTTTTGTCAAAGTTCTTGTAAAACTTTACTGTTAAGAGAGCTTCTGGGCCCTTTCAAATATAAAAACAAAATTTGTCTAAAAGCAAAAATAAACCAACCAGTGAATAAAGAGGGCTGGCTGGAAGCTACTGTTAGTACACACACTATATACATAATTTCAGTAAAATTAAAAGGCACTGCTAACACCAGACCTATGAATAAAGTGGAAGGATAAAAGTCATCCAGTATAAAAGATGGTAAAGAGGCTATGTTGCAGAGGAAGGAAGAACTCTATCAAGAAGCAAGCAAAAGAAATTAACAAGAAAGCCAGCAAAGATAAGGAATGAGCTGAATTTAAGGCCACTGCTCTATTGTTATTGACCTCTATAGGTATTTCATCAACTGACACCTGAAGCTGAAGTCCTAAAAATGACCTTAAAAAGTGGACTAAGTGAGCCACTCACACCTAACTCGCCATAACATATAAAGTAAACAATACCATTACACAATGTATCCTAATATACGTTTTTCCCACTGGTACAAAAAATAGGTATCTAAGAAACTAGGATGTAAAGGTCAGCTTAGCTTGTCTAGTTGGTCAGTGTCAGGTGTGAGCTGATCACCCGCTCACCTATTTGACTTTAGTACAGAACTTGTAATTTTGATGTTCTTCATAAACACAAAACTGCATGTCCCTGAGTACAACAGAAATCGGACTGACCATTTTAGCGCTGTCCCACTGTTCTTGTTTTGAAAAAGTGTCATGCAAAGTGTTACATGTGTGCCATGTAAATGAAACAAATATGCACACTGCAAATATGGAAACATCACATGTATAGCGGAAACTTTGCAATGCTGTGCTGACTTTTTTCCTTTCATTGCATGTGCACACAATGCTTCCAAAATTCAGCTTGCTGTCTAAAAAGGGGGTTCTATTTCAACACAAGCTCTTTGCCGCTGCCATTGCTCATTGGAAATACTAGGGGCCAAACTTATCAAAGGATTGCTTTGCCCCTTTAAGTCACAGATGGTGACACAAGGGTGACGCAATCCTTGAGTCCGATTTACCAAGCCACGCAAGGCCGTCTTGCTTAGTCATGCATTTCTTAAATCTGGAGTAATGTAAAGCAGAGCATTTTGCTGTCTTGTTTTATATTGAGCCTTGGAAGGTATTACAAGTGTGGAGCCTGGGTGTCCTCACACATCCACTAAATGCTTTTTGGTGCACTCCCAGATTTACCAATACTGGTGATAACATGTCCCTCTATGTTAATTTACTGCACATTAGGACTCGTTTTAGGCCAATGAATCTTTTGACCCAGTTGAGAGACACCGTAGGAAGAGATAGCCAATCAATACGTCAATCAATATATCAATTATGTCATCAATATTTACCACAACAATACATTTCACTTTAGTCAGAGTCATCAATCAAATTGGCGACGCAACCATGGCCCTTCAGCCATGAATAACCACATCAGTTTAATAGAATTTTATAAGTTTTATTGCCTATTAATTACAATCTAAGATTAAGGCCCATATTTATACTTTTTGACGCTAAACTGCGCTAACGCAGTTTAGCGTCAAAAGTTTTTGCGCCGGCTAACGCCATTCTGAAGCGCCATGCGGGCGCCGTATTTATTGAATGGCGTTAGCCGGCGCAAGCAGACCGGCGCTGCCTGGTGTGCGTGGAAAAAAACCACGTACACCAGGCAGCGCCGGCGTATGGAAAAATGGCGTTAGGGCATCTTAAAAATGATGCAAGTCAGGTTGACGCTAAAAAATCGCCTCCACCCGATTTGCGCCATTTTTAACGACGCCCAGACGCCATTTACATGACTCCTGTCTTAGTAAAGACAGGAGTCATGCCCCCTTGCCCAATGGCCATGCCCAGGGGACTTATGTCCCCTGGGCATGGTCATTGGGCATTGTGGCATGTAGGGGGGCACAAATCAGGCCCCCCTATGCCAAAAAAAATATATAAAAAAAAAACAAATTTATACTTACCTGAACTTACCTGAATGTCCCTGGGGTGGGTCCCTCCATCCTTGGGTGTCCTCCTGGGGTGGGCAAGGGTGGCAGGGGGGGTCCCTGGGGGCATGGGAGGGCAGCTGTGGGCTCATTTTGAGCCCACAGGTCCCTTAACGCCTGCCTTGACCCAGGCGTTAAAAAGAGGCGCAAATGCGGGGTTTTTTGACCCGCCCACTCCCAGGCGTGATTTTTGCCCGGGAGTATAAATATGACGCATTTGCGTCGCAGTCATTTTTTGGGACGGGAACGCCTACCTTGCATCTCATTAACGCAAGGAAGGCGTTCACGCAAAAAAATGACGCTCTTTACTCATACTTTGGCGCTAGACGCGTCTAACGCCAAAGTATAAATATGAGTTAGTCTTGCGCTGAATTTGCGTCTAAAAAAACGACGCAAATTTGGCGCAAACGGAGTATAAATATGCCCCTAAGTGCGTTAACCTCAAAGCCAAGAAACACAACAGCATAGTCTGGGTATGACAAATTTGATAAGATTTCAATAAGGCAAGAATCACAAACATTAAAATATAACACGACGTGAACATAGATCAAGATTAGCAGAGTATTGATATTGCATCAGTTCAACAAAGCATTGTCTCGGTCGTTTGTCTATTTGCGTCAGTTTGATGAACACCTGTCCTAACCACTAATTAGCATTAGCATGTTGGGCTTCATGCAAAATAATTTAGGACACCAATTTGGAAAACGTCTAGCTATGGTCTCTGTCAAAGCACGCAGTTGGTACCTAGAAAGGAAAAGCATAGAGACAAATCACAATTGTATTGTCATAATTACCCTCCAAGATTAGGTCAGCGCACAGGTTCAGTCTTCGTCTTCAGGACATCAGTCAAATCGCCATCAGTCTGGACTTAGCTAAAGGGCAAAAAGGGACATTTCCCTCATAAGGAGGAAAAGTGTAAATGGGCTGTTTATGGGTGAAGATGGTTTTCAATAAGTTTCAAGTCACCAAACAGAGTGACAGAGTTTCTGGATAAAAACAATAGCAGTCCCTACCTAATTTTTCCCGACCTTTCTTAGACATGAGTTTTTATCCCTTTTTTGTAGGACATTCCCGCAAAATTCTATTGGACATTTACTATACCCACTATCTTTAACCTATCACAAAATACATTAAGTAATCCCAATTGTCACCCCACATTAATTCACAAGTTTTTGATTGGTCTTCATAATTGACGTCTTCAGAGGTGGCACATCCGGTGTTACTTCATTCCTTGGCACGTTTTTTTGGGTCAGCAGATTCATTGTCCATTGGTCTAAGTGACCTTGTACATTTCATTAATCTACATTTGTTTCAATTTACTCATAACTTTTAAACCAAGGCACCGAATATGCGCTTGGGAACGGATTTGATACAGTTACATTCATCTTCCAAACTCTGAAGAAAAGAACATTTGGAGGGTCATGGCCCTTTGCGTGTCAGCACACTGGAAAAACAGAAAAATGCGTTTAATATGAGAGCCAGGCAGCTAAACTGCAGCTCACGCTAACTTAAGGCCTATAAGATTTTCGATACAGATTCAACAGTGTGGATGTTAGTATAAACTTAATTGAATATAACATAAACACTTTATTCATCATTATTAGTTTACGTATACATTGGTGGCCACTCTTCGTGGTCATAATCCAGGTGCGCGTTTAAGCAAATCTCTATTATTATAGTTTTCTATGCAGCATCGTCACACATTAGTATAAACATTTCATTTTAATATAGGCTATGTAGGCTACGCTCTCTCAGTCCCTCCTCTGATGACGCTCGTTATCACACAAACCTTTCCTTTTAACCTTTCATTTTAATTTTTCACTTTACGCATTATGCGCATTTCAACATCTTGTCCCTTGTGTGAGCTTTCCCAAATTTCATTAAACATTTTCTCTCTCTCACTTTCTTCATTTCTCCTGGTTCTTTTGGTCCAATTTCTTTTAATTTTATCATTAATTTTGCATGCCCCCCATAATCCTAATAAACAAGCCAGAACAATTAATAGACCGCCTAGAATTTTTGCAAGCACCCCGTTCCAAATATTGGTAAACCAGCTTCCCACTCTAGCAACTCCCTTTCCAAATTTCTCCCACACTCCAAGTTCCTTCAATTCCTTCAAATTTGCACTATCTCTAGTTAGGTTAGTAAGCATACCTCTAATCTTTTTACTGTTATCAGGAATGAATGAGCAACAATGACGCTCGTTGAGCATCTTGCAGACCCCTCCATTCTTTGCTAAAAGAATGTCTAAAGCAAGCCGATTTTGAAGAGTCATGGCTCTTTCTGCAGCAAGTTCAGTATCCATCAGGAGTATAGCCCCTGTAAAATTTGTTAGCATGTTGTCCACAATAGTAGACAACTTTTGGATTTTCATGGAATTCAAGATAACCCCTACTGAAGGGATTATGGCTCCAAATATATCACCAATGACAGCAGCCACTCATTCTCGTTTTTGTCTAGCATGTTGTAATTCAGACGTTTTAGGTATTTGCTTCAAGTCATCAATCTGGTAAATCTTTGGGAAAACCATCCCCACATAACATGTCCCATACCATCCCTTAGGGAGACGGTAATAAGCATTAAG
The DNA here is from genome assembly GCF_031143425.1 of Pleurodeles waltl. Lineage (NCBI taxonomy): Eukaryota > Metazoa > Chordata > Amphibia > Caudata > Salamandridae > Pleurodeles > Pleurodeles waltl. Next base: position 972,514,070 of record NC_090447.1, read on the forward strand.
TCCACAGATATAATAGATCCCAGGGATCGCTGGATCCTGTCCATTGAACATAAACGTCCATTTACTCTGAAACAAAAACACATGTCTACGTTCACTCGTTCCCACAAACAAATAGTCCTGCTCAGATTTAGGCCTATATACACAAAGCCTACCTACATGTAATGCATCTATAGCTAATTTGCCTTGCGTTTTGATTGCGGTGTAAGCATAGTCATTTGCATATGTGCGTTTTTTTAATCCTTTTTCTAATCTTTCTTTTAATGCTTTGCGTCTATCATCAGTGTGATCTAAGAAGTTTTTCTCTACAGGTGACAGCAAACAGGTCAGATTGTTGCGATGTGCATAAGCAGTTCCAAATGTAAGCGTTGGTTCCAAGAAACCTCTAACTATTTTTATGTCATGCTCTTTAGCTAACTTGTTTAAGAACTCAATCACGGGCACAAAAGAAAACACACCATTCAGATTTGAGTAAAAGTATTGCACATGCTCTTGGTTATAGAATCTGGTTAGTAGCAGACTACAGCTAATCCCGTATGTTAGAGGAAGGCTATGGTAGGTAACCCCTTCTTGTACAGATGAAGGAATCTTGGTGCACACATAACAGTCTTTCGCATCCATGGTCTCGACATACTCATTCAGCAAGCGATAGAAGACATTAGTAGAAAGTTCCCCCTTTGAATTAGTTCCCTCATGCAAGTGTCTTGCATCCTGCTCAAACCTTTCCCACGGTGTTAGTGTTGTAGTTTCAGGTTTTGAGGTAGCGTTAATAGTCTTCTTATCTAACCACGGCATTCCCACAATCACTCCCACAATTATTATTGCACACACAATACCTATTATAAGGCTTAACCAACCACACACCTTACTTTTCTTGTTACTACCCCTATTGTAAGCCATGTCTGTATAGAATCAAATAGCAGAATAACAATCAACTCAAGGATGATATAGAACTTTTTTTTTTTTCTCTTGCTCTCCGCGTGTATTTACAGCGTTTTCACTCACTCCAGGACCCCTTTGTCAAATCAGGTTAGCAGCTTGTCACAATCAGGTGTCTCAAAGTCAAATCAGGTTCTAATGTCACATCCGGTAATTTATAAGTCTCTTTCTTTTAGTTTTCAGTTTTGATTAACAAAGTCTTTTCTTTGAATTAATTCAGGTACCGTAGTATTGACCTGGTACTTCTCGATCAAAACAGATTGCTAGGAATTCTTGTTGCCATTCAGATGTTGTAGCATACGCCCATTCAGGACCTGTATATCTTCTGTTTGCGACTCTCTTTCTTTTCAATCTGCGTTCACTCTGCAATTTCCCTTCACTTAGATCTTCCACTCGGGATGTGTCAGTTTCTTCTGTTATTGTTTCACCTGGTATATTTCTTATCCTTAAAACTGTTTTTTCTGGCCAGTTATCGCCCTTATGTGTCTTCTTCCGATTTGTCTTTTCAGGACGCTGGACAGCACCCTCCTCTTGTAATATGGTGTTTTCACTTGATGGACCTGTAACTGGCTCAGGGGATGCTGGTACACTCTGATCTCTTTCTATTATTTCCCCTTCTTCTTCTTCTTCCTCTTCTTCTTCTTGATCTGTAACGTATCTGTCTACTTCTGGGAGAACCTCTCCTTGGCTTAGTTCTCCTGCCGCCTTTACTGAGAGAGGCTCTCTGTCACCTCTCTCGAACTCGTTCACTGTTTGAGGGACGATGCTGTTCTCAGTGGGCTCTCCTACAGTCTCAGTTCCTTCTTGGCTGCTTTCTGGCCCTGAGACTTCTCTTCCTGGGACTGTTGTGCCGGAAACTTCAAGTTCCTCATCAATTGGGCACGTTACCTTCTTTGTGTGACTGGCATGTATCCAATTTGGAACGCCTGCACATTTCACAGCAGTGGTTGTTGTCAAGATTATTTGATACGGCCCTTTCCAGCGCGGCTCCAAACACGACTTTCTCACGTGCTTCTTGACAACCACCCAATCACCGGCCTGTAGGGTGTGACCTGGATCTCCAAACGGTGGCAATGTGTTAGCCTCTACCTGGTGAGAGAAAGAGCGAATCACATCAGCCAAACCTTTGCAGTAGTCCAACACCATATCATCTGTGATATTCACTAGAGCATTTGCAGGTACTGCTGGCAACCTCATAGCTCTGCCCATGAGGAGCTCATGGGGGGACAGTCCTGTCTTCTTATCAGGGGTGTTCCTCATTGACATCAGCACTAAGGGCAATGCATCTGGCCATTTCATATTGGTAGCTGCGCACATCTTTGCCATTCTTGACTTCAGAGTACCATTCATTTGCTCTACTAGTCCTGATGCTTCAGGGCGGTAGCTACAATGCAGCTTTTGTTCAATGTTTAGTGCGGCACACAGAAGATTAATCACCTCGTTGTCGAAGTGTCTGCCCCTATCTGACTCTATAGAGACCGGAAACCCAAACCTTGGTATTAGTTCCCTAAGTAGCAGCTTTGCAACTGTGAGACTGTCATTTCTACGTGTGGGGTAGGCCTCAATCCAATGACTGAAAACACACACAATCACCAGTGCGTACTTCAATCCTCCACAAACAGGCATCTCAATGAAGTCCATTTGCATTTTGCTGAATGGACCACAAGCTCTCCCAATGTGGCTCAAAGTTACCACAGTCCCTTTTCCAGCATTCATCTGTTGACAGATGATGCATCTGTGACAGGTAACCTCTGCGGCATGTCTAAACTTTGGGTTAAACCAATCGATTTTGAATGACCTGATCATTGCATCTCTCCCAAGGTGAGCCTGTCCATGGTATAACCTTGCGAATTGTGACAGAAGGCTGTTTGGCAAAACTAATTTCCCCTCCTCTGAGACCCACAAGTCCTCAGCCCTCTGTACACATTGCATTCTTTGCCAGGAGCATTTTTCTTCTTTGCTAGCACGACCCTGTAATGTCTTTAGCTCATCTAGGGTATCAACCACCCTCAATGCAAAGTTCAAACATGTGTCATTTTCAGTTTGTGGTAATAATTCCCACTGTTCCTTGAACGATATACAGTTCAATGCGCAAAACCTTGCGACTTGATCTGCATAACCGTTTCCCATGGACACAAAGTCTTGTGACTTAATGTGAGCATTGCATTTCACCACGGCAATGTCAAAAGGTAACTGAATCGCATGTAACAAATCCTTTATTTGTTCACCATTTTTCACAGGAGAACCAGAAGAGGTCATGAAACCTCTCTGCGACCACAGTTGGCCAAAATCATGTACAATTCCAAATCTGTATCTGCTGTCAGTATAGATAGTGACTCTCAGATTCACAGCTGCGTGGCACGCCTTAGTAAGGGCAATTAACTCTGCCACTTGTGCGGAAAACACCTTCTCGAGCCAGGAAGCTTCAATGATACCAGCTATAGTGCATACAGCGTAACCAGCTCTCAGTGTTCCGATGGAATCTCTCAAACAAGACCCATCAACAAACATAATGCAATCATTTTCCTTTAACTGTGTATCTTGAATATCAGGTCGTGGTTTGGTACACAATTCTGTTACCTCAAGACAATCATGTTCAAATTCTTCTTCATTATTGACCTCAGTACTCTCAGCAGGAAGCAAAGTTGCCGGGTTTAACACAGTACATCGTTTCATAGAAACGTTTGGCGACCCCAGTATAATTGTCTCATATTTGGCAAGTTGGGCGTTTGTCATGTGCTGAGTTTTGGTTCGAGTCAACAGAATTTCATCTGAATGCGGAACCATTACTGTTAGGGGGTATCCCATCACTATGCCTTCACATTGCGTAAGGCTCTGACCAACTGCTGCAACTGTGCGCAAACAACCTGGTAAGGCTGCTGCGACGGGGTCCAAGGTAGCTGAAAAATACGCTACTGGGCGATTTGCACCTCCATGGACCTGTGTCAAGACAGACAAAGAACAAGCATCACGTTCATGGCAAAACAGTAGAAAAGGCTTCGTATAATCAGGCATACCTAACGCTGGTGCCCTGCACATGCACTCTCTCAATTCCATGAATGACTCAAGCTCTTCTTTGAACAAAGCTATGGTATATGGCTCATCCTTGATCTCTTTACCTGTTAGTTTTATCAAAGGTTTTGAGATAATCGAGAAGTTGGGTATCCACTGGCGACAGTAGCCCACCATTCCCAAAAACATTCTGACATCCCTTTTTGTCGTTGGAGGGTTCATTTGCAAAATGGCTGTTATTCTCTCTTTCAATATTCTCCTGGACCCTCTTTCAATTAAGTGTCCTAAGTATTTTACTTCTTTCTGGCAGTACTGCAGTTTCTTGGGTGACACTTTATGTCCATTCTTTCCCAAGTGATTCAGTAAGGCAATTGTGTCATATTTACAGTTATCCCTTGTTTTGGATGCAATCAGCAAGTCATCGATGTACTGCACTAGAGTCGAGTTAAAAGGCAGTACTAAGGATTCCAAATCCTTTTTCAATATCTGATTAAAGATGGACGGTGATTCAGAAAACCCTTGAGGAATTCTGCACCAACTGTACACCTTATCCAGGAATTTGAAACTGAACAAAAGTTGGCTGTCCTCATGAAGAGGTATCGAAAAGAAGGCTTGTGACAGGTCTATAACGGTGAACCATTCAGCATCACACGAAACATGATCACTGCTGGATTGGGCACTATGGGGCAACATTTTATCACAATCTCGTTTATTTTCCTCAAATCTTGTACAATTCGGACTTTCCCACAGGGCTTTTTCAGACCCATTTTCGGAGAGTTACATGGACTGCTCAAAACTTCTTTCAGGACTCCCTGTTTCAGAAAATCTGCAATTATTTGTGACACTTCAATAAGAACATCTTGTGCCACATGATATTGTGGTACCTGGGGAAACACTGCATTTGGCTTCACTTGTACTTTAACTGGTTCCACACCTTTTATTAGTCCCACTTCCTTTCCTGTCAGATCCCACACTTTCTCTGTCACAGTTCCCTGTAACTCGACAGGTAGGTCAATCATTGTAAGCATCGGAAACAAAGTAATCAAAGGATAATCCTCATTTGCCGTCCCTGTCTCTTCCTCTGAGAACTGACCTTCATCTCCTTCATCATCACTATTTGTCTGTACTTCAATTCCATCATTGGAACAGGTAATCGAACATTTTGTCTTGCACAGTAAGGGCCTGATTACAACTTTGGAGGAGGTGTTAATCTGTCCCAAAAGTGACAGTAAAGTGACGGATATACCACCAGCCGTATTACAAGTCCATTATATCCTATGGAACTCGTAATACGGCTGGTGGTATATCCGTCACATTTGGGACGGATTAACACCTCCTCCAAAGTTGTAATCAGGCCCTAAGTCTCTTCCCAGTAGGGATACCGGACTTGAATCACAGACTACAAACCTATGCAATCCCTGGAAATTGCCGATCTCAACTTGCACTGGATCTGTAATCGGGTTTGTCAGGTACTGGTTTGCTACTCCGACTACCCTTATGGTACGCCCCAAAAGTGGTAGCTTCGGAACCTCTGCACGTCTGACTGTAGAGGGTGTAGCTCCGGTATCGACCAAAAATGAAACTTTGTATCCCATTACCTTCCCCTCCACATAGGGACCCCTTTGGTCTACCTCTAGGGATGCTGCAAGCCTGCACTCTTCACTATCTGAGCTGTCATCCGACCATTCTCCATTCATGCCATTTTCACCTCGTAATGGGAATTGCTGTTCTTTATTATTTTGACTCATTACCTGACCTGTAACCTGTTGAGGAAGCATCACCTGTTGCTGTCCCATCGGAGCCATTGGTAATTGCATTTGCTGTCTAGGTACCATGGGAACCTGCTGTTGTACTTGCTGCATTTGTACTCGCTGAACACGTGGCATTTGCATCTGCTGCATGGGCTGTATCCCTGGCATCTGTACTAGGTTATTTTGAAAATTTGGATTTTGATTTCTCAATTTTGGACCTCTTACATTTTGCTATGTACCGACATTAGTGCTTTGTTGAACGACACCATCCTGCGTACCAAGTTCGGGCATTCCCGTTTTCAGTGCCCCACACACCCGCACGCGTGACATGGTGACATCTTTTTCATCCCTTATGCATCATTTTGAACCACAACTGTATTCAAGTCTGGACCGCGATTCACAAACCCTCAGCCACAACCTCTCGGTTGCGCCTGAAACCCATCATTCATTTGCGGTTGCTGCTGTGTCATCTGTTGAATTCCATTTCCCTGTATTCCTGCCTGTGCAGCCCTTATCTGCATCACCATCACTTTTTCCTTCAGCATTTTCTGCTTCAGCTCAATTTCGTCAATCAGCTTCGCTTGCCAACAAATCAAATGATTCTTGATCATCTGACTAACCTCTGGTCTCAGCCCTTCAACAAATCTGAACACGAGATGGTTCATGTCTTTCGACTCGATGATCTCAGTACCACTGTAATGTTTAAATGCCTTTAACAACCTCTCATAATAAGCATGTATAGATTCCTTAACCTCCTGCGAGGTCCGGTCAATTTTCTGCCAATCAGTCACTTTTGGCGACACCTTTTGTTTAAAAAATTCATTCACTTTATGATAGTACTTCATCACCTCCTCAAAGGGAGCTCCGGTCACTTTATCCCTTGCCGGTTCCTTCGTCGGCCAGTCTACCCCTCTCTTACACTCAAGCGA